>NC_069502.1:993435537-994057036 GCF_027579735.1 Bombina bombina
GGAAGAAGTGCAAACGGAGGAAATAGGTATGCTAGACTGAAGGTCCAAGAAACCGCTAGAGCATCTATCAGTTCCGCCTGGGGGTCCCTGGACCTCGACCCGTATCTCGGGAGCTTGGCATTCTGTTGAGATGCCATGAGATCCAATCCCGGCTGACCCCACTTGAGAATCAGGCTGGAGAACACTTCCGGATGAAGTTCCCACTCCCCCGGATGAAAGGTCTGCCTGCTCAGGAAGTCCGCCTCCCAGTTGTCTACCCCTGGGATGTGGATCACCGACAGGCAGCAAGAATGGGCTTCCACCCACTGAATTATCTTGGATACCTCTGTCATAGCTAAGGAACTACTCGTTCCTCCCTGATGATTGAAGTTATGTTGTCCGACTGGAACCTGACAAACTGAACCGAGGCTAACTGAGGCCAGGCCAAAAAAGCATTGAAGATCGCTCTCAGCTCCAGGATGTTTACAGGAAGAACAGACTCTGACTGAGTCCAAACTCCCTGAGCTTTTAAGGAACCCCTGACTGCTCCCCACCCTAGAAGGCTGGCGTCCGTTGTCACAATCACCCAAGATGGTCTGCGAAAGCAGGTTCCCTGGGAGAGATGATCCAGAGACAACCACAATTGAAGAGAATCCCTTGTCTCCTGCTCTAGTAGTATTCAAGGAGACAGATTGGTATAATCCCTGTTCCATTGTCTGAGCATGCTTAACTGTAAAGGTTTGAGATGGAACAGAGTAAACGGGATGATGTCCACTGCCGCTACAATCAACCCGATTACTTACATACACTGAGCTACTGATGGCCCAGGGGTGGATTGAAGAACTTGACAAGTATTGATAATCTTTCATGGTTCCCAAGAAAGTTACCCTTGTATCTGGGACTAGGGAACTCTTTTCCAAATTTACCTTCCACCCGTGAGATCGCAGGAAGGATAGCACCATGTCCGTGTGGGATCTTGCTTGTTGTATTGATGGCGCCTGGACTAGAATATCGTCCAGATAGCATGCCACTGCAATGCCCCGTACCCGAAACACCGCCAACAGCAATCCTAGAACCATTGTGAAAAGGTACGCGTCCTTTAAATCCACAGTTGTCATAAATTGACCCTCTTGGATCAAAGGAAGAATGGAACAAATAGTTTCCATCTTGAAGGACGGTATTCTGAGAAATTTGTTTAGACTCTTGAGATCTAAAATTGGTCTGAAGGTTCCCTCTTTTTTGGGAACCACAAAGAGATTGGAATAAAATCCCTGACCCTGTTTCTGTACTGGAACTGGAACAATCACTCCCAGGTCTGAGAGGTCTTCTACACAGCATAAGAACACTTCTCTTTTTGTCTGGTCTGCAGCTAATCTTGAAAGCAGAAACCTGCCTCTGGGAGGAAAAGTTTTAAACTCCAGTTTGTTTCTTTTATCCTGAGGGTGAAGATGACCTTTACCTGCCATGATATCAGAGATAATTTCCGTCAAACCAGGTCCAAACAAGGTTTTCCCCCTTGTAAGGGATAGCTAGAAGTTTAGACTTTGAAGAAACATCCGCAAACCAAGGCTTTAACCATAGGGCTCTGCGGGCAAGAATTGAAAATTCCGAAATCTTAGCTCCCAACTTGAAGGGCACTGCTTGTGAGGGCGGTAAAATTTGGGACTCCTGGGGAGAAAGTTGCAGCACATATTGAACCTCATCATTAGACACCTGGACAACATCCGCTTTAGAAAAAGTTGGCTCAGAAAAAATCTTTTCCCTATATTTTAAAGTCCTCTCAATACATGAGGGACAAAGGGATTGGTGGTTCCACATTTGCCTCAAAACACAAGGAGCAGAAAACATCTTGCAAGGCCCCTTGGTCCATGCTTGTTCACAATTGACCAAATAGCCAATAAAATTTTTTTGATTTATCTAAAAAAATTTAAATGAAAAACCGTTACTGTCTCTTTAAATTTAAAACGGTTACTTTTTTCTTGCAAACTACAATTAAGTATACACCTCTGCTACTCTGCTGAGGTGCTCCTACCTGACTGGTACCCAGATAATCTTCCCCTGCATTCAGCTCTAGACGATCCGTTTAGCACTGCTGAAGAGGAATTTCATCTCCGGTCCTAGAAACACATGCTCTGCACGGACCATGCGTCTCTAGACCAGACATGATGAACTTCCTTTCTAATGTCTCCCAGACTGAAACGCAACTAAAGTGATGCGCAAATCAGTAGGATCCGCCCATCGTGGGCGTTAACATAAGTAGAGAACTATCCGTTTGTCATATTGCAAATAAAATGTGTACAACCACCAGAGCCATTAAATGAGTCTTTATGCAGCCCCAGTGCCTGCAAAGTAACGCTGTCATAAGTTCTCTCCACCCCAGGAGAGTTTACTGTGTCCCTAACAAAGTGCCATCTGCTTTACTGTGCCCTTTATGTTCAGTAATAGTGTGCTCACTTGTTTTCTGAGTCCCTTCTTTAATGTGCCCCAGAAAAATTAAAGTAGCACTTACCTCTGCTTCTCCCTGACAGCAAGGCAGCTCCCAGGCTTGAGAGGTCCTCTCCCTCACATCGACCTGTGGAGTATAACATGCTGAGTAACTCTTTACCTCAGACTAAAGAATATAGGGCAGCAAGAATACATGGGAGGCGCAGTGAGAATTATGTCCCACAAGTTCCCATTGCTCTAAAGCCACCAATGCTCTACTGAAGAGACTGATATGGACAACGGCTACACCCTAGGACAAAGCAGCACAATCTTGCACTACTTTAAAAATAATAAACCCTTGATCGAAGAATCTAATCTAACACCTCACTTTACAACTTCCTATCACTGACGTAGGCAAAGAGAATGACTGGGGTGGGAGGGAAGGGAGGAGCTATTTAACAGCTTTGCTGTGGTGCTCTTTGCTGCATCCTGCTGACCAGGAGGTGAATATCCCATTAGTAATTAAGATGATCCGTGGACTCATTGAGTCATAAAAAAGAAAGTGCATACGTCACTACTCACATTTTCACTCCTTTAATAGGCAGTTAGCTCCTTTATCAATCTAACAGTCAGTAACTGAAACATATGCTTGTAAAAATGCTTCTCATTTGCTCACCAGCTACATTCTCATCTGGAGTAGCACAGGCTTATAACACATTAAATTAAAGGGACAGTCTAGTAAAATGAAACTTTCATGATTCAGATAGGGCATACAATTGTAAATAACTTTCCAATTTACTTTTATCATCAAATTTGCTTTGTTCTCTTGGTATTCTTTGTTGAAAGCTAAACCTAAGTAGTTTCCTATGCTAATTTCTAAGCCCATGAAGGCTGCCTCTTATCTCAGTGCATTTTGAAACTTTTTCAAAGGTAGTCAGCGCTAGTTCATGTGTGCTAAATAGATACAATTGTGCTCATTCCTGTGGAGTTATTTGAGTCAGCATTGATTGACTAATATGCAAGTCTGTCAAAAGCATTGAGATAAGGGGCAGTCTGCAGAGGCTTATATACAAGGAAATCACAGACATAAAAGTGTTTGTTATGCAAAACTAGGGAATGGGTACTAAAGGGATAATCTATCTATTTAAAGGGACACTGAACTCAAGTTGTTTTTCTTTCGCGATTCAGATAGAGCATGCAATTTTAAGCAACTTTCTAATTTACTCCTATTATAAATTTTTCTTCGTTCTTTTGCTATCTTTATTTGAAAAAGAAGGCATCTAAGCTTTTTTTTACGTTCAGAACTCTGGACAGCACTTTTTTATTGGTGGATGAATTTATCCACCAATCAGCAAGGACAACCCAGGTTATTCCCTAAAAATGGGCCAGCATCTAAACTTACATTCTTGCATTTCAAATAAAGATACCAAGAGAATGAAGACAATTTGATAATAGGAGTAAATTAGAACGTTGCTTAAAGTTTAATGCTCTATCTGAATCACGAAAGAAAAAAATTGGGTTCAGTGTCCCTTTAAACAATAACAATTCTGAAGTAAATAATAATAATAAATTATTTATGAAGTAAATAATAATATCAAATGAAATAGTTTAATACTAGAATGCACACTGAGTATTAATATTGTAAATAAAAAAAAATAAAAAAATACATTTATAAAATCTCAAAGTGTACTTACGTTTCAGTATCGGAAACCAATGACTCATTATTACAGACATCATTAAATGTGTGAAGTTGGTTCTATGCACAAAAGAAAAAGAATATGAGACACAATCATACAAATAAATATTGATCATTAATATGTCTAACAGTAGCATTATGAAAACCATTAACAAAATTATATACGGCCAGCCGGGTGGTTGCAGTGTTATACTTTCAATATTCTAACATTTTCTGCTATCCAAAGCACAAAATAATTGCATAATTTAAAAAGGACAGTAAACATTGAGAAAGCAGCAATTTGCCTTGTGTGGAAGCGCCGCTACATGTAGTTCAATCGCCCAATCGGGCTCGCTGTGATTAAACAGTGACACGCCATTTGAAAAAACAGCCGCACAGAAGAGCATAGCTTCAAACTAGAGCACTGGTTTTTGAACCTGTCCTCAGGCCTTCCTAACAGGCTTGATTTTGAGGATATCTGAACTGGAACACAGGTGAGATAATCAGCTTAGTAAACATGGTTAGTTTACCTCCTCTCATCCAAGGTAATCCTAAAAACCTGGCCTGTTGGGGAGGCCTGAGGACAGGTTTGAAAACCAGTGCACTAGAGGCGAGTACTGTATAGTTTTAGGTGACAAATTAGGCGCTTTTTTTTAAAAAAACAAAAGGCTATCCTCAAGTTACATAGTGCAGAACTATGTAACATTTTTCCAAACGTTGATTGTCCTGTTAACATACATTAAGTTAAAGGGGCACTGAACCCAAAAAATTAAAGGGGCACTGAACCCAAAAAAAAAAAATATTGTTCTCTTGATATTGTTATTTGAAAAAGAAGGCATATAAGCTTTTTTTGGTTCAGACCTCTGGACAGCACTTTATTGGCAAATTAATTTATCCACCAATCAGCAAGGACAACCTAAGTTGTTCACCAAAAATGGGCAGGCATCTAAACTTACATTCTTGCATTTCAAACAAAGATATCAAGAGAAAATTTGAAAATAGGAGTAAATTAGAATGTTTCTTAAAATGCAATGCTCTATCTGAATTACAAAAGAAAAAAAATTGGGTTCAGTGTCCCTTTAATGAAAATGTGTGCAATAAACAATGAAACATTTGAATATTATCTCATTCTAGCTTAATATTGGCAAAATTTTAGCAGAGTGGTCAGTAAAATCAATTAACACAGTAATCCCATTTGACTGTTTATAATTCATTTCAATCCATTAAAGTGAAAGTCAATCCTAACGCTAGGATTGGCCATTGGAACAAATAACAGAATTTATGTTTACCTGATAAATTACTTTCTCCAACGGTGTGTCCGGTCCACGGCGTCATCCTTACTTGTGGGATATTCTCTTCCCCAACAGGAAATGGCAAAGAGCCCAGCAAAGCTGGTCACATGATCCCTCCTAGGCTCCGCCTACCCCAGTCATTCAACCGACGTTAAGGAGGAATATTTGCATAGGAGAAACCATATGATACCGTGGTGACTGTAGTTAAAGAAAATAAATTATCAGACCTGATTAAAAAACCAGGGCGGGCCGTGGACCGGACACACCGTTGGAGAAAGTAATTTATCAGGTAAACATAAATTCTGTTTTCTCCAACATAGGTGTGTCCGGTCCACGGCGTCATCCTTACTTGTGGGAACCAATACCAAAGCTTTAGGACACGGATGATGGGAGGGAGCAAATCAGGTCACCTAGATGGAAGGCACCACGGCTTGCAAAACCTTTCTCCCAAAAATAGCCTCAGAAGAAGCAAAAGTATCAAACTTGTAAAATTTGGTAAAAGTGTGCAGTGAAGACCAAGTCGCTGCCCTACATATCTGATCAACAGAAGCCTCGTTCTTGAAGGCCCATGTGGAAGCCACAGCCCTAGTGGAATGAGCTGTGATTCTTTCGGGAGGCTGCCGTCCGGCAGTCTCGTAAGCCAATCTGATGATGCTTTTAATCCAAAAAGAGAGAGAGGTAGAAGTTGCTTTTTGACCTCTCCTTTTACCGGAATAAACAACAAACAAGGAAGATGTTTGTCTAAAATCCTTTGTAGCATCTAAATAGAATTTTAGAGCGCGAACAACATCCAAATTGTGCAACAAACGTTCCTTCTTCGAAACTGGTTTCGGACACAGAGAAGGTACGATAATCTCCTGGTTAATGTTTTTGTTAGAAACAACTTTTGGAAGAAAACCAGGTTTAGTACGTAAAACCACCTTATCTGCATGGAACACCAGATAAGGAGGAGAACACTGCAGAGCAGATAATTCTGAAACTCTTCTAGCAGAAGAAATTGCAACCAAAAACAAAACTTTCCAAGATAATAACTTAATATCAACGGAATGTAAGGGTTCAAACGGAACCCCCTGAAGAACTGAAAGAACTAAGTTGAGACTCCAAGGAGGAGTCAAAGGTTTGTAAACAGGCTTGATTCTAACCAGAGCCTGAACAAAGGCTTGAACATCTGGCACAGCTGCCAGCTTTTTGTGAAGTAACACAGACAAGGCAGAAATCTGTCCCTTCAGGGAACTTGCAGATAATCCTTTTTCCAATCCTTCTTGAAGGAAGGATAGAATCTTAGGAATCTTAACCTTGTCCCAAGGGAATCCTTTAGATTCACACCAACAGATATATTTTTTCCAAATTTTGTGGTAAATCTTTCTAGTTACAGGCTTTCTGGCCTGAACAAGAGTATCGATAACAGAATCTGAGAACCCTCGCTTCGATAAGATCAAGCGTTCAATCTCCAAGCAGTCAGCTGGAGTGAGACCAGATTCGGATGTTCGAACTGACCTTGAACAAGAAGGTCTCGTCTCAAAGGTAGCTTCCATGGTGGAGCCGATGACATATTCACCAGATCTGCATACCAAGTCCTGCGTGGCCACGCAGGAGCTATCAAGATCACCGACGCCCTTTCCTGATTGATCCTGGCTACCAGCCTGGGGATGAGAGGAAACGGCGGGAATACATAAGCTAGTTTGAAGGTCCAAGGTGCTACTAGTGCATCCACTAGAGCCGCCTTGGGATCCCTGGATCTGGACCCGTAGCAAGGAACTTTGAAGTTCTGACGAGAGGCCATCAGATCCATGTCTGGAATGCCCCACAGTTGAGTGACTTGGGCAAAGATTTCCGGATGGAGTTCCCACTCCCCCGGATGCAATGTCTGACGACTCAGAAAATCCGCTTCCCAATTTTCCACTCCTGGGATGTGGATAGCAGACAGGTGGCAGGAGTGAGACTCCGCCCATAGAATGATTTTGGTCACTTCTTCCATCGCCAGGGAACTCCTTGTTCCCCCCTGATGGTTGATGTACGCAACAGTTGTCATGTTGTCTGATTGAAACCGTATGAACTTGGCCCTCGCTAGCTGAGGCCAAGCCTTGAGAGCATTGAATATCGCTCTCAGTTCCAGAATATTTATCGGTAGAAGAGATTCTTCCCGAGACCAAAGACCCTGAGCTTTCAGGGATCCCCAGACCGCGCCCCAGCCCATCAGACTGGCGTCGGTCGTGACAATGACCCACTCTGGTCTGCGGAAGGTCATCCCTTGTGACAGGTTGTCCAGGGACAGCCACCAACGGAGTGAGTCTCTGGTCCTCTGATTTACTTGTATCCTCGGAGACAAGTTTGTATAGTCCCCATTCCACTGACTGAGCATGCACAGTTGTAATGGTCTTAGATGAATGCGCGCAAAAGGAACTATGTCCATCGCCGCTACCATCAAACCTATCACTTCCATGCACTGCGCTATGGAAGGAAGAGGAACGGAATGAAGTATCTGACAAGAGTCTAGAAGTTTTGTTTTTCTGGCCTCTGTCAGAAAAATCCTCATTTCTAAGGAGTCTATTATTGTTCCCAAGAAGGGAACCCTTGTTGACGGAGATAGAGAACTCTTTTCCACGTTCACTTTCCATCCATGAGATCTGAGAAAGGCCAGGACGGTGTCCGTGTGAGCCTTTGCTTGAGGAAGGGACGACGCTTGAATCAGAATGTCGTCCAAGTAAGGTACTACAGCAATGCCCCTTGGTCTTAGCACAGCTAGAAGGGACCCTAGTACCTTTGTGAAAATCCTTGGAGCAGTGGCTAATCCGAAAGGAAGCGCCACGAACTGGTAATGCTTGTCCAGGAATGCGAACCTTAGGAACCGATGATGTTCCTTGTGGATAGGAATATGTAGATACGCATCCTTTAAATCCACCGTGGTCATGAATTGACCTTCCTGGATGGAAGGAAGAATTTTTCGAATGGTTTCCATTTTGAACGATGGAACCTTGAGAAACTTGTTTAAGATCTTGAGATCTAAGATTGGTCTGAACGTTCCCTCTTTTTTGGGAACTATGAACAGATTGGAGTAGAACCCCATCCCTTGTTCTCCTAATGGAACAGGATGAATCACTCCCATTTTTAACAGGTCTTCTACACAATGTAAGAATGCCTGTCTCTTTATATGGTCTGAAGACAATTGAGACCTGTGGAACCTCCCCCTTGGGGGAAGCCCCTTGAATTCCAGAAGATAACCTTGGGAGACTATTTCTAGCGCCCAAGGATCCAGAACATCTCTTGCCCAAGCCTGAGCGAAGAGAGAGAGTCTGCCCCCCACCAGATCCGGTCCCGGATCGGGGGCCAACATTTCATGCTGTCTTGGTAGCAGTGGCAGGTTTCTTGGCCTGCTTTCCCTTGTGCCAGCCTTGCATTGGTCTCCAAGCTGGCTTGGCTTGAGAAGTATTACCCTCTTGCTTAGAGGACGTAGCACTTTGGGCTGGTCCGTTTCTACGAAAGGGACGAAAATTAGGTTTATTTTTGGCCTTGAAAGGCCGATCCTGAGGAAGGGCGTGGCCCTTACCCCCAGTGATATCAGAGATAATCTCTTTCAAGTCAGGGCCAAACAGCGTTTTCCCCTTGAAAGGAATGTTAAGTAGCTTGTTCTTGGAAGACGCATCAGCTGACCAAGATTTCAACCAAAGCGCTCTGCGCGCCACAATAGCAAACCCAGAATTCTTAGCCGCTAACCTAGCCAATTGCAAAGTGGCGTCTAGGGTGAAAGAATTAGCCAATTTGAGAGCATTGATTCTGTCCATAATCTCCTCATAAGGAGGAGAATCACTATCGACCGCCTTTACCAGCTCATCGAACCAGAAACACGCGGCTGTAGCGACAGGGACAATGCATGAAATTGGTTGTAGAAGGTAACCCTGCTGAACAAACATCTTTTTAAGTAAACCTTCTAATTTTTTATCCATAGGATCTTTGAAAGCACAACTATCTTCTATGGGTATAGTGGTGCGTTTGTTTAAAGTGGAAACCGCTCCCTCGACCTTGGGGACTGTCTGCCATAAGTCCTTTCTGGGGTCGACCATAGGAAACAATTTTTTAAATATGGGGGGAGGGACGAAAGGAATACCGGGCCTTTCCCATTCTTTATTTACAATGTCCGCCACCCGCTTGGGTATAGGAAATGCTTCTGGGAGCCCCGGGACCTCTAGGAACTTGTCCATTTTACATAGTTTCTCTGGGATGACCAACTTGTCACAATCATCCAGAGTGGATAATACCTCCTTAAGCAGAATGCGGAGATGTTCCAACTTAAATTTAAACGTAATCACATCAGGTTCAGCTTGTTGAGAAATGTTCCCTGAATCAGTAATTTCTCCCTCAGACAAACCCTCCCTGGCCCCATCAGACTGGTTTAGGGGCCCTTCAGAACCATTATTATCAGCGTCGTCATGCTCTTCAGTATCTAAAACAGAGCAGTCGCGCTTACGCTGATAAGTGTGCATTTTGGCTAAAATGTTTTTGACAGAATCATCCATTACAGCCGTTAATTGTTGCATAGTAAGGAGTATTGGCGCGCTAGATGTACTAGGGGCCTCCTGAGTGGGCAAGACTCGTGTAGACGAAGGAGGGAATGATGCAGTACCATGCTTACTCCCCTCACTTGAGGAATCATCTTGGGCATCATTGTCATTGTCACATAAATCACATTTATTTAAATGAGAAGGAACTCTGGCTTCCCCACATTCAGAACACAGTCTATCTGGTAGTTCAGACATGTTAAACAGGCATAAACTTGATAACAAAGTACAAAAAACGTTTTAAAATAAAACCGTTACTGTCACTTTAAATTTTAAACTGAACACACTTTATTACTGCAATTGCGAAAAAATATGAAGGAATTGTTCAAAATTCACCAAAATTTCACCACAGTGTCTTAAAGCCTTAAAAGTATTGCACACCAAATTTGGAAGCTTTAACCCTTAAAATAACGGAACCGGAGCCGTTTTTAACTTTAACCCCTTTACAGTCCCTGGTATCTGCTTTGCTGAGACCCAACCAAGCCCAAAGGGGAATACGATACCAAATGACGCCTTCAGAAAGTCTTTTCTATGTATCAGAGCTCCTCACACATGCGACTGCATGTCATGCCTCTCAAAAACAAGTGCGCAACACCGGCGCGAAAACGAGGCTCTGCCTATGATTTGGGAAAGCCCCTAAGAATAAGGTGTCTAAAACAGTGCCTGCCGATATAATCTTATCAAAATACCCAGATTAAATGATTCCTCAAGGCTAAATATGTGTTAATAATGAATCGATTTAGCCCAGAAAAAGTCTACAGTCTTAATAAGCCCTTGTGAAGCCCTTATTTACTATCTTAATAAACATGGCTTACCGGATCCCATAGGGAAAATGACAGCTTCCAGCATTACATCGTCTTGTTAGAATGTGTCATACCTCAAGCAGCAAGAGACTGCTCACTGTTCCCCCAACTGAAGTTAATTCCTCTCAACAGTCCTGTGTGGAACAGCCATGGATTTTAGTAACGGTTGCTAAAATCATTTTCCTCATACAAACAGAAATCTTCATCTCTTTTCTGTTTCTGAGTAAATAGTACATACCAGCACTATTTTAAAATAACAAACTCTTGATTGAATAATAAAAACTACAGTTAAACACTAAAAAACTCTAAGCCATCTCCGTGGAGATGTTGCCTGTACAACGGCAAAGAGAATGACTGGGGTAGGCGGAGCCTAGGAGGGATCATGTGACCAGCTTTGCTGGGCTCTTTGCCATTTCCTGTTGGGGAAGAGAATATCCCACAAGTAAGGATGACGCCGTGGACCGGACACACCTATGTTGGAGAAAAAGGGGACTTTCATACACAAAGTATAAAATACTTCATTCTGAAAGCTCCTTAACTTGTTTCACTGCAGAACGCTGTTTTGCTTGAGAGGTGAAATTTTCACCTCTTAGCCAATAGCCGAGCGGCAAATTCGGCTTGTCTCCATGTGACGCCGGATTTCCCGCATGCTATTTGCTAGGAGGTGGAAACATCATCTCTTAGCAAAATAGCGTCCTGCCGTGGGTATCATGTATGAAAGCCCCCTTTAGTTGTTTCAATGGCCAATCCTAGTGTTTGACAAACGCTAGGATTGACTTTCACTTTAAGCTTGATCTTTAAAAATAAAGTCAGTAGAAAAAAATAAAATAATGTAATTAATACTTTCTGGAATGTAGTTGCTGAACACAAACCAGAGGAAATTACACACACATCCAGTATACATAATTGTATGTCAAAAGTTCAATTCCATTCTGGCTGAGTTTGTAATACTTTATGAAAAAGGAAATTTATGCTTACCTGATAAATTAATTTCTTTTACGATATACCGAGTCCACGGGTTTCATCCTTTACTTGTGGGATATATTCCTCCTGCTAACAGGAAGTGGTAAAGAGCACCACAGCAGAGCTGCTATATAGCTCCTCCCTTAACTCCTCCCCCCAGTCATTCGACCAAAGGTATAGGAAGAGAAAGGGAAAGAACTAACAAGGAGCAGAGGTGACTTAAGTTTATAAAAAAATAAATCCTATCTCAAAATAACAGGGAGGGCCGTGGACTCGGTATATCGTAAAAGAAATTAATTTATCAGGTAAGCATAAATTTACTTTTCTTTTACAAGATATACCGAGTCCACGGGTTTCATCCTATACTTGTGGGATACCAATACCAAAGCTTTAGGACACGGATGAAAGGGAGGGATAAGACAGGAACCTAAACGGAAGGCACCACTGCTTGAAGCACCTTTCTCCCAAAAATAGCCTCAGAAGAAGCAAAAGTATCAAATTTGGAAAATTTGGAAAAAGTATGAAGTGAGGACCAAGTCGCAGCCTTACAAATCTGTTCAACAGAAGCATCATTTTTAAAAGCCCAAGTGGAAGCCACAGCTCTAGTGGAATGAGCCGTAATTTTTTCATCGGGCTGCTGTCCAGCAGTCTCATATGCCAGGCGGATGATGCTTCTCAGACAAAAAGAGAGGTAGCAGTAGCTTTTTGACCCCTACGATTCCCAGAATAAGCAACAAACAGGGAAGATGTTTGACGGAAATCCTTGGTCGCTTGTAAATAAAATTATAAAGAGCAAACCACATCCAAATTAAGTAACAAACATTCCTTCTTAGGGGAAGGATTAGGACACAAGGAAGGAACCAAAATTTCCTGATTAATATTCTTATTTGAAAAAACCTTAGCAAGGAATCAAGGTTTAGTACACAAAACCACCTGATCAGAATGAAATATAAGATAAGGGGAATTACATTGTAATGCAGAAAACTCAAAAACTCTTTGAGCCGAAGAAATAGCTACTAAAAACAAAACTTTCCAAGATAACAGTTTAATATCTATGGAATGCATGGGTTCAAACGGAACCCCTTGAAGAACATTAAGAACTAAATTCAAGCTCCATGGCGGAGCAATTGCTTTAAACACAGGCTTAATTCTGATTAAAGTCTGACAAAAAGCCTGAACATCTGGGACATCTGCCAGACGCTTGTGAAGCAAAATTGACAAAGCAGAAATTTGTCCCTTCAAGGAACTAGCTGATAATCCCTTCTCCAATCCTTCTTGGAGAAAAGACAAAATCCTAGGAATCCTAATCTTACTCCATGAGTAACCCTTGGATTCACACCAATAAAGATATTTACTCCATATCTTATGGTAAATTTTTCTAGTAACCGGCTTGCGAGCCTGAATCAGTATCAATGACCGGCTCAGAGAAACCCCGCTTAGATAAAATCAAGCGTTCAATCTCCAAGCAGTCAGCTGCAGAGAAGTTAGATTCGGATGTTGGAAAGGACCTTGAATGAGAAGGTCCTTTCTCAATGGCAGTCTCCACGGTGGTAGAGACGACATGTCCACTAGATCTGCATACCAGGCGCTATTAGAATTACTGAAGCCCTCTCCTGTTTGATTCTGGCAATCACACAAGGAAGGAGAGGAAAAGGTGGAAACACATAAGCCAGGTTGAACGACCAAGGTGCTGCTAGAGCATCTATCAGTACAGCCTGGGGATCCCTTGACCTGGACCCGTAACATGGAAGTTTGGCATTCTGTCGAGATGCCATCAGATCCAATTCCGGTGTGCCCTATTGATGAATCAAGGTTGCAAACACCTCCAGATGAAGTTCCCACCCCCCTGGATGAAAAGTCTGACGACTTAGAAAATCCACTTCCCAGTTTTCTACTCCTGGGATATAGATCGCAGACAGATGGCAAGAGTGAGGCACCGCCCATCGAATTATCTTTGATACTTCTATCATCGCTAGAGAACTCCTTGTTCCCCCATGATGATTGATATATGCCACAGTCGTGAAATTGTCCGACTGGAATCTTATGAATTTGGCCGAAGCCAACTGAGGCCACGCCAGCAGCGCGTTGAATATCGCTCTCAGTTCCAGAATATTGATTGGCAATTGAGACTCCACCTGAGTCCACACACCCTGAGCCTTCAGGGAATTCCAGACTGCACCCCAGCCCAGGAGACTGGCTTCTGTCGTTACTATTACCCAAGATGGCTTGGGGAAGCACATCCCTTGGGACAGATTGTCCTGTGACAACCACAACCGAAGAGAGTCTCTGGTCTCTTAGTCTAGATTTATCTGAGGAGATAAATTCGCATTATCCCCATTCCACTGACTGAGCATGCACAGTTGTAGTGGTCTGAGATGAAAGCGAGCAAACGGGATGATATCCATTGCTACTACCATTAGTCCGATGACCTCTATACACTGAGCCACTGATGGCCGATGAATGGACTGCAGAGCTCGGCAAGTATTTAGAATCTTTGATTTTCTGACATCTGTCGGAAATATTTTCATGTTTACCGAGTCTATCAGAGTTCCCAGGAATGGAACTCTTGTCTGTGGAACTAGTGAACTTTTTTCTATATTAACTTTTTAACCGTGAGTTCTTAGAAATGATAACACGATGTCCGTGTGAGATGTGGACAGATGATAGGTTGACGCCTGGATCAAGATGTCGTCCAGATAGGGCGCCACCGCTATGCCTCGCGGCCTGAGAACCGCTAGAAGAGACCCTATAACCTTTGTGAAGATCCTGGGAGCCGTGGCCAACCCGAAGGGAAGGGCCACAAACTGGTAATGTTTGTCCTGAAATGCAAATCGCAGGAACCGATGATGATCCTTGTGGATAGGAATGTGAAGGTACGCATCCTTCAGGTCCACCGTGGTCATGTATTGACCCTTCTGGATCATTGGCAAAATTGTACGAATAGTCTCCATCTTGAACAATGGGACTCTGAGAAACTTGTTTAGACATTTGAGATCTAAAATCGGTCTGAAGGTTCCCTCTTTTTTTGGGAACCATGAAAAGGTTTGAATAGAACCCCTGCCCCTGTTCCAGATCTGGAACTGGGCAAATTACACCCATGGTGTAGAGGTCTTTTACACAGCGTAAGAACGCCTCTCTTTTTATCTGGTCTACAGACAATCGTGAACGATGAAATCTCCCCCTTGGGAGGAAGTCCTTGAATTCCAACTGATACCCCTGGGTCACAATTTCCAATGCCCAAGGACCCTGTACATCCCTTGCCCAAGCCTGAGCAAAGAGAGTCTGCCCCCTACTAGATCCAGTCCCGGATCGGGGGCTGCCCCTTCATGCTGTCTTGGTAGCAGCAGCGGACTTTTTAACTTGTTTACCCTTATTCCAGTCCTGGTTAGGTCTCCAGACCGCATTGGATTGAGCAATGTTCCCTTCCTGCTTAGTGGAGGAAGAGGAAGCGGAGGATGTTCCTTTAAAGTTTCGAAAGGAAGGAAAATTATTTTGTTTACTCCTCATCTTGAGGGGCTTGTCCTGAGGTAGGGTGTGACCCTTACCTCCAGTAATGTCAGAGATTATTTTCTTCAGCTCAGGCCCGAATAGGGTCTTACCTTTGAAGGGAATAGATAAAAGCTTAGATTTAGACGATACGTCAGCCGACCATGAATTTAGCTATAATGCTCTATGCGCTACAATGGCAAGGCCTGCGTTTTTCGCTGCTAATTTTGCAAGTTGAAAAGCAACATCAGTCATAAAAGAATTTGCTAGTTTAAGAGCCTTAATTCTGTCTAAAATGTCCTCTAAAGGTTTCTCAACCTTCAGAGACTCTTCCAGGGCGTCAAACCAAAAAGCAGCTGCAGTAGTTACTGGAACCATGCAGGCTATAGGCTGTTAGAGAAAACCCTGGTGAACAAATAGTTTCTTTAGAAGACCCTCTAAATTTTTATCCATAGGGTCTTTAAAAGCACAACTGTCCTCAATGGGTATAGTTGTACGTTTAGCTAAAGTAGATATAGCTCCCTCCACCTTGGGAACTAATTGCCAGGAGTCCCGAATGGTGTCAGATATGGGAAACATTTTCTTAAAATTAGGAGGGGGAGAAAACGGTATACCTTGTCTATCCCATTCCTTCCTAACAATTTCCGAAATTCTCTTAGGAACCGGAAAAACATTTTTCTGGGGGAATTGTGATAGGGTCACAATCATCCAGAGTCGCCAGAACCTCCCTGTGCAATAAGCGGAGGTGTTCTAATTTGAATTTAAAGGACATGACGTCCGAATCTGTCTGAGGTAATAAACTTCCTGACTCTGAAAGTTCTCCCTCAGACATAAAATCCTTAACCACCAAATCAGAACATAGTGAGGGTGCATCAGAAATAGCCACTAAGGCATCAGAGGGTTCAGTATTAACATTAATATCTGACCTATGGCATTTACCCTGCAAACCTGGCAGTTTGGATAATAACTCTGTAAGGGTAGTAGACATAACTGCAGCCATATCTTGCAAAGTAAAAGAAGTAGACGCACTAGAAGTACTTGGCGTCGCTTTTGCAGGCGTTAGAGGTTGAGACACTTGAGGAGAATTAGGTGGCATATCCTGGTTCTCTTCAGACTGAGAATCATCCTTAGGCACACTATCATTACCTAAAATATGATCTTTACAGTGTAGGGCCCTTTCAGTACAAGAAGGACACAATGTAAGAGGGGGTTCCACAATGGCTTCTAAACACATAGAACACTGACTTTCTTCATTGTCAGACATGTTGAACAGACTAGTAATAACAGCACAAGTCGTTAACAATCTTTATTATGTGAGAAAAACAATTTAGTAAAAAAACGTTACTGTACCTTTAAGGAAAAAACAAAATTTATGCTTACCTGATAAATTTCTTTCTCTTGTGGTGTATCCAGTCCACGGGTTCATCCATTACTTGTGGGATATTCTCCTTCCCAACAAGAAGTTGCAAGAGGACACCCACAGCAGAGCTGTCTATATAGCTTCTCCCCTAACTGCCACTACCAGTCATTCGACCGAAGACAAGCAAGAAAATAGGAGAAACTATAGGGTGCAGTGGTGACTGTAGTTTAAAAATAAAAAACACCTGCCTTAAAGTGACAGGGCGTGCCGTGGACTGGATACACCACAAGAGAAAGAAATTATAAGGTAAGCATGAATTTTGTTTTCTCTTGTAAGGTGTATCCAGTCCACGGGTTCATCCATTACTTGTGGGATACCAATACCAAAGCTTTAGGACACGGATGAAGGGAGGGACAAGGCAGGAAACTTAAACGGAAGACACCACTGCCTGCAAGACCTTTCTCCCACAAATAGCCTCCGAGGAAGCAAAAGTATTAAATTTGAAGAATTTAGAAAAAGTATGAAGCGAAGACCAAGTCGCCGCCTTACAAATCTGTTCAACAGAGGCCTCATTTTTAAAAGCCCATGTGGAAGCTACCGCTCTAGTGGAATGAGCTGTAATTCTTTCAGGAGGCTGCTGGCCAGCAGTCTCATAATCTAAACGGATTATGCTTCTCAGCCAAAAAGAAAGAAGCCTTTTGGCCTCTCCTCTGTCCAGAGTAGACAACAAACAATGCAGATGTTTGACGAAAATCCTTAGTAGCTTGTAAATAAAACTTTAAAGCACGAACCACGTCAAGATTGTGTAATAGACGTTCCTTCTTTGAAGAAGGATTAGGACACAGTGACGGAACAACAATCTCCTGATTGATATTCTTATTAGATACCACCTTAGGAAGAAACCCAGGTTTGGTACGCAAAACTACCTTATCTGCATGGAAGATCAGATAAGGGGAATCACACTGTAAGGCAGATAACTCAAACTCTTCGAGCCGAAGAGATAGCTACCAAAAACAGAACTTTCCAAGAAAAACCTTGATATCTATGGAATGCAGAGGTTCAAACGGAACCCCTTGAAGAACTTTAAGAACTAAATTTAAACTCCATGGCGGAGCAACAGGTTTAAACACAGGCTTGATTCTAACTAAAGCCTGACAAAACGCCTGAACATCTGGAACATCCGCCAGACGCTTGTGCAGAAGAATAGACAGAGCAGAAATCTGTCCCTTTAAGGAACTAGCTGACAATCCCTTCTCCAATCCTTCTTGGAGAAAGGATAATATCCTAGGAATCCTGACCTTACTCCATAAGTAACCCTTGGATTCACACCTATGAAGATATTTACACCATATCTTATGATAGATTTTCCTGGTGACAAGCTTTCGAGCCTGAATTAAGGTATCAATGATCGACTCGGAGAAACCACGTTTTGATAAAATCAAGTGTTCAATCTCCAAGCAGTCAGCCGCAGAGAAATTAGATTTGGATGTTTGAATGGACCTTGGAGTAGAAGGTCCTGCCTCAGCGGCAGAGTCCATGGTGGAAAGGATGACATGTCCACCAGATCTGCATACCAAGTCCTGCGTGGCCACGCAGGTGCTATCAAAATCACTGAAGCCCTCTCCTGCTTGATCTTGGCAATCAGACGAGGGAGGAGAGGAAATGGTGGGAATACATAAGCCAGGCTGAAGGACCAGCGCACTGCTAGAGCATCTATCAGCGCTGCCTGGGAATCCCTTGACCTGGACCCGTAACAAGGAAGCTTGGCGTTCTGACGAGACGCCATCAGATCCAGTTCTGGTTTGCCCCATAGTTGAATCAGCTGGGCAAAGACCTCTGGATGAAGCTCCCACTCCCCCGGATGAAAAGTCTGCCGACTTAGAAAATCCGCCTCCCAGTTCTCTACTCCTGGGATATGGATAGCTTAGAGATGGCAAGAGTGAACCTCTGCCCATAGAATTATCTTTGAAACCTCCAACATTGCCAGGGGTCTTCTTGTTCCCCGATGATGGTTGATATAGGCTACAGTTCTGATATTGTCAGACTGAAATCTGATGAACCTGACCGCAGCTAGTTGAGGCCAAGCCTGAAGAGCATTGAATATCGCTCTCAGTTCCAGAATGTTTATCGGAAGGAGGGCTTCCTCCTGAATCCACGAACCCTGAGCCTTCAGGGAGTTCCAGACTGTGCCCCAGCCCAGAAGGCTGGCATCTGTCGTCACTATAGTCCACTCTGGCCTGCGGAAATTCATTCCCCTGGACAGATGGACCCGAGATAACCACCAGAGAAGAGAATACCTGGTCAGTAGGGACCCTAGAACCTTTGTAAAGATTCTTGGTGCCGTGGCTAACCCGAAGGGAAGAGCCACAAACTGGTAATGCCTGTCTAAGAAGGCGAACCTGAGGAACTGATGATTATCTCTGTGAATCGGAATGTGGAGATAAGCATCCTTTAAGTCCACGGTAGTCATATATTGACCCTCCTGGATCATAGGGAGGATGGTTCGGATAGTCTCCATCTTGAAGGATGGGACCCTAAGAAATATGTTTAGGATCTTGAGATCCAAGATTGGTCTGAAAGTTCCCTCTTTTTTGGGAACTATAAACAGATTTGAATAGAAGCCCTGCCCCTGTTCCTCCCTTGGAACTGGGTGGATCACTCCCATAACCAGCAGGTCTTGAACACAACGTAAGAATGCCTCTCTCTTTATCTGGTTTACAGATAATTGTGAGAGATGAAATCTCCCCTTTGGAGATGAAGCTTTGAAGTCCAGAAAATATCCCTGGGAAACAATCTCTAATGCCCAGGGATCCTGGACGTCTCTTGCCCAAGCCTGGGCGAAGAGAGAAAGTCTGTCTCCTACTAGATCCGGTCCCGGATCGGGGGCTACTCCTTCATGCTGTCTTAGAGGCGGCAACAGGTTTTTTGGCCTGGTTCGGTCTCCAGACTGGTTTGGACTGGGCGAAATTTCCCTCTTGTTTTGCATTAGAGGAAGCTGAAGCTGCGCCACTCTTGAAGTTTCGAAATGAACGAAAATTATTCTGTTTGATCCTTAATTTATTGGACCTATCCTGAGGAAGGGCGTGACCTTTTCCTCCAGTAATATCAGAAATGATCTCCTTCAGGCCTGGCCCGAATAGGGTCTGTCCTTTGAAGGGGATGTTAAGAAGCTTAGACTTTGAAGTAACGTCTGCTGACCAGGAATTAAGCCATAGCGCCCTGCGTGCCAGACTGGTAAAACCTGAATTCTTAGCCGTTAGTTTGGTTAGATGAAAAACGGCGTCAGAAATAAAGGAATTAGCTAACTTGAGAGTTTTAATCCTGTCTAAAATATCATCTAACGGGGTCTCCACCTGTAGAGCCTCCTCAAGAGACTCGAACCAAAAAGCCGCTGCAGCAGTAACTGGGGCAATGCATGCAAGAGGCTGGAGAATAAAACCTTGATGGATAAAATTTTCTTAAGGAGACCCTCCAATTTTTTATCCATAGGATCTAAGAAAGCTCAACTGTCCTCGACGTGGATAGTTGTACGCTTAGCTAGGGTAGAAAAAGCACCCTCCACCTTAGGGACTGTCTGCCACGAGTCCCGTATAGCGGCATCTATGGGAAACATCTTTTTAAAAGCATGAGGGGGAGAGAACGGAACACCTGGTCTATCCCATTCCTTAGTAATAATTTCCGAAAACCTCTTAGGGACTGGAAAAACATAAGTGTAAACAGGCACTGCAAAGTATTTGTCCATTGTACACAACTTCTCTGGAACTACAATGGGGTCACAGTCATCCAGAGTCGCTAAAACCTCCCTGAGCAATAAGTGGAGGTGTTCAAGCTTAAATTTAAAGGCGGTCATTTCAGAATCGGACTGAAGTAACGTCTTCCCTGAATCTGAAATCTCACCCTCAGACAGCAACTCCCTTGCTACGGCTTCGGAGCATTGTGAGGGTATATCGGACATAGCTACTAAAGCGTCAGAAAGCTCTGTATTTGTTCTAGCCCCAGAGCTGTCTCGCTTTCCTTGTAACCCTGGCAGTTTGGACAATACCTCTGTGAGGGTATTAGTCATAAATGCCGCCATGTCTTGTAAGGTAAACGCATTGGACGCGCTAGATGTACTTGGCGTCACTTGAGCGGGAGTTATAGGTTCTGACACGTGGGGAGAGCTAGATGGCATAACCTCCCTTTTGTCAGTCTGAGAAACCTCTGGTGATAAATCTTTAAATGCCATAATATGGTCTTTATAATTTATAGAAATGTCAGTACATTTGGTACACATTCTAAGAGGGGGTTCCACAATGGCTTCTAAACATATTGAACAAGGAGTTTCCTTTATGTCAGACATGTTTAACAGACTAGTAATGAGACCAGCAAGCTTGGAAAACACTAATAAATGTGAAACAGCAATTAAACAAAAAGGGTACTGTGCCTTTAAGAGAAAAAAACTAAGACATAAACTGCAAAACAGTGTTAAAAAGTAGTAAACTCTTCGAAATTTTTACAGTGTGTATAAGGGACTAAAGCAGCATTGCACCCACTTGCAAATGGATGATTAGCCCTTTAGGCCCCAAACCGGATTTGAAAAACGTTAAAAAACGTTACTAAACAGTTAAACACCTTGCCACAGCTCTGCTGTGGCTCCTACCTGCCCTCAAATACGATTTAGGGAAGAAATAAGCCCTCTATAGTGGTCCTCAGATGCCAGAGGATTCCTTTAGGGAAGCTGGATGTCTCAGTCTGAATATGAACTGCTCATCTAGAGCGCGAAAATAGGCCCCTCCCACCATGCACTCGATGACAGAGGGCCTTAAGAAAATACTCCTAGGAGTATCTGACATGCGGAAACTAGGCCCCAAAAAACGATTTATCACCCTCAGAGAAAAAAATGTTCTTTCTATATAACATGTAAACGTTTTGTCACTGAGAAATATGAGTATTAACAAGAATATTACCCTTTTTTGTAAGCATGATCCCAGTCGTTGTTAAATCACTGCATCAGGCTTACCTCAATTATACAAGGCTCTGTCAGCATTTTCTAGATCTTATCATCTCTCTAGAAATAAATATACTGAACATACCTCAAAGCAGGTAATCTGCAGACCGTTCCCCCAACTGAAGTCTTTCCCATACTTTTCAGTTATGCGTGAGAACAGCAATGGACCTTAGTTACAAACCGCTAAGATCATCAACCTCCAGGCAGATTCTTCTTCTAATTTCTGCCTGGGAGTAAAACAGTACGACGCCGGTACCGTTTAAAAATAACAAACTCTTGATTGAAGGTAAAAACTACACTAAGTCACCACATATCTCTTATACTTCCTATCTTGTCGAGAGTTGCAAGAGAATGACTGGTAGTGGCAGTTAGGGGAGGAGCTATATAGACAGCTCTGCTGTGGGTGTCCTCTTGCAATTTCCTGTTGGGAAGGAGAATATCCCACAAGTAATGGATGAACCCATGGACTGGATACACCTTACAAGAGAAAAAGAGTACACAGATTTCCCAAAAGTGCTAAAGCGTTAAGGAAAATTGAAAATTTTGATAGGGAAAGCACCTAATGTGCAGTCGGATATTGCACACCAAGTGAGAAAGGGACTTTGACCCTTAAAAATACGGTGAAGCCCACAAAGAAACGTTATAATGGGAAAAAAAATGTTTAAACTGTCTCTGCACTTCGCCACAGCTTTGTTGTGGCACCTACCTGCCCCAAATATCAGTACAAACAATCCGGACCTGCTCCACAATGCAGCCTCACAATCTGGTCCTAACCGGAGTAGTGGCTGTACTCTCCGGCTCTAACTGCGCATTGAGGCGTGAAAATTAGGCCCCGCCCATCATGTACAATGGAAAATAAACACTGCATGGGAAGCGGTCTGTGAATAAGCAATGCCTAATATATTAAGTGCCATGTGGAACCCCAAAATATAAACGCATCAGCCCTGATAAGCCTTATTTCAATAAAAAAATAGCGTACTCCAGGCTGTCTCAGTGTCTAACCAAGCCCTTAAGTGTCCCTTGCAGTTCTCACAAAGGTCATTAAACACAAAGGTCCAGTACCACCCTACCCGGACTACTGCTTACCCCTCTTACAAGATATAAAATATGTCAGCCAATTCTGAATCTACCAGGTCTCTTCAGAATATACATGACTGCACATACCTCAAAGCTGCATATAGCAGAAACGTTCCCCACACTGAAGCTTTCTCTGTACTCCTCAGTCATCTTGTGGGAAGCAAACAAGGATCTCAGTTACAGCCGCTGAGATCATCAGACTCAAGGCAGAATTCTTCTTCTATGCCCAGCCTGAGGATAAATAGTACTCATCGGTACCATTTTAAAATAAAAAACTCTTGATTGAAGAAACTAAATTTATCACCTCTTAACTTTACCCTTTCTATTACTAGCATAGGCAAAGAGAATGACTGGGGGAGGAGTTAAGGGAGGAGCTATATAGCAGCTCTGCTGTGGTGCTCTTTGCCACTTCCTGTTAGCAGGAGGAATATATCCCACAAGTAAAGGATGAAACCCGTGGACTCGGTATATCTTGTAAAAGAAATATGTTGAACACACCACAGTGCCTGAGACACAATCTTAAATGCTAGATTTTCAAAATACAAAATGACACATTGTGGAAAAGATGGATAAACAGATGTATAATCATGAATGCAATGATCCGTGACAAACAAGAGAGCATATGGTGTCTATCATGCTACAAGAGAAGTCAACAGAGGTTTCATCGAAAAAGTGAAATATAGTATCACTGACAATCATTTATCCCATGCAGTCAACAAAAGCGATTACAAGCACAGAAGCATTGTTTTTGCTAAACAGAACACAACAAAAAGGAAATTTATGCTTACATGATAAATTTCTTTTCCTATACGACGAGTCCACGGATATTATCCTTACTTATGGGATATCGCCTCCTGGTCAGCAAGAGGAGGCAAAGAGCTCCACAGCAGAGCTGCATAAACAGCTCCTCCATTCCCTCCCAACTCAGTCATTCGACCGAAGTTAGGAAGAGAAAGGAAAAGCCAAAGAGCAGAGGTGACTGAAGTTTAACAAAAATAAAGACCTGTCCTAGAAAACAACAGGGTGGGCCGTGGACTTGTTGTATCGTAAAAGAAACAAATTAATCAGGTAAGCATAAATTTCATTTTCTTTTACAAGATACGACGATTCCACGGATTTCATCCTTACTTATGGGATACAATACCAAAGCTATAGGACAGGGATGAAAGGGAGGGACAAGACAGGAACCTAAACGGAAGGCACCACTGCTTGAAGAACCTTTCTTCGATGAATGGAAAAAATAATCGCACAACACAGGTGCACCTTATGCATGCATGAATTGGGTACTTGTAAAGCGCGGCAAACCCCTATAAATGTCTCAAAGCGCTGCTCATTTTATCGATCTCAGAAGGATGAAAGGCTGAGTGGACCTCTTCAAGGATTGAACCTGCAACCCTTGGGTTGCTACAAAGTTTAGCCACCGCGCCCTTAGCATGCTGAGCTATCCGCCCGCTACTCTCAGGAATTGGAAATGTCACAGTGGATGGGAACTGGAAGGTATGCATCTTTTAGATCCACCTTCGCCAAAAATTGACCCTCCTGGATCAATGGAACGAATAGTTTCCATCTTGAAAGGCGGAATTCTGAGAAACCTGTGTAGCCTCTTGAGATCTAAGATAGGTCTGAAAGTTCCCTCTTTTTTTGGGAACTACAACAGATTTGAAGATAAAACCCTGTCCCTGCTCCTAAATTGGAACAGGATGGACTACTCCCAAGGAGAAGATCTTAAACACAGCGTAAGAAAGCCTCTCTCTTTATCTGGTCTACAGATAATTTGTGAAAGAAAAAAACCTTCCTCTGTGGAAAGCATTTTGGAATTCCAGTCAGTATCCCTGAGACACAATATCTATTGCCCAGGGATCCTGCACATCTCTCATCCAAGCCTGGATGAAGAAAGACAATCTAACCCCTGCTAGATCCGGTCCCGGATTGGGGCCAACCCTACATGCTGACTTGGTAGCCGCAGCAGGTCTCTTGGAATGTTTATCCATGTTCTAAGACCGGTTGGGTGTCCTGTCCGGACTTTGATTACGGATAGTTCCCTTCCTCCTTAGGGGAAGAGGGAGTTCCCTTGAAATTCCTAAAGGAAAAAAAAGTACTCTGTCGATCTCCTTGATTGGATCTCTTATCCTGAGAGAGGAGATGACCCATGCCCCCCGAGAAGTCAGAAAATTGCCTTCAAGTCAGGTTCGAACAAGGCCTTCCCCTTGTAAGGGATAGCCAAAAGCTTAGACTTGGAAGAAACATCCGCAGACCCAGATTTCAACCAAAAAGGGGCTGCATGCTAAGATGGAGAACCCTGAACACATAGTCGCCAACATGGTAAGTTGCAGGGAAGTGTCAGTAATAAATGAATTAGCGGACTTAAAAAAAACTTCAGATGAGCGTGCTGTGTACAACACCCAGTGAAGGGAAAGAAAAGGGCACGCTACGAACAGGGCCATTTGAAGTACCGCCCATAGTGGGCGTTTACAATGTAAAATACTACGCCATCATAATTACGCTCGAAGAGAGCGATGTGAGCCCATAGAAAACTCCCGGTCGGCTTGTATTTTAGTATAAATAACCGCCTGCAGAACATGCTTCTTAAAAACGGTAACCAGGGATTGCATTTGTACTATTTTTGCAGATAATAAAAATGAGCACCGCCAGCAGCATTAGGCCATATTTCCATGTGTTTAAAATAAACAAGCCCTTAGTTCACATATGTGTCGCTGTGCAATTCTGTCCATGTGTTTGAACAGGAAGAAAATAGCAAACTCCCGGTCGGCATGCAGGAATCATACCACCGCCGAGAGTGCGTTGCCAATTGAAAATGTGTTGCACTGCAGATTTAAAGGGACACTATACCCAAACATTTTCTTTCATGATAAAGGTAGAGAATACAATTTTAAACAACATTCCAATTTACTTCTATTACCTAATTTGCTTCATTCTTTAGATATACTTTAATGAATAAATAGCAATGCACACAGTGAACCAATCACAGGAGGCATCTTTGTGCAGATACCAATCAGCAGCTACTAAGCATATCTAGATATGCTTTTCAGCAAAGAATATCAAGCGAATGAAGCAAATTAGATAATAGAAGTAAATTAAAAAGTTGTTTATAATTGTATGCTCTTTCTAAATCATGAAAGAAAAAAATTGGTTTTCATGTCCCTTTAATGTCTGTCTGTATACTCTCCTATAATAAGAAGAGAATGCATACCTGTAAAGAGCCATTATAATATACAAAGGGCTCAATTAGAACGTGTGGCCAAATTCTTCTGAGAACAAGGAGTGAAAAAAAGGAGCACGAGCAGCGGTTCAATGCACATAACATTTATTTACAAATGCCAAACATAGCGCCATGGCGCTCAGAGTGAAGAAAAAAGAAAAACAACACGTTTGTCAAGCAAAACAAAACCGTGAGAGGGGATAACACACCCCGGGGTAAATACTGACAAAAATCAATGGGACTAGCATAAAGAAACAGGTATACGCGTTTCAGCTTACAGCCTTACTCATTACCTGGCTAAAACACAATGAGGTGAACTTAAAAACAGTGGCTAGTCATCCTATTGGTAGTTGGGAACACTCCCATTAATTAATCCTCCAATGGAAATTTGTTTACGTAGCTAAGAACACCTGAGACAGCACGGAAATGTGCACTGTTTTCAGCTCACAGTAAAACATATGGAATAGAATAGAAAGATAAACATAAACAGTTCCAGTGCATTATGTGTAACATCAATCTAATAAATATAAACAATTTAGGTTAACAAAACATGATAAATTGTTGATGTACTCAATTCAGACAAGAGAGAGTAGTAAAGAACCCCGGACCCAGCCGGAAACATTTGTGTTGCTGGGAAGCCGCTTCATAGTTGCTGAAATAAAAAATACAGATGGTATAAGCACAGGATGACTGTTGTTTGCAACCAGAGTATACAACTCATGTAAATATTAAACTATAGTGGCCAGACCCTAGGCATACTATACATACGCTATAGTTATGATAATAATACAATTAGCTCATAATAAAAATAGTAAGGTCAATAGTGTCTACAGATACAAAAGTGCTGTAATCATATGCATTCCTTAACAAACTGGACAACCGGTAGCCTTATTGTTATAACAGGGAGCCTTATTTACAATAGAAGAGTGAATCTAGAGGGCAAGCTAAAATAACAGGGACCCGGAGAGCTATACTGAAGTGTCCTGTGTTGTTAGGCTCCTACTCTCCTGGGGTAACATGGTATAGACATGGTGAACCGGGTGGGGGAGAGGAAGGGATAGGCCCTACCAAAAATTGATAAGGTCATATTCTGAATTCAGGCCCTCTGGAACTCTTGTCCTGAGTTTAAAAATCCAGAAGGCCTCCCTCTCCCCCAGCCTGCGGACCCTGTCAACTCCACCCTTACAGGGAGCCACCCTCTCAATAATAGTCCAAGTAAAGGAGCTAGTGTCTTTCTGGTGTGTGCCCGCAAAATGTTGGATCAAAGCTGTAGTGAGTACCCCCGCCCTTATATCACTAAGGTGCTCTTTAATACGGGTTCTGGCCTCTCTTGTCGTGAGGCCTACATATTGAAGGGAACATTCCCTACAAGAAATAACATAAACTACATATGTGGACCTGCAATTGAGGCAAGAATCTATCATAAAGTTCTGACCTGTCATTAGTGAGGTAAACTGGTTTCCAGGAGCCAGCTTTTCACAAGCCACACATGTACGATGGTGGCAGTGAAATGTACCTTTACAACTCAACCATGAAGAAGTGGGTTGTACTGTCTTTTTAATTCTTGTGGGTGCCACAATGTTTCCTATTGTTCTGTTTTTCTTGTAGGAGTACCTTAGGCCATCTGTGACCACTCCTTGGAGTTTGTCATCTGCAGATAGCATGTTGAAATTATGCCTCACTATTTGGCAAATTTCCCTGTATTGTCTTGAGTACTCAGTTAGGAAGACAACTTTGTTGTCTTTCCCTTCCTGAGTGCAGGATTTAGGCCTAAGGAGTCTTTCCCTAGGTATTCCTCTAACAATATTCCTCGCTTTTGTGATGACAGAACTCCTATAGCCTCTCTCTTTCAGGCGTAAGGTCAGTTCATTGGCCTGTTTCTCATAAACCTCTGCATTACTGCAGTTTCTTTTCAGCCTAATGAACTGACCCTTCGCTACCCCTTTAAACACTCCTGGCGGATGGCAACTAGCTGCATGTAGCAGTGAGTTGCCCGAAATGGGTTTGCGGTAGGTCTCTGAGCTGATGAACTGGTCCTGTCTACCTCTGAGGGTCACGTCTAGAAAATTAATAGTGTCGCTTTGTATCTCATTAGTAAAGTGTATCCCCATAGAGTCATCATCAAGACTTTTTATGAATGTCTGTAGTTCAGATTCACTGCCTCCCCATATAAAAAGGAGGTCGTCGATATAGCGACCGTACCAAACCACTTTGTCTTTGTGAGGATTCCCATCTCCATAGACGTGGGACAGCTCCCACCAACCCATAAACAAGTTGGCGTAGGAGGGGGCAAATTTAGCCCCCCTAGCCGTCCCACGCCTCTGGAGAAAGAAATCCCCCCAAATTCAAAGTAGTTATGGTTGAGAAGGAAGTTGGTAACTTCCACCACAAAGTTCACAAAGTTTGATTCCGGTCCGTATTGTTTTTCTAAGAAAAACCGAATGGCCTGTAGCCCCTTTATGTGTGGAATAGAGGTATATAGCGATTTTACATCAGCTGTCAGCCAAACATAGTGTTTGCTCCAAACTACTCTTGAGAGAAGATTGAGTACATGCTTGGTATCTGAGAGAAAGCTCCATAAAGCACTCACCATTGGCTGCAAGACATGATCCAGCCACTCTGACAGGTGTTCCAGCAGGGATCCAATGCCACTTACGATTGGCCTCCCCTGTATATTTTCAGTAGATTTATGGACCTTGGGCAGGTGGTTAAATGTAGGGATGGTGGGATTAGACACTATGAGATAATCCCGTGTCTTGGCATCAATAAAGCCTAGCTCCACACCATCGTCCACAAGGGAGGCCAACCGCCGCTGGAACCTCCCTGTCGGATCACCTGGCAGAGCACTGTAGTCATCAGTATTCCTTAATTGCCTGTAAGCTTCCTCCCTGAAGCTACTGGCATTGAGCACCACTATGGTGCCACCCTTATCTGCGGCCCTCACCACTATGTTTTCATTGCTGGCTAGGCTGTCCAGTGCCTTCCTCTGTGGTGCTGATATGTTGTTATGTTTGCCCCTCTCTGACTTATAATATAACTTAGTGAGGTCCGATTCTACCCTCTGTTGGAATTTCTCCAAGACTTGGCCTCTGTTCTGGATCGGATAGAACGAGGACTTACACTTAAAGGATGGAACCTGTACACACCCAGCCTCGCTGGCCTCATCCCCTAGTGTCTCTAGAGACCTAATGTCACAGAGTTCCTGGAAACTAAATTGATTGTCGGGCCCTGGGCCTACCAAGCCCCCTGACCTGTTCCTGGTAATAGATGCGTGGCTCTCATCACTCTCTCCCTCTTGGGAATGGTAGAACTTCCTTAGTGTTAGTTTCCGAATTAGCTTATTGACATCAAATAATGTCCTGAACAGGTTAAAGTCTGCAGTGGGCGTAAAGGACAGTCCCAGGCTCAGTACCTCCAGTTCATGTCTGGTCAACACCACATCTGAGAGATTCAGTACATTCTGTAGTTGCCTCGGCCTCTGCCCTTCCTCTGAGGATACCTCCTTTGATCCTTGTATTGGTGGCTTTGATCCTTGCTGGCGCCTCCCCCCCCCGTCTGGTGTTCTTTGGGGGACGTGAAAAACCTGTTCCAATTGTGCTCTCTCCACTTCCGTAGCCTCTGTAGTACTCGTCTCTACACATCTTGTTTCTTCCCTGTAGTGTGAGCGCGGCTGTGGAGCTTGTGTTTTTAGTATAGAGGGTGGTAGAGGTATTGAATTATCCTTTGGTCTGGTGACTGGTGTCTTAGGTGGTATTTCTTCCCCACCCGATCCAGACCCCTCATCACACGATTCCCCTTCACTTTCAAAGAAGTTCACTCTCCTTCTACTTCGCCTGTGTCTGTTATTCCCCCTCGATTTATTTGGGTAAAATGTATTTCTGTTTTGTTCCTTCCTTAAAGTTTGTCTATCCTTTCAAGTCGTAGTCTAGCTGGTCTCTGAGGTATTTACTGTGTTTTATTTCTAATAGCAGTGTTTTCGCTTCTGCTATTATTTGCTGAAGTGTGCTGTCAAACTTTAAATAGCTTGGTTCCTTGCTCCTATTATTTAGTTCCCTCTGAACCTCTTTAATTTTTAATGTTAGCTCCTCTAGGGATTTCTGTTTGTATTCGCAGATCAGCTGCATAAGTTTCTGTGAGCAGGTACTCAGGTGGCCATTCCACAGATCAATGAATATTTTATCATCTGTGACAAAAGTTGGAAATTTGTTTAGCCTCAGTCCCCTGGGTATAATGCCCAATTCCTGATATTTAGTCAAAGTCTTTATATCCCAGATGAGCTTGTTTTCTTTTAGGAGTAGAAATTCTAATTCCTCAAATAGGGCAACCAAGCTATAATGGGATTTGTCAGTGGAAAACACTTTGTTATAATCCACAGGAGCAGTGTTCCTTTCCTGTGCATTCCTCAGTGAAAACAGTGAAGCTACTTCAGTACTACCCCCTTCACTCATACCTGACCGCAAAAAACGCTCACACAAAAAAAAAATGTTTTAAAACTGATAACAATGATTGTGTGCCAATAACTTCAATTGGTGTTGATGCCACCTAGGACTTCGGTTACCCTCCCAGGAGTCTGGCCAAGACCCCACGTATACACGTAATAAAGCAGAAAAACAAGGGAAAGTCACTTAGATAGAGGGTAACCGCGGTGATGTGTGTCAATCCACTTGAGAGCAGTGTGTTGGTCAGCTAACTCCCAGAATCACAATGCATGTAATGTTTAAAAATTGACAGGATTATATAACCAGGTCCAGTGAGTATTCCCTACCTCAGACTTAGACCGGTGAGGTTCGTATACCACCGCTAAATGCACATATGTAAGAATAAAATGCAAACACACTAGATGTCTAGTAAATATATGCCAAGAGTCCACACCTCATACCTGTGTGCTGGTGGATCCTGAACGACAGTCCGTTGCGGTAATATATCCGTCCTCCTTACTGTGTATGGGACGTCTGATTCAATTGGTATCCAGCTCCTGCGGTAAGCCTGAGTGAGCTCTGATGGCTGCGGTGGGTAGCTCCTCCTTCCGTTTGTGTCCCAGGTGATGGGCGTGATAATGCGGTCAGGTGAATTGGTGCAATACCTGGCTGCTGTGCTACACTAGGGGCCGGTCAAATGAGAACAAGGAGTGAAAAAAAGGAGCACGAGCAGCGGTTCAATGCACATAACATTTATTTACAAATGCCAAACATAGCGCCATGGCGCTCAGAGTGAAGAAAAAAGAAAAACAACACGTTTGTCAAGCAAAGCAAAACAAAACCGTGAGAGGGGATAACACACCCCGGGGTAAATACTGACAAAAATCAATGGGACTAGCATAAAGAAACAGGTATACGCGTTTCAGCTTACAGCCTTACTCATTACCTGGCTAAAACACAATGAGGTGAACTTAAAAACAGTGGCTAGTCATCCTATTGGTAGTTGGGAACACTCCCATTAATTAATCCTCCAATGGAAATTTGTTTACGTAGCTAAGAACACCTGAGACAGCACGGAAATGTGCACTGTTTTCAGCTCACAGTAAAACATATGGAATAGAATAGAAAGATAAACATAAACAGTTCCAGTGCATTATGTGTAACATCAATCTAATAAATATAAACAATTTAGGTTAACAAAACATGATAAATTGTTGATGTACTCAATTCAGACAAGAGAGAGTAGTAAAGAACCCCGGACCCAGCCGGAAACATTTGTGTTGCTGGGAAGCCGCTTCATAGTTGCTGAAATAAAAAATACAGATGGTATAAGCACAGGATGACTGTTGTTTGCAACCAGAGTATACAACTCATGTAAATATTAAACTATAGTGGCCAGACCCTAGGCATACTATACATACGCTATAGTTATGATAATAATACAATTAGCTCATAATAAAAATAGTAAGGTCAATAGTGTCTACAGATACAAAAGTGCTGTAATCATATGCATTCCTTAACAAACTGGACAACCGGTAGCCTTATTGTTATAACAGGGAGCCTTATTTACAATAGAAGAGTGAATCTAGAGGGCAAGCTAAAATAACAGGGACCCGGAGAGCTATACTGAAGTGTCCTGTGTTGTTAGGCTCCTACTCTCCTGGGGTAACATGGTATAGACATGGTGAACCGGGTGGGGGAGAGGAAGGGATAGGCCCTACCAAAAATTGATAAGGTCATATTCTGAATTCAGGCCCTCTGGAACTCTTGTCCTGAGTTTAAAAATCCAGAAGGCCTCCCTCTCCCCCAGCCTGCGGACCCTGTCAACTCCACCCTTACAGGGAGCCACCCTCTCAATAATAGTCCAAGTAAAGGAGCTAGTGTCTTTCTGGTGTGTGCCCGCAAAATGTTGGATCAAAGCTGTAGTGAGTACCCCCGCCCTTATATCACTAAGGTGCTCTTTAATACGGGTTCTGGCCTCTCTTGTCGTGAGGCCTACATATTGAAGGGAACATTCCCTTCAATGAGGTCTTCTATTTTCTAAACCCAGAAAACAAAAATGGCACTTGCCTCACAAGCTGCCGACAGCAAAGGCAGCACTCAGGTGTGTGAAATCCTCTGCTCACATGGACCGGAAGGATACAAAAAAAATACTGAGCAAAAGACCCTCAGATTTTTTCCCAGACAGGGCAGCAACAGTATATGGGAGGAGCAGTGAGAATTATGTCCCACAAGTTCCCATTGCTTCAAAGCCACCAGATGCTTCTCTAACTGAAGAGACTGATCTGGTCTAGGCTACACCCCAGAACAAAGTAGCACACTGTGGCACCACTTTAAAAAATAATAAACACTTGATTGAAGAATCTATAACTAACACCTCACTTTACCTCTTCCTATCACTAACACAGGCAAAGAGAATGACTGGGTTGGGAGGAAAGGGAGGAGCTTTTTATGCAGCTCTGCTGTGGAGCTCTTTGCCTCCTCCTGCTGACCAGGAGGCGATATCCCATAAGTAAGGATGAAATCTGTGGACTCGTCTAATCTTGTAAAAGAAATGTTGTTACTATTCCTGCAATCTCACAACAGGTTGCCCAGCCCACTGACCCTTCTCAACCCAACATGATTATATCATGAGTTAATGGAACATTGTACAAATCGTAGATGACCAATTTAATTAGCCCATCTGGGAGTATTTTTGTAACATTGTACAGTTTTGCTTATTTTTTTTTTAATAACGTTGTGCTGATTTTCAGACTCCTAACCAAGCCTCAAAGTTTTAGATGTATTCTGATATCTACAGATTCCTGTGGCTCCTGTTTGTATAATCTGTCTTTTCATATGCAGGGGAGGAGGGTGGGGAGAATCTGCTGTTCCTGTTTTCCCAGCCCCTTTCAGTGGGTTTCCCAGCCTAACATCAACTGTGCTAAACTGGGAGCTTCTAGGTACATTTTTAAAATGTTTTATACTGGATTTTTATATCGGTATCTGTGCATATTCTTCTTTATAGTAGGGTCTATTACATGCAGTTACATGAAAATTGGTGTATCTTGTTCATTTAAGGCTAAGCAAAAACCTAAAAAAAATACATTATAAAAGTATTCCATATTATAGTTGTAATTGTTTTCTACATCAGAAATTCTCTCATCTAAGAACTAAGTGAAAAGAGATCAATCAACTCATTGCATTGAAAGGCTAGAACGAACAAATTTGTTTAAATTTAGCCAAGATTTTTAACTATAGCTTCCAGGTATGACAACATTTGTCTCCATATTTTAATGATTAATTTTGAATGCAGAGGGCAGCCACAAAAGGGATAAACACTTTAAAAAAATAAAGATATTCCTGAGACCAGGATATCCACAAATATAAGAATACAAAAAAATAAAGTGTGAAAACTCTACTTATCAAAGAAAATTATTCTGGAGACTGAGTCACATTGAAAGGTAAAGGTGATGTAGCCTTATCTTGTCCTTCTTTCAAAGACAAAAAAAGATCAGAAATAAAAAGGGACATAAAACCCACATTTATTCTTTCACAATTCAGATAAAATATACAATTTTAAACAGCTTTCTAATTTACTTCTTATATCAAATTGTCTTTGGTTTCTTTGTATCCTTTGTTGAAAAGCAGGAAAGTAAGATCAGGGGCGTGCATGTGTCTATCACTATATGGCAGCAGTTTTGCAACAATAACAGAAATTATGCTTACCTGATAAATTACTTTCTCTTGCGGTGTATCCAGTCCACGGATTCATCCTTTACTTGTGGGATATTCTCATTCCCTACAGGAAGTGGCAAAGAGCACACAGCAGAGCTGTCCATATAGCTCCCCCTCTAGCTCCACCCCCCAGTCATTCGACCAAAGGTTAGGAAGAAAAAGGAGAAACCATAGGGTGCAGTGGTGACTGTAGTTTAAACAAAAAAATTTTTACCTGACTTAAATGCCAGGGCGGGCCGTGGACTGGATACACCGCAAGAGAAAGTAATTTATCAGGTAAGCATAAATTCTGTTTTCTCTTGCAAGGTGTATCCAGTCCACGGATTCATCCTTTACTTGTGGGATACCAATACCAAAGCTTTAGCACACGGATGAAGGGAGGGAACAAGACAGGTACCTTAAACGGAAGGCACCACTGCTTGCTAAACATTTCTCCCAAAAATAGCCTCCGAAGAAGCAAAAGTATCGAATTTGTAAAATTTTGAAAAAGTATGCAGTGAAGACCAAGTCGCTGCCTTACAAATCTGTTCAACAGAAGCCTCGTTTTTGAAAGCCCATGTGGAAGCCACTGCTCTGGTAGAATGAGTAGTAATTCTTTCTGGAGGCTGCTGGCCAGCAGTCTCATAGGCCAAACGGATGATGCTTTTCAGCCAAAAGGAAAGAGAGGTAGCAGTCGCTTTCTGACCTCTCCTCTTACCAGAATAGATAAAAAACAAGGAAGATGTTTGTCTGAAATCCTTAGTTGCTTGTAAATAGAACTTTAAAGCACAAAATAAATCAAGATTGTGTAAAAGACGTTCCTTCTTCGAAGATGGATTAGGACACAGAGAAGGAACAACTATTTCCTGGTTAATATTCTTGTTAGAAACAACTTTAGGAAGAAAACCAGGCTTGGTACGCAAAACCACCTAATCTGCGTGGAACACCAGGTAAGGTAAATCACACTGTAAGGCAGACAATTCTGAAACTCTTCGAGCAGAAGAGAAAGCTATCAAAAACAGAACTTTCCAAGATAACAACTTAATGTCTATGGAATGTAAAGGTTCAAACGGAACCCCTTGAAGAACTGAAAGAACTAGATTCAAACTCCATGGCGGAGCCACAGGTTTATAGACTGGCTTGATTCTGACTAAAGCCTGAGCAAACGCTTGAACGTCTGGTACTTCTGCCAGACGCTTGTGTAACAGGATAGACAAAGCAGATATTTGTCCTTTTAAGGAACTAGCTGACAATCCTTTCTCAAATCCTTCTTGGAGAAAGGACAATATCCTGGGAATCCTAATCTTACTCCATGAGTAACCCATGGATTCACACCAACAAAGATATTTCCGCCATATCTTATGGTAGATTTTCCTGGTGACAGGCTTTCTAGCCTGAATCAGAGTATCTATAACTGACTCCGAGAACCCACGCTTTGATAAAATTAAGCGTTCAATCTCCAAGCAGTCAGACGTAGAGAAACTAAATTTGGATGCTTGAACGGACCCTCTATTAGAAGATCCTGCCTCATTGGCAGTGTCCATGGTGGGACAGATGACATGTCCATTAGGTCTGCATACAAGTCCTGCGTGGCCACGCGGGCGCTATCAGAGTCACCGAAGCCTTATCCTGCTTGATTCTGGCGACCAGACGAGGGAGGAGAGGAAACGGTGGAAAAACATAAGCCAGATTGAAGGACCAAGGCGCTGCTAGAGCATCTATCAATACCGCCTTGGGATCCCGGGACCTGGACCCGTAGAGAGGAAGTTTGGTGTTCTGACGGGACGCCATCAGATCCAATTCTGGAGTGCCCCATAGCTGAGTCAGCTGAGCAAATACCTCCGGGTGGAGTTCCCACTCCGCCGGGTGAAAAGTCTGATGACTTAGAAAATCCGCCTCCCAGTTGTCTACTCCTGGGATGTGAATTGCTGAGAGATGGCAGGAGTGGTCCTCCGCCCACCTGATTATTTTGGTTACTTCCGTCATCGCTAGGGAACTCTTTGTTCCTCCCTGATGATTGACGTAAGCTACAGTCGTGATGTTGTCCGACTGAAATCTGATGAATTTGGCCGCAGCTAGTTGAGGCCATGCCTGAAGAGCGTTGAATATCGCCCTCAGTTCCAGAATGTTTATCGGGAGAAGTGTTTCTTCCCGAGACCATAAGCCCTGAGCTTTCAGGGAGTTCCAGACCAACACCCCAGCCTAACAGACTGACGTCGGTCGTTACAATGAACCACTCTGGTCTGCGGAAACATATTCCCTGAGACAGGTGGTCCTGAGACAACCACCAGAGAAGACAATCTCTGGTCTCCTGGTCCAACTGAATTTAAGGAGACAAATCTGCATAATCTCCATTCCACTGTTTGAGCATGCATAATTGCGGTGGTCTGAGGTGTATCCGAGCAAAAGGGACTATGTAAATTGCTGCTACCATTAATCCGATTGTCTCCATGCACTGAGCCACAGATGGCCAGGGAATGGAATGAAGAACTCGGCAAGTGGTTAAGAGTTTTAATTTTCTGACCTCCGTCAGAAATATTTTCATTTCTACCAAGTCTATTAGAGTCCCTTGGAAGGGAACCCTTATGAGAGGGGAAAGAGAACTCTTTTTGATGTTCACCTTCCACCCGTGAGACCTTAGAAAGGCCAATACAATCTCCGTGTGAGACTTGGCTCTTTGGAAAGACGGCGCCTGAATTAAAATGTCGTCTAGGTAAGGCACCACTGCTATGCCCCGCGTTCTTAGCACCGCCAGAAGGGACCCTAGCACTTTTGTGAAAATTCTGGGAGCAGTGGCTAAGCCGAAAGGAAGAGCCACAAACTGGTAATGCTTGTCCAGAAAGGCAAACCTGAGAAACTGGTGATGATCTTTGTGTATAGGAATGTGTAGGTATGCATCCTTTAGATCCACAGTAGTCATATATTGAACTTCCTGGATCATTGGTAAGATTGTCCGAATGGTCTCCATTTTGAATGATGGGACTCTGAGGAATCTGTTTAGAATTTTTAGATCCAGGATGGGTCTGAAAGTTCCCTCTTTTTTGGGAACCACAAACAGGTTTGAGTAAAAACCCAGCCCTTGTTCCACGATTGGAACTGGATGGATCACTCCCATTGTATGTAGATCTTCTACACAGCGTAAAAACGCCTCTTTTTTGTCTGATCTGTAGCCAGACGAGAAATGTGGAACCTCCCCCTAGGAGGAAAACCCTTGAATTCTAGAAGATATCCCTGGGATACAATATCTAACGCCCAAGGATCGTGTACATCTCTTGCCCAGGCCTGAGCGAAGAGAGAGAGTCTGCCCCCTACTAGATCCGGTCCCGGATCGGGGGCTACCCCTTCATGCTGTCTTGGTGGCAGCTGCAGGCTTTTTGTCCCGTTTCCCCTTATTCCAGCCCTGGTAAGGTTTCCAAGTTGCCTTGGGCTGTGAAGCGTTACCCTCTTGCTTTGCAGCCGGAGAGGATGAAGCAGGGCCGTTCCTGAAATTACGAAAGGAACGAAAATTAGCTTTGTTCTTTGTCTTAAAGGACTTGTCCTGAGGGAGAGCATGGCCTTTTCCCCCGGTGATTTCTGAAATAATCTCTTTCAATTCAGGCCCGAAGAGGGTCTTTCCTTTGAAAGGGATGTTCAAAAGCTTGGATTTAGACGACACGTCGGCCGACCAGTACTTTAGCCATAGCGCCCTGCGCGCCAAAATGGCAAAACCAGAATTTTTTGCCGCTAACTTAACTATTTGGAAAGCGGCTTCAGTGATAAAAGAATTAGCTAGCTTTAGAGCCTTAATTCTATCCATAATTTCCTCATATGAGGTCTCCGTCTGGAGCGAGTCTTCCAGCGCCTCAAACCAGAAAGCGGCTGCAGTAGTTACAGGAATAATGCAGGCAATAGGCTGGAGAAGAAAACCTTGTTGAACAAAAATTTTCTTAAGTAAACCCTCTAACTTCTTATCCATAGGGTCTTTAAAAGCACAACTGTCTTCAATTGGTATGGTTGTGCGTTTAGCAAGTGAAGAAACAGCCCCCTTTACCTTAGGGACCGTCTGCCACGAGTCCCGCACAGGGTCAGATATGGGGAACATTTTCTTAAAAACAGGAGGGGGAACAAAGGGAACACCTGGTCTATCCCACTCCCTAGTAACGATATCCGCAATCCTCTTAGGGACCGGAAACGCATCTGTGTAAACAGGGACTTCTAGGTACTTGTCCATTTTACACAAGTTCTCTGGGATCACCAAAGGGTCACAGTCATCCAGAGTAGCTAATACCTCCCTAAGCAAAACGCGGAGGTGTTCTAGTTTAAATTTAAAAGCCAATGTATCTGAATCTGTCTGAGGAGGAACCCTTCCTGAATCAGAGACTTTTCCCTCAGACATCAAATCCCTCGCTCCCACTTCAGAGCGTTGTGAGGGTATATCGGATACAGCTACCAAAGCGTCAGAATGCTCATAATCTGTTCTTAAAACGGAGCTATCACGCTTTGCAGGTAACACGGGCAGTTTAGATAAGAAGGCTGTAAGAGAATTATCCATGACTGCCGCTAAGTCTTGAATTGTAAAAGGGTTAGATGTACTAGAGGTATTAGGCGTCGCTTGCGCGGGCCTAACTGGTTGTGACAATTGGGGAGAGGCAGACGGGCTACCCTCGTTACCTTCAGTCTGAGAATCATCTTGGGCCACAGTGCAACAATATCATCTTTAAAATGTATAGACATATCAGTACAAGTGGGACACATTCTGAGAGGGGGTTCCACCATGGCTTCTAAACACATTGAACAAGGAGTTTCCTTTGTGTCAGACATGTTTAACAGACTAGTAGTATACACAAACAGGCTTGGAAATCACTTTAATCAAAAAAAAAACGCAATTTGAAAAAATGTTACTGTGCCTTTAAGAGATAAAAAGAGCACACAATTTTACTAAACAGTGAAAAATGCAGCAATCCTTTTGAAAGTTTCATAGTATGTACCTAAAGCCTTAATAAGATTGCACCACAAGTTGCAGAACAATTAACCCATTAATGCCCAAACCGGAGCAGCTTAAAGCCAACACCCGGTTAAAATTACTACAGCACCTTGCCACAGCCTTGCTGTGGCCCTACCTGCCCTTAGGGATCAGATTTGGGGGAATATAGCTTCTTTAAGGCCCTCAAACAGCAGCAGGACCCTCCATGTGAAGCAGCATGAACTTCTCTGCAATTCTAAGTGCGCATCTGAGGCGTGAAATTAGGCCCCTCCCAGTCTACTCCGGAGTTGTGAGGCCTACTAAATCACTCCTAAGTGAATAAAAACCAGCCATGTGGGTAATAACCCCAGAAAGAACCCAAAAGGGCTTTCAAAACGATTTTTCCTTAGCTAAACAATCGATTGCCCTTAATAAGTGTCAACCAGTATATTAGCCCTATTATGTAAGCATTCAATTCCTTACTAAGTCTGTGAACATAGCTTACCCTCCCCTCATGGGGATATTGTCAGTCTCTTCTAGCATTATCTCAGTCTTGTCTAAAAATAAATGACTGAACATACCTTATTGCAGATCACCCTGCAAACTGTTCCCCCCAACTGAAGTTTTCTGGTACTCCTCAGTCCTGTGTGGGAACAGCAGTGGATTTTAGTTACAACATGCTAAAATCATTTTCCTCTCAGCAGAAATCTCATCACTTTTCTGCTAGAGAGTAAATAGTACAAACCAGTACCATTTAAAATAAACTTTTGATTGAAGATAATAAAACTACAATTCTAACACCATATTCACTTTACCCTCCCGAGAGAGACCCTAGTGCTTAGAGCCGGCAAAGAGAATGACTGGGGGTTGGAGCTAGAGGGGGAGCTATATGGACAGCTCTGCTGTGTGCTCTCTTTGCCACTTCCTGTAGGGAATGAGAATATACCACAAGTAAAGGATGAATCCGTGGACTGGATACACCATGCAAGAGAAATGATAAATTAGCAAGAAAACTAGATGACAGGACTATTTCCTGTCATGTAGTGCTGCAGACGTGCACACTACCTATCTAGATATCTATTTAACAAACAATAACATAAGAACAATGCAAATTTGAAAACAGAAGTAAATTGGGAACTTTTTTTAAAAATTGTATTTTCTAAAAAAAAGTTAAAAAAAGTAAAAATCTTTAAACTTTCAATGTTTGACTTTTTTTGGTTTGAGCCATCAACCCATTGGAATAGAGATTTTTAATAATCTAACATCTATATTGAGGGTAATACTATATTACCTCCAACTAAGGTTAGAACCATATTACTTTTAATATGACTAATATAACTAAATTATGTTCAACCTTTCCTACTTTAAAATGTCATTACAGACAGATGGAAAAAACAATTTATGCTTACCTGATAAATTTATTTCTCTTGTGGTGTATCCAGTCCACGGATCATCCATTACTTGTGGGATATTCTCCTTCCCAACAGGAAGTTGCAAGAGGACACCCAGAGCAGAGCTGTCTATATAGCTCCTCCCCTAACTGCCATATCCAGTCATTCGACCGAAAACAAACAGTGAAAGGAGAAACCATAGGGTGCAGTATTGACTGTAGTTTAAAATTAAAAAATACCTGCCTTAAAATGACAGGGCGGGCCGTGGACTGGATACACCACAAGAGAAATAAATTTATCAGGTAAGCATAAATTATGTTTTCTCTTGTAAGGTGTATCCAGTCCACGGATCATCCATTACTTGTGGGATACCAATACCAAAGCTAAAGTACACGGATGAAGGAAGGGACAAGGCAGGTACTTAAACGGAAGGTACCACTGCCTGTAAAACCTCTCTCCCAAAAATAGCCTCCGAAGAAGCAAAAGTATCAAATTTGTAGAATTTTGAAAAAGTATGAAGCGAAGACCAAGTCGCCGCCTTGCAAATCTGTTCAACAGAAGCCTCATTTTTAAAGGCCCATGTGGAAGCCACAGCTCTAGTAGAATGAGCTGTAAATCCTTTCTGGAGGCTGCTGGCCAGCAGTCTCATAGGCTAAGCGGATTATGCTTTTAAGCCAAAAAGAAAGAGAGGTTGCCGAAGCCTTTTGACCTCTCCTCTGTCCAGAGTAGACAATAAACAAAGCAGATGTTTGACGAAAATCTTTAGTAGCTTGTAAGTAAAACTTTAAAGCACGAACCACGTCCAGATTGTGTAATAGACATTCCTTCTTTGAAGAAGGATTAGGACACAAAGATGGGACAACAATCTCTTGATTGACATTCTTATTAGATACCACCTTAGGTAAAAACCCAGGTTTGGTACGCAGAACTACCTTATCTGCATGGAAGATCAGATAAGGAGAATCACATTGTAAGGCAGATAACTCGGAAACTCTACGAGCCGAGGAAACAGCTACCAAAAAAAGAACTTTCCAAGATAAAAGTTTGATATCTATGGAATGAAGAGGTTCAAACGGAACCCCCTGAAGAACTTTAAGAACAAAATTTAAGCTCCAAGGTGGAGCAACAGGTTTAAACACAGGCTTGATTCTAACTAAAGCCTGACAAAATGCCTGAACGTCTGGGACATCCGCCAGACGCTTGTGCAAAAGAATAGATAGCGCAGAAATCTATCCCTTTAAGGAACTAGCTGACAATCCTTTTTCCAATCCTTCTTGGAGAAAAGATAATATCCTGGGAATCCTGACCTTACTCCATGAGTAGCCCTTGGATTCACACCAATAAAGATATTTACGCCATATATTATGATAGATTTTCCTGGTGACAGGCTTTCGTGCCTGAATTAAGGTATCAATGACTGACTCGGAGAAACCACGCTTTGATAAAATCAAGCGTTCAATTTCCAGGCAGTCAGCCTCAGAGAAATTAGATTTGGATGATTGAAAGGACCTTGAAGTAGAAGGTCCTGTCTCAGCGGCAGAGTCCATGGTGGAAAGGATGACATGTCCACTAGATCTGCATACCAAGTCCTGCGTGGCCACGCAGGCGCTATCAAGATCACCGATGCTCTCTCCTGCTTGATCTTGACAATCATACGAGGGAGCAGAGGAAACGGTGGAAACACATAAGCCAGGTTGAAGGACCAAGGCGCATTGCCTTGGGGTCCCTGGACCTGGATCCGTAACAAGGAAGCTTGGCGTTCTGGCGAGACGCCATGAGATCCAGATCTGGTTTGCCCCAACGATGAACCAATTGTGCAAACACCTCCGGATGGAGTTCCCATTCCCCCGGATGAAAAGTCTGTTGACTTAGAAAATCCGCCTCCCAGTTCTCTACACCTGGGATATGGATAGCTGATAGGTGGCAAGAGTGAATCTCTTCCCAGCGAATTATCTTTGAGACTTCTAACATCGCTAGGGAACTCCTTGTTCCCCCTTGATGGTTGATGTAAGCCACAGTCGTGATGTTGTCCGACTGAAATCTGATGAACCTCATTGTCGCTAGAATTTTTATTGGTAGGAGTGACTCCTCCTGAGTCCACGATCCCTGAGCCTTCAGGGAGTTTCAGACTGCACCCCAACCTAGAAGGCTGGCATCTGTCATTACAATTGTCCAATCTGGCCTGCAAAATGTCATACCTTTGGACAGATGGACCCGAGATAGCCACCAGAGAAGAGAATCCCTTGTCTCTTGATCCAGATTTAGTAGAGGGGACAAATCTGTGTAATCCCCATTCCACTGACTGAGCATGCAGAGTTGCAGCGGTCTGAGATGTAGGCGTGCAAACGGCACTATGTTCATTGCCGCTACCATTAAGCAGATTACTTTCATGCACTGAGCCACCGAAGGGCGAGGAATGGAATAAAGAACACGGCAGGAATTTAGAAGTTTTGATAACCTGGACTCCGTCAGGTAAATTTTCATTTCTACAGAATCTATCAGAGTCCCTAGGAAGGAAACTCTTGTGAGGGGGGATAGAGAACTCTTTTCCTCGTTCACCTTCCACCCATGAGACCTCAGAAATGCCAACACTATGTCCGTATGAGATTTGGCAATTTGGAAGTTTGACGCCTGAATCAGGATGTCATTTAAATAAGGGGCCACTGCTATGCCCCGCGGCCTTAGGACCGCCAGAAGCGACCCCAGAACCTTCGTAAAAATTATTGGGGCTGTAGCTAACCCAAAGGGAAGAGCTACAAACTGGTAATGCCTGTCTAGGAAGGTAAACCTGAGAAAACGATGATGATCTTTGTGTATCGGAATGTGAAGATAAGCATCCTTTAAATCCACTGTAGTCATGTATTGACCCTCCTGGATCATAGGTAGGATGGTACGATTAGTCTCCATCTTGAATGATGGAACTCAGAGGAATTTGTTTAAGATCTTTAGATCCAAAATTGGTCTGAAGGTTCCCTCTTTTTTGGGAACTACAAACAGATTTGAATAAAATCCCTGTCCCTGTTCCTCCTTTGGAACTGGATGGATCACTCCCATAACTAGGAGGTCTTGTACACAGTGTAAGAATGCCTCTCTCTTTATCTGGTTTGCAGATAATTGTGAAAGGTGAAATCTCCCTTTTGGGGGGGGGAGCCTTGAAGTCCAGAAGATATCCCTGGGATATAATTTCCAACGCCCAGGGATCCTGGACATCTCTTGCCCACGCCTGGGCAAAGAGTGAAAGTCTGCCCGCCCTACTAGATCCGTTACCGGATAGGGGGCCGTTCTTTCATGCTGTCTTAGAGCCAGGTCTGGTTAGGTCTCCAGACCGTCTTGGACTGAGCAAAAGTTCCCTCTTGTTTTGCATTAGAGGAAGCTGATGCCGCACTTGCCTTGAAGTTTCGAAAGGCACGAAAATTAAACTGTTTGGCCCTTGATTTGGACCTATCCTGAGGAAGGGCATGACCATTTCCTCCAGTGATATCAGCAATAATCTCCTTCAAACCAGGCCCGAATAGGGTCTGCCCCTTGAAGGGAATGTTAAGCAGCTTAGAAGTAACGTCAGCTGACCACGATTTAAGCCATAGCGCTCTGCGCACCTGGATAGCAAAACCAGAATTCTTAGCCGTTAGTTTAGTCAAATGAACAATGGCATCAGAAACAAAAGAATTGGCTAGCTTAAGTGCTCTAAGCTTGTCAAGTATGTCATCCAAAAGGAGTCCCTACCTGTAAAGCCTCTTCCAGAGACTCAAACCAGAACGCCGCAGCAGCAGTGACAGGAGCAATGCATGCAAAGGGCTGTAGAATAAAACCTTGTTGAATAAACATTTTCTTAAGGTAACCCTCTAACTTTTTATCCATTGGATCTAAGAAAGCACAACTGTCCTCAACAGGGATAGTAGTACGCTTTGCTAGAGTAGAAACTGCTCCCTCCACCTTAGGAACTGTCTGCCATAAGTCCCGTGTGGTGGCGTCTATTGGAAACATTTTTCTAAAAATAGGAGGGGGAGAGAACGGCACACCTGGTCTATCCCATTCCTTAGTAATAATTTCTGTAAACCTTTTAGGTATTGGAAAAACATCAGTGCACACCGGCACTGCATAGTATTTATCCAGTCTACACAATTTCTCTGGCACTGCAATTGTATCACAGTCATTCAGAGCAGCTAAAACCTCCCTGAGTAACACACGGAGGTGTTCAAGCTTAAATTTAAATGTAGAGATATCAGAATCAGGTTGCATCATCTTCCCTGAGTCAGAAACATCACCCACAGAAAGAAGCTCTCCTTCTTCAGCTTCTGCATATTGTGAGGCAGTATCAGACATAGCTCTTAAAGCGTCAGTATGCTCTGTATTTCGTCTAACTCCAGAGCTATCTCGCTTTCCTCTAAATTCAGGTAGTCTGGCTAATACCGCTGACAGTGTATTATCCATGACTGCTGCCATGTCTTGTAAAGTAAACGCTATGGGCGCCCTAGATGTACTTGGCGTCATTTGAGCGTGAGTCCCTTGAGCAGGAGTCAAAGGATCTGACACTTGGGGAGAGTTAGTCGGCATAACTTCCCCCTCGTCAGATTCCTCTGGTGATAAATTTTTTAAAGACAGAATATGATCTCTATTGCTTAAAGTGAAATCAGTACATTTGGTACACATTCTAAGAGGGGGTTCCACCATGGCTTTTAAACATAATGAACAAGGAGTTTCCTCTATGTCAGACATGTTTGTACAGACTAGCAATGAGACTAGCAAGCTTGGAAAACACTTTAAATCAAGTTAACAAGCAAATATAAAAAACGGTACTGTGCCTTTAAGAGAAACAAATTTTGTCAGAATTTGAAAAACAGTGAAAAAAGGCAGAAAATCAAACAAAATTTTTACAGTGTGTATAATAAGTTAACAGAGCATTGCACCCACTTGCAAATTGATGATTAACCCCTTAGTTCAAAAAACGGATCAAAAAAACGATAGACGTTTTTTAACAGTCACACCAAACTGCCACAGCCTTGCTGTGGGCCTACCTTCCCCAACAAACTATTTTGGAAAGCCTAAGAGCCCTTTAGAGATGTCCTATAGCATTCAGGGGACTCCTGGAGGAAGCTGGATGTCTCAGTCTGTAAAAATTACTGCGCAAAAAAGCGCTACATTAGACCCCTCCCACTCATAGTAACACAGTGGAAAGCCTCAGGAAACTGTTTCTAGGCAAATTTAAGCCAGCCATGTGGAAAAAACTAGGCCCCAATAAAGTTTTATCACCAAAGTATATATAAAAACGTTTAAACATGCCAGCAAACGTTTTATATTGTAAATATAAAAGAGTATTACCTCAGAAAGTAAGCATGATACCAGTCGCTATTAAATCACTGTATTCAGGCTTACCTTACATAAATTTGGTATCAGCAGCATTTTCTAGCATTCACATTTTCTAGAAAAATCTTAACTGCACATACCTCATAGCAGGATAACCTGCACGCCATTCCCCCGCTGAAGTTATCTCTCGCTTCAGTCATGTGTGAGAACAGCAATGGATCTTAGTTACAACCTGCTAAGATCATAGAAATCACAGGCAGATTCTTCTATTTTTCTGCCTGGAACAAAATAGTACAACTCCGGTACCATTTAAAAATAATAAACTTTTGATTGAAGTAAAATAACAGCTACATTTCACCACTTCTCTCTTACAATCTCCATGTTTGTTGAGAGTTGCAAGAGAATGACTGGATATGGCAGTTAGGGGAGGAGCTATATAGACAGCTCTGCTGTGGGTGTCCTCTTGCAACTTCCTGTTGGGAGTGAGAATATCCCACAAGTAATGGATGATCCGTGGACTGGATACACCTTACAAAAAAAAAAAAAAAAAAATCCACTTAAATATACTAGTTATAAAATTCAAGGATTAAAGAGACCGTAAAGTCAATATTAAACTTTTGTGATTCATATAGAACATTATTTTAAACAGCTTTCCAATTTATTTCTAGCTTCAAATTTGCTTTGTCCTTTGGTATCCATTGTTGAACAGTATACCTAGGTGGGCTCATTGGACCTCAGTGTTTGCAACATTGTATAAGATTTTCTGCAAACAAACATTGCGGCAAACACTGCTGCCATGGAGTGTGCTACTAGGTTTATGCTTTAACAAACATACCAAGAGAACAAAGCAAATTTGGTAATAAGTAAATTGTAAAGTTGTTTAAAGCTGCAAGCTCCTCCTAACCACTAACAATTATTCACCCAAAAATGCTTTTCAATATTCAAAGGACTTATTGTCCAGCTGTCCTTTTTCTTGGTGGAGTAGGATCCAAACCCTAAAGATGACAATACTTCCAAGAGTACTGTTTGTTTTACAGGCAATATCTCTAACCTTACCACCCTCATTCCTCAAACAAATGTAAAAATTATTTAACCCCTTTGTATAAGGCTCTATTAAACCACGTATTAATAGAAACACCATGTACCGAACACAAAATGATGGAGGACTTGATCTTACTAATTTAGAAATGTACTACAAAGCCACATGCTAACAAAGAGTTATTAACTGGCACAGAAATTCCCAATTAAAAGCATGGCTAACAATTGACTCACACATACTAAGAACACCTAGTATTGGAGCCGTGTGTTGGATTCCAAAACCCCTTAAACCAGAAGAAACTAGACATTATCCTCTGTATATGAGTGTTTTCGGTGTGTGGTATAGAATTTTGCAGAAAAAACAGAATTTATGCTTACCTGATAAATTACTATCTCCAACGGTGTGTCCGGTCCACGGCGTCATCCATTACTTGTGGGATATTCTCCTCCCCTACAGGGAAAGGCAAGGAGAGCACACAGCAGAGCTGTCCATATAGCTCCCCCTCTAGCTCCGCCCCCCAGTCATTCGACCGACGGTTAGGAGAAAAAGGAGAAACTATAGGGTGCCGTGGTGACTGTAGTGTATAAAGACAAAAAACTTTTCAACCTGATTAGGAAAACCAGGGCGGGCCGTGGACCGGACACACCGTTGGAGAAAGTAATTTATCAGGTAAGCATAAATTCTGTTTTCTCCAACATTGGTGTGTCCGGTCCACGGCGTCATCCATTACTTGTGGGAACCAATACCAAAGCTTTAGGACACGGATGAAGGGAGGGAGCAAATCAGGTTACCTAAATGGAAGGCACCACGGCTTGCAAAACCTTTCTCCCAAAAATAGCCTCCGAAGAAGCATAAGTATCAAATTTGTAGAATTTGGCAAAAGTGTGCAGAGAATACCAAGTCGCTGCCTTACATATCTGATCAACAGAAGCCTCGTTCTTGTAGGCCCATGTGGAAGCCACAGCCCTAGTAGAGTGAGCTGTGATTCGGTCAGGAGGCTGTCGTCCGGCAGTCTCATAGGCCAATCGGATAAAGCTTTTTAGCCAGAAAGAGAGAAAGGTAGCAGTAGCTTTTTGATCTCTCCTCCTACCAGAGTAAACGACAAACAAAGATGAGGTTTGTCTAAAATCTTTTGTTGCTTCTAAATAGAACTTTAAAGCACGAACAACATCTAAATTGTGTAGTAAACGTTCCTTCTTTGAAACTGGTTTCGGACACAGAGAAGGAACAACTATTTCCTGGTTAATATTCTTGTTGGAAACAACTTTTGGAAGAAAACCAGGCTTAGTACGCAAAACAACCTTATCTGAATGGAAAACCAGATAGGGTGGATTACACTGCAAAGCAGATAATTCAGAAACTCTTCTAGCAGAAGAAATAGCACCCAAAAACAGTACTTTCCAAGATAATAACTTAATATTTATGGAATGTAAAGGTTCAAACGGAACCCCTTGAAGAACTGAAAGAACTAAATTTAGACTCCAAGGAGGAGTCATGGTTCTGTAAACAGGCTTGATTCTAACCAAAGCCTGAACAAAAGCTTGTACATCTGGCACAGCTGCCAGTCGTTTGTGTAACAAGACAGATAAAGCAGAAATCTGTCCCTTTAGAGAACTAGCGGACAACCCTTTATCCAAACCTTCTTGGAGAAAGGAGAGAATCCTTGGAATTTTTATTTTACTCCAGGAGAATCCCTTGGATTCACACCAACAGATATATTTACGCCATATTTTATGGTAAATCTTTCTAGTCACAGGTTTTCTGGCTTGGACCAGAGTATCTATCACAGAATTCGAAAACCCACGTTTGGATAAAATCAAGCGTTCAATTTCCAAGCAGTCAGCTGCAGAGAAACTAGATTTGGATGTTCGAATGGACCTTGTACTAGAAGATCCTGTCTCAAAGGTAGCTTCCATGGTGGAGCCGATGACATATTCACCAGGTCTGCATACCAAGTCCTGCGTGGCCACGCAGGAGCTATCAGAATCACCGAGGCCTTTTCCTGTTTGATCCTGGCTATGAGCCTGGGAAGGAGAGGAAACGGTGGAAACACATACGCTAGGTTGAACGACCAAGGCGCCACTAATGCATCCACTAGAATCGCCTTGGGATCCCTGGATCTGGACCCGTAACAAGGAATCTTGAAGTTCTGACGGGACGCCATTAGATCCATGTCTGGAATGCCCCATAATTGGGTTAACTGAGCAAAGACCTCCGGGTGGAGTTCCCACTCCCCCGGATGGAAAGTCTGACGACTCAAATAGTCCGCCTCCCAGTTGTCTACTCCTGGGATGTGAATAGCAGATAGATGGCAGGAGTGATTCTCTGCCCATTGGATGATCTTGGTTACTTCCTTCATCGCTAGGGAACTCTTTGTTCCCCCCTGATGATTGATGTACGCAACAGTCGTTATGTTGTTCCACTGAAATCTTATGAACCTGGTTTTCGCTAGCTGAGGTCAAGCCAGGAGCCTTGTTCAGAGCGGCAAGGAGAATGACTGGGGGGCGGAGCTAGAGGGGGAGCTATATGGACAGCTCTGCTGTGTGCTCTCCTTGCCTTTCCCTGTAGGGGAGAATATCCCACAAGTAATGGATGACGCCGTGGACCGGACACACCAATGTTGGAGAAATCAACACATTACTATGTTGAGGTCCCCCCTCTCCCCAAATGCTGAACTGCTGGGAGGCATGGAGTACAACATAACCCCCTCGACATAAGGTACACACTCCCAGTCTGTAAATTATTAAATGGCCCACAATTGAAACCTATTGAAGAGATGATGGATATTTTTAATGGGGCCTTTACGCAATATAGACAATTGCATCATCTCTTACAAATACTTCCAAATATAAACTTAACATGACAAGACCTCTAACTCCCTTTGAGTCTATTTGTTTGCAAGAAAATAAGATAAGAAAAACCTCATATATAGTGAAAAATATACTAACAAATGATCAGAGAACACACTTTTCCCCATACATTGCATCTAGGTATTAATAGTGCGCTTGACCCTTGTACCTGGCAATATATGATTAGCAATACTAAAAAGTCATCAACCTCTAGTAAACTCAGAGTTAAACTATAAGATGCTCACAAGATGGTACCTAACTCCATTGCGTATCAAAAGACTTTAGCCTAACTCCTCTGATAAATGATGGAGAGGATGTGGGACAAAAGGCACCATGCTTCACACTTGGTGGAGCTGTCCTAAAATCTAAATGTTTTGTTCATTTCTACAATTATTGTTCGATTCCCTCATTCACCCTTGAGCCACCCATGACCCTGTTAAATCTTCTCTTTAAACATCCATGTAAATTTAGGCTTAGACTATTACAGTTCTTCCTAAATTCCGCAAAATCTTTAATAGCGTGGAACTGGGAAAACCCTACAACCCCTACTATAACTAAATGGGTATCCCATATGAATGACACCTTAGCTTTAAAATAATATGGATACTTTAGAACACAAAAACTATACGTTTTTAGATATTAAATTCTTTTGGGTATCCATGTTATATAAATACCAAAATCCTCAGTCACATCTCCCCAGCCCTACCTCTACAAAACAGAATTTATGTTTACCTGATAAATTACTTTCTCCAACGGTGTGTCCGGTCCACGGCGTCATCCTTACTTGTGGGATATTCTCTTCCCCAACAGGAAATGGCAAAGAGCCCAGCAAAGCTGGTCACATGATCCCTCCTAGGCTCCGCCTACCCCAGTCATTCGACCGACGTTAAGGAGGAATATTTGCATAGGAGAAACCATATGGTACCGTGGTGACTGTAGTTAAAGAAAATAAATTATCAGACCTGATTAAAAAAAAAACCAGGGCGGGCCGTGGACCGGACACACCGTTGGAGAAAGTAATTTATCAGGTAAACATAAATTCTGTTTTCTCCAACATAGGTGTGTCCGGTCCACGGCGTCATCCTTACTTGTGGGAACCAATACCAAAGCTTTAGGACACGGATGAAGGGAGGGAGCAAATCAGGTCACCTAAATGGAAGGCACCACGGCTTGCAAAACCTTTCTCCCAAAAATAGCCTCAGAAGAAGCAAAAGTATCAAACTTGTAAAATTTGGTAAAAGTGTGCAGTGAAGACCAAGTCGCTGCCCTACATATCTGATCAACAGAAGCCTCGTTCTTGAAGGCCCATGTGGAAGCCACAGCCCTAGTGGAATGAGCTGTGATTCTTTCGGGAGGCTGCCGTCCGGCAGTCTCGTAAGCCAATCTGATGATGCTTTTAATCCAAAAAGAGAGAGAGGTAGAAGTTGCTTTTTGACCTCTCCTTTTACCGGAATAAACAACAAACAAGGAAGATGTTTGTCTAAAATCCTTTGTAGCGTCTAAATAGAATTTTAGAGCGCGAACAACATCCAAATTGTGCAACAAACGTTCCTTCTTTGAAACTGGTTTCGGGCACAGAGAAGGTACGATAATCTCCTGGTTAATGTTTTTGTTAGAAACAACTTTTGGAAGAAAACCAGGTTTAGTACGTAAAACCACCTTATCTGCATGGAACACCAGATAAGGAGGAGAACACTGCAGAGCAGATAATTCTGAAACTCTTCTAGCAGAAGAAATTGCAACCAAAAACAAAACTTTCCAAGATAATAACTTAATATCAACGGAATGTAAGGGTTCAAACGGAACCCCCTGAAGAACTGAAAGAACTAAATTGAGACTCCAAGGAGGAGTCAAAGGTTTGTAAACAGGCTTGATTCTAACCAGAGCCTGAACAAAGGCTTGAACATCTGGCACAGCTGCCAGCTTTTTGTGAAGTAACACAGACAAGGCAGAAATCTGTCCCTTCAGGGAACTTGCAGATAATCCCTTTTCCAATCCTTCTTGAAGGAAGGATAGAATCTTAGGAATCTTAACCTTGTCCCAAGGGAATCCTTTAGATTCACACCAACAGATATATTTTTTCCAAATTTTGTGGTAAATCTTTCTAGTTACAGGCTTTCTGGCCTGAATAAGAGTATCGATAACAGAATCTGAGAACCCTCGCTTTGATAAAATCAAGCGTTCAATCTCCAAGCAGTCAGCTGGAGTGAAACCAGATTCGGATGTTCGAACGGACCCTGAACAAGAAGGTCTCGTCTCAAAGGTAGCTTCCAAGGTGGAGCCGATGACATATTCACCAGATCTGCATACCAAGTCCTGCGTGGCCACGCAGGAGCTATCAAGATCACCGACGCCCTCTCCTTGTTGATCCTGGCTACCAGCCTGGGGATGAGAGGAAACGGCGGGAACACATAAGCTAGTTTGAAGGTCCAAGGTGCTACTAGTGCATCCACTAGAGCCGCCTTGGGATCCCTGGATCTGGACCCGTAGCAAGGAACTTTGAAGTTCTGACGAGAGGCCATCAGATCCATGTCTGGAATGCCCCACAGCTGAGTGACTTGGGCAAAGATTTCCGGATGGAGTTCCCACTCCCCCGGATGCAAAGTCTGACGACTCAGAAAATCCGCTTCCCAATTTTCCACTCCTGGGATGTGGATAGCAGACAGGTGGCAGGAGTGAGACTCCGCCCATAGAATGATTTTGGTCACTTCTTCCATCGCCAGGGAACTCCTTGTTCCCCCCTGATGGTTGATGTACGCAACAGTTGTCATGTTGTCTGATTGAAACCGTATGAACTTGGCCCTCGCTAGCTGAGGCCAAGCCTTGAGAGCATTGAATATCGCTCTCAGTTCCAGAATATTTATCGGTAGAAGAGATTCTTCCCGAGACCAAAGACCCTGAGCTTTCAGGGATCCCCAGACCGCGCCCCAGCCCATCAGACTGGCGTCGGTCGTGACAATGACCCACTCTGGTCTGCGGAATGTCATCCCTTGTGACAGGTTGCCTAGGGACAGCCACCAACGGAGTGAGTCTCTGGTCCTCTGATTTACTTGTATCTTCGGAGACAAGTCTGTATAGTCCCCATTCCACTGACTGAGCATGCACAGTTGTAATGGTCTTAGATGAATGCGCGCAAAAGGAACTATGTCCATTGCCGCTACCATCAAACCGATCACTTCCATGCACTGCGCTATGGAAGGAAGAGGAACGGAATGAAGTATCCGACAAGAGTCTAGAAGTTTTGTTTTTCTGGCCTCTGTCAGAAAAATCCTCATTTCTAAGGAGTCTATTATTGTTCCCAAGAAGGGAACCCTTGTTGACGGAGATAGAGAACTCTTTTCCACGTTCACTTTCCATCCGTGAGATCTGAGAAAGGCCAGGACAATGTCCGTGTGAGCCTTTGCTAGAGGAAGGGACGACGCTTGAATCAGAATGTCGTCCAAGTAAGGTACTACAGCAATGCCCCTTGGTCTTAGCACAGCTAGAAGGGACCCTAGTACCTTTGTGAAAATCCTTGGAGCAGTGGCTAATCCGAAAGGAAGCGCCACGAACTGGTAATGCTTGTCCAGGAATGCGAACCTTAGGAACCGATGATGTTCCTTGTGGATAGGAATATGTAGATACGCATCCTTTAAATCCACTGTGGTCATGAATTGACCTTCCTGGATGGAAGGAAGAATAGTTCGAATGGTTTCCATCTTGAACGATGGAACCTTGAGAAACTTGTTTAAGATCTTGAGATCTAAGATTGGTCTGAACGTTCCCTCTTTTTTGGGAACTATGAACAGATTGGAGTAGAACCCCATCCCTTGTTCTCTTAATGGAACAGGATGAATCACTCCCATTTTTAACAGGTCTTCTACACAATGTAAGAATGCCTGTCTTTTTATGTGGTCTGAAGACAACTGAGACCTGTGGAACCTCCCCCTTGGGGGAAGCCCCTTGAATTCCAGAAGATAACCTTGGGAGACTATTTCTAGCGCCCAAGGATCCAGAACATCTCTTGCCCAAGCCTGAGCGAAGAGAGATAGTCTGCCCCCCACCAGATCCGGTCCCGGATCGGGGGCCAACATTTCATGCTGTCTTGGTAGCAGTGGCAGGTTTCTTGGCCTGCTTTCCCTTGTTCCAGCCTTGCATTGGTCTCCAAGCTGGCTTGGCTTGAGAAGTATTACCCTCTTGCTTAGAGGACGTAGCACTTTGGGCTGGTCCGTTTCTACGAAAGGGACGAAAATTAGGTTTATTTTTTGCCTTGAAAGGCCGATCCTGAGGAAGGGCGTGGCCCTTACCCCCAGTGATATCAGAGATAATCTCTTTCAAGTCAGGGCCAAACAGCGTTTTCCCCTTGAAAGGAATGTTAAGTAGCTTGTTCTTGGAAGACGCATCAGCTGACCAAGATTTCAACCAAAGCGCTCTGCGCGCCACAATAGCAAACCCTGAATTCTTAGCCGCTAACCTAGCCAATTGCAAAGTGGCGTCTAGGGTGAAAGAATTAGCCAATTTGAGAGCATTGATTCTGTCCATAATCTCCTCATAAGGAGGAGAATCACTATCGACCGCCTTTATCAGCTCATCGAACCAGAAACATGCGGCTGTAGCTACAGGGACAATGCATGAAATTGGTTGTAGAAGGTAACCCTGCTGAACAAACATCTTTTTAAGCAAACCTTCTAATATTTTATCCATAGGATCTTTGAAAGCACAACTATCCTCTATGGGTATAGTGGTGCGTTTGTTTAAAGTGGAAACCGCTCCCTCGACCTTGGGGACTGTCTGCCATAAGTCCTTTCTGGGGTCGACCATAGGAAACAATTTTTTAAATATGGGGGGAGGGACGAAAGGAATACCGGGCCTTTCCCATTCTTTATTAACAATGTCCGCCACCCGCTTGGGTATAGGAAAAGCTTCTGGGAGCCCCGGGACCTCTAGGAACTTGTCCATTTTACATAGTTTCTCTGGGATGACCAACTTGTCACAATCATCCAGAGTGGATAATACCTCCTTGAGCAGAATGCGGAGATGTTCCAACTTAAATTTAAACGTAATCACATCAGGTTCAGCTTGTTGAGAAATGTTCCCTGAATCAGTAATTTCTCCCTCAGACAAAACCTCCCTGGCCCCATCAAACTGGGTTAGGGGCCCTTCAGAACCATTATTATCAGCGTCGTCATGCTCTTCAGTATCTAAAACAGAGCAGTCACGCTTACGCTGGTAAGTGTTCATTTTGGCTAAAATGTTTTTGACAGAATTATCCATTACAGCCGTTAATTGTTGCATAGTAAGGAGTATTGGCGCGCTAGATGTACTAGGGGCCTCCTGAGTGGGCAAGACTAGTGTAGACGAAGGAGGGAATGATGCAGTACCATGCTTACTCCCCTCACTTGAGGAATCATCTTGGGCATCATTGTCATTGTCACATAAATCACATTTATTTAAATGAATAGGAATTCTGGCTTCCCCACATTCAGAACACAGTCTGGTAGTTCAGACATGTTAAACAGGCATAAACTTGATAACAAAGTACAAAAAACGTTTTAAAATAAAACCGTTACTGTCACTTTAAATTTTAAACTGAACACACTTTATTACTGCAATTGCGAAAAAACATGAAGGAATTGTTCAAAATTCACCAAATTTTCACCACAGTGTCATAAAGCCTTAAAAGTATTGCACACCAAATTTGGAAGCTTTAACCCTTAAAATAACGGAACCGGAGCCGTTTTTAACTTTAACCCCTGTACAGTCCCTGGTATCTGCTTTGCTGAGACCCAACCAAGCCCAAAGGGGAATACGATACCAAATGACGCCTTCAGAAAGTCTTTTCTAAGTATCAGAGCTCCTCTCACATGCGACTGCATGTCATGCCTCTCAAAAACAAGTGCGCAACACCGGCGCGAAAATGAGGCTCTGCCTATGATTAGGGAAAACCCCTAAAGAATAAGGTGTCTAAAACAGTGCCTGCCGATATTATTATATCAAAATACCCAGATAAAATGATTCCTCAAGGCTAAATATGTGTTAATAATGAATCGATTTAGCCCAGAAAAAGTCTACAGTCTTAATAAGCCCTTGTGAAGCCCTTATTTACGATCTTAATAAACATGGCTTACCGGATCCCATAGGGAAATGACAGCTTCCAGCATTACATCGTCTTGTTAGAATGTGTCATACCTCAAGCAGCAAGAGACTGCTCACTGTTCCCCCAACTGAAGTTAATTGCTCTCAACAGTCCTGTGTGGAACAGCCATGGATTTTAGTGACGGTTGCTAAAATCATTTTCCTCATACAAACAGAAATCTTCATCTCTTTTCTGTTTCTGAGTAAATAGTACATACCAGCACTATTTTAAAATAACAAACTCTTGATTGAATAATAAAAACTACAGTTAAACACTAAAAAACTCTAAGCCATCTCCGTGGAGATGTTGCCTGTACAACGGCAAAGAGAATGACTGGGGTAGGCGGAGCCTAGGAGGGATCATGTGACCAGCTTTGCTGGGCTCTTTGCCATTTCCTGTTGGGGAAGAGAATATCCCACAAGTAAGGATGACGCCGTGGACCGGACACACCTATGTTGGAGAAATTAACACATTACTACATATTATTGCTATGAACTCTTTGAAACAGAAATCAACATTTATTATCTATGTACCACAGAACTTGTTTATTGTTGTATTTTCATAACTAATTCTAGCGTTGAAAACCTCAATAAAAACTATATTTGAAAAGAAAAACTTCAAGCTCTATAGTTGTATAATCTGAAAAGTGAACGTTTAATAAACCTGATTTATGGAATGGGACATGGTTAGATTTTTCTTTTTTTAGCAAATGGTATTCAAGAGTATACTAAGTTGAAATTTTTTTGTCTCGGTATCCTACCTCTGACAGGCAAAATATTGATTTAACAATGTAACACAGCTTTAGCAGCTAACCAATAAATAATGCATAACATGCCAAGCCCCCACAAAAACTCTGCACAGAGGAAAGGTAATCCGATACTTGCAGATTTATGAGGGGGTGATGGCAAAGCACATAGGCAGGAGCAAACTCTGATATGATCAAATCATTGATGAGAGAAGCAAACTCCCTTAAAAAAAAACAATTAAAAAAATAATACTAAAAACCAAAAATGTATGCTTACCTGATAAATTTCTCTTTCTTTCTTTCTGGACATGGAGAGTTCACAATGTCATTCCAATTATTAGTGGGATATTCAACTCCTGGCCAGCAGAAGGCGCAAAGAGCACCCCAGCAGAGCTGTTAAGTGTCACTTCCCTTTCCCATAATCCCTGCTGGGAGGCATTCTGCTGAAGGAAGATGTAAAAAGATGGTAACACAAGGATATAGAGGTCCCTGAGGTTTATACCAAAAACGTTGTGAACTCTCCATGCCCCGGAAAGAAATTTATCAGTTAAGCATAAATTTTCTATTCTTTCCTATGGCATGGAGAGTCCACGATTTCATTCCAATTACTAGTGGGAACCAATACCCAAGCTAGAGGACACAGAATGAAAGGGAGGTAAAATTTGTAGATTTTGGAAAAAGTATGCAATGAGGACCAAGTGGCCGCCTTGCAGATTTGCTCCACAGATACTTAATTTTTGAAAGCCCAGGAAGAAGAGACAGCCCTTGTGGAATGAGCCATAATTCTCTCAGGAGGCTGTTGTCCAGCTATCTCATATGCTAATCGGATAACACTTCTCAACCAGAGAGAAAAAACAGTAGAAGTGGCCTTCTCACCCTTACACTTACCAGCGAAAACATGAACAGGGCAGTAGACGGACGAAAATCTTTAGTTGCTTCTAGATAACATTTTAGAGCACGCACAACATCCAGGTTGTGTAACAGACGTTCCTTCTGAGAAGAAGGATTCATACAAAAGGAAGGAACAACAATTTCTTAATTGATGTTGGGATCCGATACCACTTTGGAAAAAAAAAAATCCAATTTAGTACGAAGGACCGCCTTATTCGCATGAAAAATAAGGTAAGGGGAATCGCACTGCAAAGCCGAAAGCTCAAACTCTGCAAGCAATCGAAATAGCAAGTAGAAATACAACTTTCCATGATAACCAAATGGATAACCGAATGCATAGGCTCAAACGGAGCCTGCTGCAAAACTTTAAGAACAAGGTTAAGGCTCCAGGGAGAAGCAACAGGTTTAAACACAGGCTTGATTCTGACCAAGGCCTGAACAAAAGATTGAACATCTGGCAGATCTGCCAGACATTTGTGCAAAAGAATAGACGGTGCAGAAATCTAACCCTTCAGAGTACTGACCGACAAACCTTTGTCCAGGCCCTCCTGAAGCAAAGACAGAATGCGAGGAACCCTCACCCGACTCCAAGAGAAACCCATCGATTCACACCAATACAGGTATTTACGCCATACCTTATGGTAAATCTTACGAGTAACAGGCTTACAACCCAAAGCATAGTATCAATGACTCTCTCAGAAAAAAACACGTCTAGCCAAGACTAGGCGTTCAATTACCAAGCAGTCAGCTTCAGAGAATATAGATTTGGGTGGAGGAAGGGACCCGGAAGTAGAAGGTCCTTCCTCAGAGGCAACCTCCAAGGGGGAAGAGATGACATCTTCACCAGAACCTGCGAGGCCAGGCAGGAGCTATTAGAATCACAGACGCCCTCTCCTGTTTGATACAAGCAATTACTCAAGGAAGGAGAGCAAACGGGGGGGGGGGGGGGGGGGGGCTTGTGGATCTCTTGAACTGTACTTTGAAAGCTTGGTGTTTAGACGTGACGCCATCAGATCCAACTCTGGAACCTCCCCACCGGAGAGTTATCATTGTGAAAACCTCTGGATGGAGAGCCCATTCCCCGGGATGAAAGGGCTGCCTGCTCAGAAAATCTGCTTCCCAGTTGGCCACCCCTGGGATGTGGATGGCAGAGAGAAGGCAATAGTGACACTCTGCCCACTGGAGCATGCGAGTCACCTCCTTCATTGCTAAGGAACTCAGAGTTCCTCCCTGGTGATTGATGTATGCTACCGAAGTGATATTGTCCAATTGAAATCTGATAAACCGGAATAAAGCTAGTTGAGGCCAGGCTATTAAGGCATTACTCTAGGATGTTTATGGGAAGAGAAGACTCCTCTCGAGTCCAAAGACCCTAAGCCTTTAGAGAACCCCAAGCAGCTCCCGAGCCTGAAAGGCTGGCGTCCGTGGTCACAATCACCCAGGATTTACCTTTAACCCATGGAAAAAAAGAATAGACAAAAACATCTCTGTATGAGATTTTGCCAAATGAAAAGATGGCACTTTAACCAAGATGTTGCCCAGATAAGGCGCCACCGCTATTCCTTGAGATCTGACCACCGCCAAAAAAGGCCCCCAGGACCTTTGTAAAGATTTGAGAAGCCGTGACAAGGCCAAAGGGAAGAGCAACATTTGGAAATTTTTGTACAGAAAGGAAAATTGTAGGAATTGGTGATGTTCCCTGTAAATGGGAACATGCAGATACGCATCCTGCAGATCTATGGTAGTCATGAACTGACCTTCCTATACCAAGGGTAGAATGGAATGAATAGTTTCCATTTTGAAGGACGGAACCTTGAGGAATTTGTTGACACTTTAGGTCTAGAACGGGACGTAAAGTTCCATCTTTTTTGGGAACCACAAAAAGATTTTAATAGAATCCTTGACCCTGTTCAGCTCTGAGAACTGGAACAATACTCCTAGGGAACATAGGTCCCCTTTACGCACTTTAAGAAGGCCTCCCTCTTTACCTGGTTTGCAGATAACTTGGACAGGATAAATCTGCCCCTGGGGAGACAAGACTTGAATCCTATTCTGTATTCCTGAGATACTACCTCCACGGCCCAAGGATCTGGGACATTGCGGATCCAAGCATGCCGGAAAAGGAAAAGCCTGCCCCCCCCCCCCCAAGATTTAAAATCAGCGGAAGGCTTCTTGGCTTGCTTTCCCTTGTTCCAAGGCAGACTGGATCTCCATGAGGACCTGGATTGCTCTGGCTTGGAAGAGGAAGACTTTTGTCCTTACGAAAGGAAAGAAAATTTTTATTTTGACGACCCTTGGGTCTATTCTTCTTTTCCTGAAGTAGGAAAGATCCCTTTTCCACCCGTAATTTCAGAAATTATCACAGCCAGACCAGGACCAAATAAAGTATTGCCCTTATAAGGTAAAGACAGAAGTTTAGACTTGTAAGATACATCTGCAGACCAAGATATTAACTAGAACAGCAAGGCTAGAAATCTTGGCTCCCAATCTAAGCACTTGCATGTTGGCATCACAGATAAAAGTATTGACCAGCTTAAGAGCCTTGATACTATCCTAGATCTCCTCTATAGTAGTCTCTTCTGAAATCAGGTCAGACAAGGCATTGCACTAATAAGATGCTGCCCCCGCAACCGTAGCAATACTTGCAACTGGTTGCCACTGTAATCCCTGATGAATGTAAATCTTTTTTTAAGTAAGCCTCTAGCTTCTTATCCATGGGATCTTTGAAAGAGCAACTATCCTAAGTAGGAATAGTAGTTCTCTTGGCTAGAGTAGAGATAGCTCCCTCTACCTTAGGCACTGTGCACCACAAGTCATGTATAGAGTCAGAAGCAGGAAACATCTTTTTAAAAACAGGAGACGGAGAAAAGGGAATTCCAGCTTTTCCCATTCCTGAGCTATAATTTCCAACATACGGTCTGGAACTGGAACAAATTCCACAGATGAAGTAACATATACTCTGTTTAGTTTACTAGACTTTTTGGGGTTCTCAGCAGCAGATGAGTCAGAGTCTTCCAAGGTAGCAATGGCCTCCTTCAAAAGTTACCGGAGGTGTTCCTAGTTTAAATCTAAAATTAACCTCATATGAATCTGTAGATTTTTCCAATATAGAGTCAGAGATCTCACCCTCAAATGCCACTGAGGTATCATCATCATCAGATAACAGAGACTGACTAACGCAGCCTTTGCAGAGTCAGAACCCTTACTGATAGAAATATGTTTTTGATTTTCTCTTCCTCTTACCAGCAATGGGAAAGGCTGATAATGTTGCAGAAGTTATCTGCACAACAAAATCCCCTGGTAAATAAACACCCCCCAGGAGGATAATGAGAGGACGCGCGGGGCACTGCATGTGAACCTGTTAAACGTTTGGGAAGTCTGAGGGGAAAGCTGAGGCATTGCTAGGACAACATTATCCTGAGAGACAGAAGGCTCTGAGATAGAAATCTTATCCTTAAATAACAATGTCTTATTAAAACAAGAGCAGCAAAACTGCACAATAGGAATAACTTGAGCCTCTAAGCAAAACAAACATTTTTCAAAAAAGACAAACTTTCTTCATTAGTGTTCATAACTATAGAGAAATTGGATCCCACAAGGAAAAGAAAAAAATTTATTCTAGTAATATGCAATAACTACAGGAACTGTGATACCTCAGCTTTGCTGAGGGCTTACTGCTCCTATACCCAGCCAATATATCCCACTAGTAGATGAATGAGAAATGAATGAATAAGTTAAGTAAGGTCATTAGGTCAAAGCAGGACGAACTCTCTTTACAAAGGGATTTGCTAAAATTAGAACTATGGGCAAGTGAATGGAAAATGAGATTTAATACGGAAAAATGCAAGGTTCTACATTTTGGAAGTAAAAATAAGCAGGCTACTTATTTTTTAAATGGGACAAGACAAACACAGGAGGAAAGGGATTTGGGAGTAGTAATAGATAAGCTAAAGATGGGTGCACAATGCAGGGCAGCGGCTTCAAAGGCTAATAAGATACTAGCATGTATTAAAAGAGACATTGATTCAAGGGAGGAAAGCATAATTCTGTCATTATATAAAGCCCTGGTAAGACCTCACCTTGAGTTTGGAGTGCAGTTCTGGGGACCGATTGCTAAAAAAGATATTGCAGAACTAGAAAAAGTTCAGAGAAGGGCCACAAAGCTAATAAGGGGATTGGAGAAATTAACCTATGAGGAGAGGCTAGCCAAACTGGGTCTGTTTTCTTTAGAAAAAAGGCGCTTGAGAGGTGACATGATTACTTTATATAAATATATTCAAGGCCCATATACAGAGATGGCAGAAGCTCTGTTTATTCCAAGAAAATTGTTTCTGACAAGAGGTCATAATTTAAGGTTGGAGGAAAGGAGATTTAATCTCCTGCAACGGAAACGTTTTTTCACTGTAAGAGCAAAAAAATTGTGGAACTCATTACCAAAGGAGGTAGTGAATGCCAATACCATAGATACATTTAAAAATAGTCTGGATACATTTCTGTATATAAACAAAATTAATGGATATGATTGCTATTATTAAATGGGTCACATTTTAAATGGGGTTATTTAAGCTTAACTGGAGCTTTTTGTAAGTATTTTAGATTTGTATAGGTTGAACTCGATGGACTTCAGTCTTTTTTCAACCTTATCTACTATGTTACTATGTTAAATACAGGCACAGTAATTTAGTGCAATCTGAACCAGAGCAAACAGTGAAAACCTCCACACACGCCGCTACAAACTCCTCTCTGACAGAGAAGTTGAAAAGCTGAAGTACGGAGAAACTGTCACCTGACCGCAACTTAAAATAAAATGCGCCATCAAGTAAAAAACGGCACGCAAGTAAAAATCCACTAGAAATATGGGGATTACGTTTTCACCCAAAACGATCATCAACCATCCATATAATACTTAAATGGGCCCCAAATAAAGTAAATCTCTCAAGGCGCCAAACAGACTTAAGGGGAAAAGATATATCCCACTAGTTTGAAAAATCAGTTTTTATGTGAACCTCTGTCAGCCTCATAACTCTCTCAAACAGTATGCAGTGCCCCAAAAAATGCCCTCTGAGATTTTATTTATATATATATATATATATATATATATATATATATATATATATATATATATATATATATATATATATATATCCCTTAATAAAGAGATAAATTAATTTAATTAATAACCCTTAGAGACTACCTTCTAACCGAAAAGGGAAAGCATTTACCTATGGATCCTGCTGACAGGCAGGAAATAGCTTCTAAGGTGTGACAGATTTCTCCACTTCTGCCAGGAACCTGTAGAAAAAGAAAAAACAGTAACGAACCCTGGTTTTCTATAATGATGTAGCATTGTTAGAAGATAAGCATAGACCACCTCGCCGTCTTCCAACTGCTAAAATCCACCATTACTCTTACTAAAGAGATTGACATGGACACAGCATAGCCCCAATCAAGTACCCATTAAAGGATTACATATCTTCAGACACCAAGGCAAAGAATGACTGGGGGTTATGGGTAAGGGAAGTGACACTTAACAGCTCTGCTAGGGTGCTCTTTGCCTCCTCTGCTGGCCAGCAGTTGAATATCCCACTAGTAATTGGAATTAAATCATGGACTCTCCATGCCATAGGAAAGAAATAAATGTTTAAAAACAACTTGTGTGTGCATGTGGGGGGATGGACAATATTCATTTGTACCAGGGCTAATATATAACCATATCTCTTTCGACACAGTTTGTTCAAAAAACACAATACTAACACAAATAATTAAAAGGGACAGCAAATACCTTGACATTGTAATATACATTGTACAGTTATGTGTGGTAGAACAACTTTGCAATATACTTTCATTACTTATTTTGGCTCAAATTGCAAATACATATTTTTCCTATAGATAAATTACTTATGTGGGATTATTTAGAGGGTTATTGTTTACAAAAAGCCTCTATTTGTATTATTTATTTAAACCCGGTAATTAAATTGATTGCCGCCATTTTGACTGCATAGTGTGCCCAGACAGGCACGAAATTGCATGAGTACTACCTTAAAAAGAGACATAAAACCTAAATTTTTTAATTCATGATTCAGAAAGAACATGCAATTTTAAACAACTTTCCAATTTACTTTATTATCAAAGTTTCTTCTTTTACTTGTTATCCTTTGTTGAAAGGAATGTGCACGTCTGGAGCACAACATGACAGGAAATAGTGCTGCCATCTACTTCTCTTGCTAATGTATAACATTATTGCAAAACTTCTGCCATATAATGCTGCAGACACGTGCACAGTCCTGAACTGTAAGGACATTTTACATTAGATTTTTATTTGCATAAATGTTTTGAAGATGATCCACTTAAGTAACCCACCTGGGAGTGTTTTTGTAACGATGTATAGTTTTACTTTTTTTTTTTTTTTTTAATAAGACTCCAAACCAAGCCCCAAAGTATCAGATGTACATGCACGTTTACAAACTCCTGTTGGCTTCTGTTTGTATAATTGGACTTTTCATATACAGGGATGGAGGGAGCATCTGCTCTTCTTGCTTTCCCAGCCTAACCTCATCAATATTGCTAAACAGAGCTTTTAAGTACGTTTTTAAATTGTTTTATACCGGATTATTAGATCAGTATCTGTGTATATCCTTCTTTATAGTAGTGTCTATTACATGCAATTATATGAAAATTGGTGTATACTGTCCCTTTAAGGAATATTACACTCAAAGCAATTGTGCAAATTACAAAAACGGTTTTAGAAAAAGCTACAAACTGCCAATGCACTTCCTCAGAAAAAGAATCTCTCTTTGTATGTGTTGTAACAATTTATTATTATGTGTTACGTTCTAAAGATACAAAATTAAAGTGACATAAAACAGGATGAGATGTGTGCATATCCTAAAAGGACTAATTAATTAAAAATAGTTTGCATAAAAAAATAGTTTAAAAATTGCTGGCAAGTATTTTAAAATCATTTTCAAAAATAAGCAAACACACTTACATAGCCATGTTGTCTGGAGACTGTGCTTCACCCACCCTTATCAGTGTTTAGACACAGGCATTGTATTTCAACTGAGTTCACAGCTTCTAGGCATGTTCCAGCAGATAATCACTATGCACTTTTGCCTTCTACCAAAACCATAGATATAGATACAGCCATAGAAGGAAATGTGTGGGGGGAGTTAGAGCTTAACAATTTGGAAACTTAAATGATAGGGTTAATGGCGAGGTACTGCAGAATAAATTTGCAGGTAAAGTAATTAAAGTACATATATTATTTTGTCTCTATCCCAACTTGTTTTATGACCCTTAAAGTAAACAACTTTCATAATTTTCCTAAACTGAAAAAAAAACTCATTTTATAGAAATGACTTCCTATCAAAATGTATACTTAACAACTTACTGTTATTTGACTAAGCCCAGCAAGTCTCATTGTTAACGTGGGTGACATAAAATATTTGAAGGCCAAATCAAGACTCTCTTTGTCAAAGCATAATGCTGTATCCAGGGGTTCTTTCACTGTACTCCACATTAAGTCAGCCATGTTACGAGCCGCACTTTGCCGCAGTTCTTGGTCAGATAGTTTACACAAATACCTGCAAAGAAACCCACAGATTAAAATGGGGTATTCATTACATTGCACGTAGTAACAACTATTTCCTCACTCCATACAGAATAAACAATCATAGATAAGACTTGTATCGAAGCGGATTAAAAATAACTAGGTAACAAATCCTTTTGAAAAAGTACACCCAAGTTTCCATCCAGTTATAAGCAGTTCAAAATCATATGAAATGCAATCAAGCATAGTGGCGTTCATTTTAATGCAATAACTATGCAGAGTGAAGAAGCATAAATGAATGCAGTCAGAAATGAAAAATTAAGGTTTTCTTTGCTAACAGTATTATTATTATCAGTTATTTGTAAAGCGCCAACAAGTTCCGCAGCACCAAGTATAGTCCACCACAGAGAATACAACAGCACAACTTAAATAAATTAGGTCTCCAGAGTCATATTCCAGAGAAAGATGGAATGAAGAAACATAAGTAATTACCAAGGAAAGGGAAAAAAAACAGGATAGTGTTCATCAGTATATGCAGTAGTATCAAATCTATTATCAAAATCTACTTTGTTCCTTTGCTATTCTTTGTTGAAGAGATGTCTAGCTGGGTACCATGCACATGTCTGGTGCACTGCATGACAGGAAATAGTTCTGCCATCTAGTGCTCTAGCTAATGTATAACTTTATTACAAAACTGCTGCTATGTAGTGCTGCAGACACGTGCATGCTCCTGCACTTACCTTCCTGATTTTCAGCAAAGGATAACAAGAAAATTATTTTATTTCCTGGCATGAAGAGTCTATGAATCCATTCTAATTACTAGTGTGAATTCAACTCCTGGCCACCAGGAGCCAAAGAACACTCCAGCAAAGCTTTAAAGGGACAGTCTAGTCCAAACAAAACGTTCATGAATCAGATAGGGCATGTAATTTTAAACAATTTTCCAATTTACTTTTATCACCAATTTTTCTTTGTTCTCTTGGTATTCTTAGTTGAAAGCTTAACCTAGGAGGTTCATATGCTAATTTCTTAGACCTTGAAGGCCACCTCTTAAGAATGCATTTTAACAGGTTTTTCACCACTAGAGGGTGTTAGTTCATGTTTTTCATATAGATAACACTGTGTTGGTAATGCAAAACTGGGGAATGGGTAAAAAAGAGATTATCTTTTAAAACAATAACAATTCTGTTGTAGACTGTCCCTTTAAGTATTCGTCCCACTTCCCATAATCCCCAGTCATTCTGTCGAGGAAATACAGAAAGAAAAGGACACCAAGAGTACAGGGAGTGCAGAATTATTAGGCAAATGAATATTTTGACCACATCATTCTCTTTATGCATGTTGTCTTACTCCAAGCTGTATAGGCTCGAAAGCCTACTACCAATTAAGCATATTAGGTAATGTGCATCTCTGTAATGAGAAGGGGTGTGGTCTAATGACATCAACACCCTATATCAGGTGTGCATAATTATTAGGCAACTTCCTTTCCTTTGGCAAAATGGGTCAAAAGAAGGACTTGACAGGCTCAGAAAAGTCAAAAATAGTGAGATATCTTGCAGAGGGATGCAGCACTCTTAAAATTGCAAAGCTTCTGAAGCGTGATCATCGAACAATCAAGCGTTTCATTCAAAATAGTCAACAGAGTTGCAAGAAGCGTGTGGAAAAACCAAGGCGCAAAATAACTGCCCATGAACTGAGAAAAGTCAAGCGTGCAGCTGCCAAGATGCCACCAGTTTGGCCATATTTCAGAGCTGCAACATCACTGGAGTGCCCAAAAGCACAAGGTGTGCAATACTCAGAGACATGGCCAAGGTAAAAAAGGCTGAAAGACGACCACCACTGAACAAGACACACAAGCTGAAACGTCAAGACTGGGCCAAGAAATATCTCAAGACTGATTTTTCTAAGGTTTTATGGACTGATGAAATGAGAGTGAGTCTTGATGGGCCAGATGGATGGGCCCGTGGCTGGATTGGTAAAGGGCAGAGAGCTCCAGTCCGACTCAGACGCCAGCAAGGTGGAGGTGGAGTACTGGTTTGGGCTGGTATCATCAAAGATGAGCTTGTGGGGCCTTTTCGGGTTGAGGATGGAGTCAAGCTCAACTCCCAGTCCTACTGCCAGTTTCTGGAAGACACCTTCTTCAAGCAGTGGTACAGGAAGAAGTCTGCATCCTTCAAGAAAAACATGATTTTCATGCAGGACAATGCTCCATCACACGCGTCCAAGTACTCCACAGCGTGGCTGGCAAGAAAGGGTATAAAAGAAGAAAATCTAATGACATGGCCTCCTTGTTCACCTGATCTGAACCCCATTGAGAACCTGTGGTCCATCATCAAATGTGAGATTTACAAGGAGGGAAAACAGTACACCTCTCTGAACAGTGTCTGGGAGGCTGTGGTTGCTGCTGCACGCAATGTTGATGGTGAACAGATCAAAACACTGACAGAATCCATGGATGGCAGGCTTTTGAGTGTCCTTGCAAAGAAAGGTGGCTATATTGGTCACTGATTTGTTTTTGTTTTGTTTTTGAATGTCAGAAATGTATATTTGTGAATGTTGAGATGTTATATTGGTTTCACTGGTAAAAATAAATAATTGAAATGGGTATATATTTGTTTTTTGTTAAGTTGCCTAATAATTATGCACAGTAATAGTCACCTGCACACACAGATATCCCCCTAAAATAGCTATAACTAAAAACAAACTAAAAACTACTTCCAAAACTATTCAGCTTTGATATTAATGAGTTTTTTGGGTTCATTGAGAACATGGTTGTTGTTCAATAATAAAATTAATCTTCAAAAATACAACTTGCCTAATAATTCTGCACTCCCTGTATAGAGGTGCCTGAAGTTTAAAAAAACAAATTAATAAGCCGTCTTGAATGTAAACAAGGGCGGGTCGTGGACTATCCATGCCAGGAAAGAAAAGAATTAATCAGCTAAGCATAAATTATGTTTTCTTTCCAATGGCATGGAGAGTCCACAAAACCATTCTAATTACTAGTGGGAACCAATTCCCAAGCTAGAGGAGACAGAATGGAAAGCGAGGGAGAACAAGACAGGCAGACCTAAATGGAGGGCATCACCCTTTGAAGAACCTTTCTCCCAGGAGCGTCAGCTAAAGCAAAAAATAAATTTTGAAAAAGGTTGCAACAAGGACAAGTGGCCGCCTTGCAAAATTGCTCCACGGAAGACTCGATTTTAAAAGCCCAGGAAGGAAAGAGAACCCTGATTGAAAAAGCCGAAATCCTTCCAGGAGGATGTTGTCCATCTGACTCATAGGCCAACCGAAGACATAGGTCAAAAGGAAAAGATAGTGAACGTGGCCTCCTGGCCCTTACATCTAGAGCACAAGCCATATCCAGGATGTGTAACAGGCGTTCTATCTGAGAAGTCGTCTTAGGACCGAACAAAGGAACGACAATTTCCTGATTGATACTGCGGTCCAAAACGCCTTGGGAAGAAATCCCAAATAGGTACGAGAACCGCCTTATCCACATGTAAAAAAGGAAGAGGATCACACTGTAGAGCCGAAGGTTTAGAGACTCTATGAGCAGAAGTGAAAGCAAGAAGAAACTTCATATCAACAGGAAGCATAAGACGCAAACAGAGCCTGCTCCAAACACCTAAGAACAAGATAAAGGCTCCACGAGGAGCAACAGGATTAAACACAGGCCTGAATCTGACTAGGGCCTGAATAAAAGACTGAACCTCTAATATTGGCTACACTTTTATGTAACAAAACAGAGAGGGCAGAAATCTGCCCTTCAGGAAATTAACAGCCAAACCCTTCTCCAGACTCTCCTGGAAAAAACAGATATTTATGCTTACCTGATAAATTACTTTCTCTTGCGGTGTATCCAGTCCACGGATTCATCCTTACTTGTGGGATATTCTCATTCCCTACAGGAAGTGGCAAAGAGAGCACACAGCAGAGCTGTCCATATAGCTCCCCCTCAGGCTCCGCCCCCCCAGTCATTCGACCGATGGTTAGGAGAAAAAGGAGAAACCATAGGGTGCAGTGGTGACTGTAGTTTAAACAAAAAAATTTAACCTGACTTAATTGCCAGGGCGGGCCGTGGACTGGATACACCACAAGAGAAAGTAATTTATCAGGTAAGCATAAATTCTGTTTTCTCTTGCAAGGTGTATCCAGTCCACGGATTCATCCTTGTGGGATACCAATACCAAAGCTTTAGGACACGGATGAAGGGAGGGAACAAGACAGGTAACCTAAACGGAAGGCACCACTGCTTGCAAAACCTTTCTTCCAAAAATAGCCTCCGAAGAAGCAAAAGTATTGAATTTGTAAAATTTGGCAAAAGTATGCAGTGAAGACCAAGTCGCTGCCTTACAAATCTGTTCAACAGAAGCCTCATTCTTGAAAGCCCATGTGGAAGCCAAAACTCTGGTAGAATGAGCGGTAATTCGTTCTGGAGGCTGCTTTCCAGCAGTCTCATAAGCCAATCGGATGATGCTTTTCAGCCAAAAGGAAAGAGGTAGCAGTCGCTTTCTGACCTCTCCTCTTACCAGAATAAACAACAAACAAGGATGATGTTTGTCTGAAATCTTTAGTTGCTTGTAAATAGAATTTTAAAGCACGAACCACATCAAGATTGTGTAACAGTCGTTCCTTCTTTGAAGATGGATTAGGACACAGAGAAGGAACAATGATTTCCTGGTTAATATTCTTATTAGAAACCACTTTAGGAAGAAAACCAGGTTTGGTACGCAAAACTACCTTATCTGCATGGAAAACCAGATAGGGTGAATTACACTGCAAAGCAGACAATTCTGAAACTCTTCGAGCAGAAGATATAGCTACCAAAAACAAAACTTTCCAAGATAATAACTTAATATCTATGGAATGTAAAGGTTCAAACGGAACCCCTTGAAGAACTGAAAGAACTAAATTTAGACTCCATGGAGGAGCCACAGGTTTATAGACAGGCTTGAACGTCTGGTACTTCTGCCAGACGCTTGTGTAACAGGATAGACAGAGCAGATATCTGTCCCTTTAAGGAACTAGCTGACAAGCCTTTCTCCAATCCTTCTTGGAGAAAAGACAATATCCTTGGAATACTAATCTTACTCCACGAGTAACCCTTGGATTCACACCAACAAAGATATTTCCGCCATATCTTATGGTAAATTTTCCTGGTGACAGGCTTTCTAGCCTGGATCAGAGTATCTATAACTGATTCAGAGAAGCCACGTTTAGATAGAATTAAGCGTTCAATCTCCAAGCAGTCAGTTGCAGAGAAACTAGATTTGGATGCTTCAATGGACCCTGTATTAGAAGATCCTGCCTCGATGGCAGTGTCCATGGTGGAACAGATGACATGTCCACTAGGTCTGCATACCAAGTCCTGCATGGCCACGCAGGCGCTATCAGAATTACCGAAGCCTTCTCCTGTTTGATTCTGGCTACCAGCCGAGGGAGAAGGGGAAACGGTGGAAAGACATAAGCCAGATTGAAGGACCAAGGCGCTACTAGAGCATCTATCAATGCCGCCTTGGGGTCCCTGGACCTGGATCCGTAAAGAGGAAGTTTGGTGTTCTGACGGGACGCCATCAGATCCAATTCTGGAATGCCCCATAGCTGGGTAAGCTGAGCAAAAACCTCCGGGTGGAGTTCCCACTCCCCCGGGTGAAAAGTCTGACGACTTAGAAAATCCGCCTCCCAGTTGTCTACTCCTGGGATGTGAATTGCAGATAGATGGCAGGAGTGATCCTCCGCCCACCTGATAATGTTGGTTACTTCCTTCATCGCTAGGGAACTCTTTTTTCCTCCCTGATGATTGATGTACGCTACAGTCGTGATGTTGTCCGACTGAAATCTGATGAATTTGGCCGCCGCTAGTTGAGGCCATGCCTGGAGCGTGTTGAATATCGCTCTCAGTTCCAAAATGTTTATCGGGAGAAGAGACTCTTCCCGAGACCATAGGCCCTGAGCTTTCAGGGAGCCCCAGACCGCGCCCCAGCCTAACAGACTGGCGTCGGTCGTTACAATGATCCACTCCGGTCTGCGGAAGCACATTCCCTGAGACAGGTGATCCTGAGACAACCACCAGAGAAGAGAATCTCTGGTCCCCTGGTCCAGTTGTATTTGAGGAGACAAATCTGCATAGTCCCCATTCCACTGTTTGAGCATGCACAGTTGCAGTGGTCTGAGATGTATTCGGGCAAAAGGGACTACGTCCATTGCCGCAACCATTAATCCGATTACCTCCATGCACTGAGCTACAGATGGCCGAGGAATGGAATGAAGAACTCGGCAAGTAGTTAAAAGCTTTAGCTTCCTGACCTCCGTCAGAAATATTTTCATTTCTACCGAGTCTATTAGTGTTCCCAGGAAGGGAACCCTTGTGAGCGGGGACAGATAACTTTTTTCGACGTTCACCTTCCACCCGTGAGACCTGAGAAAGGCCAGAACAATTTCCGTATGAGCCTTGGCTCTGTGAAAAGATGACGCCTGTATTAAGATGTCGTCTAGATAAGGTGCTACTGCAATGCCCCGCGGTCTTAGTACCGCTAGAAGGGACCCCAACACCTTTTTGAAAATTCTGGGAGCGGTGGCCAACCCGAAGGGAAAGGCCACGAACTGGTAATGCTTGTCCAGAAAGGCGAACCTTAGGGACTGATGGTGATCTTTGTGGATAGGAATATGAAGGTACGCATCCTTTAAATCCACGGTAGTCATATATTGACCTTCCTGGATCATCGGTAAGATTGTCCGAATGGTCTCCATTTTGAATGATGGAACTCTGAAGAATTTGTTTAGAATTTTTAGATCCAGGATTGGCTTGAAAGTTCCTTCCTTTTTGGGAACCACAAACAGGTTTGAGTAAAAACCCAGTCCCAATTGGAACTGGATATATCACTCCCATCTTGAGTAGATCTTCTACACAGCGTAAGAACGCCTGATTCTTTGTATGGTCTGGAGACAGACGAGAAATGTGGAACCTTCCCCCTTGGAGGGGAGTCCTTGAAGATATCCCTGAGCAACGATCTCTAATGCCCAGGGATCTGGAACATCTCTTGCCCAAGCCTGAGCAAAGAGAGAGAGTCTGCCCCCTACTAGATCCAGTCCCGGATCGGGGGCTACCCCTTCATGCTGTCTTAGTAGCAGCCGCAGGCTTCTTGGCCTGTTTTCCCTTGTTCCAGCCCTGCAAAGGTTTCAAGGTTGCTTTGGGCTGTGAAGCGTTACCCTCTTGCTTTGCGGTTGCAGAGGTTGAAGCAGGGCCGCTCCTGAAGTTGCGAAAGGAGCGAAAATTAGCCTTGTTTTTAGCCTTAAAAGGTCTATCTTGCGGGAGGGCATGGCCCTTACCCCCAGTGATATCAGAAATAATCTCTTTCAACTCGGGACCGAAAAGGGTCTTTCCCTTGAAAGGAATATTTAATAATTTTGTTTTGGACGACACGTCGGCCGACCATGATTTGAGCCAAAGTGCTCTGCACGCCATTATGGCAAAACCAGAATTTTTCGCCGCTAACTTAGCTAATTGCAAAGCGGCATCTGTGATAAAAAAAATTAGCAAGTTTTAGGGCATGAATTCTATCCATGACTTCGTCATATGAAGTCTCCCTCTGGAGTGACCCCTCCAGCGCCTCAAACCAAAAAGCCGCTGCAGTAGTTACATGCTTTGAAATGATTGCACAGTGAATTTCAAGTCAATTAACCCCTTAATGCCCAAACCGGAGCAACCTAAAGCTGACAACCGGTTAGCAAACTACAGAACCATGCCACAGCAATCTGCTGTGGCCCTACCTGCCCCTGGGGATTAGTATGATCGAAAATAAGCCTCTATGAAGTCCTCAAGAAGTCTTTGGACCCTCCACATGAAGCTGCATGAAGCTGTCTGGCATATCAACTGCGCAACTGAGGCGCGAAATTTAGGCCCCCTCCCTCTCCACTCTGGAGTTGTGGGGTCTTCAAAACCCTAAATAGGTGTCTAAATATATGCCATGTGGAATAAAACCCTATAAATCATATCCAAATGTAATAAAACTTGTATAATGATTAGATTTTCTACTATAAAATAATCGATTGCCCTTTAACAGTGTCCACCAGTTTTTGAACCCTGTTAATTAAGCCTTCCTTCTATACTGAGTCTCAGAATATGGCTTACCTTCCCCACATGGGGATTCTGTCAGTCTTCTAGCATTACTAAGTCTTGACTAGAAAAAAATGACTGAACATACCTTATAGCAGTTAAGCCTGCAAACTGTTCCCCCCCAACTGAAGTTTTCTGGTACTCCTCAGTCCTGTGTGGGAACAGCAGTGGATTTTAGTTACAACATGCTAAAATCGTTTTCCTCTCAGCAGAATTCTTCATCACTTTCTGCCAGAGAGTAAATAGTACAAACCGGCACTATTTAAAAATAACAAACTTTTGATTGAAGATATAAAAACTACAAATCTAACAGCACATTCACTTTACCCTCCCGTGGAGATGCTACTTGTTAGAGCAGCAAAGAGAATGACTGGGGGGGCGGAGCCTGAGGGGGAGCTATATGGACAGCTCTGCTGTGTGCTCTCTTTGCCACTTCCTGTAGGGAACAAGAATATCCCACAAGTAAGGATGAATCCGTGGACTGGATACACCTTGCAAGAGAAAAGGAAATTTATGCTTACCTGATAAATGTATTTCTTTTTCGATACGAGTCCACGGATTTCATCCTTACTTGTGGGATATCGCCTCCTGGTCAGCAGGAGGAGGCAAAGAGCACCACAGCAGAGCTGTATAAATAGCTCCTCCCTTCCCTCCCAATCCAGTCATTCGACCGAAGTTAGGAAGAGAAAGGAAAAGCCAAGGTGCAGAGGTGTCTGAAGTTTAACAAAAATATAATAACCTGTCTCAAAAGAACAGGGCGGGCCGTGGACTTGTCGTATCGAAAAAGAAATAAATTTATCAGGTAAGCATAAATTTCCTTTTCTTTTTCTTTTGCAAGATACGATGAGTCCACGGATTTCATTCTTACTTGTGGGATACAATACCAAAGCTATAGTGCACGGAAGAAAAGGGAGGGACAAGACAGGGAACCGAAACGGAAGACACCACTGCCTGAAGAACTCTCCCAAAAACATGCTCAGCCGAGGCAAATGCATCAAATTTGCAAAATTAGGAAAAAATATGGAGAGAGGACCAAGTTGCAGCCTTGCAAAGCTGTGCAACAGAAGCATCATATTTGAATGCCAATGAGGAAGCCACAGCCCTAGCAAAATGAGCCGTAACCCTTCCAGGAGGGAGCTGCCCAGTACTCAAATATGCGAGACATATGGTACTCTTTATCCACACAGAAAGAGAAGAAGCCGTAGCTTTCAAACTCAAACATCCTTAGTCGCCTGAAGATAAAACTTCATGGACCGAACCACATCAAAATTGTGAAGAAGTCTCTCCCTTCTGGGAAGAAAGATTAGAACACAAGGAAGAAACCACAATTTCTTGGGTAACGTTCCTATCCGAAACAACTTTAGGAAGAAAACCGAACTTTGTTCAAAGCACAACCTTATCTTAGTAGAAAATAAGGTATTGAGATTCGCATTGTAGCGCCAAGAGTTCTTAGACTCTTCGCGCAGAAGAAATAGCAACCAGAAAATGAACTTTCCAAGATAATAACTTGATATCTAAGGAATGCATAGGCTCAAACGGAGCCCCTTGAAGAACTTTGAACACAGGCCCGATTCTTACCAAGACCTGACAAAAAGATTGTACATCTGGTACACCTGCTAGACGTTTTGTGAAACAAAAAGGATAGAGCCCAAATTCGACCCTTTAGGGAAATAGCAGATAAACCCGTCTCCAGACCTTCCTGGAGAAAAGACAAAACTCTAGGAATCCTAATCCTACTCCAAGAGTAGCCCTCGGATTCACACCAATCTATGCCAAATCTTACAGTAGATCTTTCTAGTTACAGGCTTACAAGCCTGAATAAAGGTCTCTAAAACCGGATCAGAGAACCCACGCTTGGAAAAAATTAAGCGTTCAATCTCCACGCAGACAGCTGCAGAGAAACTAGATTTGGATGAAGGAAGGGACCTGAATGAGAAGGTCCTTCCTCAACGGCAGTCTCCAAGGTGGTAGAGATGCCATCTCTATCAGGTCTGCAAACCAAATTCTTCGAGGCCATGCCAGTGCTATGAGTATCACCGACGCCCTCTCCTGTTTGAGTCGGGCAATTACCCGAGGAAGAAGTGCAAATGGAGCAAACAGGTATGCTAGATTGAAGTTCCAAGGAACCGCCAGAGCGTCTATTAATGCCGCCTGGGGGTCCCTGGATCTCGACCCGTATCTCGGAAGTCTGGCATTCCTTCGAGATGCCATCAGATCCAACTCCGGCTGTCCCCACTTGAAGATCAGTTTGGAAAACACCTCCTGATGGAGTTCCCACTGCCCCGGATGGAACGTCTGTCTGCTCAAGAAATTTGCCTCCCAATTGTCTACTCCCGGGATGTGGATCGCTGACAGGCAACAAGAATGGGTCTCCGCCCATTGAATCATTTTGGATACTTCTGTCATCGCTAGGGAACTTCTTGTTCCCCCCTGATGATTGATGTAAACCACAGCAGTTATATTGTCCAACTGGGACCTGATAAATTTGGCCGCGGCTAACCAAGGCCAGGCCAGAAGCGCATTAAGAATCGCTATCAGTTCTTCTTACTAACACAGGCAAAGAGAATGACTGGATTGGGAGGGAAGGGAGGAGCTATTTATACAGCTCTGCTGTGGTGCTCTTTGCCTCCTCCTGCTGACCAGAAGGCGATATCCCACAAGTAAGGATGAAATCCGTGGACTCGACGTATCTTGAAAAAGAAAGGACAGAATACAGGGATTCTCACCTTACATTTAGAGAAATCCCGAGACTCGCACCAGTAAAGGGATGGTGGCAAATCTTATGGTAAATCTTGCGAGAAACCGGCTTAAAAGCCTGAATCAAGGAAACAATAACCTTAACAGAAAAAAAACTCGTCTAGACAAGACTAGGCGGTCAATCTCTATGCAGTCAGCTTCAGATCTAGAATTGGATGAAGAAAAAGACCCTGAAGTAGAAGGTACTTCCTCAGCAGAACTTACATGGGGGAGAGGAGGACATCTTCCCCAGGTCCACAACCCAAATTCTGCAAGGCCAAGCTGGAGCAATTGAAAACAAGAAAAACTGTCTCAGAGTGATATGAACTAGTATCCGAGGAAGAATGGGAAACGGAGGGAAAAGGAAATTCAGACTGAATCCCACTGAACTGCTAGGGCGCCTATTAGAACTACCTGTAGATCCCTTGAAATGGATCCTTATCTGGGAAGCTTGGAGATTAAACAAGAAGCCATCAAGTCCAACTCTGGAACTCCACTTAAGGGATATCACTGAGAATACCTCTGGATAGCAGGCACACTCTCCCTTGGGTGAAACGTCTGCCGGCTCAGATAATGCGCCTCCCGGTAGTCTACACCTCGGATGTGAATGGCAGAAGAGAGAAAGATGTCAGCAGATACCAACAAATACCTATTTTAAATTAGTAACAAAAAAAAAATCACCATAGGGACATGACTATCCTGAATCCATCAGGATATATACAAAAAAACAGAACATGAGTCAAAAATAAGGGCTGATAAATTAATGTACCAGAGAGAAAATGAAATCTCTCCTAATGGTACCAAAACTCAAAACGTGGAGCGCACTAATGCTAGCTAACATAGCTGCGTTAAGATATTCAATAAAGGTATCTGGTCCCAGTGCGGCTATCTAAAATGTTCCCGACGTCTTCTCCACAATGCTGGAGGGACTGCGGCTCCCAGGGAAGCATGCTCCACATTTGGTGGGAATGCCCTAGGTTGTCACCTCTATGGAACGTATGCTTCCGCACTGTCTGCTCTCAAGATCCACCTACCTAAAAGTCCAGTCACAGCGCTTCTACACCTAAATTTGCACGTCCACCCTAAACATCAACAGATCTTTTGTGTTTATCTCCTGTCATCAGTTAAAACTAACATTGCTAGATGCTGGAAGAGGGCTTCTCCCCCTAGTTGGCCTGATGTTCTTAGAACTATGGCCTACTTACATTCCATGGAAAGAGACATATTCTATAGTCTTGAATAAAGTGACCTTTTTGAGATGGTTTGGGCTGACTGGACGGACACACATGACACCACATGGCTTCCCCAGGTTAGGGTTTAAGAATACACACTTCGTCTGCCTCAGACGATTCTAGATAGGATCCCCCCTCCCCCCCCTCCCCCCCTCCCCTCCCCTCCCATCTTCCTTTGATAATTTCTTAGAAATGTACCTACTTCTACCTCTGATACTTTGATATTTCAGATGTATTTTTTCTTTTTTTTTTTCTTTTGTGTTGTTCTACTCAAGCACTTTTTGATTGGTTATGTATTACATTGTGTAGGGGCCCTGCGAGTCCCCAATGACTGTTACATTTTGCTTAAATAAATAAAAATTATTTGAAATAAAAAAAAAAAAAAAATATATTCAATAAAAGTGAGTAGTTACTATTCTTTTGTACTTGTGCACAATAGTTTAATGTTCCTTTAAAAGACCATTAAGTTTGATAATGGAAGTAAACCAGAAAGTTCTTTAAAAATGTCATGCTCTATCTGAATTATGAAAGCTTATTTTTACCTTGGTCTCCCTTTAATGCACAATACTAAATAACATACTTCCAAGAAAAAAAAAAATCTTTATACAGATCTAAGAAATTGAACTCCAGCAACACATTAAATAAACTAAAAAGTATAAAAATAAAATGTATTTAAATGTTTTATAGAGCTTTTTATTACTAATCTAATCATTATATATAACTATGTATTTAACTCCCGCAAAAAGGGTTTCAGATTTATTTATTTTTTTTGGTGGGGGGTAGGAGGTACATCAGGAACTTCCATCAAATCTCTACATATCACCAAAAGTTGCAAGTTCAGTAAGTATGTGTAGACTCCAAATCCAGTGCGTGTCGTTACACACATGCGAGTTTGCAATGAGGGGGTCATCCTCCAAAGTACTATACATTGTTTGATTAAACAAACAATAGGTTAAAAAAAAACTGTAGAAACAACTTGCCACAACATTTATCTACTGGCAGGAATGCTAATTAGCATGGTATAAAATCAGATAATGACCGATCATGTACGTTTGTCCATACAATGATGGAAATCTTTCCCATTCACAAAACTTGACAATATATTGAAAGGCAATTTTGATAGACATATTTTAATCTCCTTAGTAAATAATAACTACATTTTAATCGCACCAGGAACACACCAAATATTTACTTACCAAATAAACCTTTGTACAAATTTGTTGGATCATTAGTACACACTAAACTAAGATTCTCTACTAATGAAGCAAGCTAATTTCTACCTCACATTACCCCATCAGACCAGATGCCTGGCCCTGCCGCCCCTCTGCCAGACATCAACTACATCAGACATTAGATCAGGTTCCTGGCCCTTCAGCCCCTCTGCCAGACATCAACTACATCAGACATTAGATCAGGTTCCTGGCCCTTCAGCCCCTCTGCCAGACATCAACTACATCAGACATTAGATCAGGTTCCTGGCCCTTCAGCCCCTCTGCCAGACATCAACTACATCAGACATTAGATCAGGTTCCTGGCCCTTCAGCCCCTCTGCCAGACATCAACTACATCAGACATTAGATCAGGTTCCTGGCCCTTCAGCCCCTCTGCCAGACATCAACTACATCAGACATTAGATCAGGTTCCTGGCCCTTCAGCCCCTCTGCCAGACATCAACTACATCAGACATTAGATCAGGTTCCTGGCCCTTCAGCCCCTCTGCCAGACATCAACTACATCAGACATTAGATCAGGTTCCTGGCCCTTCAGCCCCTCTGCCAGACATCAACTACATCAGACATTAGATCAGGTTCCTGGCCCTTCAGCCCCTCTGCCAGACATCAACTACATCAGACATTAGATCAGGTTCCTGGCCCTTCAGCCCCTCTGCCAGACATCAACTACATCAGACATTAGATCAGGTTCCTGGCCCTTCAGCCCCTCTGCCAGACATCAACTACATCAGACATTAGATCAGGTTCCTGGCCCTTCAGCCCCTCTGCCAGACATCAACTACATCAGACATTAGATCAGGTTCCTGGCCCTTCAGCCCCTCTGCCAGACATCAACTACATCAGACATTAGATCAGGTTCCTGGCCCTTCAGCCCCTCTGCCAGACATCAACTACATCAGACATTAGACCAGGTTCCTGGCCCTTCAGCCCCTCTGCCAGACATCAACTACATCAGACATTAGATCAGGTTCCTGGCCCTTCATCCCCTCTGCCAGACATCAACTACATCAGACATTAGATCAGGTTCCTGGCCCTTCAGCCCCTCTGCCAGACATCAACTACATCAGACATTAGATCAGGTTCCTGGCCATTCAGCCCCTCTGCCAGACATCAACTACATCAGACATTAGATCAGGTTTCTGGCCCTTCAGCCCCTCTGCCAGACATCAACTACATCAGACATTAGATCAGGTTCCTGGCCCTTCAGCCCCTCTGCCAGACATCAACTACATCAGACATTAGATCAGGTTCCTGGCCCTTCAGCCCCTCTGCCAGACATCAACTACGTCAGACATTAGATCAGGTTCCTGGCCCTTCAGCCCCTCTGCCAGACATCAACTACATCAGACATTAGATCAGGTTCCTGGCCCTTCAGCCCCTCTGCCAGACATCAACTACATCAGACATTAGATCAGGTTCCTGGCCCTTCAGCCCCTCTGCCAGACATCAACTACATCAGACATTAGATCAGGTTCCTGGCCCTTCAGCCCCTCTGCCAGACATCAACTACATCAGACATTAGATCAGGTTCCTGGCCCTTCAGCCCCTCTGCCAGACATCAACTACATCAGACATTAGATCAGGTTCCTGGCCCTTCAGCCCCTCTGCCAGACATCAACTACATCAAACATTAGATCAGATGCCTGGCCCTGCAGTCCTTCTGTCCCATTACCACATCAGACCAGATGCCTGGCCCTGCAGCCCCTCTGTCAGACATATAACCACATCAGACATTAGATCAGATGCCTGGCCCTGCAGCCCATCGGTGAGACATATAAACACATCAGACATTAGATCAGATGCCTGGCCCTGCAGTCCCTCTATCACATTAACACATCAGACCAGATGCCTGGCCCTGCAGCTCCTATGTCAGACATCAGACAAGGTTCCTGGCCCTTCAGCCCTTCTGCCAGACATCAACTACATCAGACATTAGATCAGGTTCCTGGCCCTTCAGCCCCTCTGCCAGACAACTACATCAGACATTAGATCAGTTGCCTGGCCCTGCAGTCCTTCTGTCCCATTACCACATCAGAACAGATGCCTGGCCCTGCAGCCCCTCTGTCAGACATATAACCACATCAGATATTAGATCAGATGCCTGGCCCTACAGCCCCTCTGTCAGACATATAACCAGACAGTTATTAGTTTAGATGCCTGGCACTGCAGCTCCTATGTCAGGCATATAACCACTTCAGACATTAAAACAGATGCCTGACCCTACAGCCTCTCTGTCGGACATATAATCGCATCAGTAATTAGTTTAGATGCCTGGTCCTGCAGCCCCTATATTAGGCGTATAACCACATCAGACATTAGTTTAGATGCCTGGCCCTGAAGCCTCTCTGTCAGACCCATAACCACATCAGACAAGATGCCTGACCCTGCAGTCTCTCGGTCAAAAATATAACCATATCAGAAATTATAGCAGACACCTCGCCATATAGCACTTTGCAAGAAACACACATTAGCAGCCTTTCTGAGGACGACAATGCTGGAAATGGCTGCCATCCTGGAAAGAAGTACAAACATTAGGCTTGCAGCTTGTAGAGGACAGCCGTTTAAATTTCATATCACACATGAGCACCACTGCCCAATCTAATAATCCCCAAAGACTAAAAGAAAAATACACATTTATTCAATTCTACATATTCCAGAAATAGAGAATTGTAAATTTCATGGCTTGAAGGAAACCCTCTTCCACCACTTTCCTTTCTGTATATTAAGTAGATTCTCTCCAGGTACCATTGTTATTTATAGACAAACTGAGAAAATAGAGAAAAGGAATGGTATCAAATAAAAAATAAATAAAAAATAAAATAAAAAAGGAGCAGCTTTACCAGTATGCAAGAGTTATGTATTCTGTTACAACACCATGTGAAGTTAGATTTCTTACTATATGAAATCTACACAAGGAGAAATCAAGTCATCAATTAATACCTGATATTTTCCTACCAAAAGCTGTTTGAGCAGATGCAAATGCACTACATTGACGGAACCTTGAAAACATTTGTAAAGAAGGCTTTTTTTATAGCTGCTTAGCCTTAAACACATAATGGCCGATAATAAAGACCCTTTTAGTACTAGAAACTAGAATAGAGAGTACATATAATGATTACTTTTAATCTCTATTCTTAATCTCAAATTCTTTATATGTGTAGGAACTAAAATAGCCCTGGATGAAGAACAAGAGAGCAAAAGTCTGAATACCTTTGGTTTTAGGATGTTTTCTCAAGGGAATAAGGAACTACTTATATGAATAAGCAATCTTATGTAATGAGCTGTTGTGATATATAATTATGGTTTAAAATAGTGGTGCCATAGTAACACATCATTCTACTTTGAGCAAAGAAAATGTTGCAAAAACAAGAAGAAAAAAAATTGTATATATATCAAATGAGTAAAAAAAAATTAAAAAACAAAACAATTTATGCTTACCAGATAAACTCCTTTCCTTCCTGGCAGGGAGAGTCCACGACTTCATGCCTTACTGTTCGGAAATACAACACCTGGCCACCAGGAGGAGGCAAAGAAACCCCAGCCAAGGGCTTAAATATCCCTCCCACTTCCCCCATTCCCCAGTCATTCTGCCGAGGGAACAAGGAAAAGTAGGAGAAACAACAGGGCATAAAAGGTGCCAGAAGTAATATAAAAAGGGAGACGGCCATCAAAAAAAAAAATTACGGGCGGGGTCGTGGATTCTCCCCTGCCAGGAAGGAAAGGAATTTATCTGGTAAGCATAAATTAGGTTTTCCACGACATCATTCCTTACTGTTGGGAAACTATACCCAAGCTCCAGAGGACACTGAATGAATAATGGGAGGGAACAGAAAAAAGAGGCGAACCCTATTCTGAGGGCACCACAGCCTGCAAAACTATTCTCCCAAAAGCTGCTTCAGCCGAAGCAAACACATCAAACTTGTAAAATTTAGAAAGTGTAATGAGGACCAGGTAGCCTTCTTACAAATCTGATCCATTGAGGCCACTGCTCTAGTGGAATGAGCCGTTATCCTCTCAGGAGGCTGTCGCCCCACTGTCTCATAAGCTAAGCGGATGACACTCCTCAATCAGAAAGTTATAGAAGTCAAAGTAGCCTTCTGCCCCTTACGCTTCCCCGTATAGATGACAAAGAGGACAATTGTCTGAATTCCTTAGTAGCCTGAAGATAGAACTTCAAGGCACGAACCACATCTAGATTACAAATCAAACGTTCCTTCGCTGAAGGAGGATTAGGATACAAGGAAGGAACAACAATTTCTTAATTATTGTTTCGAGTCGACACTACCTTAGGGAGGAACCCTAATTTAGTTGGTAAATTGATATAGACAACCGATGTTATATTGTCTGATTGGAATCTGATAAACTGGGACGAACATGGAAGGGACCAAGCCTTCAAGGCATTGAAGATTGCCCGGAGTTCCAAAATGTTTATCAGAAGGGAGGACGACTTCTGAGTCCACAGACCTTGTGCCTTCTTGGCACCCCAAACGGCTCCCCAGCCGGAAACGCTTGCGTCCGTAGTCACAATCTCCCAGGACGGTCTCAAAAAGCACAAGCCTTGGGACAGATGATCTGGACAGAGAAACCACGAGAGTGAGTCTCTCGACAGGCTGTCCAGCACGATCTGTTGAGATAGATCTGAATGGTCGCCGTTCCATTGTCTCAGCATGCATAGTTGTAAGGGTCTGAGATGGAATCTGGCAAAAGGAATGATGTCCATGCAGGACACCATGAGTCCGATAACCTCCATTCATCTTGAGTTCTGGCAATGGCTAGAAGAGCCCCCAGAACCTTTGTAAATATCCTTGGAGCAGTAGCTAGGCCAAACGGAAGAGCTATGAACTGGAAGTGCTGATCCAGAAAAGCAAACTTTAGGAACTGAAAATGTTCCCTGTGAATCGGGACGTGAAGGTATGCATCCTTTAGGTCTATTGTGGTCATAAACTGACCTTCCTGAACCAGAGGCAGAATTGACCGTATACTCTATCTTGAAAGAGGGAACACTCAGAAACTTGTTTAGGCACGTTAAGTCCAGAATTGAAGGAAATGTTCCCTCCTTCTTTGGAGCCACAAAAAGGTTTGAATACAACCCCAAACCTCTTTCTGCTGTAGGTACCAGGACAATCACTCCAAGAGAAGAGAGATCCCGTACGCACCCTAACAAGGCAGCCCTCTTTTCTGGTCTTGTAGACAAACTGAAGAGTAGGAATCTGCCTCTGGGGGGGGATGAAACTTGAATCCTATCCTGTATCCTTGAGATACAACCTCCAGGACCCAAGGGTCTGTACATCCTGGAACCAAATGTCTGAAAAAGAGAGTCTGCCCCCTACTCGATCTGATCCCGGATCGGGGGCCACCCCTTCATGCCGATTTGTTCTCGGCAGGCTTCTTAGTCTGTTTGGACTTATTCCAAGTACTCTTGGGCTGCTCAGACTTGGAAGAGGACTGTTGTCGTGACTTGTCAGCACGAAAGGAACGAAAATAAGACAGTTGCCGCCCCTTAGGCCTATTCTTCTTATCCTGCTGTAGGAAGGCATTCAAAAACAAAAGTGAAAATTGTTTGTTCCAAGCTAAAAAACAGAGTCTATGAGCACAAAAAAAAACTCACATTAAGCAGATATAAATCCCCAAGCAATTCAAACAATCTGCCTGAAGGAGATATTAACCCTTGATCCTATCGAGGTATAAAGGAGCCACACTGTGATCTTGTATAGCATTTTAAAAAGTGTGTGTACAAAAAACTCTCCAGGATCCCTGCTGTGGAACAGACACAGGCTCTCAAGTGTGACAGTCTTGCAGCAGCGTTTCTGACATGGACTTGGGTGTGTAACAGCAAGCAGTGAAACTCGTCAACACTGATTGCTCAGGAGCCGTTGGCGACAGTCTGGATGGGTTCGCAGAAAAACTTTCCCTGCATCTCCAGACTAACTTTCATCAATACTCTCACTGAGAGGTTGACATGATTACTTAAAACTCCAGTCTTTATTGAAGGGAACATACCCGTTACAGGACTATACAAATCTCCTATAGTGACGAAAGGCAAAGAATGACTGGGGGATAGGTGAAGTGGGAGGGATATTTAAGCCTTTGGCTGCGATGTCTTTGCCTCCTCCTGGTGGTCAGGTTCTTATTTCCCAAAAGTAATGAATGCAGCTGTGGACTCTTTCCATCTGAAGAAAAGAAAATTATCAGGTAAGCACCAGGCCTGAAAAAACCCAACCAAACCTCGCTTCGTCGGAGCCGGGCAAAAGAACTAGAAGGAAAAGGCCCCAAGGACACTGACCCACAGATAGTCCGAAGACCTAACTAGAGACCACATGTAGACTCACCGAGCCAACAATCCCAGCAGTCGGTCCCCATACTAGTACAGTACCAAAATCCCCCAAAAAGGAGAAGACAAGGGTAAACCAAGGGATACCCAAAATGTACAGCAAAATCCATAATGGAAAAAAAACACCCTCAAAGGACGGACAAGTCCACAGAGACCCGATTGGTCCCCGAGAACAAGGGGAGACGACACCCAACCCACGAGGAGCAACGGGCATCAGCAGGAGAAGAAACATCTCCCAAACATCGTGCAACAGCATCGAAAAAGACAGCAGAAGACAAAGTCCTCAAAAAGTCAGAACTCAGAGACTGAGCAAACAGGAATTACAAGCAGCAAACTCAGAAGAAAACATCTGAGACCAGTAAGATGCTGCCATCCATAGGAAGACACGGAGAAAACACTATCCGTAAGGAAGAAGCGGCCCAAGACAGAGATTGCCCATCCTCCAAGAAGAGGACACTCTCCAGGCAATCTAGGCTGCCAAGCCTACTCACAGATCGTAAAGGGGGAGAGGCACAGAACCTAAAAAAAAAAAAACGAAGATCCATTGTCATCCCCAAGACCTGAAGATGAACAACAGATCTCAGATCCTACACCTAGCCGGACCAGCCCAAGCAATGGCAGAACTGAAGTAAGGGAACCGAAAAGGAACCCCAAGACCAGCCCCCAAAAGGGCGGAAGAATAGACACAGCCACCTCAATCTAAAGACAAACGAGCAGGCGTTAGACCCAAGGAGATCTAGCAAGGCCATCCGACTAAGTCTCAATGCGGAGCCAGCAGCTCCCCAGATGGAAAGGAACAACTCAAAGAGCAGACCAATCCCCCAACCAGATAAACATCTGTTCCAACCTCCCAAACACAGGAGATGCCCCCAAAAAGGGAACCACACCTCTGTAAGGAGGACAAAGAGCCCCCTGAAGAGAGCGTTGATAAACATCTGCCCATAAGACAGGAAGACGTAGGAAGAACCGAGAGGACACAAGGCCACGTCACTGATGAACACGAAAGAACCCCTTAAAACACCATTGTGCTAGCACACATAACAGGCGCAAAAGGGACAGCTGAGCAACCGCAAACCTTCCGTTTGCTAGGCAGGAAAGCCCACCATCAGGTTACGTTAGTTGGGTGTCCCAGAGGAACCATATCGTCCGGCCCAAGACAAGACCCAAGGAGCCCCGGCTCTCAATAAATCTGGCCAAGTTGTAAAACAGAACAGCCAGAACAAGGGCGAAGCCCAAGTACCCCGGAAACAGGAACCCCCAGGATCATAAGGTCTGGTAACATCCCACGGCGGGATCCCGAAAGAGAAAACGCCGAGTAAAACCCTCGACAACCGGAAGATCAGGACAAGACACCCGGGCCCCACAAATGTTTGGATTAAACAAACTTCAAGGCACATAAATTCCCCATCTGATATCAAAACAGACTTCCCAGGGAAAAATCCAGAATAAACCGGATAACAAGAGCAAGAAGCCCTTGCAAGTCCCGATCCAAAGGGACGGACACTAGAGCTAACAGGCATACAAGCATCATTAATATGATTGTGCTTGAAAAGAGCGGCTAATCCCCCTAAGGGACACAAGGCGCTGCTCATTTTATCAACCTCGAAAGGAGGAAAAACTGTGAAGACTTTGTCAGGGATCGAACTAGCAACCCTCGGCTTGCTACAGCACAGAGTAGCCACAGAGCATTAGAATGCTGAGCTAACTGTCCAGCTAGCCCCAAGCTCCAAACACAAGGGGAACAGAAAGGAAAAGTCACCCGAACAGAGCAACATCAACCCTCCACATCACCTCAGATTCAAAGTCAGAGGACAGTAAAACATGGGTTTGGATGCCACCGGGATGGCAATACCTGAACCCTATGAGTGGAAAACCACTAGAACCTCTTCTATCCCAAGATGGAGATGTAGAGCATTCCCAACACCAGGGAAGGACTCCTAACCAGAGCCCAAAAAGACCTCACGGTCTAAAGTCCCGAAAAAGGAACAACCAATTCCCGAATGGAATCCAAGTCCCCTGAATGAGACCCATCCACAAGGAGAAACTGACAATCCAAGAGGTCTCAATGAAGAAGAGAACCACTAAAGGAACAAGTCCAAAAAGGCCAATTTCCTAAAGCAACACCGCCCGACCGGCGGAAAAGAGGCACTAAATCCTCTAATTTTCCCACAACATGGGAAGTAATACTCTAAGTTCCAAGGGTATTGGAAGTAACAGAGAGTGGCACAGCAAAATTCACTGACCCAGTCACCAGAGAAATGGCTATTTAGGACTGAAACAATCCCAAGAGCCGCACGGACCCGTAAGTCCTCTTGAGAATGCTTAGCTGAAACTTGTAAAACAAATAACAAGAAACATAAGTATGTTAAGAGCATTCGGCACCCAAACCTGACCAGCAAGGTATATTAGGCGCCACTTGTCTGAATAAACCGCAAGACAAAAGATCTGAACCCAAGCAGGACCAGCCTGCAACCAGGGTCATAAGTGCCAAGCTGGCTAAATCTGCCCTCAGAGAGGGAGGGAGAAAAACAGACAAACATGGGACTAATGTGTCCCAAACAACATAGGTAGAAGCAAACAGCGAGTATCTATCCCAGAAAAGTTCCCACAGGAAACATAGTATCAAAAATAAAAATAAAATTCATCCTAACCGGATAAAATAAAATTACAGGCAACCCAAGGGTTAATGCCCAAGAAGAACAGAAAGATCCGCAGGACCAGCCTAACGGAAACCCTGTTCTTCCAGCAAAACTGGGAGGGATCTCGATAACAAGACTTAAAGGCGATTACTTCATCCCCCCCATGTCTATCGAGGTGAGCCATTTGAAGCAGGAGACTGATGAGTCCCATACCCAAGAAGTATAGGTTCCCCAAGCAGCTAAAAAACGTGTCTGAGAAACACTAAAGCGAACCCGCCTGTAACATAAGGCACAACACTCAGGCACAGTTACACCCGCAGGGAACTGTTCATGCCCTCTAGAGGCTGAAGGACCTGGGGCAATCGGGTACGCGCACAATCGCAAACAAACATCTGGACTTTGCAGACGCGCAAGCGCCAAAAGTATGTATAAGCAAAAACGTGCCACAACCTCCGGGGGAAACAATCCACCCTCCGAGGAAGGAAACACATAACTTGGGTTACCCGCATGTGTAGTAGTAGAAAACAGTAGGGAACTCGCCTCCCGGAGGACAGGGCCGCCGCCCCCCGCCCCTACCGGCGGATGGCTCAGCAGTCTCTTGAATCCCCAAGCCCAAGGAACAAGGTGCTCTATGACGGCCTAAAGAACATAACCGACTGACCTGAGTCAATGGGGTCAATTCGCATTCTTCAAAGCTCATCATCAGTATCCTCCATAACTGGATCAAGGATACCCAAAAATAGACTATATATAAAACAATTTGAACGGCACCCACAATGGCTGGGGCACTCACCACCTCCTATGTACCAGACACTAGCGGACTAAAATTTTCCTTTGTCACACACAGTCGGGAATGCGGAAACGGAAGACCAGAACGTAAACACGCTCAGTCACAAGGTGAACCGTACAGTTCAACAAAAAGCGTGCCCAACCGTAAGGTCGCGTCACTTCAACAGGCCGTTATGTTCTAACCCACAAGCCCTTTAAACACTACACATAAGCAGATTGAATCACATAGCAAACATGATTAAACCCCCCCCCCCTGTTCAATAGTCCCCCTCAGGAGATATTAACCCTTGATTCCAAGACACTTAAATGAGTCTCACTGAGGCCCTGTAGTTTTCATGTGAGTTTGCAGGAACAAATGAGTTACAGTACATTCATGAAGATGTAAAATTAAACAAACAATCTTACCGGAATCTATGCCGTGGAACAGGAACACGGCCCTTCAAGTGTGATGGATAGTAGCCTCGCCTCCGCCATGGACTTGAGAGAAGAAAGCAGCGAAGCGAAGTTCAACAGCGCCGATTGCTTGAGGAGCTGTTAACATGAGTCGGGATGGTTTCGCAGAAAGACACTTCCTGCATCTCAGGACTCTAACTTTCATCCAAGCTCCCACTGAGAGACTGACAGGATTACTTAATACTACCGTCCCATGTTAAAAAGAGTACTAGCCTCCATAAGAAATAAACTAAATTCTGACACTTCTCTGCCAACCTCCTGGGACGAAAGGCATAAATGACTGGGGGATGAGGAAAGTGGGAAGAGTATTTAAGCCTTTGGCTGGGGTATCTTTGCCTCCTCCTGGTGGCCAGGTTCTTATTTCCCAAAAGTAATGAATGCAGCTGTGGACTCTCCATTTAAGAAGAAAATAACATTTGAGACATACAAATTAAAACAAAAAACAGCCATGTAATACATATAATGCATCCACGTACCGTATAACATAGGTCCTAAATGGTATAATGTGCTGCATCACAGCAGGTATGTGCAGCCATATTCTGATCTAAATAAATAAATAAAAAAAATAAAAAAAAATAAAAAAAAGAAGATTAGAAACAATGTCTTACTAGAAAGTAAAAATAAATTAAATTTAGCTTACTGGCACATTTTATAAAAAAAATTAAAAAAAATGTAGTTAGTACACAATATGTAAAAGTCATGGTAATTACCCTATAAAACATCCTCCCATATAATTGGTTAATATGTTTGCATTTATACAATAAGGGGACATTGCAAACACAATTATAAACAAAATAACATACATTTGAAACAACTGTGATGAATGCATGAGCAATGATAAACGGTAGAGTCTCAGGGGACCCATATTCAAAGCAATCCTTCATGAGTGAAAGGCCATTCTTTCCGCAAAACAGACACACATAACGGAGAAGGTGTAAAGGTACTTCTACATCCTAAAAAGAAGAGAAAAAGGTTTAGTTACAGTCATATTAAAACTAGATGTAATTTTCAAATCATTCCAACATTTTTGCCTGGCATATTATTGGTTTTAAAAAAGGTTTTAAATAAATTAAATATTAAAAGTATTCTACAACTCAATGGCAAAGCAAAATAAGAGCAGATAGACAACAAATCCACTACTGTTTAAAACTTTGGTCATCAGGCAGAAAAAAATTAAATTTATGCTTACCTGATAAATTTCTTTCTTTCCGGACATGGAGAGTCCACAACATTAATCCAATTACTATTCGGATATTCACTCATGGCCAGCAGGAGGAGAAAAAGAGCACCTCAGCAGAGCTATTAAGTGTCAATTCCCTTGCCCATAAGGGAATAAATAACACAAAGGTGTAGAGGTGCATGAGGTTTAACAAAAAATACTGTTATACTTCAGGGTGGGGTCGTGGACTCTACATGTCAGAAAAAAAATTCATTTATCAGGTAAGCATAAAAACATAATTTATGTAAGAACTTACCTGATAAATTAATTTCTTTAATATTAGCAAGAGTCCATGAGCTAGTGACGTATCGGATATACATTCCTACCAGGAGGGGCAAAGTTTCCCAAACCTAAAAATGCCTATAAATACAACCCTCACCACACCCACAATTCAGTTTAACGAATAGCCAAGAAGTGGGGTGATAAGAAAGGAGCAAAAGCATCAAAATAAGGAATTGGAATAATTGTGCTTTATACAAAAAAATCATAACCACCACCAAAAAAAGGGTGGGCCTCATGGACTCTTGCTAATATGAAAGAAATGAATTTATCAGGTAAGTTCTTACATAAATTATGTTTTCTTTCATGTAATTAGCAAGAGTCCATGAGCTAGTGACGTATGGGATAATAAATACCCAAGATGTGGAACTTCCACGCAAGAGTCACTAGAGAGGGAGGGATAAAATAAAGACAGCCAATTCCGCTGAAAAATAATAATCCACAACCCAAAACAAAAGTTTTAATCTCAATAATGAAAAAAACTGAAATTATAAGCAGAAGAATCAAACTGAAACAGCTGCCTGAAGTACTTTTCTACCAAAAACTGCTTCAGAAGAAGAAAAAACATCAAAATGGTAGAATTTAGTAAAAGTATGCAAAGAAGACCAAGTTGCTGCTTTGCAAATCTGATCAACAGAAGCTTCATTCCTAAACGCCCAGGAAGTAGAAACTGACCTAGTAGAATGAGCCGTAATCCTTTGAGGCGGGGATTTTACCGACTATACATAAGCATGATGAATCAAAGACTTTAACCAAGACGCCAAGGAAATGGCGGAGGCCTTCTGACCTTTTCTGGACCCAGAAAAGATAACAAATAGACTAGAAGTCTTTCTAAAATCTTTAGTAGCTTCAACATAATATTTCAAAGCTCTTACTACATCCAAAGAATGTAAAGATCTCTCCTTTGAATTCTTAGGATTAGGACACAATGAAGGAAAAACAATTTCTCTACTAATGTTGTTAGAATTCACAACCTTAGGTAAAAATTTAAATGAAGTCCGCAACACTGCCTTATCCTGATGAAAAATCAGAAAAGGAGATTCACAAGAAAGAGCAGATAACTCAGAAACTCTTCTAGCAGAAGAGATGGCCAAAAGGAACAGAACTTTCCAAGAAAGTAATTTAATGTCCAGAGAATGCATAGGTTCAAACGGAGGAGCTTGTAAAGCCCTCAGAACCAAATTAAGACTCCAAGGAGGAGAGATTGACTTAATGACAGGTTTGATATGAACCAAAGCCTGTACAAAACAATGAATATCAGGAAGATTAGCAATCTTTCTGTGAAAAAGAACAGAAAGATCAGAGATTTGTCCTTTCAAGGAACTTGCAGACAAACCATTATCCAAACCATCCTGAAGAAACTGTAAAATTCTAGGAATTCTAAAAGAATGCCAGAAGAATTTATGAGAAGAACACCAAGAAATGTAAGTCTTCCAGACTCGATAATAAATCTTCCTAGACACAGATTTACGAGCCTGTAACATAGAATTAATTACTGAGTCAGAGAAACATCTATGACTAAGAATCAAGTGTTCAATTTCTATACCTTCAAATTTAATGATTTGAGATCCTGATGGAAAAAAGGGCCTTGAGATAGAAGGTCTGGTCTTAACGGAAGAGTTCAAGGTTGGCAACTGGCCATCCGAATGAGATCCGCATACCAAAACCTGTGAGGCCATGCTGGAGCCACCAGCAGTACAAACGAACGTTCCATTAGTATTTTGGAAATCACTTTTGGAAGAAGAACTAGAGGCGGAAAGAAATAGGCAGGATGATAATTTCAAGGAAGCGACAACGCGTCCACTGCCTCCGCCTTAGGATCCCTGGATCTGGACAGATACCTGGGAAGTTTCTTGTTTAGATGAGAGGCCATCAGATCTATTTCTGGAAGTCCCCAGATTTGAACAATCTGAAGAAATACCTCTGGGTGAAGAGACCATTCGCCTGGATGTAACATCTGGCGACTGAGATAATCCGCTCCCCAATTGTCTACACCTGGGATGTGAACCGCAGAGATTAGACAGGAGCTGGATTCCGCCCATACAAGTATCCGAGATACTTCTTTCATAGCCTGAGGACTGTGAGTCCCACCCTGATGATTGACATAAGCCACGGTTGTGACATTGTCTGTCTGAAAACAAAGACGATTCTCTCTTCAGAAGAGGCCAGAACTGAAGAGTTCTGAAAATCGTTGATTGGTAATCTCGCCTCCTGAGATTCCCAAACCCCTTGCGCTGTCAAAGATCCCCATACAGCTCCCCAACCTGACAGACTCGCATCTGTTGAGATCACAGTCCAGGTTGGACGAACAAAAGAAGCCCCTTGGACTAAACGATGGTGATCTATACACCACGTCAGAGAGTGTCGTACATTGGGATTTAAGGATATTAATTGTGATATCTTTGTATAATCCCTGCACCACTGGTTCAGCATACAAAGCTGAAGAGGTTGCATGTGAAAACGAGCAAAGGAGATCGCGTCCGATGCAGCAGTCATGAGACCTAGAATTTCCATGCATAACGCTACCGAAGGGAATGATTGAGACTGAAGGTTTCGACAGGCTGAAACCAATTTCAGACGTCTCTTTTCTGTTAGAGACAAGGTCATGTACACTGAATCTATTCGAAAACCCAAAAAGGTTACTTTTGTCTGAGGAATCAACAAACTCTTTGATAAATTGATCCTCCAACCATGTCTTTGAAGAAACGACACAAGTTGATTCGTATGAGATTCTGCAGAATGTGAAGACCAAGATATCGTCCAAATAAGGAAATACCGCAATATCCTGTTCTCTGATTACAGAGAGAAGGGCACCGTGAACCTTTGAAAAGATCCTTGGAGCTGTTGCTAGGCCAAATGGAAGGGCCACAAACTGGTAATGGTTGTCTAGAAAAGAGAATCTCAGAAACTGAAAGTGATCTGGATGAATCGGAATATGAAGATATGCATCCTGTAAATCTATTGTGGACATATAATGCCCTTGCTGAACAAAAGGCAGAATAGTCCTTATAGTTACCATTTTGAATGTTGGTATCCTTACATAACGATTCAATATTTTTATATCCAGAACTGGTCTGAAGGAATTCTCCTTCTTTGGTACAATGAATAGATTTGAGTAAAACCCCAGACCCTGTTCCAGAACTGGAACTGGCACAATTACTCCAGCCAACTCTAGATCTGAAACATTTCAGAAATGCCTGAGCCTTCACTGGGTTTATTGGAATGCGAGAGAGAAAAAATCTTCTCGCAGGCGGCCTTACCTTGAAACCTATTCTGTACCCTTGTGAAACAATGTTCTGAATCCAAAGACTGTGAATCGAATTGATCCAAATGTCTTTGAAAAATCGTAACCTGCCCCCTACCAGCTGTGCTGGAATGAGGGCCGCACCTTCATGTGGACTTGGGGGCTGGTTTTGACTTTCTAAAAGGCTTGGATTTATTCCAGATTGGAGAAGGTTTCCAAACAGAAACCGTTCCTTTAGGGGAAGGGTCAGGCTTCTGTTCCTTATTCTGACGAAAGGAACGAAAACGATTAGCAGCCCTGTATTTACCTTTAGATTTTTGTCCTGAGGCAAAAAAGTTCCTTTCCCCCCAGTAACAGTTGAAATAATAGAATCCAACTGAGAACCAAATAATTTATTACCTTGGAAAGAAAGAGAAAGCAAAGTTGACTTAGAAGACATATCTGCATTCCAAGTTTTAAGCCATAAAGCTCTTCTGGCTAAAATAGCTAAAGACATATACCTGACATCAATTCAAATGATATCAAAGATGGCATCACAAATAAAGTTATTAACATGTTGAAGAAGTTTAACAATGCTATGAGTATTATGGTCTGACACTTGTTGCGCTAAAGCCTCCAACCAGAAAGTGGAAGCGGCAGCAACATCAGCCAAAGAAATAGCAGGTCTAAGAAGATTACCTGAACATAAATAAGCTTTCCTTAGGAAGGATTCAATCTTCCTATCTAAAGGATCCTTAAAGGAAGTACTATCCGCCGTAGGAATAGTAGTACGTTTAGCAAGAGTAGAGATAGCCCCATCAACTTTAGGGATTTTGTCCTAAAACTCTAATCTGTCAGATGGCACAGGCTACAATTTCTTAAACCTTTGAGAAGGAGTAAATGAAGTACCCAAATTATTCCATTTCCTAGAAATTACTTCAGAAATAGCATCAGGGACAGGAAAAACTTCTGGACTAACTATAGGAGGTTTAAAAAACGAATTTAAACGCTTAGTAGATTTAGTATCAAGAGGACTAGACTCCTCCATATCTAATGCGATTAAAACTTCTTTAAGTAAAGAACGAATAAATTCCATTTTAGATAAATATGAAGATTTATCAGTGTCAATATCTGAGACAGAATCTTCTGAACCAGATAAATCCTCATCAGAAACAGACAAGTCAGAATGATGACGGTCATCTAAAAATACATCTGAAACATGAGAAGTTTTAAAAGACCTTTTACGTTTACTGGAAGGAGGAATAACAGAGCCTTCCTAATAGATTTAGAAACAAATTCTTTTTATATTAACAGGAACATCCTGAGCATTAGATGTTGAGGGAACAACAACAGGCAATGGATTATTACTAATGGAAATACTATCTGCATTAGCAAGTTTATCATGACATTCATCACAAACTACAGCTGGAGGAACAGTTACCACAAGTTTACAACAAATGCGCTTTGGTAGAACCAGCATCAGGCAGCGTCTTTCCAGAAGTAGATTCTGATCCAGGGTCAATTTGAGACATCTTGCAATATGTAAAAGAAAAAACAACATATAAAGCAAAATTTATCAAATTCCTTAAATGACAGTTTCAGGAATGGGAAAAAATGCCAATGAACAAGCCTCTAGCAACCAGAAGCAATGAAAAATGAGACTGAAATAATGTGAAAAAAAAAAGGTGGAAACAAGAATGACGCCTACATTTTTTGGCGCCAAAAATGACGCCCACATTATTGGCGCTAAGTACAACGCCCAAATTTTTTGGCGCTAAGAATGACGCCACATCCGGTGACGCCGACATTTTTGGCGCAAAAAACGTCAAAAAAATGACGCAATCACGAACAACTTCCGTGTCAATTAGGGTGACGGAAATAACAAAAAATTTTGAGCCAAAAAAGTCCGCGCCAAAAATGACGCAATAAATAGAAGCATTTTCAGCCCCCGCGAGCCTAACAGCCCACAGGGAAAAAAAGTCAATTTTTACAGTAAGAAAAAAACAGAATTTATGTTTACCTGATAAATTACTTTCTCCAACGGTGTGTCCGGTCCACGGCGTCATCCTTACTTGTGGGATATTCTCTTCCCCAACAGGAAATGGCAAAGAGCCCAGCAAAGCTGGTCACATGATCCCTCCTAGGCTCCGCCTTCCCCAGTCATTCGACCGACGTAAAGGAGGAATATTTGCATAGGAGAAATCATATGATACCGTGGTGACTGTAGTTAAAGAAAATAAATCATCAGACCTGATTAAAAAACCAGGGCGGGCCGTGGACCGGACACACCGTTGGAGAAAGTAATTTATCAGGTAAACATAAATTCTGTTTTCTCCAACATAGGTGTGTCCGGTCCACGGCGTCATCCTTACTTGTGGGAACCAATACCAAAGCTTTAGGACACGGATGATGGGAGGGAGCAAATCAGGTCACCTAGATGGAAGGCACCACGGCTTGCAAAACCTTTCTCCCAAAAATAGCCTCAGAAGAAGCAAAAGTATCAAATTTGTAAAATTTGGTAAAAGTGTGCAGTGAAGACCAAGTCGCTGCCTTACATATCTGATCAACAGAAGCCTCGTTCTTAAAGGCCCATGTGGAAGCCACGGCCCTAGTGGAATGAGCTGTGATTCTTTCAGGAGGCTGCCGTCCGGCAGTCTCATAAGCCAATCTGATGATGCTTTTAAGCCAAAAAGATAGAGAGGTAGAAGTTGCTTTTTGACCTCTCCTTTTACCAGAATAAACAACAAACAAGGAAGATGTTTGTCTGAAATCCTTTGTAGCATCTAAATAGAATTTTAGAGCACGGACAACGTCCAAATTGTGTAACAAACGTTCCTTCTATGAAACTGGATTCGGACACAAAGAAGGTACAACTATCTCCTGGTTAATATTTTGGTTGGAAACAACCTTCGGAAGAAAACCAGGCTCAGTACGTAAAACCACCTTATCTGCATGGACCAGATAGGGCGGAGAACACTGCAGAGCAGATAACTCAGAAACTCTTCTAGCGGAAGAAATTGCAACCTAAAACAAAACTTTCCAAGATAATAACTTAATATCTACGGAATGTAAGGGTTCAAACGGAACCCCTTGAAGAACTGAAAGAACTAGATTAAGACTCCAGGGAAGAGTCAAAGGTCTGTAAACAGGCTTGATTCTAACCAGAGCCTGAACAAACGCTTAAACGTCTGGCACAGCTGCCAGCCTTTTGTGAAGTAAAACAGATAAAGCAGAGATCTGTCCCTTCAGAGAACTCGCAGAAAATCCTTTCTCCAAACCTTCTTGTAGAAAGGAAAGAATCTTAGGAATTTATATCTTGTTCCATGGGAATCCTTTCGATTCACACCAACAGATATATTTTTTCCATATATTATGGTAAATTTTTCTAGTTACAGGCTTTCTAGCCTGAATAAGAGTAACTATTACAGAATCTGAAAACCCACGCTTTGATAAAATCAAGCGTTCAAACTCCAAGCAGTCAGTTGGAGGAAAACCAGATTCTGATGTTCGAATGGACCCTGAATAAGGTCCTGTCTCAAAGGTAGCTTCCATGGTGGAGCCGATGACACATTCACCAGGTCTGCATACCAAGTCCTGCGTGGCCACACAGGAACTATCAAGGTCACCGAAGCCCTCTCCAGATTGATCCTGGCTACCAGCCTGGAAATGAGAGGAAACGGTGGGAATACATAAGCTAGGTTGAAGATCCAAGGTGCTACTATTGTATCCAATAGAGTCGTCTTGGGATCCCTGGATTTGGACCCGTAACAAGGGACCATGAAGTTCTGACGAGAGGCCATCAGAACCATGTCTGGAATGCCCCATAATTGAGTTATTTGGGCAAAGATTTCCAGATGGAGTTCCCACTCCACCGGATGCTCCTCCATCGCCAGGGAACTCCTTGTTACCCCCTGATGGTTGATATATGTAACAGTCGTCATGATGTCTGATTGAAACCTTATGAATTTGGCCTTTGCTAGTCGAGGCCAAGCCTTGAGAGCATTGAATATCGCTCTCAGTTCCATTATGTTTATCGGGAGAAGAGAGTCTTCCCGAAACCATAGACCCTGAGCTTTCAGGGGTTCCCAGACCGCGCCCCAGCCCACCAGACTGGCGTCGGTCGTGACAATGACCTATTCTGGTCTGCGGAAGCTCATTCCCTGTGACAGGTTGTCCAGGGTCAGCCACCAACGGAGTGAATCTCTGGTTATTTGATCTACTTGTATCGTCGGAGACAAGTCTGTATAATCCCCATTCCACTGTCTGAGCATGCACAGGTGCAATGGTCTTAGATGAATTCGTGCAAAAGGAACTATGTCCATTGCCGCAACCATCAAACCTATTACTTCCATGGACTGCGCTATGGAAGGAAGAAGAACAGAATGAAGTACCTGACAAGAGCTTAGAAGTTTTGATTTTCTGGCCTCTGTCAGAAAAACCTTCATTTCTAAGGAAACTATTATTGTTCCCAAGAAGGGAACTCTTGTTGACGGGGACAGAGAACTTTTTTCTATGTTCACTTTCCACCTGTGAGATCTGAGAAAGGCTAGGACAATGTCCGTATGAGCGCTTGCTTTTGACAGAGACGACACTTGAATCAGGATGTCGTCCAAGTAAGGTACTACTGCAATGCCCCCTGGTCTTAGCACCGCTAGAAGGGACCCTAGTACCCTTGTGAAAATCCTTGGAGCAGTGGCTAATCCGAATGGAAGTGCCACAGGTAATGCTTGTCCAGAAAGGCGAACCTTAGGAACCGAAAATGTTCCTTGTGGATAGGAATACGTAGGTACGCATCCTTTAAGTCCACCGTGGTCATGAATTGACCTTCCTGGATGGTAGGAAGGATCGTTCGAATGGTTTCCATTTTGAATGATGAAACCCTAGAAACTTGTTTAGAATCTTGAGATCTAAAATAGGTCTGAATGTTCCCTCTTTTTTGGGAATTATGAACAGGTTGGAGTAAAAACCCATCCCTTGTTCTCCTAATGGAACAGGATGAATCACTCCCATGCTTAACAGGTCTTCTACACAGTGTAAGAATGCCTGTTCGAAGATAATTGAGACCCGTGGAACCTTCCCCTTGGGGGTAGTTCCCTGAATTCCAGGAGATAACCTTGAGAAACTATTTCTAGCGCCCAAGGATCCTGAACATCTCTTGCCCCAGCCTGAGCAAAGAGAGAAAGTCTGCCCCCCACCAGATCCTTCCCAGATCGGGGGCCAACACTTCATGCTGTTTTGGTAGCAGTGGCAGGTGACTTGGCCTGCTTACCCTTGTTCCAGCCTTGCATCGGCCTCCAGGCTGGCTTGGTTTGAGAAGTATTACCCTCTTGCTTAGAGGGTGTAGAATTTGAGGCTGGTCCGTTTCTGCGAAAGGGACGAAAATTTGGCTTCTTTTTAGCCTTAAAAGACCTATCCAGAGGAAGGGCGTGGCCCTTTCCCCCAGTGATGTCTGAAATAATCTCTTTCAAGTCAGGGCCAAACAGTGTTTTACCCTTGAAAGGGATGTTAAGCAAAAGCGCTCTGCGCGCCACGATAGCAAACCCTGAATTATTCGCCGCTAATCTAGCTAATTGCAAAGCGGCATCTAAAATAAAAAAGAGTTAGCCAATTTAAGAGCTTGAACTCTGTCCAAAACCTCCTCGTACGAAGATTCTTTATTGAGCGACTTTTCTAGTTCTTCGAACCAGAAACACGCAGCTGTAGTGACAGGAACAATGCATGAAATTGGTTGTAGAAGGTAACCTTGCTGAACAAACATCTTTTTAAGCAAACCCTCTAACCTTTAATCCATAGGATCTTGAAAGCACAACTATCTTCTATAGGAATAGAAGTGCGTTTGTTTAGAGTAGAAACCGCCCCCTCGACCTTGGGGACTGTATGCTATAAGTCCTTTCTGGGGTCGACTATAGGAACTAATTTCTTAAATATAGGGGGAGGACAAAAGGTATGCCGGGCCTTTCCCACTCCTTATTTACTATGTCCGCCACCCGCTTGGGTATAGGAAAAACATCGGGGGGCACCGGAACCTCTAGGAACTTGTCCATCTTACCTAATTTCTCTGGAATGACCAAATTGTCACAATCATCCAGAGTAGATAATACCTCCTTAAGTAGTGCGTGGAGATGTTGAAATTTAAATTAAAAAGTTACAATATCAGGTTCTGCTTGTTGAGAAATTTTCCCTGAATCTGAAATTTCTCCCTCAGACAAAACCTCCCTCCTGGCCCCTTCAGATAGGTGTGAGGGTATGTCAGAACAGATATCATCAGCGTCCTCTTGCTCTTCAGTGTTTAAAACAGAGCAATCACGCTTTCTCTGATAAGTAGGCATTTTGGAAAAAAATGCATGCAATAGAATTATCCATTACAGCCATTAATTGTTGTATGGTAATAAGTATTGGCGCACTAGATGTACTAGGGGCCTCTTGTGTGGGCAAAACTGGTGTAGACACAGAAGGGGATGATGCAGTACCATGCTTACTCCCCTCATTAGAGGAATCATCTTGGGCAATATCATATCTATGGCATTATTATCCCTACTTTGTTTGGACATTATGACACAAATATATCACATATATTTAAATGGGGAGACACATTGGCTTTCATACATATAGAACATCGTTATTTGATGGTTCAGACATGTTAAACAGGCTTAAACTTGTCAACAAAGCACAAAAACGTTTTACAATAAAACCGTTACTGTCCCTTTAAATTACAAACTGAACACACTTTATTACTGAATATGTGAAAAAGTATGAAGGAATTGTTCAAATTTCACCAAAATTTCACCACAGTAACTTAAAGCCTTAAAAGTATTGCACACCAAATTTGAAAGCTTTAACCCTTAAAATAACGGAACCGGAGCCGTTTTTACATTTAACCCCTATACAGTCCCAGGTATCTGCTTTCCTGAGACCCGACCAAGCCCAGAGGGGAATACGATACCAAATGATGCCTTCTATAAGCTTTTTCAGTGGTTCTTAGCTCCTCACACATGCATCTGCATGCCATGCTTTCCAAAAACAACTGCGCATTAGAGGCGCGAAAATGAGGCTCTGTCTATGACTAGAAAAGGCCCCCAGTGAAAAAGGTGTCCAATACAGTGCCTGCCGTTTTTATTAAAACAAAAAAAAAAAAAAAAAGTAATAATCTGCCAAATATACTTAGTAAAGTAATCGTTTTAGCCCAGAAAAATGTCTACCAGTTTTTTAAGCCCTAATGAAGCCCTTTATTCTTTTACTTAAACTAAGAAAATGGCTTACCGGTTCCCATAGGGAAAATGACAGCTTCCAGCATTACCGAGTCTTGTTAGAAATGTGTCATACCTCAAGCAGCAAAAGTCTGCTCACTGTTTCCCCCAACTGAAGTTAATTCCTCTCAACAGTCCTGTGTGGAAACAGCCATCGATTTTAGTAACGGTTGCTAAAATCATTTTCCTCTTACAAACAGAAATCTTCATCTCTTTCCTGTTTCAGAGTAAATAGTACATACCAGCACTATTTTAAAATAACAAACTCTTGATTGAAGAATAAAAACTACATTTAAACACCAAAAAACTCTAAGCCATCTCCGTGGAGATGTTGCCTGTACAACGGCAAAGAGAATGACTGGGGAAGGCGGAGCCTAGGAGGGATCATGTGACCAGCTTTGCTGGGCTCTTTGCCATTTCCTGTTGGGGAAGAGAATATCCCACAAGTAAGGATGACGCCGTGGACCGGACACACCTATGTTGGAGAAATGATCATTCATATGCATTATCCCAAATAATGAAGCTGGCTGTCTGAAATAAGGAATACTGATCATCCTGAATCATGGCTAATATAAGTTTAAAGACATATATTTATAAAAGGTATGAAGCGAAGACCAAGTCGCAGCCTTACAAATCTGTTCAACAGAAGCATGAGTCACGCAGGTGCTATCAGAATCACCGAAGCCCTCTCCTGCTTGATTCTGGCAACCAGACGTGGGAGGAGAGGAAACGGTGGAAATACATAGGCCAGATTGAAGGACCAGGGCACTGCTAGAGCATCTATCAGTACCGCCTAGGGATCCCGGGACCTGGACCCGTAACGAGGAAGTTTGGCATTCTGTTGGGACGCCATCAGATCCAATTCTGGTGTGCCCCATATCTGAGTCAGCTGGGCAAATACCTCCGGATGGAGCTCCCACTCCACCGGATGAAAAGTCTGACGACTTAGGAAATCCGCCTCCCAGTTCTCTACTCCTGGAATGTGGATTGCTGAGAGATGGCAAGAGTGATCCTCCACCCATCGGATTATTTTGGTTACCTCCATTATCGCTAGAGAACTCCGTGTTCCTCCTTGATGATTGATATAAGCTACAGTCGTGATGTTGTCCGACTAAAAGCTGATGAATTTAGCCGCAGCAAGCTGAGGCCATGCCTGAAGCGCATTGAATATCGCTCTCAGTTCTAGAATGTTTATCAGGAGGAGAGTTTCCTCCTGAGACTATAAGCCCTGTGCTTTCAAGTAGTTCCAGACTGCACCCCAGCCTAGCAGGCTGGCATCTGTCGTTACTATGAGCCACTCTGGCTTGCAGAAACACACCCTGGAACAGGTGGTCCTGAGACAACCACCAGAGAAGAGAATCTTTGGTCTCCTGGTCCAGATTTATTTGAGGAGATAAATCTGCATAATCCCCATTCCACTGTTTGAGCATGCATAGTTGCAGTGGTCTGAGGTGTAGGCGGGCAAAAGGAACGATGTCCATTGCCGCTACCATGAGTCCGATTACCTCCATACACTGAGCCACTGATGGCCGAGGAATGGAATGAAGAGCTCGGCAAGTGGTTAAGAGTTTTGATTTTCTGACCTCCGTCAGAAATATTTTCATTTCTACCGAGTCTATCAGAGTCCCTAGGAAGGAAACTCTTGTGAGAGGGAAGAGAGAACTCTTTTTTTATGTTCACCTTCCACCCGTGAGATCTCAGAAAAGCCAACACGATGGCAGTGTGAGACTTGGCTAGTTGGAAAGTCGACGCCTGAATTAAGATGTTGTCTAGATAAGGCGCCACTGCTATGCCCCGCGGTCTTAGAACCGCCAAAAGGGACCCTAGCACCTTTGTGAAAATTCTGGGAGCCGTGGCCAACCCGAAGGGAAGGGCCACAAACTGGTAATGCCTGTCCAGAAAGGCGAATCTGAGGAATTGATGATGATCTCTGTGAATAGGGATGTGTAGATACGCATCCTTTAAGTCCACGGTAGTCATATATTGACCCTCCTGGATCAAAGGCAGAATAGTCCGAATAGTCTCCATCTTGAATGATGGAACTTTGAGGAACTTGTTTAGAATTTTGAGATCCAAGATTGGTCTGAAAATTTCCACTTTTTTGGGAACCACAAACAGGTTTGAGTAAAACCCTAGCCCTTGTTCCGCTTTTGGAACTGGGACGGATCACTCCCATGGTAAGTAGGTCTTCTACACAGCGTAAGAACGCCTCTCTCTTTGTCTGGTTTGCAGACAATTGAGAAATGTGAAATCTCCCCTTTGGGGGGGGGGAGTCTTTGAAGTCCAGAAGATATCCCTGGGACATAATTTCTAAAGCCCAGGAATCGTGAACATCTCTTGCCCCCCACTAGACCCGGTCCCGGATCGGGGGCTACCCCTTCATGCTGTCTTAGAGGCAGCTGCAGGCTTCTTGGCCTGTTTACCCTTGTTCCAAGCCTGGTTAGGTCTCCAGACTGACTTGGATTGGGCAAAATTCCCCTCTTGCTTTGTAGAAGAGGAAGCTGAAGTGGGACCACCCTTGAAGTTCCGAAAGGAACGAAAATTATTTTGTTTGCTCATTTTTTTTTATCCTGAGGGATGGCATGGCCTTTCCCTCCAGTGATGTCTGAAATAATCTCTTTCAGTTCAGGCCCGAATAGGGTCTTTCCTTTGAAAGGGATGTTCATAAGTTTAGATTTTGATGACACATCAGCAGACCAGGACTTAAGCCATAGCGCCCTGCGTGCTAAAATGGCAAAACCTGAATTCTTTGCCGCTAATTTAGCCAGTTGGAAAGCGCCATCTGTAATGAAAGAATTAGCCCACTTAAGGGCCTTAATTCTATCCATAATATCCTCTAATGGAGTCTCCATCTGAAGAGCCTCTTCTAGAGCCTCGAACCAGAAAGCAGCTGCAGTAGTTAAAGGAACAATGCACGCAATAGGTTGGAGAAGAAAACCTTGATGAACAAAAATTTTCTTCAGGAGACCCTCTAATTTTTTATCCATAGGATCTTTGAAAGCACAACTGTCTTCGATAGGTATAGTTGTACACTTAGCAAGAGTGGAAATAGCTCCCTCCACCTTAGGGACTGTCTGCCACGAGTCCCGCATGGTGTCAGATATGGGAAACATTTTCTTAAAAACAGGAGGGGGAGCGAACGGAATACCTGGTCTATCCCACGCCTTAGTAACAATATTCACAATCCTCTTAGGGACTGGAAAAACATCAGTTTAAACAGGAACCTCTAAGTATTTGTCCATTTTACACTATTTCTCTGGGACCACTATAGGGTCACAATCATCTAGAGTCGCTAATACCTCCCTAAGCAATAAGCGGAGGTGTTCAGGCCGTCATATCGGAATCTGTCTGAGGGAGCGTCTTTCCTGAATCAGAAATTTCTCCCTCAGATAAATCCCTTACCCCTACTTCAGAACATTGTGAGGGTATATCGGATACGGCTACTAAAGCGTCAGAAGGCTCAGCATTTGTTCTTAACCCAGAGCTGTCACGCTTTCCTTGTAAACCAGACAGTTTAGATAAAACCTCTGTGAGGGTTGTATTCATAACTGTAGCCATGTCTTGTAAAGTAAATTAATTCGACGCACTAGAGGTACTTGGCGTCACTTGTGCGGGCGTTACTGGTTGTGACACTTGGGGAGAGCTAGATGGCAAACCCTCATTCTCTTCTGTCTGAGAATCATCTATTGTAATATTTTTAAGTGCAAAAATATGCTCTTTATAATTTATAGACATATCAGTGCAAGTGGGACACATTCTAAGAGGGGGTTCCACAATGGCTTCTAAACACATTGAACAAGGATTTTCCTTGGTGACAGACATGTTAAATAGGCTAGTAATGTAACAAGCAAGTTTGGAAAACTCTTCAATCAAAGCAAATAACACTTAGAAAAAAACAAAATTTATGCTTACCTGATAAATTCATTTCTCCTGTAGTGTGGTCAGTCCACGGGTCATCATTACTTCTGGGATATTATCTCCTCCCCTACAGGAAGTGCAAGAGGATTCACCCAGCAGAGCTGCTATATAGCTCCTCCCCTCTACGTCACCTCCAGTCATTCGACCAAAGGACCAACAAGAAAGGAGAAGCCCAAGGGTGTAGTGGTGACTGGAGTATAATCCAAAAAATTTTTTAGCCTGCCATAAAAAACAGGGCGGGCCGTGGACTGACCACACTACAGGAGAAATGAATTTATCAGGTAAGCATAAATTTTGTTTTCTCCTGTTAAGTGTGGTCAGTCCACGGGTCATCATTACTTCTGGGATACCAATACCAAAGCAAAAGTACACGGATGACGGGAGGGACAGGCAGGCTCTTTATACGGAAGGAACCACTGCCTGAAGAGCCTTTCTCCCAAAAACAGCCTCCGAAGAAGCAAAAGTGTCAAATTTGTAAAATTTGGAAAAAGTATGAAGAGAAGACCAAGTTGCAGCCTTGCAAATCTGTTCAACAGAAGCCTCATTCTTAAAGGCCCAAGTGGAAGCCACAGCTCTAGTAGAATGAGCTGTAATTCTTTCAGGAGGCTGCTGTCCAGCAGTCTCATAGGCTAATCGTATTATGCTACGAAGCCAAAAAGAGAGAGAGGTAGCCGAAGCTTTTTGACCTCTCCTCTGACCAGAATAAACGACAAACAGGGAAGACGTTTGACGAAAATCCTTAGTTGCCTGTAGATAAAATTTCAGGGCACGGACTACATCTAGATTGTGTAGCAGACGTTCCTTCTTCGAGGAAGGATTAGGACACAAAGATGGGACAACAATCTCTTGATTGATATTCTTGTTAGTGACCACCTTAGGTAGGAACCCAGGTTTAGTACGCAGAACTACCTTGTCAGAATGAAAAATCAGATAAGGAGAATCACAATGTAAGGCAGATAACTCAGAGACTCTTCGAGCCGAGGAAATAGCCATTAAAAACAGAACTTTCCAAGATAACAACTTGATATCAATGGAATGAAGGGGTTCAAACGGAACACCCTGTAAAACATTAAGAACTAAGTTCAAACTCCATGGCGGAGCAACAGTTTTAAACACAGGCTTGATCCTAGCTAAAGCCTGACAAAAAGCTTGAACGTCCGGAACTTCTGACAGACGTTTGTGTAAAAGAATGGACAGAGCTGAAATCTGTCCCTTTAAAGAACTAGCGGATAACCCCTTTTCTAAACCTTCTTGTAGAAAAGACAATATCCTTGGAATCCTAACTTTACTCCATGAGTAACTCTTGGATTCGCACCAATATAAGTATTAACGCCATATTTTATGGTAAATCCTTCTGGTAACAGGCTTCCTAGCCTGTATTAAGGTATCAATAACTGGCTCAGAAAACCCACGTTTTGATAAAATCAAGCGTTCAATTTCCAAGCAGTCAGCTTCAGAGAAGTTAGATTTTGATGTTTGAATGGACCCTGGATCAGAAGGTCCTGTTTCAGAGGTAGAGACCAAGGCGGACAGGATGACATGTCCACTAGATCTGCATACCAAGTCCTGCGTGGCCATGCAGGTGCTATTAGAATCACTGATGCTCTCTCCTGTTTGATTCTGGCAATCAATCGAGGAAGCATCGGGAAGGGTGGAAACACATAAGCCATCCCGAAGGTCCAAGGTGCTGTCAAAGCATCTATCAAAACCGCTCCCGGATCCCTGGATCTGGACCCGTAGCGAGGAAGCTTGGCGTTCTGACGAGACGCCATGAGATCTATCTCTGGTTTGCCCCAACGTCGAAGTATCTGGGCAAAGACCTCCGGATGAAGTTCCCACTCCCCCGGATGAAAAGTCTGACGACTTAAGAAATCCGCCTCCCAGTTCTCCACTCCCGGGATGTGGATTGCAGACAGGTGGCAAGAGTGAGACTCTGCCCAGCGAATTATCTTTGATACTTCCATCATTGCTAGGGAGCTTCTTGTCCCTCCCTGATGGTTGATGTAAGCTACAGTCGTGATGTTGTCCGACTGAAACCTGATGAACCCCCGAGTTGTTAACTGGGGCCAAGCCAGAAGGGCATTGAGAACTGCTCTCAATTCCAGAATGTTTATTGGAAGGAGACTCTCTTCCTGATTCCATAGTCCCTGAGCCTTCAGAGAATTCCAGACAGCGCCCCAACCTAGTAGGCTGGCGTCTGTTGTTACAATTGTCCAATCCGGCCTGCTGAATGGCATCCCCCTGGACAGGTGTGGCCAATAAAGCCACCATAGAAGAGAATTTCTGGTCTCTTGATTCAGATTCAGAGTGGGGGACAAATCTGAGTAATCCCCATTCCACTGACTTAGCATGCACAATTGCAGGTCTGAGATGTAGGCGTGCAAAAGGTACTATGTCCATTGCCGCTACCATTAAGCCGATCACCTCCATGCATTGAGCTACTGACGGGTGTTGAATGGAATGAAGGACACGGCATGCATTTTGAAGCTTTGTTAACCTGTCTTCTGTCAGGTAAATCCTCATTTCTACAGAATCTATCAGAGTCCCCAAGAAGGGAACTCTTGTGAGTGGAAAGAGAGAACTCTTCTTTTCGTTCACCTTCCATCCATGCGACCTTAGAAATGCCAGTACTAACTCTGTATGAGACTTGGCAGTTTGAAAGCTTGAAGCTTGTATCAGAATGTCGTCTAGGTACGGAGCTACCGAAATTCCTCGCGGTCTTAGTACCGCCAGAAGAGTACCCAGAACCTTTGTGAAGATTCTTGGAGCCGTAGCCAATCCGAATGGAAGAGCTACAAACTGGTAATGCCTGTCTAGAAAGGCAAACCTTAGATACCGGTAATGATTTCTGTGAATCGGTATGTGAAGGTAAGCATCCTTTAAATCCACTGTGGTCATGTACTGACCCTCTTGGATCATGGGCAAAATTGTTCGAATAGTTTCCATCTTGAACGATGGAACTCTTAGGAATTTGTTTAGGATCTTTAAATCCAAGATTGGCCTGAAAGTTCCCTCTTTTTTGGGAACTACAAACAGATTTGAGTAAAACCCTTGTCCTTGTTCCGACCGCGGAACTGGATGGATCACTCCCATTAATAAAAGATCTTGTACGCAGCGTAGGAACGCTTCTTTCTTTATTTGGTTTGTTGACAACCTTGACAGATGAAATCTCCCTCTTGGGGGAGAGGATTTGAAGTCCAGAAGGTATCCCTGAGATATGATCTCTAACGCCCAGGGATCCTGAACATCTCTTGCCCAAGCCTGGGCGACGAGAGAAAGTCTGCCCCCTACTAGATCCGGTCCCGGATCGGGGGCCCTCGATTCATGCTGTCTTAGGGGCAGCAGCAGGTTTCCTGGCCTGCTTGCCCTTGTTCCAGGACTGGTTAGGTTTCCAGCCTTGTCTGTAGCGAGCAACAGCTCCTTCCTGTTTTGGTGCAGAGGAAGTTGATGCTGTTCCTGCTTTGAAATTACGAAAGGAACGAAAATTAGACTGTCTAGCCCTAGGTTTGGCTTTGTCCTGAGGCAGGGCATGGCCTTTACCTCCTGTAATGTCAGCGATAATCTCTTTCAACCCGGGCCCGAATAAGGTTTGCCCTTTGAAAGGTATATTAAGCAATTTAGATTTAGAAGTAACATAAGCTGACCAGGATTTTAGCCACAGTGCTCTGCGTGCCTGAATGGCAAATCCGGAATTCTTAGCCGTAAGTTTAGTTAAATGTACTACGGCATCTGAAATAAATGAGTTAGCTAACTTAAGGGCTTTAAGTTTGTGTGTAATCTCATCTAGTGTAGATGATTGAAGTGTCTCTTCCAGAGACTCAAACCAAAATTCTGCTGCAGCCGTGACAGGCGCAATACATGCAAGAGGTTGCAATATAAAACCTTGTTGAACAAACATTTTCTTAAGGTAACCCTCTAATTTTTTATCCATTGGATCTGAAAAAGCACAGCTATCCTCCACCGGGATAGTGGTATGCTTAGCTAAAGTAGAAACTGCTCCCTCCACCTTAGGGACCGTTTGCCATAAGTCCCGTGTGGTGGCGTCTATTGGAAACATTTTTCTAAATATCGGAGGAGGTGAGAACGGCACACCGGGCCTATCCCACTCCTTAGTAACAATTTCAGTAAGTCTCTTAGGTATAGGAAAAACGTCAGTACTCGCCGGTACCGCAAAATATTTATCCAACCTACACATTTTCTCTGGTATTGCAACTGTGTTACAATCATTCAGAGCCGCTAACACCTCCCCTAGTAATACACGGAGGTTTTCCAGCTTAAATTTAAAATTTGAAATATCTGAATCCAGTCTGTTTGGATCAGAACCGTCATCCACAGAATGAAGTTCTCCGTCCTCATGTTCTGCTACCTGTGACGCAGTGTCTGACATGGCCCTAATATTATCAGCGCACTCTGTTCTCACCCCAGAGTGATCACGCTTGCCTCTAAGTTCTGGTAATTTAGCCAAAACTTCAGTCATAACAGTAGCCATATCCTGTAATGTGATTTGAAATGGCCGCCCAGATGTACTCGGCGCTACAATATCACGCACCTCCCGAGCGGGAGATGCAGGTACTGACACGTGAGGCGAGTTAGTCGGCATAACTCTCCCCTCGTTGTTAGGTGAAATATGTTCAGTTTGTACAGATTGACTTTTATTTAAAGTAACATCAATACAATTAGTACATAAATTTCTATTGGGCTCCACTTTGGCATTAGCACATATAGAACATGTATCTTCCTCTGAATCAGACATGTTTAACACACTAGCAATAAACTAGCAACTTGGAAATGCTTTTCAAGTAATTTACAATAATATGAAAACGAACTGTGCCTATAAGAAGCACAGAAAAAATTATTATTATTATTAGCATCAAATCTTTGTAAAAAATACACAATTTTAGCAAAGGATTGTTCCCATTAGCAAAGGATAACTAACCCTGACAGCAGAAAAAATACACAAATAAACGTTTTTTATCACAGTCAACTACAATCTTCACAGCTCTGCTGTGAATGATTACCTCCCTCAAAACAAGCTTTGGAGATCCCTGAGTTCTGTAGAGATGAACCGGATCATGCAGGAAGAAAATGAACTTCTGACTGAGTTTTTTGATGCGTAGTAAAAGCGCCAAAAATGGCCCCTCCCCCTCACACATAACAGTGAGAGAGATCAGAAAACTGCTTTAATTTAAGCAAAACTATTGCCAAGTGGAAAAAATAGTGCCCAAAACATTTTTTCACCCAGTACCTCAGAGAAATAAACGATTTTACATGCCAGCAAAAAAACGTTTAACCTCAATAAATTAATTGTTATTTAAAACCTATTGCAAGTCCCTGCAAATTAGGTTAAGCCTATGCATACAGTATAAATCCAGTGAAGTACCATTCCCCAGAATACTGAAGTGTGAAATATACATACATGACAGCCTGATACCAGCTACATCTACTGCATTTAAGGCTGAGTTTACATTATAACGGTATGGCAGGATTTTCTCATCAATTCCATTGTCAGAAAATAATAAGCTGCTACATACCTCTTTGCAGATTAATCTGCCCGCTGTCCCCTGATCTGAAGTTTACCTCTCCTCAGATGGCCGAGAAACAGCAATATGATCTTAACTACTCCGGCTAAAATCATAGAAAAACTCAGGTAGATTCTTCTTCAAATTCTACCAGAGAATAAATAACACACTCCGGTGCTATAATAAAATAACAAACTTTTGATTGAAGGTAATAAACTAATTAAAATCACCACAGTCCTCTCACACATCCTATCTATTCGTTGGGTGCAAGAGAATGACTGGGGGTGACGTAGAGGGGAGGAGCTATATAGCAGCTCTGCTGGGTGAATCCTCTTGCACTTCCTGTAGGGGAGGAGAAAATATCCCAGAAGTAATGATGACCCGTGGACTGACCACACTTAACAGGAGAAAACGGTACTGTGCCTTTAAGAGAAAAAAAGCTGCACAAACTCTGCAAAACAGTGTAAAAAAGCAGTAAACTCAACAAAATTTTTACAGTAGCATCATAAAGCCTTAGTAACTTTGCACAGCTATGCAAATAAACAATTAACCCCTTAATGTAAAAACCGCATTGACAAAACGTCGAAAACCGGTAAAAAAATGTTCAGCACCTTGCCACAGCTCTGCTGTGGCGCCTACCTGCCCTTTAGGAACGATTTGTGGGGGGAAAAATTCTTTACAGCCCTCAAACACAGTAGGAACCTCTGGAGAAGCAGCTGGATGTCTCTGAGGAAAAGAAACTGCACAACTGAGACATGCAAATAGGCCCCTCCCACCTCACTCGATGTTATGGGGCCTAAAAGAAACACAACAGTGTTTCTAAACTAGCCATGTGGGTTAATAACCCTTAAACAAGCCACAATGACCCCTTAAAGTCCCTCAAAAACGTTATATTTGCATTTTTTATAAATAAACAAAAACGTTTTTTCCTATCAGTGTCACCAGTAACTAATGAGCCCTTAATGCAAGCTAGAGTTCCTACTAAGTGTCTGAATACAGCTTACCCTTCCCTCATGGGGATATTGCCAGCCTTTTCTAGAATTATCACAGTCTGTCTAGAAAAAAATAGACTAAACATACCTCAATGCAGTTTAGCCTGCAAACCGTTCCCCCAACTAAAGTTTTCCTGTATTCTTCAGCCCTTGTGAGAACAGCAGTGGATCTTAGTTACAAAGTGCTAAGATCATCATCCTCCTTGCAGAAATCTTCATCCCTTTTCTGCCAGAGAGTAAATAGTACACACCGGTACCATTTAAAATAACAAACTTATGCTTGAGAAAATAAAAACTAACATTTTTGTCACCACACTCACTTTACCCTTCCTAGTTACTTAGAGTAGGCAAAGAGAATGACTGGGGGGTGGAGCTAAGGGAGGAGCTATATAGACAGCTCTGCTGTGGGTGCTCTCTTTGCCACTTCCTGTAGGGAAGGAGAATATCCCACAAGTATGGAGGAATCCGTGGACTCGATACATCTTACAAGAGAAAACACAATTTGCAAAAACGGTACTGTGCCTTTAAGAGAAAAAAAGGCATACACAAACTGCAAAACAGTTTAAAATTGCTTCACAAATTCCAAAATTTTAACAGTGTACCCACTAAGCTTTAGAAGGATTGCACCACAAGTAAAAAAGCAATAGACGCCCAAATGAAAAAAACGGATTGATAATTGTCTAAAACCGGTTAAAAGCCCCTAAAGCACCTTGCCACAGCACTGCTGTGGCCCTACCTGCCCTTAGGAAGCGATAATATGGGGTTTAAAGCTTCAATTAGTCCCTCAGAAGACTATCAGGACCTCAGGAGAAGTTGCTTGCTACTTGTAAATTTAGGCCCCGCCCACCTTACTCGATGTTGCTGGGGCCTACACAAAACTAACAAACCCTGCCTGAAAGCCATGTGGGTTATAAACAACCCCAAAGAACACTCAAGCAAATGTCCCATAAAACAGAAAACGTTAATCCCAGACACAAAAACGTTTGTCCCAAATTCACATAAACTGAGTGCCCACAAAAAACATAATTTATGCTTACCTGATAAATTTATTTCTCTTGTAGTGTGTTCAGTCCACGGGTCATCCATTACTTATGGGATATATTCTCCTCCCCAACAGGAAGTTGCAAGAGGATCACCCAAGCAGAGCTGCTATATAGCTCCTCCCCTCACATGTCATATCCAGTCATTCGACCGAAACAAGACGAGAAAGGAGAAACTATAGGGTGCAGTGGTGACTGGAGTAATAATTTAAAATTTAGAACCTGCCTCAAATAGACAGGGCGGGTCGTGGACTGAACACACTACAAGAGAAATAAATTTATCAGGTAAGCATAAATTATGTTTTCTCTTGTTAAGTGTGTTCAGTCCACGGCTCATCCATTATTTATGGGATACCAATACCAAAGCTAAAGTACACGGATGATGGGAGGGACAAGGCAGGAACATTAAACAGAAGGAACCACTGCCTGTAGAACCTTTCTCCCAAAAACAGCCTCCGAAGAAGCAAAAGTGTCAAATTTGTAAAATTTGGAAAAGGTATGAAGTGAAGACCAAATCTGTTCAACAGAGGCCTCATTCTTAAAGGCCCAGGTGGAAGCCACAGCTCTAGTGGAATGAGCTGTAATTCTTTCAGGAGGCTGCTGTCCAGCAGTCTCATAGGCTAAGCGTATTATGCTACGAAGCCAAAAAGAGAGAGAGGTAGCCGAAGCCTTTTGACCTCTCCTCTGTCCAGAGTAAACGACAAACAGAGAAGAAGTTTGTCGAAAATCTTTAGTTGCCTGTAAGTAGAACTTCAGAGCACGGACCACATCTAGATTATGCAAAAGACGTTCCTTCTTTGAAGAAGGATTAGGACATAAGGATGGAACAACAATCTCTTGATTGATATTCTTGTTAGAAACAACCTTAGGTAAAAACCCAGGTTTAGTACGCAGGACTACCTTGTCTGAATGAAAGATCAGATAAGGAGAATCACAATGTAAGGCAGATAACTCCGAGACTCTACGAGCCGAGGAAATAGCCATCAAAAACAGAACTTTCCAAGATAAAAGCTTAATATCAATGGAATGAAGGGGTTCAAACGGAACACCCTGGAGAACTTTAAGAACCAAGTTTAAGCTCCATGGAGGAGTAACAGCTTTAAACACAGGCTTAATCCTAGCCAAAGCCTGACAAAAAGCCTGGACGTCTGGATTCTCTGCCAGACGCTTGTGTAAAAGAATAGACAGAGCAGAAATCAGTCCCTTTAGTGAACTAGTGGATAAGCCCTTTTCTAAACCCTCTTGTAGAAAAGACAATATCCTAGGAATCCTAACCTTACTCCATGAGTAACTCTTGGATTCACACCAATATAAATATTTACGCCATATCTTGTGGTAAATTTTTCTGGTAACAGGTTTCCGAGCCTGTATTAATGTATCAATAACCGAATCCGAAAACCCACGCTTTGATAGAATCAAGCGTTCAATTTCCAAGCAGTCAGCCTCAGAGAAATTAGGTTTGGATGGTTGAAAGGACCCTGAATTAGAAGGTCCTGCCTCAGGGGTAGAGACCATGGTGGAGAGGACGACATGTCCTCTAGGTCTGCATACCAGGTCCTGCGTGGCCACGCAGGCGCTATCAGAATCACCGATGCTCTCTCCTGTTTGATCCTGGCAATCAGTCGAGGAAGCAACGGAAAAGGTGGAAACACATAAGCTATGTTGAAAACCCAAGGGGCTGCTAGTGCATCTACCAGCACCGCTCCCGGGTCCCTGGACCTGGATCCGTAACAAGGAAGCTTGGCGTTCTGACGAGATGCCATGAGATCCAGATCCGGTTTGCCCCAACGAAGAATTAGTTGGGCAAATACCTCCGGGTGAAGTTCCCACTCCCCCGGATGAAAAGTCTGGCGACTTAAAAAATCCGCCTCCCAGTTCTCCACGCCTGGGATGTAGATCGCTGACAGGTGGCAAGAGTGAGACTCTGCCCAGCGAATTATCTTCGAGACTTCCAACATCGCTAGGGAACTTCTGGTTCCCCCTTGATGATTGATGTAAGCCACAGTCGTGATGTTGTCCGACTGAAATCTGATGAACCTCAGTGTTGCCAACTGAGGCCAAGCTAGAAGAGCATTGAATATTGCCCTTAATTCTAGAATGTTTATTGGGAGGAGTTTCTCCTCCTGAGTCCACGATCCCTGAGCCTTCAGGGAGTTCCAGACTGCTCCCCAGCCTAGTAGGCTGGCATCTGTTGTTACAATCGTCCAATCTGGTCTGCGAAAGGACATTCCTTTGGACAGATGAACCAGTGATAACCACCAGAGAAGAGAATCTCTGGTCTCCTGGTCCAGATTTAGCAAAGGGGACAGATCTGAGTAATCCCCGTTCCATTGACTTAGCATGCATAGTTGCAGCGGTCTGAGATGTAGGCGCGCAAATGGCACTATGTCCATCGCCGCGACCATTAAGCCGATCACTTCCATGCACTGAGCTACTGATGGGCTTGGAATGGAGTGAAGGACCCGGCAAGCATTGAGAAGTTTTGATAGCCTGGACTCCGTCAGGTAAATCTTCATCTCTACAGAATCTATAAGAGTCCCTAGAAAAGGGACCCTTGTGATTGGTAACAGAACTCTTTTCCACGTTCACTTTCCACCCATGCGACCTCAGAAATGCTAGAACTATCTCTGTATGAGACTTTGCATTTTGAAAACTTGACGCTTGTATCAGAATGTCGTCTAGGTACGGAGCCACCGCTATGCCTCATGGTCTTAGTATCGCCAGAAGAGAGCCCAGAACCTTTGTAAAAATTCTCGGGGCCGTAGCCAACCCGAAGGGAAGCGCCACAAACTGGTAATGCCTGTCTAGAAAGGCAAACCTTAGGTACCGATAATGATCTTTGTGAATCGGTATGTGAAGGTAGGCATCCTTTAAATCCACTGTGGTCATATATTGACCCTCTTGGATCATGGGTAGGATGGACCGAATGGTTTCCACCTTGAACGATGGAACCCTTAAGAATTTGTTTAAGATTTTTAAATCTAAGATTGGTCTGAAGGTTCCCTCTTTCTTGGGAACCACAAACAGATTTGAATAAAACCCTTGCCCCTGTTCCGTACGCGGAACTGGGTGGATCACTCCCATCACTAAGAGGTCTTGTACACATTGTAGAAATGCCTCTCTCTTTACTAGGTTTGTTGATAACCTTGACAGATGAAACCTCCCTTGTGGAGGAGAAGTCTTGAAATCCAGAAGGTATCCCTGAGATATAATCTCCAGGGTTCAGGGATCCTGTACATCTCTTGCCCAAGCCTGGGCGAAGAGAGAGAGTCTGCCCCCCACTAGATCCGTCTCCGGAAAGGGGGCCCTGACTTCATGCTGTCTTAGGGGCGGAAGTAGGCTTTCTGGCCTGCTTGCCCTTGTTCCATGACTGGTTGCTTTTCCAACCCTGTCTGTAACGAGCAGTAGTTCCTTCCTGTTTTGGAGCGGAGGAAGTTGATGCTGCTCCTGCCTTGAAATTACGAAAGGCACGAAAATTAGACTGTTTGGCCTTCGATTTGGCCCTGTCCTGAGGAAGGGTGTGGCCCTTACCTCCAGTAATGTCAGCAATAATTTCCTTCAAGCCGGGCCCGAATAAGGTCTGCCCTTTGAAAGGAATGTTTAGTAATTTAGACTTAGAAGTTACATCTGCTGACCAGGATTTAAGCCAAAGCGCTCTGCGCGCCTGTATGGCGAATCCGGAATTTTTAGCCTTAGTTTGGTTAAATGCACTACGGCATCCGAAACAAACGCATTAGCCAGCTTAAGGGTTCTAATCTTGCTCAGAGACTCATCCAATGGTGCTGTGCGAATCGCCTCTTCCAGAGACTCAAACCAGAATGCAGCTGCAGCAGTGACAGGCGCAATGCATGCAAGAGGCTGCAATATAAAACCTTGTTGAATAAACATTTTCTTAAGATAACCCTCTAATTTTTTATCCATTGTATCTGAGAAAGCACAGCTATCCTCCACCGGGATAGTGGTACGCTTGGCTAAAGTAGAAACTGCTCCCTCCACCTTAGGGACCGTCTGCCATAAGTCTCGTGTGGTGGCGTATATAGGGAACATTTTTCTAAATATCGGAGGAGGGGAAAAAGGCACACCGGGTCTATCCCACTCCTTACTAATAATCTCTGTAAGCCTCTTTGGTATAGGAAAAACGTCAGTACACACCGGCACCGCGTAGTATTTATCCAGCTTACATAATTTCTCTGGAATTGCCACCGTGTCACAATCATTCAGAGCCGCTAACACCTCCCCTAGCAACACGCGGAGGTTCTCAAGCTTAAATTTAAAATTTGAAATTTCTGAATCCGGTCTCCCCGAATCAGAACCGTCACCCACAGAATGAAGCTCTCCGTCCTCATGTTCTGCAAATTGTGACGCAGTATCAGACATGGCTCTCGTGTCATCGGTGCACTCTGTCCTTAACCCAGAACTGTCGCGCTTGCCTCTTAACTCTGGCATATTGTATAACACTTCTTTCATAACATTAGCCATATCATGTAAAGTGATTTGTAAGGGCCTTGATGTACTTGGCGCCTCAATCTCACGCACCTCCCGAGCGGGAGACAAAGGTACTGACACGTGAGGAGAGTTAGACGGCATAACTGCCCCCTCGTTGTCTGGTGATAATTTTTTAAGCGGTACAGATTGATTTTTCAAAGTAACATCAATACAATTGGTACACATATTTCTATTGGGCTCCACAACGGCTTTTAAACATAATGAACAAGCAGATTCCTCTGTATCAGACATGTTTAATCAGACTAGCAATGAAGCTAGCAAGCTTGGAAAATACTTTCAATAAGTTTGCAAGCAATATAAAAAACGCTGCAGCGCTTTTAAAAAAAAAACACAGTTGAGTAACTAAAGAATAATTCAGTTATAGTCAACAAGTCTTTAAATGTATTAATTAGCAGAGGATTGCACCCATTAGCAACCGAATGATTAACCCCTCAGTACCCAAAAAAAAAAAAAAAAAAAAAAACGGATATCAAATTAATATAAAACGTTTTTATCACAGTCTAACACACTGTCACAGGTCTGCTGTGACTGATTACCTCCCTCAAAAAGCGAATTTTGAAGACCCCTGAGCTCTCTAGAGACGTCCTCGATCAAGGAGGAAGAAGCAGGAAGACTGTGCTAGAATTTTAACTGCGCAACAAGGCGCTAAAAAGAGGCCCCTCCCGCTCATTTACAACAGTGGGAGACCTGATATAACTGTTTCTATGCAGAAATATACGTTAGCCATGTGGAAAAAAATTCATGCCCAAAGGATTTATCACCAAAGTACCTCACAAAACGAATAACATGCCAGTAAACGTTTTGAAAATAAACTTCTTTAAATGTCATGCAAAGTTATTACTAAGCCTGCAACCAGTCGCTACCACTGCAGATAAGGCTTAAGCATTATTTCAGTATTAACAATATTTTCACAGTCAAATTCTAGTCCCTAGAAAATAACTCTACTGTGCATACATTTATCAGCCTGATACCAGTCACTACTACTGCATTTAAGGCTGTACTTACATCATACGGGTAACAGCAGTATTTTCTTAGTCAATTCCATTCCCAGAAAATATTGTACTGCACATACCTCATTGCGGTGGACCCCGCATGCTATTCCCATGTTCTGAAGTTACCCCACTCCTCAGAATGTCGAGAACAGCCAGTGGATCTTAGTTACGCCTGCTAAGATCATAGAAAACGCAGGCAGTTTCTTCTTCCAAATACTGCCTGAGATAGAAAAAACAGCATACTCCGGTGCCATTTAAAATAAACTTTTGATTGAAGAATAATTAAGTAAAAACTCCAAATCCTCCCGCGACCTCCTTCTTTGTTGAGGGTTGCAAGAGAATGACTGGATATGACATGTGAGGGGAGGAGCTATATAGCAGCTCTGCTTGGGTGATCCTCTTGCAACTTCCTGTTGGGGAGGAGAATATATCCCATAAGTAATGGATGACCAGTGGACTGAACACACTTAACAAGAGAAAATTAACCCTTTATGCAAGCTAGTAAAAACCTCTGATAACACAAGGATTACTGCTTACCCTTCCCCTAATGGGGACACTGTCAGCCTTTCTGAGTTAACACAGTCTATGCAGAAAATATGACTGAACATACCTCAGTGCTGTATAGCAAGAAACCGTTCCTCACACTGAAGTTTTCCTGTACTCCTCAGCTTCTGTGGGAACAGCAGTGGACCTTAGTTACAAATGCAAAGATCATCATCCTCCAGGCAGAAATCTTCATCTATGTCCTGCCTGAGAGTAAATAGTACAACACCGGTACCATTTAAAAATAACAAACACTTGATTGAAGATAAAATAAAACTAACAGTTTAACACCTCTTCTCTTTACCATTCCTGCTTAGAGCCAGCAAAGAGAATGACTGGGGGTGGAGTTAAGGGGGGAGCTATATAGACAGCTCTGCTGTGGTGCTCTCTTTGCTACTTCCTGTCAGGAAGGACAATATCCCACAAGTTAGGATGAATCCGTGGACTCGGTACATCTTGCAAAAGAAATTATGTTTACTCTCACATATGTTAGTGACAGCACATGAATCAGAGGATAAACAAAAGCAAGGAACATCCCTTCATTGACCTTGAAAAATGAACTACATAAATTTTCAAAACAAGCCTAGAACGAGTAGCAAACCAAAAGAGTATAAGCCTTAAATATGACTTAAAGGGACTTCAAACCCAAATGTTTTCTTTCATGGTTCAGACAAAACATGCCATTTTAAACAACTTTCCAATTTACTTCTATTATTTAAATGGTTTTGTTATCTGCATTCTTTGTCGAAAAGGATACCTAGGTAGACTCAAAAGCCGCTGATTGGTGGCTGCACATACTGTATATGCCTTATGCTGTTGGCTTATTAAATATGTTAAATAGCTCCCAGTAATGCATTGCTGCGTCATCAAAAAAAGAATACCAAGATAATTAAGCAAATCCCATAAAGGTAAAATGGAAAGTTGTTTAAAATTGTATTCTCTATCCGAATCAAAACATACCATCAGATATGTTTATAGAAATATATGTGAATTGGAATGTGAAATATTCATCTCTTCATGTCGGGTTAGCACCCTTGAGAAAATGAAGGAGTTAGGAATTTTTTTCTCCATTGACTTCTACGGGGGAAAAGGTTATCGCATACGTGATATTCTAATTGAGCTATAAGTAAGCAGTTTGCGTGCGTCAGGTTAGCGCAAGAGCGATAACGCTTTACTTTCAATGCTTAATACAAGCACAACCAGACGTGTGCAAAAAAGTTTACTTCTAGCGCAATTAGTGCTCTAGTGAAATCGCTAAATAGCACTCCACTCGTAATCAGGTTTTATTAACATATTAGTTAACCTTTATTGATCAAGAGACAGTCCTACTATTTGCTGAGGAGGTCACTCCATTGGCATAAGGTTTTGAGAAACACACTCAAGAGGTGTAGTTGATACTTGGAATAGTCACCCAACAGAGGTGTTGTGGTGTCTCAGCATTGACAGGGTTAACTTGAATTGTCTTTTCCTTTCTGTGTAACATTCTGTCTGTTATTAACTTTTATTGATCAAAAGAGACCCCCCCCCCCCCAATACAAGGAGCCAAAAGATTGCTATTGATGCTCTGAGATAAGAAATACAAGAGTTCCGAATCTAAATCCAAGAAAGGAGTCAGGGATCTTTAAGGGACAGTCTACTCCAAAAAACAATTTATTTTTTAAAACGTTAATCCCTTATACCCATTCCCCAGTTTTCCACAGCCAACTTGGTTATAGTAATATACTTCTTACCTTTGTGATTACCTTGTATCTAAGCCTCTTCTGACAGCCCCCTTATCACATGGTTATTTATTTATTATGTAATGACTTGCATTTTAGTGCTGTGTCCTGCACAACTCGATGGAAGAGAGCACAATGTTATCTATATGGCACACATGAATTAGCAGTTTTGTTGTGAAAAGCTAATAAAGTATGTGATAAGAGGCTGTCAGTAGGGGCTTAGAAACTAGCAGAAATGTAGAGGTTTAAATGTTATAAAGTACATTAATATAACAATGTTGGTTGTGCAAAGCTGGGGAATAGGTAGTAAAGGCGTTATGTATCTTTTTAAAACAATAACAATTTTGGTGTATACAGTCCCTTTAAATAAGAGGGGTTATAAAATAGTCATGTGACAAATGGGGGCAAATTTTGCTACACAAAGGAAAATGGGTTATAGTTCATTTCATCACCAATAGATGCCCTGTTCATTAGAAGACATATGTTTTAAAGCCCTGCCATAAACAAAGGGTATATGTCCTATACGCTGGCATAACTGTAGCAACAGACTTATTTTCTACAAACATGTCAGGGGTTCTGACAAAAGCCCGTTGGCAGCAGAAAACATTATCTGTGCCTTCCTGATTCCAAGATTGGAACTGAAGAACCATAATAAATTATTCTTTATTCAGAAAATAAAATTTAAGGAGAAGATATCAAATTTGTATTTCAGAGGCAGAAAAGGAAAGCTTGAAAATGTTGTCTAGAGAAAATGGGGCCTTTATAAACCTAAACTTAGATACTGGATTATTTACTGTTCTTCCCAAGTATTTATGTCAACAATATTTGGTTGCAGGAAAAACAATGAAACAAAAATTGAGATAAAAAACTAAATTTATGCTTACCTGATAAATGTCTTTCTTTACGGACACTGAGAGCCCACTACATTATTCCAATTACTAGTTGGATATTCAACTCCTGGCCAGCAGGAGGCGGCAAAGAGCTCCCAGCAAAGCTGTTAAGTGTAACTGTCTTACCCATAACTCCCAGTCATTCAGCCAAAGGAAAATGGAAAAAGAAGAAATACAAGGGTATAGAGGTGCCTGAGGTTTACTCAAAAAAAAACTGCCGAACATAATTAAAAAAATAAATTAAATAAAAAGGCGGGCGGGGTCGTGGACTCTCCATGCCCGGAAATAAAGAAATTTATCAGGTAAGCATACATTTTGTTTCCTTGCCTATGGCATGGAGAGTCCACAACATCATTCCTATTATTAGTGGGAACCAATAGCTAGAGGACACGGAATGAAAAGGGAGGGAGAACCAGGCAGGAGGACCTAAACAGAAGGCACCACTGCAAAAGAGGCCTCAGCTGAGGCAAAAGCATTACATTTGTAGAATTTGGAAAAAGTATGCAAAGAGGACCATGTTGCCGCCTTGCAAATATGTCCACAGTAGCTTCATTTTTGAAAGCCCAAGATGAGGAAACAGCCTTAGTGGAATGAGTCGTAATTCTCTCAGGAGGCTGCTCTCCAGCTGTCTCATAAGCATAAGCACGCACAACATCCAAGTTATGCAAAAGACGTTCTTTATGAGAAGGATAAGGACAAAAAGAAGGAACAACAATTTCCTGATTAATGTTTCGGTCCGACACCACCTTAGGGAGAAACCCAAATTTAGTACGAAGGACCGCCTTATCTGCATGAAAAATAAGGTACAGGGAATAACACTGCAGAGCTGAAAGCTCAGAAACTCTGTGAGCAGAAGAAAAAGCAAGGAGAAACAAAACTTTCAAAGATAACAATTTTATATCAACAACATGCATCGGCTCAAACAGAGCCTGCTGCAAAACAAACTAGAACTAGGTTAAGGCTCCAAGGATTCTGACCAGGGCCTATACAAAAGATTGAACATCTGTCAAATCTGCCAGACGTTTGTGCAAAAAAATAGACAGTGCAGAAACCTGACACTTCAGAGAAATGACTGGCAAACCTTTCTCCAGGCCATCCTGAAAAAAAAGATAAAATTCGGGGAATCCTCAACCGGCTCCAGGAGAAACCCTTAGATTCGCACCAATGAAGGTATTTACGCCATACCATATAGTAAATCTTGCGAATAACTTGTTTACGAGCCTGAAGCATAGTATCAATGACAGCTTCAGAAAAAACACGTCTGGACAGGACTAGGCGTTCAATCTCCAAGCAGTCAGCTTCAGAGAATCTAGATTTGGATGGAGGAATGGACCCTGAATTAGAAGGTCCTTCCTCAGAGGTAACCTCCAAAGTGGAAGAAATGACATGTTCACCAGATCCGCAAACCAGATCCAGAGAGGCCAAGCCGGAGCTATTAGAATTACAGACGATCTCTCCTGTTTTATGCGAGCAATGACTCGTGGAAGGAGAGTAAACTGAGGAAACAGGTATGCTTGACAGAAATTCCAAGGAATCGCCAGAGCATCTATCAGAGCGCCCTGAGGATCTCTTGATCTTGATCCGTACCTTGGAAGCTTGGCGTTTTGATGAGACGTCATCAGATCCAACCCTGGAACCCCCCACCACCTGAGGGTTATCCTGGAGAACACCTCCAAATGGAGAGTCCACTCTCTGGGATGAAAAGACTTTCTGCTCAGAAAATCTGCTTCCCAATTGTCCACTCCTGGAATGTGGATGGCTGATAGGAGACAATTGTGAGCTTCCGCCCACTGCAGAATGCGAGACACCTCTTTCATGGCCAAGGAACTCCAAGTTCCCCCCTGATGGTTGATGTAAGCCACTGAAGTAATGTTGTCCGAATGGAATCTAATAAACTTGACTAAAGATAATTAAGGCCACGCTCTCAAGGCATTGAAGATTGATCTCAATTCCAAGATGTTTATGGAAAGAGAAGACTCTTTGAGACCACAGGCCCTGAGCTTTTAGGAGAACCCCAAATAGCTCCCAAGCCTCAGTACTCATAATCACCCAAGAAGGTCTCAGGAAGCAAGTGCCCCGAGACAGATGTTCCTGTGAAATTCACCACGAGAGAGAGTCTCTTGTTAGGGGATCTAGATTTATCTTCTGCAATAAACCTGAATGGTCTCCGTTCCATTCACTGAGCATGCAAAGCTGCAGCGGACGCAGATGGAACATAGCAAAAGGAATTATGTCCATGGAAGCCACCCTCAGACCAATCACCTCCATGCATTGGGCCACTAATGGATGAATAGCAGCCTGGAGAGAAAGGCAAGAAGCAAGAAGTTTGTATTTTCTGACGTCCGTCTGGAAAAATCTTCATGGACAGGGAATCTATGATTGTCCCTAGGAAACATGCTTGTCCAGAAAGGCAAACCTTAGAAACTGGTGATGATCCCTGTGAATGGGAACATGTCTATAGTAATCATGAACTGACCTTCCTGAACCAATGGAAATAATAGAATGAATAGTTTCCATCTTGAAGGACGGAACTCTGAGGAATTTGTTGAGGCACTTACAGTCTAGAGTTGGATGGAAAGTTCCCTCCTTTTTGGGAACTACAAATAGATTTGAATAAAATCCTTGACCTTGTTCCTCTAGAGTGACTGGTACAATAACTGCCAGGGAGTATAGGTCCTCTACGCAATTTAACAAGGCCTCCCTTTTTACCTGGTTTGAGGATAGTCTTGAAAGGAGAAATCTTGGAGGGCAAGACTTGAATCCTATTTTGTAACCCTGGGATACTATGTACATAGCTCACGGATCTGGGACATTTCACATCCAAGCCTGACGAAAAAAGGAAAGCCTGCCACTTGAACCAAAATCGAATCGGGGGCGGATCTTTTATGCCGATTTAGAGAGAAGGCTTTGTGTTACGTTTTCCCTTATTGCAAGGCTGGCTGGACTTCCAAGAGGACCTGGATTGGTCCGGTTTGAAAGAAGAGGAGGAAGACTTCTGTCCCTTAAAGGACCAGTCAACACAGTAGATTTGCATAATCGACAAATGCAAGATAACAAGACAATGCAATAGCAGTTAGTCTGAACTTCAAATAAGTAGTAGATTTTTTTTCTGACAATTTTAAAAGTTATGCCTTTTTCCCACTCCCCCTGTACCATGTGACAGCCATCAGCCAATCACAAATGCATACACGTACCATGTGACAGCCATCAGCCATTCACAAATGCATACACACTTATTCTTGCACATGCTCAGTAGGAGCTGGTGACTCAAAAAGTTTAAATATAAAAAGACTGTGCACATTTAGTTAATTGAAGTAAATTGGAAAGTTGTTTAAAATAGTATGCTCTATCTGAATCATGAAAGTTTAATTTTGATTGAGTGTCCCTTTAAAGTTGAGAAAGGAAAGGAAATTAAAAGTCTGTCGACCCTTAGGTCTAATCTTCTTGTCCTAAAGTCGGAAAGATCCCTTTCCACTTATAATCTCTGAAATTGCGGAGTTCACGTGAGCGGCTAGAAAAATGAAACTGCGCCACATTAAAAGTGTGCGTTAACTGCAGAAAGCAAATACCATTTATTTTTTTCCTCACAGATATACAAATAAGGGGAAAAGAAAATAATTCCTTAGAATCTCTTCAGCCAAGTGAACTCTCCATTAACCCCTTAAGTCTCACACCGAGTGTAATTAAAAATCAAAGTATGAATTCTTTTAACACATAAAGTGTCAATAAAGCTGCCCATAAAATGAACCCTTAACCCAATAAGGATAATTATGTCCCAAAATCGATCCACTTGAGGGTTAACCTCAAAAGTGCTGTCCTTCAGTACCTACAAGTCAAAGGGCACTTACCTGTGGATCCCTGTCTGGGACCTGTAGTAAAAGAAAGAACAGAGTAACCAACCCTGGCTTTCTGTAAAGGGATAGCAAAAGTGTTAGAAGTAAAGCAAAGACCACCTCGTCGCCTTCTAACTGCTAAAAGCCACCGCGCTACTCTTACTAAAGAGATTGACGTGGACACAGCTAGACCCCAATTCCTTGCAGGGAAAAGTACCCATAAAAGGATTAAATATCTTCAGACACCATCTTTGCACATCCTCCATTGACAGCGGCAAAGAGAATGGCTGGGAATTATGGGTAAGGAAAGTTACACTTAACAGCTTTGCTGGGGTGCTCTTTGCCTCCTCCTGCTGGCCAAGAGTTGAATATCCCACTAGTAATTGGAATGATGTTGTCGACTCTCCATGCCATAGGAAAGAAAAATCTTTATGAACCTATGTAATGACAACATTAATAATATGGTCAGAGTTTAAAAAATAAAAAAATCAGATAGAGCATACAATTTTAAACAACTTTCCAATTTACTTCTATTTTATCATTTGTTCCATTCTCTTCGAAAAGAAGCAATGCACTACTGGAAGCTAGTTAACGCACTGGGTAAGCCAATAACATGAGGCATATATGTGCATCCTACAATCAGCAGCTCCTGAGCCTACCTAGGTATTTTTCAATAAAGGATACCAAGAGAATAAAACAAATGGGATAATAGAAGTAAACTGGAAAGTTGTTTAAAATCACATGCTGAATCTGAATCATGAAAGAAAACATAAGTTTCCCACTCTGGTGCTAATAACGGCTCAGAGCCGCCACTAGCACTCTCCCACCTTGAGGGAGATCTGAAAGTGGCAAACATCGCCGGGGCTTCCTGTTTTGCGTGATGACGTCACCACACAACGTTATTAACAAAATAACAATGTTAAGTATAGGAAAAGGGGGCATGCTGCTTAGAAGCTTGTATCTCAGGCATCTAAGCAGCTACAGATCTCCAAGACCCACCGCTGGAAAGGAAATCGCCCAACCTTTCCAACAACTATTTTTAAAAAAACATCTTAAAACAGCTTAGCACCCAGGTGGGAAAGTGCTTAGCACTCAAAGGGTTAAAACAAAAGTGCCACAAATAAGCATACTATCGGCTAGATTTTGAGTCTTGCGTTAGCCTTAAAAAGCAGCGTTAAGGGGTCCTAATGCTGCTTTTTAACGCCCGCTGGTATTACGAGTCAGGCAGGAAAGGGTCTACCGCTCACTTTTTTTCTGCGATTTTAGCATACCGCAAATCCCCTTACGTCAATTGCGTATCCTATCTTTTTAATGGGATTTGCCTAACGCCGGTATTACGATCGCCTGAAAAAGTGAGCGGTAGACCCTCTCCTGTCCAGACTCCTACCGCATATAAAAGTCAGTAGTTAAGAGTTTTATGGGCTAACGCCGTAACATAAAGCTCTTAACTAAAGTGCTACAAAGTACACTAACACCTATAAACTACCTATTAACCCCTAAACCGAGGCCCCCCCACATCGCAAACACTATAATAAAATTTATTAACCCCTAAACCGCCGCACTCCCGCATCGCAAACACTAGTTAAATTTTATTAACCCCTAATCTGCCGTCCCTAACATCTACCTACATTTATTAACCCCTAATCTGCCGCCCCAACGTCGCCGCTTCTATATTAAATTTATTAACCCCTAAACCTAACCCTAACACCCCCTAACTTAAATATAATTGAAATAAAACAAAATAAATCTACTACTATTAAATAAATTAATCCTATTTAAAACTAAATACTTACCTATAAAATAAACCCTAAGCTAGCTACAATATAACTTATAGTTACATTGTAGCTAGCTTAGGATTTATATTTATTTTACAGGCAACTTTGTATTTATTTTAACTAGGTACAATAGTTATTAAATAGTTATTAACTATTTAATAACTTCCTAGTTAAAATAAGTACAAATTTACCTGTAAAATACATCCTAACCTAAATTACAATTACACCTAACACTACACTATAATTAAATTAATTACCTAAACTACCTACAATTGATTGCAATTAAATTAAACTAAATTACGAAGGAAAAAAACCACTAAATTACAGAAAATAAAAAATTACAAGAATTTTTAAACTAATTACACCTAATCTAATCCCCCTAATAAAATAAAAAAGCCCCCCAAAATAATAAAAGGCCCTACCCTATAGTAAATTACAAATAGCCCTTAAAAGGGCCGTTTGCGGGGCATTGCCCCAAAGTAATCAGCTCTTTCACCTGTAAAAAAAAAATACAATACCCCCCAACATTAAAACCCACACACCCAACCCTACTCTAAAACCCACCCAATCCCCCCTTAAAAAAAAACTAACACTACCCCCTTGAAGATCACCCTACCTTGAGCAGTCTTCACCCAGCCGGGCACAAGTGGTCCTCCAGAGGGGCAGAAGTCTTCATCCGATCCGGGAAGAAGAGGTCTGATGCAATCAGCAAATAAGATTGACCTCACATTCTATTGGCTGATTGGAACAGCCAATAGAATGCAAGCTCAATCCTATTGGCTGATTAAATCAGCCAATCGGATTGAACTTAAATCCTATTGCCAATAGGATTTTTCCTACCTTAATTCCGATTGGCGGATATGATTCTATCAGCCAATCGGAATTCAAGGGACGCCATCTTGGATGACGTCACATAAAGGACCAGTCATACAATCGTCGGATGAAGAGGATGCTCCGCGTCGGATGTCTTGAAGATGGACCCGCTCCGCTCCGCAAGGATGAAGATAGAACATGCCGCCTGCATGATGACTTCTGCCCCTCTGGAGGACCACTTGTGCACGGCTGGGTGAAGACGTCTCAAGGTAGGGTGATCTTCAAGGGGGTAGTGTTAGGTTTTTTTAAGGGGGGATTGGGTGGGTTTAAGAGTAGGGTTGGGTGTGTGGGTGGTGGGTTTTAATGTTGGGGGGTTATTGTATTTTTTTTTACAAGTGAAAGAGCTGATTACTTTTTAATAACTATTGTACCTAGTTAAAATAAATACAAAGTTGCCTGTAAAATAGATATAAACCCTAAGCTAGCTACAATGTAACAATTAGTTATATTGTAGCTATCTTAGGGTTTATTTTATATGTAAGTATTTAGTTTTAAATAGGATTTAGTTAATTGTAGTATATTTATTTAGATGTATTTAAATTATATTTAAGTTAGGGGGTGTTAGGGTTAGACTTAGGTTTAGGGGTTAAAAAATGTATTAAAGTGGCGGCGACGTTGGCGGCAGCAGATTAGAGGTTAATAAATTTAATATAGTTGCGGCGACGTGGGGGGGCAGATTAGGGGGTTAATAAATATAATTTAGGGTTCGGCGATGTTGGGGGCAGTATATTAGGGGTTCATAAGTATAATGTAGGTGGTGGCGGTGTCCGGAGCGGCAGATTAGAGGTTAATAATATAATGTAGGTGGCGACAATGTTGGGGGCAGCAGATTAGCGGTTAATAAGTGTAAGATTAGGGGTGTTTAGACTCAGGGTTCATGTTAGGGTGTTAGGTGCAGACATCAAATTCATTTCCCCATAGAAAACAATGGGGCTGTGTTAGGAGCTGAACGCTGCTTTTTTGCAGGTGTTAGCTTTTTTTTCAGCCAGCTCAGCCCCATTGATTCCTATGGGGAAATCGTGCACGAGCACGTTTTGGCAGCTTACCGCTACCGTAAGCAACGCTGGTATTGAGGTGAGATGTGGAGCTAAATTTTGCTCACTTTTCTGAGGCTAACGCGGGCTTGCAGAAAACTCGTAATACCAGCGTTGTCTTAAGTAAGAAAAAAAGGAGCGTTAGCACCGCACACCATTACCGACAAAAACTCGTAATCTGGCCGTATGTATTTGAGAGACATATGTACATTTCTCAAGTGTTCACTCATTAAAAAAATGAGTCAATATAAAACGTAAAGTGTTACAGAAAATTCTTACATATTAAAGTCCACCTTTCAAAAACCTGATTCTGGACAAAAACCAAAAGTTAATGTACATGAAAATGTATGTAATCACAAAGCTCCATGACACTACGATGAAAGTTAATAATTTACTTACATTCATATCACAGAAGGCCCCTAATATATTGCTTTCTTGTGCAGAGATATCCTGGAAAGGAAAGAGAAAATATACATATAAATATGTATATAAATGGAAACATGAATAGCCAATACTTCATACATTAAACATTTCAATAAATATTAAAGGGATCCTAAACCCAAATTTTTTCTCTCATGATTTAGATAGAGCATGCAATTTTAAGCAACTTTCTAATTTACTGTTATCATCAATTTATCTTCGTTCTCTTGCTATCTTTATTTAAAAAGCAGGAATGTAAAGCTTAGGAGCCAGCCCATTTTAGATTCAGTACCCTGGATAGCGCTTGCTTATTGGTGGCTACATTTTGCCACCAATAAGCAAGTGTAACAGTTTCTAAACCAAAAAAGGGCCGGCTACTAAGCTTTACATTCCTACTTTTTAAATAAAGAAAGCAAGAGAATGAAGAAAAATTGATAATAAGGGGTTAATTTATCAACCTCTTCGGCAGGCTTTCGTCTGCTTACGACTGCAGGTTCTCACAAAAAGAGATTACGCTCGTGTGCAATGCTGAATTCCATGTGCACCCCTGTCCGCCTCAGCTTGATAAATTGCCCCGTAAGAGTAAATGAATAAGTTGCTTCAAACTGCATGCTCTATCTGACTCATGAAAGAAAAAAATTGGGTTAAGTATCTTTTTAACTAAGAGTCAGCATAAGAAGTAACAAAAATATGTTGCATTTAATAAGAAATACTAAGTCCCATTACTGAACTACAACTTCCAAGCTTATATTTTTTTGTTATTTATAACAGTGTTTAATTATACCAGGTGCTTGTGCACCACTAGAGGCTTAAAAATTAGGTCCAGCACCTTCATTTTAGACCCTATCTATTCCCCATTGTCACTTGTCTACCACCATACTGCCCTCAGTCGACAATTAAAATTGTGTGTCAGTTGTGGCTGCCGGACCTTTCAATTCCTCAGGCCTCCACTTAGAGACGGAATAACTACTGTGGACAGTTCTAATAGTGCAGACTACAGTTTTACCAAAGCGTGTGTAAACACCGAGGGCCTAATTCCACAATATTGTTCACCAAAAATCGTATTTTATCAAAAACTTAAAATTTGTATATAAATTACACAGGATTAATCGTATGAAATATGCACAGAGTAAATCATAATTTATTTGTTGCGCAAATAGTGTAGCAGTTGCGTTTGCACAGTTCAACTTCCAGCCTGAGTTCCAAGCATGGGAGCGTGCTGTTATTAACTTACATGGGGCGCATGGTGAGGCTCTGATTGGCTGAAAGAGCTGCCAGTCAAAGAAGCCTAAGGGAAAATTATTCAGAGAGACTGCATTGAATCAGGTAACGGAGCCTGACAAAAACTCTCAGTATTAAAAGTAGATTTGACATTGGAACAAAATAAGCATATCAATTTGCTAGTTAGGAAAAGAGTTTTCATACTTTGTGAAGTTATGGAAATTAATTTACCATCACTTAAAGTGTTTGTATGATCACTGGTTTTTGCTCTGTCAGAGGGTAAAATAAAAACTTATATCAACCTGTTAAAATATAAAGGACACAATGGTACCGCTGTCACTATCTAACTAACATTGAGTGCAAAAGCAATGCCTCTGTAAGAAGTTACAGTGTGTTTAATTATCAAGCATCAAATAAACACATAGTACATGGTAAACACATTAATAAAGCAAATCTGAGAAATAGTGAACAAGAGTCCCAGAAAACTTGTGACCTCAGCAGAACACTGCACGCTAGGTCAATTACTCACATAGCCCATCCGTTCACCTTAGGAATTTTATTGGACAGCAGAACTCACAGTGTAGTCCAATCATGTGACTCGTGATGTCACGAAGAGGGATGGGCCAGCCTCCAGACTCTTAAAGTGAATGTAAATTTTGATGCAAAAGTGCCCGGTTTTTAAAAATTCGATTAAAAATAGGGGCACTTTAATTCATCAAAATTTACATTTCAATCGTGTTGTGAAAAAAATACTTTTAATCTTGACAGCCGCTTCAGCTTCCTCCACCCGTCGCAAAGCCTCTTCCTGGGTCTTAAATGAGGAATCCGGCTTCCTCCAATCACAGCATTGAATCAGACACCGATTCCCCCGGGGGGGAAGCCATGATTAGAGGATGACCCATCCATCATTTCTGACGTCAGAAATGGCTTGCGACGACCGGGGGAAGCTGGAGCGGCTGTCAAGTTTAAAAGGTATTTTGATGAATTAAAGTGCCCGTTTAATCGAATTTTTAAAAACCGGGCACTTTAAAACTTACATTCACTTTAACTGAGGATGTGGTGTGTTAATAGCTTGCCATAGGTTGAAACTGGCACTCCTCCTCAGCTAATTGGATCTCCATACATCAAGAAATGTGTTTTAAAGCTTCACAAAGCAACACAAATGCCACCAATGCAAGCAGCAAAATAATCAGGCATCAGGAGCACCCACTCACAAGCAGAATTTTTCATCTGTGCTGTGTTTACAAGAAATCTTTGCAACTGCATCGATTTTCACTTGATCCACTTCCAGGGTATACAAATACCATAGGGCTTATCCGTTTTCACGTGAAACTTATCCTTTCTAGAGCTGAATATATCAGAATCACTGCGCGCATCTAGGGGCCATACCTGAACATTCCACCTTAAGTTATTCCATACATATATCATCAAATACTGTCTATTTCATATTACAATATGTCACAGGAGATTGGCAAATTCACCCTACCATTCATATTAGGGATGCACCGAAATATCGGCTGCAGAAAGTTTTGGCCGAAAATGGCATTTTTGGCTATTTCGTTTTTCGGTTTTTTTGCCTGTTAGTTTCGGTAAAATTATTGTGTAGCATATTTCAAATTCGATGCTAGCCTAGAGCTGCTGTTTAAGTTTATTACTTCACTTACTGCTCTGCATATAATGAGTTTTCTAGGATTATACTTTATTTGGATAATTGGTAAAAAAAAACTGTTAAATATGATTATGTTACATAGAACTAAATGAAGAATAATACAGTATATTGATATTTATAATTGTTTTAAGTATGGATGCACCAAAATTTTGGTCGCAGAAACATTTTGGTCGAAAATGGCATTTTTTTTTTCCTGTTTTTTTTTTTTTTTCTTGGTAAAATTATTGTGTAGCATATTATTGTTTTAAGATATTTTTGTCCAATTTTAGTGTGTTACTTTCAATAAAAGTGTGGGCTTTTTTTATTGGCTCTAATTATGCAAAAAAAAACTAAAAAAAAATAATTTGAAAAAATACATTTTCGGTATCAGTTTCGGTTTTCCGGCCAAGTGCATTTCGGATTAGGTTTTGGTCCAGAATTTCCATTTCGGTGCATCACTAATTCATATGACCTATGCCTAGTCCCTGCAGATCAGAAAATCCTCTGATTAAGTTAACAGCTTTAAACAGTACATATTTACATATGGGGAACAAAACCATGCTACAGGAAAGATGCAAATTCAAACTTATCATTTAGACCATTAGGAATTCTCATACCGAGCATCAAAATCCATCTAACTTCCTTTTGCAATAAAGTTCTATTATCACCACCTCTACCTGAAGTGATGTCTTTGTCAATAACTATGAATTTTAAAGACTGTACATCACTGTTATGGAATTGGGCAAAATGTCTTGCTACAGAAGTATCTCTTACATTTAGAATATCATCCCTGTGTTTCTGTATTCAATCCTTAATAACTCTCTTTGTTTTTCCAACATAGAAAGTTGGACAAGAACAGTGCAACTGGTAGATAACTGCTTCTGACTGGCAATTCAAGAAAAACCCATCAACAGAAATTTTTTTTGGTGTTATACATAAATGTACAATAAACGCAGTGGCCAAAAAGGAAACTACCTTTCATACCCTTGTTTTTTCTCAGCTAGTCTGCTTCAGACGGTCCTTTAATAAATTGACTTTTAACCAATTTATCCTTTAGACTTTGAGCTTTTCTAGCTACCATTTGTGGTCTAGCTCCAACAGCCTGTTTAATACGTTCATCCATGGTTACAAAAAAGGAAATTTATGCTTACCTGATAAATTTGTTTCTTTTACGATACGATGAGTCCACGGATTTCATCCTTACTTATGGGATATCGCCTCCTGGTCAGCAGGAGGCGGCAAAGAGCACCACAGCAGAGCTGTATATATAGCTCCTCCCTTCCCTCCCACTCCAGTCATTCAACCGAAGTTAGGAAGAAAAAGGAAAAGCCAAGGTGCAGAGGTGACTGAAGATTAACAAAAATAAAGACCTGTCTCAGAAAAACAAACACAGTGGGCCGTGGACTCATCGTATCGTAAAAGAAACAAATTTATCAGGTAAGCATAAATTTCCTTTTTCTTTTACAAGATACTATGAGCCCACGGATTTCATCCTTACTTATGTGATACAATACCAAAGCTATAGGACACGGATGAAAGGGAGGGACAAGACAGGGAACCTAAACGGAAGGCACCACTGCTTGAAGAACTTTTCTCCCAAAAACAGCCTTAGACGAGGCAAATGTATCAAATTTGTAAAATTTCGAAAAAGTCCAAGTTGCAGCCTTGCAAATCTGTTCAACAGAAGCATCATTTTTGAATGCCCATGAGGAAGCCACAGCCCTAGTGGAATGAGCCGTAATACGTTCAGGAGGCTGCTTTCCAGCAGTCTCATACGTTCAGGAGGCTGCTTTCCAGCAGTCTCATATGCAAAATGGATGATACTCTTCAGCCAAAAAGAAAGAGGTAGCCGTAGCTTTCTGACCCCTACGTTTTCCAGAAAAAACAACAAATAATGAAGAGGATTGACGAAAATCCTTAGTTGCCTGTAAGTAGAACTTCAAGGCACGGACCACGTCCAAATTATGTAACAGACGCTCCTTCTTAGAAGAAGTATTAGGACACAATGAAGGAACAACAATTTCCTGATTAATATTTTTGTTAGAAACAACTTTAGGAAGAAAACCAGGTTTGGTACGCAACACTACCTTATCGGAATGAAAAATAAGATAAGGAGAATCACATTGTAATACCGAAAGCTCAGAAACTCTGCGAGCAGAAGAAATAGCAACCAAAAATAAAACTTTCCAAGATAATAACTTAATATCTATGGAATGCATAGGTTCAAACGGAACCCCTTGAAGAACAGTAAGAACTAAATTCAAACTCCAAGGAGGAGCAATTGGTCTAAACACAGGCCTGATTCTAGTCAGAGCCTGACAAAAAACATAATTTATGCTTACCTGATAAATTCCTTTCTCCTGTAGTGTAGTCAGTCCACGGGTCATCCATTACTTATGGGATATTAACTCCTCCCTAAAAGGAAGTGCAAGAGGATCACCCAAGCAGAGCTGCTATATAGCTCCTCCCCTCTACGTCACACCCAGTCATTCGACCGAAACCCAAACGAGAAAGGAGAAACTATAGGGTGCAGTGGTGACTGGAGTATAATTTAAAATTTAGACCTGCCATAAAAAACAGGGCGGGCCGTGGACTGACTACACTACAGGAGAAAGGAATTTATCAGGTAAGCATAAATTATGTTTTCTCCTGTTAAGTGTAGTCAGTCCACGGGTCATCCATTACTTATGGGATACCAATACCAAAGCTAAAGTACACGGATGACGGGAGGGACAGGCAGGATCTTTACACGGAAGGAACCACTGCCTGAAGAACCTTTCTCCCAAAAACAGCCTCAGAAGAAGCAAAAGTGTCAAATTTGTAAAATTTCTATTGGGCTCCACCTTGGCCTTTGAACATATTGCACAAAGAGATTCCTATGTGTCAGACATGTTTAAACAAACTAGCAATTAGACTAGCAAGCTTGGAAAATACTTTTCAACTGAATTTACAAGCAATATAAAAAACGTTACTGTGCCTTTAAGAAGCACACAAAAAACTGTCACTTTGATATAACAATGAACCGGTTTAGTTATAGCAATCAATTTTTCATATGAAATGCATTAATTTAGCAAAGGATAGCACCCATCAGCAAATGGATTATTAACTCCTTAATACCAAAAAAACGATTGACAAATAAATACGTTTTTTTTCACAGTCAAAGCACAGTCTCACAGGTCTGCTGTGAGTGATTACCTCCCTCAAACTAGTTTTGGAGACCCCTGAGCTCTGTAGAGACGTCCTGGATCATGCAGGGAGAATAAGGAAGACTGTGACTGAATTTTTAATGCGTAGTAAAAGCGCCAAAAATAGGCCCCTCCCACTCTTAATACAGCAGTGGGGAAGCTCAGTAACTGATTTTATACAAAATAAACGACAGCCAAGTGGAAAATAATGCCCATAAATTTTCACCAAGTACCTCAGAGAAAAAAAAACGATTAACCTGTCAGTAAACGTTTTAAATATATGAATGAGAATAAAAGCCTGTTGCTAGTCGCTATCACTGCAGAGAGGCTAGAGTTATATGTATACAGTATTTTCTTAGTGAAGTGCCATTCCCCAGAAATACTTTGGTGCCAACATACATACATAACAGCCTGATACCAGTTACTACTACTGCATTTAAGGCTGTACTTACATTATATCGGTATTAGCAGTATTTTCTCAGTCAATTCCATTCCTTAGAAAATAATATACTGCAACATACCTCTTTGCAGGTGAACCCTGCCCGCTGTCCCCTGTTCTGAAATTACCTCGCTCCTCAGAATGGCCGAGAACAGCAAATGGATCTTAGTTACGTCCGCTAAGATCATACACAAACTCAGGTAGATTCTTCTTCTAATACTGCCTGAGAAGAAACAACACACTCCGGTGCTGTTTAAAACAACAAACTTTTGATTGAAGTAATAAAAAACTAAATTTAATAACCACACTCCTCTCACACATCCTATCTATTAGTTAGGTGCAAGAGAATGACTGGGTGTGACGTAGAGGGGAGGAGCTATATAGCAGCTCTGCTTGGGTGATCCTCTTGCACTTCCTGTTAGGGAGGAGTTAATATCCCATAAGTAATGGATGACCCGTGGACTGACTACACTTAACAGGAGAAAGATTGAACATCCGGAACATCTGCCAGACGTTCGTGTAGCAAAATAGACAAAGCAGAAATCTGTCCCTTTAAGGAACTTGCTGACAACCCTTTCTCCAATCCTTCTTGGAGAAAAGAAAAAATCCTGGGAATCCTAACCCTACTCCACGAGTAGCCCTTGGATTCGCACCAATAAAGATATTTACGCCATATCTTATGGTAAATCTTTCTAGTGACAGGCTTACGTGCCTGAATCAAAGTATCTATGACCGAATCAGAGAACCCACGCTTAGATAAAATTAAGCGTTCAATCTCCAAGCAGTTAGCTGCAGAGAAACTAGATTTGGATGATGGAAGGCCCCTGAATGAGAAGGTCTTTCCTCAATGGAAGCTTCCACGGTGGCTGAGATGACATGTCCACCAGATCGGCATACCAAGTCCTGTGAGGCCAGGCAGGAGCGATGAGGATCACCGAAGCCTTCTCCTGTTTGACTCGAGCAATCACCCGGGGAAGGAGAGCAAATGGCGGGAACACATAAGCTAGGCTGAACGACCAAGGCATCTATCAATTTGGCCTGGGTATCCCTGGACCCGTATCTCGGAAGCTTGGCATTCTGGCGAGATACCATAAGATCCAACTCCGGCCTGCCCCACTTGAGAATCAGGTTGGCAAATACCTCCGGATGGAGTTCTCATTCCCCCGGATTAAAGGTCTGCCTGCTCAGAAAATCCGCTTCCCAGTTTTCCACTCCTGGGATGTAGACTGCCGACAGATAACAAGAGTGAGCCTCCGCCCACTGAATTATCTTGGCTACTTCTGTCATTGCTAAGGAACTCCTTGTTCCTCCCTGATGATTGATGTAGGCTACAGTCGTGATGTTGTCCGACTGGAATCTGATGAATTTGGCTGAAGCAAACTGAGGCCAAGCTTGAAGCGCATTGAATATTGCTCTCAACTCTAGGATATTGATGTGAAGTAGAGACTCCGATCGAGTACACACACCCTGAGCCCTCAGGGAGTTCCAGACTGCTCCACAGGCTGGCGTCTGTTGTCACTATCACCCACGAGGGTCTTCGGAAGCATGTCCCTTGGGAAAGATGATCCGGCGACAACCACCATAGAAGAGAGTCCTTTGTCTCCTGATCTAGATCTATTTGAGGAGACAAATTTGCATAATCTCCATTCCATGGTCTGAGCATGCTCAGTTGTAGAAGTCTGAGATGAAAACAAGCAAACGGAATGATGTCCATTGCCGCTACCATCAATCCAATGGCTTCATGCACTGAGCCACTGACGGCCGAGGATTGAACTGAAGGGATCGGCAGGTATTCAGAATCTTTAACTTTCTGACGTCCGTCAAAAATATCTTCATGGACAGAGAGTCGATTAAAGTTCACAAGAAAGGAACCCTTGTTTGTGGAACTAGCAAACTCTTTGCCAGATTTACCTTCCACCCGTGAGTCCTCAGAAAAGACAGAACAATGTCGGTATCAGACTTTTCCAGTTGATAAGACGACGCCTGGATCAGAATATCGTCCAGATAAGGCGCCACTGCAATGCCCTGTGGCCTGAGAACCGCCAGCAGAGACCCCAGAACCGTTGTGAAAATTTTGGGTGCCGTGGCCAGGTCGAAAGGAAGGGCCACAAACGTAAAATGTTTGTCCAGAAAGGCAAACCTCAGAAACTTGTGATGATCTCTGTGGATAGGAACATGAAGATATGCATCCTTTAGATCCATGGTAGTCATATATTGACCCTCCTGGATCAACGGAAGAATGGTCCGAATAGTTTCCATCTTGAAGGATGGAACTCTGAGAAACTTGTTTAGACTTTTGAGATCTAAAATGGGTCGTAACGTTCCCTCCTTTTTGGGAAAAACAAACAGATTGGAATAAAACCCCTGTCCCTGTTCCTGTATTGGAACGGGACATATTACTCCCATGGAAAATAGGTCTCCTACACAACGTAAGAACGCCTCTCTTTTTATCTGGTCGACAAATAATCGAGAAAGAAGGAACCTTCCCCTGGGGGAAGCATTTCTGAACTCCAACTGATACCCCTGAGACACAATTTCTAGGGTCCAAGGATCCTGAACATCTCTTATCCAAGCCTGGACAAAGTGAGAAAGTCTGCCCCCTACTAAACCCGGTCCCGGATCGGGGGCCGACCCTTCATGCTGACTTGGTAGCAGCAGCTAGCTTCTTGGATTGTTTACCTTTGTTCCAAGACTGGTTGGGTCTCCAAGTTGAATTGGCTTGTGAATAATTCCCTTCCTGTTTAGCGGAAGAGGGAACTCCCTTGAAATTTCGAAAGGAACGGAAATTACTCTGTCACCCTCTCTGTTTGGACTTTTTATCCTGAGGGAGGAGGTGACCCTTGCCTCCCATGATGTCAGAAATAATGTCCTTCAAGTCAGGCCTGAACAGGGTCTTCCCTTGTAAGGAATAGCCAAAAGCTTAGATTTAGATGACACATCCGCAGATCAAGATTTCAACCATAAGGCTCTGCGTGCCAAGATGGAAAATCCTGAACTCTTAGCCGCAAATTTGGTAATCTGAAAAGAAGCATCAGTAATAAAAGTATTAGCTAACTTAAGAGCTTTAATTATATCCTGTATTTCTTCCAAAGAAGTCTCAGTTTTAAGAGACTCTTCTAAGGCATCAAACCAAAAGGCAGCCGCAGTCGTGACTGTAACAATGCAGGCCGCCGGTTGCAATAGCAACCCCTGATGAACATAGATCTTTTTGAGGAGACCCTCCAACTTCTTATCCATAGGGTCTTTGAAGGCAAAACTATCCTCGATAGGAATAGTAGCTTGTTTAGCCAAGGTGGAAACAGCTCCCTCCACCTTAGGGATCGTCTGCCAAAAATCCCTAATGGCGTCAGCTATAGGGTACATTTTCTTGAAAACAGGAGAAGGGGAGAATGGAATACCCGGTCTCTCCCATTCCTTAGCAATAATTTCCAAAGATCGCTTAGGAACTGGGAATACGTCAGAATAAGAAGGGACCTCTAAATATCTATCCATTTTACTCAATTTCTCTGGAGGGACCACAATTGAATCACAGTCGTCCAGAGTCACCAAAACCTCCCTGAGTAACAGGCGTAGGTGTTCAAGCTTAAACCTGAAAGACATCACGTCCGAATCTAGCGGGGGGTTTACACTTCCTGAGTCAGAAAATTCCCCCTCTGACAGAGCCTCCATACCCCCCCAATTCAGAGCCCTGGGAGGGAACATCGGAAATCGCCATCAAAGCATCAGAAGTCACATGGACCACATGGGCCTCTTTCCTACTGCGTTTGCCTTGCAGTACTGGCAAAGCAGATAACGCCTCTGAAAGAGTAGATGACATAACAGCAGCAATATCCTGCAGAGTGAACGCAGCAGACGCACTTGAAGAACAAGGCGTCGCCTGAGCGAGTGGTAATGGCTGTGATGCTTGGGGAGAAAGTTGCAGCATACTCTGAGCGTCCTCAGCAGAATCCTGAGAAGCATCCGCTTTAGACAAACTTTTAGTAAAGAAAATTTGTTCTCTAAACTGTAAAGTCCTCTCAGTACAGGAGGGACAAAAAGTAACAGGGGGCTCCACATTGGCATTCAAACATAATGAACATGTAATGCTCTGAAGATCCATAATCCTAAACAAGAATGATTGTGGAAATGATAATATACTCTGAAGAATATAAAAAAAAACAGCATGATGTGACACTGATAATCTACTGAAAAAAAACAGTGGAACTGATCCCAAAGCTTTTTTTTTTTTGTTTGTTTGTTTTGTTTTGAAACACACCTCTTATTTATGTGATATATCAGATCAGAGTATCCCAAATCGTTTGGCAAGAACCCTTTATAGTAAGTTATGTTGCACCAAAACAGAGTAACCCTTATTGTCTTATGAAAAAACAAATATTTAAGCAGCTTCACTGCAGCGCCTACCTGCCTCCGACACACTGACACAGACTGCAAACTCCCGGACACTTAAGACCGCTTGCTCTAATCTCAACCATGCGGTCTCAGTAAGCGTCCTGGAACAACGTCCTCTGCAGAGCTCCGTTGGAATAAAGTGTGCGGCTTCTAGAAGCATCCGGTCTGAAGCACGCAAAAACTAACCCCGCCCCTCGTGGGCGGCAAAACAGTGAAATTACCTCCGGCAAAGAAACTATGGCCGGGAAAAAACAAGCGACCGCCTAGATTATTTTCTGAATCTAAAACCGCTTGCTCAGTACTGCTTACAGCAGCTAAAACACATTGCCCCACTGATTCCAAAACGTTCTTGAACAAAGTAAACACAATGAACACCAGTAAAAAACTGAACACAGTCATTATGGAGCCTCTTAGCTCCGGAATCATTCCCCAGCGTCAAACAGCCTCTGAATAAAAATAGCGTCACAATAGGAGCCTAAATTCTCTTAAATATCCCCACTATGTGACTCCTGTAGCCAGTACTGAAAAACAGTACCACGAGCTTGCATAAGGATTAAGCCCCATACAATAGGCACCAACTATAGCCTTTTTCTGAGTTAAGAGTGTCCCAGAATATAACAGCTGCATGTACCTGAAAGCTGATGGACAGCATGATCCGTTCCACATTCAAGAGGTCCTGCAGTTTTCTCCTGTAGAGCTGTGGAGACATACAGGGTCTTAGTTAAAACATGCTAAGACTATCATCTGAAGGGCAGCACACATCATGGGAGGCACAGTGAGAATTGAATCCCTCCAGTTCCCATTGCTTTGAAGCCATCAGATGCTTCTCTTTTTTACTGAAGAGACTGATCTGGTCTAGGCTACACCCTAGAACAAAGTAGCACACATAGGCACTACAATAAAAATAATAAACTCTTGATTGAAGAATCGAAACTAACACCTCACTTTACCTCTTCCTATCACTAAAACAGGCAAAGAGAATGACTGGGGTGGGAGGGAAGGGAGGAGCTATATATACAGCTCTGCTGTGGTGCTCTTTGCCTCCTCCTGGTAACCAGGAGGCGATATCCCATAAGTAAGGATGAAATCCATGGACTCATCGTATCTTGTAAAAGAAATGCCAGTTTCTATTCAAAATCACTCTATTGGCTATTGAAAGTGGAAATAAACCTAATTGGTTCTCTTTCTCCTTTCTTTTGTCATACAGAATTGTATCTCTGGGCATCCCTCTCGCTCTATATAGTGCCCTTTTGATACATCTTTTTGAATACCCTCTTTTGGAGGAATCTGCCATTTGGGCCGCATAAAGTTCAAATTTAGCCATGGAAGAACAATTCCTCCTTAACCTTAGAAATTATCCATAAGGGATCCCCCTAATCAAGTGTGTTGGGTGATTACTTTCAGCATGCAAGATATTATTAGTGGCATTCGATTTTCTAAAATTCTCAGTCACGATACAATTGCCCTCTTTTTTAATTTTTAGATCTAGAAAAGACCATTCTTTTTCATTTGTTTCAAATGTTAAGAAGATATTATCATTCTCATTTAAGATAGATACAAAATTACTGAATTCCTCTGATATACCATCCCACAGGATGAGTACATCGTCCACATATCGAATCCATAACTGAACATGTTCATCTAGAATGTCACTATAGTTCTCAAAACCCATCAAAAAGCTCCCATGCCCCTAGGTGAAAACAGGCATAGGAGGGGGCAAAAACTGCCCCCATCGCAGTACCCCTCACCTGGCGGTAGAATCTACTGTCAAAGGAGAAAATATTATTCTCTAAAATAAAATTTAGAAGTGACAGAATGAAATTTGAATGTTCTTTATATTCAACGCCTTTTGTCTCTAAGAATCCCTCAATTGCTCTTAAACCAGTGCTGTGGGGGATAGAAGAGTATAGGCTTTCTACATCCAATGAGGCAAGGATGGTAGAATCTTTTACAGTTAACCCATCCAACTTTCTATGTAGATCTGCAGTATCTTTTACATAGGATGGTAGAGAGTCTAGGAAGGGGCGTAGATGTTGATCAACATAGAAACCTATCTTTTCGGTCAAACTCCCAATACCCGAAACGATAGGACTCCCAGGGGGGCATTTCATGTTCTTATGGAGCTTAGGTAGCACATAGAAAAGCGGCATAATGGGGTGTTCAGGAAACAGTGCTTTTTGCTTCATTTAGCAATCTAAACAGGGAATTTTGAATCTGGTTTAGAGGGTTAGAGCCTAATTTCTCATATAGATTTCTATGGTTAAGTTGTCTTAACTTCATTAAGATAAATACTCTCTTCCATCAAAACCAGATGATTTCTGTCTTTATCCACTGCCTTGATCACCAAATTTTTAGCATTACTTAACTCAAAAAGAGCCTCTCTCTCATCCTGCCCAGCTTGTCTTCACCAACTATTCTCTTTTTCAAAGACTCAATCTCTTTCTCTACTCTTAACAAAGATGTAAACTGTGGGAAAGAGAGACAGAGAGGGGATAAACTGCGATTTAGATTTAAAACTCCGTTTTTTGGTTGCAGATGAGTCCCTCCCCTCCTCATTTTCCTCCAGAAGAGATTTAAGTGCAAGCAATGCTGTTTCTTCATCTATGCCCTCTACCTGTTCTCTCGGTTGCATTATTTGAGACAGCACCACCTTTCTTGCAAATAAATGTAGATCTTTTATTGCCTCAAATCTGCTCAATCTCGGTTTTGGACATAAAAATAGGCCCTTTTTAACAATTTTACAGGGGCCAGATTGAGCGGAAATTAGGATAAATTTACAATTTGCAGTTCATAACAGGTCGGAGGTGTCAATAACCCCTCCGATTGCGTCTCCTCAATCTCCCTCGATTCTTATTGTACTGATCCCCTCTCCCTCATTTGTCTCACCGGATATAGTCTCTCCCTTGAAGGTAGACTTGAAAAGTCTGTTCCTTTTGCCCCCTCTCCTCCTTTTTATTCCCATCCCAGAGCTGTTTTTTTTTTTAGTCATATCTGAGTCTGACACATCTGTCCCTGAGTCATATGACCCTTTCTGCGATTTGTATGCATATACCTTCTTGTTCTTATAATCATCCTGATCCCTTCTTAACTTACAACATTCTCTAGCCTTAATTTCATTTTGAAGTCGTGCTATATTATTATTTGTTTCCTCATTGAGTTTTGCAAAGTTTTTATCATCCTCAAATTTATTTACTTTTTCTAATGCCAAGTCTCCTTTTTTCACTTTATCAAGGCATTTCTTTTTACGTTTAATCATCATGTCCATTAGATCTAATGAACATGATGATAATTTTTCATTCCATTCTTCGTTAAATGAGTCCCCTTCCTCATCCTCTCTGGTGTTAGCTCCTGGATCTAATAACAATCTTAGACCTCTTGGGACTATTTTTTTTATCAATATATTTCAATATATGCTCACTGGCTGCGAAAACGTCAGGAGGCCCCAATTATCCCAATTCAAAAAGGTTAGTTAAATAATTAAATGCAGTCACCTACCATCTCCAGAAAAAGGGAAAAAAAGAGAAACCTCTAGTACACCCTTATACAGATGCAAATATACGAGTAGAGTAGAGAGGTGTAAATACTGCTATGTTCCAAAATGTATTACGATGCAGTCCTCAAACTGAAGTATACAAGTAGTTAAAAAAAGGGAGACTCAAAGGATATCCAATACTATCCTTTGAAAGAGAGGATATACAGCACTCGTAAATGAACAAAAAGTTTTTATTTTACCCTCTGACATCAGAGCAAAAACCAGTGAGCATTCAAACACTTAACTTCAACCTGCTAAAATGTAAAGGACACAACGGTACCGCTGTCACTAACTAGCATTGAGTATCAATTGCAAAAACAATGACTTTGTTAGAAGTTAGTGTGTATAATTATCAAGCATCAAATAAACACTTGGTAAACACATTAACCCTTTCCTTCCAGTGCACACGATCGCGAGATTTCAATTATTGGATCTGGTCTGGGGGGCATCCCTATAACCCTAGGAACGCCCTCCAGACCGCAATCAAATCCAGGAAGGGCAGAAGGCTTCAGAACAGCCGTTTGCTATGACGTTCTATTCCGTCATAACGGCTCTAACGCCCAGTGTAATGACGGAATAGAATGGCATAACAGTGTTAAAAGGTTAATAAAGCAATTCTGACAAAGTAATAGTCCAGAACAAGAGTCCCAGATGAAATGATATATGTATGAAATAACAAGGTGGAATGTTCCACCTTACTCAGCAGGTGCCTAATTAACCTGAAGTCTGATCCAGGTGCTATAAAAGGTGGAGACTACTAGATAGAAATTATGCCCTGATGAGGCACCGGTATGCACAAGTCTGTTGGTGGGGTGAAACGTGCGTTGGCATGATGTGCACTTCTGTTACTACAATATAGACACTGTGTTTGTGTCTGGCTACTCTAAAGGACACTATCTTTACTGCTTCACGATGCATAGGTGAACTGTTGCTGTTCTCTGTATACAAGTGGGGACAAGCCACAAAATATCTTTGGCGCCGGTGTATGGCCCCTAGATGCGCGCAGTGATTCTAATATATGTGGCTTTAGAAAGTTTTGTGTGAAAACGGATAAGCCCTATGGTATTTGTATACCCTGGAAGTGGATCAAGTGAAAATCAATGCTGTTGCAAAGATTTCTTGTAAACACAGCACAGATGAAAAATTCTGCTTGTGAATGGGTGCACCTGATGCCTGATGATTATTTCTTTCTAATGACACTGAGTCCACGGATCATCATAATTACTGTTGGGAATATCACTCCTGGCCAGCAGGAGGAGGCAAAGAGCACCACAGCAAAGCTGTTAAATATCACTTCCCTACCCACTCATTCTCTTTGCCTGTGGTAAAGTTTTAGGTGTCTGAAGATTCTTCAATCAAGAGTTTATTTTTTTTAAAGCAGAGCTGGTTGTTCTGATTTTTCTAGGGTCTAGCTGTGGTCCGGAGGATGCCTTCTCAAATCTGTGAGCTGCCCTGCTGCCGGGCAGGTTGGAATCAGGTAAGTGCCTGTTTTTATTTATTTGCTGTAAAGAAGGTTTATGGCACTTTTCTGTGTATGGGGACTGTAAATCCTATGTGGGGTTTTCATTTATGAGACACTATGAGAGGAGAGGCTCTGGTTTTGTTGCAGCAGTGTTTGCTGCATGTGTTTGTTTGCTACTGACTTTTTGGAGCAGTAGTGATGGCGGCCGGTAGTTCGGTACGCCCACGAATAAGAGGTGCGGTTTTCTGAGGCGGCAATTAAGTTGCGCGCCTTTCCGAAACTTACTTTGTTCCGGCCTGAGTGGAGGTTGCTTGCAGCGTTTTTAGCTAAAACGCCTTGGACTGCATTGCGCTTCTGTTTTTACTGGGTCCAGATCGTTAGGAATATTGTCTGTCTTCAGGGGGTCAGGTAGGCACCTCAGCAGGGTGTGTTGAGTTAAGGAGGCTGCCTGTAGGTTTTAGGAGTGCTTAGTTAGGTGGTTTTTTGTTTTGTTAAACGGAATTTTATCAGTAAAAAATGTCTTTAAAAATTTAAAGGGACAGTAACGTTTTTTATTTTTATAATCAAGGAAGCCAGTTTGATTTATTTTGGGATAAAGATGGATCAAGAGGCTTTGCAAGATGTTACATGTAGCTAATGCTTTGATGCTAATGTGGAACCTGAAAAAAACAAACCAGGCCGCTGCAGATCCCTGCGTGTATGAGGGGAAGCCGGAAGCCACCGGAGCTGGAGGAGGAGTCACACACAGACCCGTGAGGTGCAAGCTAAATGCGGCTAAGCAAAAGCCGCAAAAAATGCCAGAAAACAAGATTGAGCTGCACTCGAGAGGCACGATATGAGATAAAATCACTGTTTATTAGAAAACGATTTTAAAACAAAGGCACAGAGCAGGAAAAATCCTTATGTGTTTTGTGCCGCAAGTGGGCACTTAAAGGGACAGTCTAGGCCAAAATAAACTTTCATGATTCAGATAGAGCATGTAATTTTGAACAATTTTCCAATTTACTTTTATCACCAATTTTGCTTTGTTCTCTTGGTATTCTTAGTTGAAAGCTTAACCTAGGAGGTTCATATGCTAATTTCTTAGACCTTGAAGCCCACCTCTTTCAGATTGCATTTTAACATTTTGTCACCACTAGAGGGTGTTAGTTCACGTATTTCATATAGATAACACTGTGCTCGTGCACGTGAAGTTATCTGGGAGCAGGCACTGATTGGCTAGACTGCAAGTCTGTCAAAAGAACTGAAAAAAGGGGCAGTTTGCAGAGGCTTAGATACAAGATAATCACAGAGGTTAAAAGTATATTATTATAACTGTGTTGGTTATGCAAAACTGGGGAATGGGTAATAAAGGGATTATCTATCTTTTAAAACAATAACAATTCTGGTGTAGACTGTCCCTTTAATCATAGGAATAGGCAATTCAACTTGACACCCCCTTTTTAAAGGGAAAAGTGACCAATCGAAAACCTAGAAGATAATTTAAAAACAAAATTTATGCTTACCTGATAAATTTATTTCTCTTGTGGCGTATCCAGTCCACGGATTCATCCATTACTTGTGGGATATTCTCCTTCCCAACAGGAAGCTGCAAGAGGATCACCCACAGCAGAGCTGTCTATATAGCTCCTCCCCTAACTGCCACCTCCAGTCGTTCGACCGAAGACAAGCAAGAGAAAGGAGAAACTATAGGGTGCAGTGGTGACTGTAGTTTAAAAATAAAAAACACCTGCCTTAAAATGACAGGGCGGGCCGTGGACTAGATACACCACAAGAGAAATAAATTTATCAGGTAAGCATAAATTTTGTTTTCTCTTGTAAGGTGTATCCAGTCCACGGATTCATCCATTACTTGTGGGATACCAATACCAAAGCTATAGGACATGGATGAAGGGAGGGACAAGGCAGGCGCTTAAACGGAAGGCACCACTGCCTGTAAGACCTTTCTCCCAAAAATAGCCTCCGAAGAAGCAAAAGTATCAAATTTGTAGAATTTAGAAAAAGTATGAAGCGAAGACCAAGTCGCCGCCTTACAAATCTGTTCAACAGAAGCCTCATTTTTAAAAGCCCATGTGGAAGCCACCGCTCTAGTGGAATAAGCTGTAATTCTTTCAGGAGGCTGCTGGCCAGCAGTCTCATAAGCTAAGCGGATTATACTTCTTAACCAAAAAGAAAGAGAAGTTGCTGAAGCCTTTTGGCCTTTCCTCTGTCCAGAGTAGACTACAAACAATGCAGATGTTTGACGAAAATCTTTAGTAGCTTGTAAATAAAGCTTTAAAGCACGAACCACGTCAAGATTGTGTAATAGACGTTCCTTCTTTGAAGAAGGATTAGGACACAGTGACGGAACAACAATCTCCTGATTGATATTCTTATTAGATACCACCTTAGGAAGAAACCCAGGTTTGGTACGCAAAACTACCTTATCTGCATGGAAGATCAGATAAGGGGAATCACACTGCAAGGCAGATAACTCTGAAACTCTTCGAGCCGAAGAGATAGCTACCAAAAACAGAACTTTCCAAGATAAAAGCTTGATATCTATGGAATGCAGAGGTTCAAACGGAACCCCTTGAAGAACTTTAAGAACTAAATTTAAACTCCATGGCGGAGCAACAGGTTTAAACACAGGCTTGATTCTAACTAAAGCCTGACAAAACGCCTGAACGTCTGGAACATCCGCCAGACGCTTGTGCAAAAGAATAGACAGAGCAGAAATCTGTCCCTTTAAGGAACTAGCTGACAATCCCTTCTCCAATCCTTCTTGGAGAAAAGAGAATATCCTGGGAATCCTGACTTTACTCCATGAGTAACCCTTGGATTCACACCAATGAAGATATTTACACCATATCTTATGATAGATTTTCCTGGTGACAGGCTTTCGAGCCTGAATTAAGGTATCAATGACCGACTCGGAGAAACCACGTTTTGATAAAATCAAGTGTTCAATCTCCAAGCAGTCAGACGCAGAGAAATTAGATTTGGATGGTTGAAAGGACCCTGAAGTAGAAGGTCCTGCCTCAGTGGTAGGGTCCATGGTGGAAGGGATGACATGTCCACCAGATCTGCATACCAAGTCCTGCGTGGTCACCGAAGCTCTCTCTTGCTTGATCTTGGCAATCAGATGAGGGAGCAGAGGAAACGGTGGAAACACATAAGCCAGGTTGAAAAACCAAGGCGCTGCTAGAGCATCTATCAGTGCTGCCTTGGGATCCCTGGACCTGGATCCGTAACAAGGAAGCTTGGCATTCTCACAAGACGCCATGAGATCCAGTTCTGGTTTGCCCCAAAGTTGAATCAACTGTGCAAACACCTCAGGATGGAGTTCCCACTCCCCCGGATGAAAAGTCTGTTGACTTAGAAAATCCGCCTCCCAGTTCTCTACTCCTGGGATATGTTCATAGAATTATTTTTGAACCCTCCAACATTGCTAGGGAACTCCTTGTTCCCCCTTGATGGTTGATGTAGGCTACAGTCGTGATATTGTCCGACTGAAATCTGATGAACCTGACCACAGCTAGCTGAGGCCAAGCCTGAAGAGCATTGAATACCGCTCTTAGTTCCAGAATGTTTATCGGAAAGAGTGTCTCCTCCTGAGTCCACAAGCCCCGAGTCTTCAGGGAGTTCCAGACTGCACCCCAGCCCAGAAGGCTGGAATCTGTCGTTACTATGGTCCAATCTGGCCTGCGGAAGGTCATACCCTTGGACAGATGGACCCGAGATAACCACCAGAGAAGAGAATCGCTGGTCTCTTGATCCAGATTTAGTAGAGGGGACAAATCTGTGTAATCCCAATTCCACTGACTGAGCATGCAGAGTTGCAGCGGTCTGAGATGTAGGCGGGCAAACGGCACTATGTCCATTGCCGCTACCATTAAGCCGATAACTTCCATACACTGAGCCACTGAAGGGCGAGAAGTAGAATAAAGAACACGGCAGGAATATAGAAGTTTTGACAACCTGGCCTCTGTCAGGTAAATCTTCATTTCTACAGAATCTATCAGAGTTCCTAGGAAGGAAACTCTTGTGAGAGGGGACAGAGAACTCTTTTCTTCGTTCACTTTCCACCCATGCAACCTCAGGAATGCCAGAACAATGTCTGTATGGGACCTGGCGATTTGAAAATTCGACGCCTGTATTAGAATGTCGTCTAGGTAAGGGGCTACTGCTATACCCCGCGGCCTTAGGACCGCTAGGAGTGACCCCAGAACCTTCGTAAAGATTCTTGGTGCCGTAGCTAACCCAAAGGGAAGAGCCACAAACTGGTAATGCCTGTCTAGGAAGGCGAACCTGAGAAACCGATGATGATCTCTGTGTATCGGAATGTGCAGATAAGCATCCTTTAAGTCCACGGTAGTCATATATTGACCCTCCTGGATCATAGGTAGGATACCACATCTCTCTAGCTACTTCCCTTGTCGAGAGCTGCAAGAGAATGACTGGAGGTGGCAGTTAGGGGAGGAGCTATATAGACAGCTCTGCTGTGGGTGATCCTCTTGCAGCTTCCTGTTGGGAAGGAGAATATCCCACAAGTAATGGATGAATCCGTGGAATGGATACACCTTACAAGAGAAAAGACATACACACTATAAAAAACATGCCTAATTAGACATGATAATGTAGTACATACGGTGTCAGGAAAAGTCTAGCAATATAAATGTATATTTAGTAATGCAAATATGTTACAGTATAGAATCAATGTAAAAAAATATAAAGCATTAATGACAAGTTAAAGAATTTAAACAAAAATATACTAAGTATTGCTTGACAATTCTGTCATATAAAGCAAGTATAGGTTGTCATATTTGAATAGGTTATCAAAAGAATACATACAAGTATATATCAATGTACTTATACATGAGGATATATAAAGAAAAAATAATTAAATGTGTTAAAACCTAGTTCGACTGCACATTAGTCATGATAAAGCAATTTGCATATGAATGGATTTAATTTTTCTAAGCATGACAAAAATGCTAAGCATAGCCTTAAACTCATATAAAAGCACAAAGAGACATTAACCGGATCCATGAGTCTCAAAAGGCACTAATTTGTTGGAAAATGCAACACATCACCTGTCACAAACTATGTGGAGAGTCAATCATTTTTAGGCCTGTAGATAAATATATGTTATGGATCTGCCTTTATTTGGTCCAAAAATATAATTTGACCATGCATCAAACAATGATTATATGGATATCATATCTGAATATTATCAGTTCTACAGGTACAGCAATTGATGCTGGACATAAGTCTAGGCCTCTAAGCATTATGACAGATGTTTCACATGGAGGGTAAGCTGTTAAAGATGGCAATATATAATAATGTAATTAAAGTATATGGGATAGACAGGATACATTTAATATGTATCAAGATGTGTTAACTATTCTACAAAGAAACTCATATCCCATTCCCTATTTATTCCACCTGGGGTGATAGATCTTAAAGGGACAGTAAACCTTAAAAATAATGTTATATAATTCTGCACATAGTGCAGAATTACATAACATTATATTAGCCAAACATTTATAAAACATAACTTCCCCTATTAATTTAAAAAAAAAAAGCTGCTTCACAGACCCGCTCTCTGCTGAGCGGGTCTGTTATATTTACTCAGCGCATCGGGCCAGCTGTATAGTCACAGCCCGGCCCGACCGCACCATTAGACTAAGTGCAGCTCGCTCCTGTGACTATACAGCTGGCCCGATGCGCTGAGTAAATATAACAGGCCCGCTCAGCAGAGAGCGGGTCTGTGAAACAGCGTTTTTTTTTTTTTTTTTTTTTCAAATTAATAGGGGAAATTATGTTTTATAAATGTTTGGCTAATATAATGTTATATAATTCTGCACTATGTGCAGAATTATATAACATTATTTTTAAAGTTTACTGACACTTTCATTTATAAATCCAGAACATTTCTTGTTTTAATAATAATTTATTTCTATCCCCATCTCTTATTGGCCTTCTTACTATATCAATAACTTTTACTCCCATATTTAACTTATTGGTCATATGTATGGAGAAGTGATGTCTGGCAATTGCTGAATCTTTATTAAAGTTCTTGGTGTCATTGATATTTTCTCTCATTCTTGATCTTAAAGGGACACTCAATCAAAATTAAACTTGTATTATTCAGATAGTGCATGTCATTTTAAACCACTTTCCAATTTACTTCTATTAACAAAATGTGCACAGTCTTTTAATATTTAAACTTTTTGAGTCACCAGCTCCTACTGAGCATGTGCAAGAATAAGTGTGTATGCATTTGTGAATGGCTGATGGCTGTCACATGGTACGTGTATGCATTTTTGTTTGGCTGATGGCTGTCACATGGTACAGGGGGAGTGGAAAAATGCATAACTTTTAAAATTGTCAGAAAACAAATCTACTACTCAATTGAAGTTCAGACTAAGTGCTATTGCATTGTCTTGTTATCTTGCATTTGTTGATTATGCAAATCTACTGTATTGACTGGTCCTTTAACTGCCTTGATGTCTGTCCAGTATACTGCATTTTGCAAATGTTGCACTCCAAAATATATACCAGTTGCTCACTTCTACAATTTGCATGAAACTTGATCTCAAACTGTTCTTGTGTAACGAAACTGGTGAATGTATTTCCTGGGCTGATAATATCGCAAGTTGGACATGGACCCGTCCCACATTTAAATGTACCTTTTCTCTGTAACCAGTTGCTTCTGTCATGTTTCTTAGAGCAAAACAAACTAGGAGATAGTCTATTCGACAAAGTAGGTGCCCTTCTAGGAACAAATTTGCATTGATCAGCTACTTCACAAAGTACTTCATCTTGTCTCAAAATATACAAGTTCCTTTTTAGAATGCCACAAACCTTGTGGAATTGATCAGAAAATTCTGTTGAGAAAACAACTGAGTCACTGAATTCATTATCTCTCCTCATGGTCTTACATACTAAATTCTGCTGGGTGTGGCTACTTGCTTCCATAAAACGTATTTAATAGTTTTTCTCCATAGCCCCTTTCTTTCAACCTTTCCTTTAACGTTAAGGCCTGTTTATTAAAATATTGGTCTGAATTGTTGTTTCTCCTGAGACGCAAAAATTGTCCCCTTGGGATTGACCTTTTTAAATGTGGGGATGAAAGGAGCCCGCATGCAATATTGTGTTGCCAGCAGCTGGTTTACGGAAGGTATCTGTTATGTTGCCTGAGGCAACATCACCTTTTAATGTGAGATCTAGAAAATTGATTGTGTCATGTTTGCATTCCCCAACAAACTTTAAATTTAAGCCATTATCATTCAGATATGCCATGAATGTCAAAATTAATTGATTCATCTACTATAAAGATCAAGTCGTCAATATATCTCATGTACATGATGACGGACTCTACATATGGATTTTCACCGCTATATACCGTAAGATTCTCCCACCAACCTACATATAAGTTGGCAAACGATGGGGCAAATTTAGCACCCATTGCGGTGCCACAAACTTGAAGGTAGAATTTGTCATCAAACATGCAGAAATTATATTGCAACAAAAATTCAATTATTTCACAAAGTAAATAGTTTTGTCTCTTCAGAGAAACTGGTATCCAGATCAAAAAAGTAGTATCGGATGGCTCTGATACCCATTGAATGAGGTATGCAAGAGTATAGAGATGCTACGTCAGCCACTATCCAACAATACCCCCTCTTCCATGGCACCATCTGTAATATTTTAATTAGGTGAGTGCAATCTCTCAAATAGCTACTTAGTTTAGTCACTAATGGTTGTAAAATGGAGTCAATCCAATCAGACAGAGGCTCAAAAAGTGAGCCTATGCCCAAAATGATTGGGCGTCCAGGAGAGATAATATTCTTATGAGTAGTAGGCAAGTGATGAAAGATGGGTATTGATGGATAGTTGGGAACTAGAATGCCAATCTCTTTCTTTGTTAATATTCCCAGTACTATGGCTTGTTCCAATAATCTAAGAAGTTTCTTTTTAAACTCACATGTTGGATTTCTAGACAACTTTCTATATGTGTTAGTGTCATTCAGTTGTCTTTTTGCCTCTGATATATAATTCTTTTTATTTAATATGATAACATTTCCTCCTTTGTCGCTAGATCTAATTATGATGTTATTCTGCTGTAGAGACTTAAGAGCTCCTTTCTCATCTCGTGTTAGATTTTGTTTGATATGTATAGATTTTGACTCCTCTTCTAGTTCTAAAATCTCTCTTCAACCTGTTTTTGAAAATGATTTAATGCTCTACCCCTAAAATGGACTGGATAAAAGTCCAAAGATTTTTCCATAGGCATTATAATATCTCGATCAGTGAGACCTATGTTTGTATTATCAAGGTCCCTCAGTTGTCTTAAAATTACTAGGTCTTTAAAGTCAAAAGTGTCTGACTATCTCAACAGGATTAGGTTCTTCAATTGGGGGATTGGTATCAGATATCCTACATCTAGGATATCTGTTCTGTGCCTTTGTTTTAAAATCATTTTCTAATAAACAGTAATTTTATCTCATATCGTGCCTCCCGAGTGCAGCTCAATCTTTTTTTCTGCTAATGTGGAACCTCCAATCCCTTTTTGTTCATCACATATTGATAGGACATTGCATTATAGGGATAGACTTTTTGAATCTGAGCCATCATTAGCTAAGGCAGATGCTGTTTAGCGGTCTCCTGTTCAGGATATGCCGCAGCTTTCTCCTCAAAAGTCCCATGCAGTGCCCAGTGTTTCTTCAATTTATCCCATTGGGGTTTCCTTGCAGGACATTGCTACCCAGATATCTTCTGTGGTAACTGATGCCCTGGCGGCTTTTCCCATGCTACAGGGGAAGCATAAAAGAAGGTGTAGGGATTCAGTGAGTAAAGTGACTGAATCAGGTGTGGCCATGTCGAATGTTTCTTCCCATAGGTCTGAGGGGGAGGATTCTTCTATAGCGTCCGAGATGGAAATCTCAGACTCAGACAGTATAGTTCCTTCTTCTGATGGTGAAGCTGTAACTTTCAGGTTTAAGCTTGAGCACCTCCGGTGGTTACTCAAGGAGGTTTTGGCTACTTTGGATGACTCTGACGCGACTGTTGTAGTCACTCCTATGAAATCTACTAAGCTGAACAAGTATTTTGACGTTCCTTCAGCGGTGGAGGTATTTCCTGTACCTGATGGTGCTTCTGAGATTATTGCGCGGCAATGGGAGAAGCCTGGGATTCTTTTTTTCACTTCTCCAATTTTTTCAGAAGAGGTTTACAATTGCTGATTCTATCAGGGAGTCTTGGCAGACAGTTCCCAAGGTGGAAGGAACGATTTCCACTTTGGCTATTAGAACTACTATTCCTATAGAGGATAGCTTTTCCTTTAAGGATCCTATGGATAAGAAATCGGAAGCTTTGCTTAAGAGAATGTATGTTTACCAGGGGTTGCAATGGCAGCCTGTGATGTGTATTGCTACTGTCACTAGTGCGGCAGCATATTGGTTTGATGCAGTCTAATTCTATTCAGACAGATAAGCCTCTTGAAGAGATTCATGATAGGATCAGGGCTCTTAAGTTAGCTAACTCCTTTATTACGGATGCTTCTTTGCAGGTCATCAAGTTGGGAGCAAAGATTTCTGGCTTTGCTGTTCTGGCTCGCAGGGCTTTATGGTTGAAGTCCTGGTCTGCGGATGTGTCCTTTAAGTCTAAGCTTTTATGGATTCCTTACAAGGGTAAGACCTTTTTGGGCCAGGTTTAGCCAAGATTATTTCTGATATTATGGGAGGAAAAGGTCATTCTCTCCCTCAGGATAATAGAAATAAGACGAAGGGTCGTCAGTAATTTTTGTTCCTTTCAAAACGTTTCAGGTAAGCCTTCCCCTTCCTCCTCCAAGCAGGCTCACTCTAAGTCCTCCTGGAAGTCCAATCAGTCTTGGAGCAAGGGGAAGCATTCTAAGAAGCCTGTTACTGACTCAAAGTCAGCATGAAGGGTCTGCCCCCGATCCGGGAGCAGATCTTGTGGGGGGCAGACTTTCTTTTTTCGATCAGGCTTGGATTCGGGATGTTCCGGATACCTGGGCGGTGGACCTAGTGTCTCACGGATACAAAAAGTTAAAAAGTTTTCCTCCCAGGGGCAGGTTCCTTCTCTCAAGATTATCTGTAGACCAGATAAAGAGAGCCATTCTTACGTTGTGTTCAGGATCTTTCCGACCTAGGAGTAATAGTTCCTGTTCCAAAACATGAGCATGGTCTGGGATTTTACTCCGATCTGTTTGTGGTTCCCAAAAAGGAAGAGACTATCAGACAAATTCTAGATCTCAAAGTGTAAACAAATTCCTCAGAGTTCCGTCTTTCATGATGGACACTATTCATTCCATTTTTCCTCTGGTTCAAGAGGGCCAGTTTATGACAACAGTAGATTTGAAGGTTGCGTATCTGCATATTCCCATCCACAGGGACCATCACAAGTTTGAGGTTTGCGTTTCTAGACAGACACTTTCAGTTTGTGGCTCTTCCATTCGGTCTTGCAACAGCTCCCAGGATTTTCTCAAAGGTCCTGGAAACATTGTTGGCGGTGCTACGTTTGCGGGGGGGTTGCTGTGGCGCCTTATCTGGAGGACATTCTGATTCAGGCGCTATCTGTTCAACAAGCAAACTCTCACACGGAGATGTTATCTTTTCTATGTTCTCACGGATGGAAGGTGAATTTGGGAAAAAAGTTCCTTGGTTCCAGCTACATGGGTAGTGTTCTTGGGAACATAATAGATTCCCTATCAATGAAAATATTTCTGACAGAGGCCAGAAAAACAAATATCTTCAACTCGTGTCTTGCCCTTCAGTATTCTCCTCGGCCGTCAGTGGCTCATTGTATGGAGGTAATTGGTCTGAGGGTGTCGGTTATGGACATCATCCCATTTGTGAGGTTCCATCTCAGGCCTTTGCAGTTATGTATGCTCAGCCAATAGAACGGGGATTATGTGGACTTGTCTCCGCGTACTATTCTGGATCAGGCAGCAAGGGAATCCCTCCCCTGGTGGTTGTCTCAGGATCATTTCTCCCAGGGAACCTGCTTCCACAGGCCTACCTGTGTGATTGTGACCACGGATGTCAGCCTACTGGGATGGGGAGCAGTCTGGGGCCCATTGAGGGCTCAGTGTCTGTGGTCTCCGGAGGAGTCTGTTCTTCCCCTAAACATCCTAGAGATAAGGGCAATCTTCAATGCTCTTCTGGCCTGGCTTCAGTTAGCTTCAGTCGCACAACATAACTTTGGTGGCTTACATCACTCAGGGAGGAACTCGCAGTTCCTTGGCAATGACAGAGGTAGCCAAGATTATTCAGTGGGCGGAGACCCACAACTGCCGTCTGTCTTCGATTCACATGCCGGGGGTGGACAACTGGGAAGCAGATTTTCTGAGCAGACAGACTTTTCATCCGGGGGAGTGGGAGCTTCACCCAGAGGCGTTTTCAAGCTTGATTCTCAAGTGGGGCCGGCCAGAGCTGGATCTCATGGCATCTCGTCAAAATGCCAAGCTCCTGAGGTACTGGTCTCGGTCGAGGGATCCTCAGGCTGTACTGATAGATGCTCTGGCGGTTCCTTGGAATTTCAGTCTGGCATATGCGTTTCCTCCGTTGGCTCTCCTTCCTTGGGTCATTGCTCGGATCAGACTGGAGAGGGCGTCAGTGATTCTCATCGCACCGGCGAGGCCTCCCAGAATCTTGTATGCAGATGTAATCTCTTCCACCGTGGAGACTTTAGTTAAGGAAGGACCTTCTACTTCAGGGGCCCTTCCTTCATCCAAATCTCATTTCTCTAAAGCTGACTGCTTGGAGATTAAACACTTGATATTATCTAAGCGGGGGGGTTTCTGAGGCGGTCATTGAGATTATGATTCAGACTTGTAAGCCTGTGACTAGAAAGATTTACTTTAAGATGTGGAGTAAATATCTGTATTGGTGTGAATCCAGAGAGTTCTCTTGGAGTAGTTAGGATTCCTAGGATTTTGTCTTTTCTCCAGGAGGGTCTGGAGAAGGGTTTATCTGCAAGTACCTTGAAAAGTCAATTTTCTGCTTTATCTATTTTGTTACACAAGCATCTGGCAGATGTGCCAGATGTTCAATCTTTTTGTCAGGCCCTGGTTAGAATCCGGCCTATGTTTAAGTTTGTTACTCCTCAGAGTCTTAATTTGGTTCTTAGAGTTCTTCAGCAGGCTCCTTTTGAGCCTATGCATTCTTTGGATATTAAGAGGTTTTGTTTTTGGTTATTATTTCTTTGGCTCAAAGCGTTTCAGAGCTTTCAGCGTTACAGTGTGAATCTCTTTACCTTATTTTTCATTCTGATAAGGTGGTCTTGCGTACTGCCTTAGGTTTCCTTCCCAAAGTGGTTTCAGATAGGAATATTAATCAAGAAATAGTTGTTCCTTCTTTGTGTCCTAATCCTTCCCCTCATAAGGAGCGTTTGTTGCACAACCTGGATGTGGTTCGTGCGTTGAAATATTATTTGCAGGCGACTAAGGATTTTTGTCAGTCTTCTTCTTTGATTGTTGTTGTTTTTTTCTGGGAAGCACAAGGGTCAGAAAGCTACAGCTACTTCTCTTTCTTTTTGGCTGAGGAGTGTTATTCGCTTGGCATATGAGACTGCTGGACAGCAGCCTCCTGAGAAAAATCACAGCTCCACAAGGGCTGTTTCTTCTTCTTCGGCCTTCAAAAATTAAGCTTCTGTGGAACAGATTTGAAAAGCTGCCACTTGGTCATCTTTACACACTTTTTCTAAATTTTACAAGTTCGATACTTTTGCTTCGGCTGAGGCTTCTTTTGATAGAAAGGTTCTTCAAACAGTGCTGACTTCTGTTTAGGTTAACTGTCTTGTCCCTCCCTAATCATCTGTGTCCTCCGTGGACTCACCATGTCATTAGAAAGAAAAGAAAATGTATGCTTACCTGATACTTTTATTTATTTCTTGACACAGTGTGTCCACGGCCCGCGCTGTATTTTTCAGACAGTTTAATTTTTTTCTATAAACCCCAGGCACCTCTGAACCTTATGTTACCTCTTTTCTCCTTTCCCTTTGGTCGAATGACTGGGGTTTGTGGGTAGGGACGTGATATTTAACAGCTTTGCTGTGGTGCTCTTTGCCTCCTCCTGCTGGCCAGGAGTGATATTCCCAACAGTAATTATGATGATCCGTGGACTCACTGTGTCAAGAAATAAATACATTTATCAGGTAAGCATAAATTTTATTTTTGCCGCTGGCATTGGTGGCATTTGTGTTGCTTTGTGATGTTTTAAAACACGTTTCTTTGCTGTATAGAGATCCAATTAGCTGAGGGGGAGTGCCAGTTTCAACCTATAGCAAACTGTTAACAACACTCCGCATCCTCAGTTAAGAGTCTGTTGGCTGGCCCATCCCTCTTTGTGATGTCACGAGTCACGTGACCGGACTTCACTGTAAGTTCTGCTGTTCGATAAAATCCCTAAGGTGAACGGATGGGCTATGTGAGTAATTGACCTAGTGTGCAGTGTTCCGCTGTGGTTACAAGTTTTCTGTGACTCTTGTTCTGGACTATTACTTTGTCAGAATTGCTTTATTAATGTATTTACCATGTGTTTATTTGATGCTTCATACACACTAACTTTTAATAGAGGCATTGTTTTTCCAATTGATACTCAATGCTAGTTAGATAGTGACAGCAGTACCGGTGTGTCCATTATATTTTAACAGGTTATGTTAAGTGCTCACTGGTTTTTGCTCTGATGTCAGAGGGTAAAATAAAAACTTTTTGTTCATTTACGAGTGCTGTATATCCTCTCTTTCAAAAGATAGTATTGGATATCCTTTGAGTCTCTCTTTTTTTAACTACTTGTATATTTCAATTTGAGGACTGCACCGTAATACATTTTGGAACATAGCAGTATTTACACCTCTCTCTTCTACTCGTTGTATAAAGTCCACAACTTCTTTCCTTACTGTTGGAAAAACTATACCCAAGCTCCAGGACACTGAAGGAATAACGGGAAGGAACAGAAAAAAAAAGAGGCGGAGCCTATTCAGGTCACCACAGCCTGTAAAATTATTTTCCTAAAAGCTGCTTCAGCCAAAGCAAACACATCAAACTTGTAAAATTTAGAAAAGGCGTGTAAGGAGGACCAGGTAGCCGCCTTAAAAATCAGATCCATAGAGGTTTTGATCTTAAAAACCCAGGTGAAAGCCACTGCTCTAGAGAAAACATAATTTATGCTTACCTGATAAATTCCTTTCTCCTGTAGTGTAGTCAGTCCACGGGTCATCATTACTTCTGGGATATTAACTCCTCCCCAACAGGAAGTGCAAGAGGATCACCCAAGCAGAGCTGCTATATAGCTCCACCCCTCTACGTCACACCCAGTCATTCGACCGAGAACCAAACGAGAAAGGAGAAACTAAAGGGTGCAGTGGTGACTGGAGTATAATTTAAAAATTTAGACCTGCCATAAAAAACAGGGCGGGCCGTGGACTGACTACACTACAGGAGAAAGGAATTTATCAGGTAAGCATAAATTATGTTTTCTCCTGTTAAGTGTAGTCAGTCCACGGGTCATCATTACTTCTGGGATACCAATACCAAAGCTAAAGTACACGGATGACGGGAGGGACAGGCAGGATCTTTATACGGAAGGGACCACTGCCTGAAGAACCTTTCTCCCAAAAACAGCCTCCGAAGAAGCAAAAGTGTCAAATTTGTAAAATTTGGAAAAAGTATGAAGAGAAGACCAAGTTGCAGCCTTGCAAATCTGTTCAACAGATGCCTCATTCTTAAAGGCCCAAGTGGAAGCCACAGCTCTAGTAGAATGAGCTGTAATTCTTTCAGGAGGCTGCTGTCCAGCAGTCTCATAGGCTAAACATATTATGCTACGAAGCCAAAAAGAGAGAGAGGTAGCAGAAGCTTTTTGACCTCTCCTCTGTCCAGAATAAACGACAAACAGGGAAGAAGTTTGGCGAAAATCTTTAGTTGCCTGTAAATAAAATTTCAGGGCACGGACTACATCTAGATTGTGCAGAAGTCGTTCCTTCTTTGAAGAAGGGTTAGGACACAATGATGGAACAACAATCTCTTGATTGATATTCTTGTTAGTGACAACCTTAGATAAGAACCCAGGTTTAGTACGCAGAACTACCTTATCTGAATGAAAAATCAGATACGGAGAATCACAATGTAAGGCTGATAACTCAGAGACTCTACGAGCCGAGGAAATAGCCATCAAAAACAGAACTTTCCAAGATAACAATTTAATATCAATGGAATGAAGGGGTTCAAACGGAACACCCTGTAAAACGTTAAGAACTAAATTTAAGCTCCATGGTGGAGCAACAGTTTTAAACACAGGCTTAATCCTGGCCAAAGCCTGGCAAAAAGCCTGAACGTCTGGAACTTCTGACAGACGTTTGTGTAAAAGAATGGACAGAGCTGAGATCTGTCCCTTTAAGGAACTAGCAGATAAACCCTTTTCTAAACCCTTTTGTAGAAAAGAAAATATCCTAGGAATCCTAACCTTACTCCATGAGTAACTCTTGGATTCGCACCAATGTAAGTATTTACGCCATATTTTATGGTAAATCTTTCTGGTAACAGGTTTCCTAGCCTGTATTAGGGTATCAATTACTGACTCCGAAAATCCACGCTTTGATAAAATCAAGCGTTCAATTTCCAAGCAGTCAGCTTCAGAGAAATTAGATTTTGATGTTTGAAAGGACCCTGAATTAGAAGGTCCTGACTCAGAGGCAGAGACCAAGGTTGACAGGATGACATGTCCACTAGATCTGCATACCAGGTCCTGCGTGGCCACGCAGGCGCTATTAGAATCACCGATGCTCTCTCCTGTTTGATCCTGGCAATCAATCGAGGAATGAATCGGGAAGGGTGGAAACACATAGGCCATCCCGAAGGTCCAAGGTGCTGTCAAAGCATCTACCAGGACCGCTCCCGGGTCCCTGGACCTGGACCCGTAACAAGGGAGCTTGGCGTTCTGGCGAGACGCCATGAGATCTATCTCTGGTTTGCCCCAAAGTCGAAGTATTTGGGCAAAGACCTCCGGATGAAGTTCCCACTCCCCCGGGTGAAAAGTCTGACGACTTAGGAAATCCGCCTCCCAGTTCTCCACTCCAGGAATGTGGATCGCTGACAGGTGGCAAGAGTGACTCTGCCCAGCGAATTATCTTTGATACTTCCATCATCGCTAGGGAGCTTCTTGTCCCTCCTTGATGGTTGATGTAAGCTACAGTCGTGATGTTGTCCGACTGAAACCTGATGAACCCCCGAGTTGTTAACTGAGGCCAAGCCAGAAGGGCATTGAGAACTGCTCTCAATTCCAGAATGTTTATTGGAAGGAGACTCTCCTCTTGAGTCCATGATCCCTGAGCCTTCAGGGAATTCCAGACAGCGCCCCAACCTAGTAGGCTGGCGTCTGTTGTTACAATTGTCCAATCTGGTCTGCTGAATGGCATCCCCCTGGACAGATGTGGCCGAGAAAGCCACCATAGAAGAGAATTTCTGGTCTCTTGATCCAGATTCAGAGTAGGGGACAAATCTGAGTAATCCCCATTCCACTGACTTAGCATGCACAATTGCAGAGGTCTGAGATGTAGGCGTGCAAAGGGAACTATGTCCATTGCCGCTACCATTAAGCCGATCACCTCCATGCATTGAGCCACTGACGGGTGTTGAATGGAATGAAGAACACGGCAAGCATCTTGAAGCTTTATTAACCTGCCTTCTGTCAGGTAGGTCTTCATTTCTACAGAATCTATAAGAGTCCCCAAGAAGGGAACTCTTGTGAGTGGAAAGAGAGAACTTTTCTCTTCGTTCACCTTCCACCCATGCGACCTTAGAAAAGCCAGTACTAACTCTGTATGAGACTTGGCAGTTTGAAAGCTTGACGCTTGTATCAGAATGTCGTCTAGGTACGGAGCCACCGAAATTCCCTGCGGTCTTAGTACCGCCAGAAGAGCGCCCAGAACCTTTGTGAAGATTCTTGGAGCCGTAGCCAATCCGAATGGAAGAGCTACAAACTGGTAATGCCTGTCTAGGAAGGCAAACCTTAGATACCGGTAATGATCTTTGTGAATCGGTATGTGAAGGTAAACGTCCTTTAAATCCACTGTGGTCATGTACTGACCCTTTTGGATCATGGGTAAGATTGTCCGGATAGTTTCCATTTTGAACGATGGAACTCTTAGGAATTTGTTTAGGATCTTTAAATCCAATATTGGTCTGAAGGTTCCCTCTTTTTTGGGAACCACAAACAGATTTGAGTAAAACCCTTGTCCGTGTTCCGACCGCGGAACTGGGTGGATCACTCCCATTAGTAAAAGGTCTTGTACACAGCGTAGAAACGCCTCTTTCTTTATCTGGTTTGTTGACAACCTTGAAAGGTGAAATCTCCCTTGTGGAGGAGAAGCTTTGAAGTCCAGAAGATATCCCTGAGATATGATCTCCAACGCCCAGGGATCCTGGACATCTCTTGCCCAAGCCTGGGCGAAGAGAGAGTCTGCCCCCCACTAGATCCGTTTCCGGATCGGGGGCCCTCACTTCATGCTGTCTTAGGGGCAGCAGCAGGTTTTCTGGCCTGCTTGCCCTTGTTCCAGGTCTGGTTAGGTTTCCAGCCTTGTCTGTAGCGAGCAACAGCTCCTTCCTGTTTTGGAGCAGAGGAAGTTGATGCTGCTCCTGCCTTGAAGTTACGAAAGGCACGAAAATTAGACTGTCTAGCCCTTGGTTTGGCTCTGTCTTGAGGCAGGGCATGGCCTTTACCTCCCGTAATATCAGCGATAATTTCTTTCAAACCGGGCCCGAATAATGTCTGCCCCTTGAAAGGTATGTTAAGTAATTTAGATTTAGAAGTTGCATCAGCTGACCAGGATTTTAGCCACAGCGCTCTTTATTTAAAGTAGCATCAATGCAATTAGTACATAAATTTCTATTGGGCTCCACCTTGGCTTTTGCACATATAGCACAGAGATATTCCTCTGAGTCAGACATGTTTAACAAACTAGCAATTAAACTAGCAAGCTTGGAAATACTTTTCACTCAATTTACAAGTAATATGAAAAACGCACTGTGCCTTTAAGAAGCACAGAAAAAAATTATGACAGTTGAATAACAATGAACCGGAGAAATTATAAAAACCAAATTTTTCCCGGTAAAGGCATAAATTTAGCAAAGGATTGCCCCCATTAGTAATGGATAACTAACCCTTAATAGCAGAAAAAAAATGTACAAAATATAAACGTTTTTTATCACAGTCAAAGCACAATCTCACAGGTCTGCTGTGAGTGATTACCTCCCTCAAAATAATTTTTGAAGACCCTTGAGCTCTGTAGAGACGATCCGGATCATGCAGGGAGAGAAACAGACTTTTGACTGAATTTCTGATGCGTAGCAAAAGCGCCAAAATAGGCCCCTCCCCCTCACACACAGCAGTGAGGGAAGTTCAGTAAACTGTCTTAAATTAAAATAAACGACAGCCAAGTGGAAAAACAGTGCCCAAAACAATTTTTCACCCAGTACCTCAGATAATTAAACGATTTAGCATGCCAGAAAAAAACGTTTAAAATCAAATAACATGAAATGTCATTAAACAGCCTGTTGCTAGACGTTCCCACTGCAAGTTAGGCTAAAAGTTATATGCATATAGTATTATCCCAGTGAAGTGCCATTCCCCAGAATACTGAAGTATACACATATATACATAACAGCCTGATACCAGTTGCTACTACTGCATTTAAGGCTGAACTTACATTATATCGGTATTGGCAGTATTTTCTCAGTCAATTCCATTCCTCAGAAAATAATATACTGCAACATACCTCTTTGCAGGTGAACCTGCCCGCTGTCCCCTGATCTGAAGTTTACCTCACTCCTCAGAATGGCCGAGAACAGCAAAATGAATCTTAGCTACGCCGGCTAAAATCATCCAAAAACTCAGGTAGATTCTTCTTCAAATTCTACCTGAGAAGGAACAACACACTCCGGTGCTGTTTTAAAATAACAAACTTTTGATTGAAGATATAAAAACTAAGTATAATCACCACAGTCCTCTCACACATCCTATCTATTAGTTGGGTGCAAGAGAATGACTGGGTGTGACGTAGAGGGGAGGAGCTATATAGCAGCTCTGCTTGGGTGATCCTCTTGCACTTCCTGTTGGGGAGGAGTTAATATCCCAGAAGTAATGATGACCCGTGGACTGACTACACTTAACAGGAGAAATGAGCAGTTATCCTCTCAGGAGGCTGTTGTCCCGCTGTCTCGTAAGATAAGCTGATGACACTCCTCAACCAGAAAGATAGGGAAGTCGTAGTAGCATTCTGCCCCTTACGCTTCCCTGTATAGAGGACAAAGAGGAAGATTGTCTGAATTCCTTAGTAGCCTGAAGAAAGAACTTCAAGGCATGAACAACATTTAGATTATGAACCAAACATTCCTTTGCTGAAGGAGGATACGGACACGAGAAGGAACAACAATTTCTTGATTAATGTTACGAATCGACACCACCTTAGGGAGGAACCCTAATTTGGTACGTAAAACAAGATAAGTTGGAGTCACATTGCAAAGCAGAAATCTCAAACTCTGCGCGCAGAGGCAATAGCCAACAAAAAAAGAACCTTCCAAGATAACAATTTTATGTCAACCGTATGCATAGGCTCAAACAAAGCCTACTGCAAAACACTAAGAACAAGATTGAGGCTCCAAGGCAGAGCCCCAGATCTAAATACAGGTCTGATCCTAGTCAGAGCCTTAACAAAGGACTGCACTTCCAGAAGCTCAGCCAATCTCAGTAACACTGAAAGGGCAGATATCTGTCCCTTCAGGGAACTAGCAGATAGACCCTTCTCCAGTCCATCCTGGAGAAAATTCTGGCAACCGTAACCTTATTCCAGGAAAAGCCACAAGTACAATTAAGTCCTCCAAACTTTATGGTAGATACGACGAGTAACTGCCTTACAAGTTGAACCAGAGTGTCGATAACACTCTCAGAAAACCTCTCTTGGCTAAGACTAAGCGTTAAATCTCCACTCAGTCAGTCTCAGAGAATCTAGATTTTGGATAAACGAAGGGACCCTGTATCAGCAGATCTCTGCAACAAGGTAACCTCCACTGAGATGAGGACATTCCCACTAGATCCACAAACCAGTTCCTTCACGGCCACGATGGAGCAATCAGAATCACTGATGCTCGCTCCTGCTTGATGCAAGCCACTACACGAGGGAGAAGTGGTAATGGAGGAAAAAGATGAGAGCCTGAACCTCCATGGTATTGATAGGGCATCTATCAGTTCCGCCCGAGGATCCCTCGACCTCAACCCGTACCTGGGCAGCTTGGAATTGAGGCGGGATGCCATGAGATCTATCGCCAGCATCCCGCACTCGCATATCTCTGTAAACACCTCGGGGTGGAGAGAACATTCCCCTGGGTGAAAGGATTGCCTGCTGAGGAAGTCCACTTCCCAGTTGTCCACATCCGGAATGTGGATCGCTGACAGCGTACAACTGAGTCTCCGCCCACTCTAGGATCTGAGTTACTTCTCTCATCACCAAGGGACTTCTCGTTCCCCCTTGATGGTTGATGTAGGCAACCGAGATTATATTGTCTGATTTGAATCTGATAAACAGGGACGAACCCAGAATGGGCCAAGCCTTCAAGGCATTGAAAATCCATACAGGACATCATTCTGATCACCTCCATACACTGGGCCACTGAGGGTCTCAAGGAGGCCTGGAGGGCAAGACATGCAGTAGTTAGCTTGCAACGTCTCTGATCTGTGAAAAATATTCTCATGGATATGGAGTCTATTATTGTCCCCAGGAAATTCACCCTTGTACTTGGAGTAAGAGAACTCTCTTCCAAGTTTATATTCCATACATGTGATCATAGAAGACTGAGAAGGGACTCCAAGTGTTCTTTCGCTAGACGAAAAGATGGTGCCTGTACCAAGATATCATCCAGGTAAGGCGCTACTGCAATATCTTGTGTTCTGGTAACGGCTTGAAGAGCCCACAGAACCTTCGAAAATATCCTTGGAGCAGTAGCTAGGCCAAATGGAAGAGCTATGAACTGGAAGTGCTGGTCCAGAAAGGCAAACCTCAACTGAAAATGTTCCCTGTGTATCGGAACATGAAGGTATGCATCCTTCAGGTCTATGGTGGTCATAAACAGTCCTTCCTGAACTAGAGGAAGGATTGACCATATTGTCTCCATCTTGAAAGAGGGAACACTCAGAAACTTGTTAAAGCACTATAAATACAGAATTGGATGAAAAGTTCCCTCCTTCTTTGGAACCACAAAAAGGTTTGAATAAAACCCCAAACCTCTATAGGTACCGGGGCAATTACTCCTAAAGAAGAGATCCCATACGCAACCTAAAAAGGCAGTCCTCTTTTCTGGTCTTGTAGACAGACTGGAGCGTAGGAATCTGTTCCAGAGCGGATGAGATTTGAATACTATCCGGTATCCCTAAGATACAACCTCCAGGGCCCAAGGATCCTGTACATCCTGGAACCAAACATCTGAAAACTTAGTCTGTTTGGACTTATTCCAAGACTAAGCCAACTTCCAAGTACTCTTGGGCTGATCGGACTTGGATGAGGATTGCCGTCGTCGTGATTTGTCAGAACGAAAGGAACGAAAATTAGACAATTGTCGTCCCTTAGGCCTATTCTTCATATACTGCGGTAGGAAGGCACCCTTCCCTCCAGTAATCGTAGAAATAATGGAGTCCAGCCCTAGACCGAATAAAATCGTCCCCTTGAAAGAAAGAGAAAGGAGTCTGGATTTAGAAGTCATATCCGCAGACCAAGATTTCAACCAGAGAGCACGGCAGGCTAGGAACGCAAAACCAGAAGCCTTTGCATTTAGGCGAATAATCTGCATATTCGCGTCACAGATGAAGGAGTTAGCAATTCTCAGAGCTTAAATTCTCTCCTGAATATCCTCGAGGGGAGTCTCCACCTCAATGAGCTCCGACAGAGTGAGCAGTAGGCAGCTGCTACAGCTGCCGCCAGTTGAAATAAAAACCCTGTATGTTGAAACATCTTTCTCAGAAAAGTTTCTATTTTCTTGTCCATAGGCTCTCTTAATGAAAGAACTATCCTCCAGAGGGATAGTAGTACGCTTAGCCAGCATAGAAATAGTGCATAAAAGAAGAGGCTTACCCGGGGAACTCTGATAAAATCCAAATGCCTTTAGTAATAAACTTCATTAAAATTATTGCAGCAGCAAAAAAGTGCAGTGTATTTATTTTTCAAACACACACACCGATCAAAAGGTAGCTGACTCGTTTCAGCCAATCGCCGTAGTTCAAGCTGTATGACCCTCTCCACAAATCCCTGGATTTTAAAACAATTACTTACACTCCATTGGTTACCCAAATCATGACGCTACGATACTCATTCATGTATAACTTTCATAGATATAATAGCAACATTGCGTAGTTACACTTCGCTGCTGCTGACTTTGCCTACTCTTTTCCTCAAAAAATAACTGCTATTACAGTTTGCTGAGAAAGAGCTCCCTTACTTACGTCAAATCTATGTGATCTTTTTCATTTTATATCCTCTTTCCCCCAAGAGTTTTAGCTTTCTAATTACCTTTCAAGATTATTTGCGTATTGCATCCGCTTTATGTTTTAGTTTTGATATTCAAGTTTTTGAGCATAATATAATTAAACTATACTTAGGACTCGTCTTACCTTCTAACTGAATGATTTCCTAGGTAACTTATTAGCATCATGCTCGCTTACACAAATTGATCTAGTAACGGGGTCACCCTGTGGATTTCATGTTGCATGTCATGTGATTTAGTATTTAAAAGGTATATTATGTCACTATTTAGTGTACTCAATATTTCAAGTGGCCTTTTTAACTGATCTCCTTACACATCTTACTATTTATTCTTATATCAAGGAATATTCACTGGTTAAAACTTCTGAATTTTAAACTTATTCCTTTTCATGTGGCCTCATCTTATTAACATAGTGTCAATGACTAAACCTGATCTACCATGACCTCATTCAATCTGTGCTATTGCATCTATCACTCATAACTACTGGCCCATCTCTCTCCTACACTCTTCGTTCATGGCTTAATCTTTACATTCTTTGTTCACTGCGAGAAATTGATTACATCTGACTCAAGATTTAAGCCTTTGGGAATTCTGGTTTGCAGTTTTATCATCAAAAATACTTCTTGTTTTTCTAAGATATAATTTATATCTACCCCTCTCTTTGGTGTCCTCACTTTTTGTATGATTGTCCATCTCAATATATTTGGACTTTTGCCATGTTTTCTTAAAAAGTGTTCAATCTTCAAGAATTAAGCACCAATAGGGACATTACAATCAGAAATGCGGACAAAGGGGGGTCTATTGTTGTTATGGATAGGACTTGGTTTGCTGAGGAAGCCATAAGACAACTTAATGACACATCACAGTATACTAAATTGCATAATAATCCAACAAATAGAATTGCGAGGGAATTAAAACACCTGGTAGATGATGGTAGAGAGATGGGTTTATTTAACCAAGAAACAGCAGAATATCTAATAGTGGAACATCCTTTTGTTCCAATATTTAACCATCTACCAAAGGTGCATAAGTCCCTTACAGAAGTAACTGGAAGACCAATAGTGAGTGGCATAGGGTCCATAACAGAGAAATTGTCACAATGGCTTGACTCAATCCTACAACCAATAGTGCTTACCCTATATAGTTATTTAAGGGACACAAAATACCTTTTAAATTTATTGACAGACTTTCAGTGGAAGGAAAGCTATGGTTGGTTAACCATAGACGTAAAAGCATAGGCGTAAAGCAAGCCATTGAGTTCTTCCTGAAGAGAACTGGTGAATATAGCAACTCCCATATTAAAATTTATATTGTAGTTAACCAAATTTTTTCTTACACACAATTATTTTCTGTTTGATGTGGAACAGCTATGGGGGCAAAATTTGCCCCCTCTTACGCCAACCTGTTTATGGGTTGGTGGGAGCTGTTCCACATCTTTGGAGATAGTGGGGGCCAACAAGGTCAGATAAAATTCTACAGATTTATTGATGACTTAATAATAATTTGGGATGGAAATAAAGACTCCGCTAATATGTTTGTGAACAAACTAAATAACATAATTTATGCTTACCTGATAAATTTATTTCTCTTGTAGTGTATCCAGTCCACGGATCATCCATTACTTGTGGGATATTCTCATTCCCAACAGGAAGTTGCAAGAGGACACCCACAGCAGAGCTATAATATAGCTCCTCCCCTAACTGTCATAGCCAGTCATTCGACCGAAAACAAGCCGAGAAAGGAGGAACCATAGGGTGTAGTCGTTACTGTAGTTTAAATTTAAAAATTACCTGCCTTAAAATGACAGGGCGGGCCGTGGACTGGATACACTACAAGAAATACATTTATCAGGTAAGCATAAATTGTGTTTTCTCTTGTAAGGTGTATCCAGTCCACGGATCATCCATTACTTGTGGGATACCAATACCAAAGCTAAAGTACACAGATGATGGGAGGGACAAGGCAGGAACTTAAATGGAAGGAACCACTGCCTGTAAAACCTTTCTCCCAAATATAGCCTCCGAAGAAGCAAAAGTATCAAATTTGTAAAATTTTGAAAAAGTATGAAGCGAAGACCAAGTCGCCGCCTTGCAAATCGGTTCAACAGAAGCCTCATTTTTAAAGGCCCAAGTGGAAGCCACAGCTCTAGTGGAATGAGCTGTAATCCTTTCAGGAGGCTGCTGTTCAGCAGTCTCATAGGCTAAGCGGATTAAGCTTCTTAGCCAAAAAGAAAAAGAGGTTGCCAAAGCCTTTTGACCTCTCCTCTGTCCAGAGTAGACAACAAACAAAGCAGATGTTTGACGAAAATCTTTAGTAGCTTGTAAGTAAAACTTTAAAGCACAGACCACGTCCAGATTGTGTAACACAAGGATGGAACCACAATCTCTTGATTGATATTCTTGTTAGATACCACCTTAGGTAAGAACCCAGGTATTGTACGCAGGACTACCTTATCCGTATGAAAAATCAGATAATGAGAATCACATTGTAAGGCAGATAGCTCAGAGACTCTACGAGCCGAGGAAATAGCTACCAAAAAAAAAAAAAAAAGAACTTTCCAAGATAAAAGTTTATCTATGGAATGAAGAGGTTCAAACGGAACTCCTTGAAGAACCTTAAGAACCAAGTTTAAGCTCCATGGTGGAGCAACAGGTTTAAACACAGGCTTGATTCAAACTAAAGCCTGACAAAATGCCTGAACGTCTGGAACATCTGCCAGACACTAGTGCAAAAGAATAGACAGAGCAAAAATCTGTCCCTTTAAGAAACTAGCTGACAATCCTTTTTCCAAACCTTCTTAGAGAAAAGATAAAATCCTAGGAATCCTGACCTTACTCCATGAGTAACCCTTGGATTCACACCAATAAAGATATCTACGCCATACCTTATGGTAAATTTTCCTGGTGACAGGCTTTCGTGCCTGTATTAAGGTATCAATAACTGACTCGGAGAAGCCACGCTTTGATAAAATCAAGCATTCAATCTCCAGGCAGTCAGCCTCAGAGAAATTAGATTTGGATGGTTGAAAGGACCCTGAAGTAGAAGGTCCTGTCTCAGAGGCAGAGACCATGGTGGAAAGGATGACATGTCCACTAGATCTGCATACCAGGTCCTGCGTGGCCACGCAGGTGCTATCAGAATCACTGATGCTCTCTCCTGCTTGATCTTGGCAATCAGTCGAGGGAGCAGAGGAAACGCTGGAAACACATAAGCCAGGTTGAAAGACCAGGGCGCTGCTAGAGCATCTATCAGTGTCGCCTTGGGATCCCTGGACCTGTATCGGTAACACGGAAGCTTGGCGTTCTGGCGAGACGCCATGAGATCCAGTTCTGGTTTGCCCCAACGGAGAATCAGTTGTGCAAATACCTCCGGATGGAGTTCCCACTCTCCCGGATGAAAAGTCTGACGACTTAGAAAATCCGCCTCCCAGTGCTCTACACCTGGGATATGGATAGCTGATAGGTGGCAAGAGTGAATCTCTGCCCAGTGAATTATTTTTGAAACTTCTAACATCTCTAGGGAACTTCTTGTTCCCCCCTCGATGGTTGATGTAAGCTACAGTCGTGATGTTGACCGACTGAAATCTGATGTACCTCAGAGTTGCTAACTGAGGCCAAACCTGAAGAGCCTTGAATATCGCTCTTAGTTCCAGAATATTTATTGGAAGGAAAGACTCCTCCTGAGTCCACGATCCCTGAGCCTTCAGGGAGTTCCAGACTGCACCCCAACCTAGAAGGCTGGCATTTGTTGTTACAATAGTCCAATCTGGCCTGCGAAGGTCATACCTTTGGACAGATGGACCCGAGATAGCCACCAGGGAAGAGGATCCCTTGTCTCTTGGTCCAGATTCAGTTGAGGGGCCAAATCTGTGTAATCCCCGCTCCACTGACTGAGCCTGCATAGTTGCAGCGGTCTGAGATGTAAGCGTGCAAACGGCACTATGTCCATTGCCGCTACCATTAAGCCGATTACTTCCATACACTGAGCCACAAAAGGGCGCGGAATGGAATGAAGAACCCGACAGGAATTTAGAAGCTTTGATAACCTGGACTACGTCAAGGTAAATTTTCATTTCTACAGAATCTATCAGAGTCCCTAGAAAGGAAACTCTTGTGAGTGGGATAGAGAACACTTTTCCTCGTTCACTTTCCACCCATGCGACCTCAGAAATGCCAGTACTACGTCCGTATGAGACTTGGCAATTTGGAAGTTTGACGCCTGTATCAGGATGTCGTCTAAATAAGGGGCTACTGCTATGCCCCGCGGCCTTAGGACCGCCAAAAGCGACCCTAGAACCTTTGTAAAGATTCTTGGGGCTGTAGCTAATCCAAAGGGAAGAGCTACAACTGGTAATGCCTGTCTTGAAAGGCAAACCTGAGAAACCGCTGATGATGTTTGTGTATCGGAAAGTGAAGATAAGCATCCTTTAGATCCACTGTAGTCATATATTGACCCTCCTGGATCAGTGGTAGGATGGTACGAATAGTTTCCATCTTGAACGACGGAACTTTGAGGAATTTGTTTAATATCTTTAGATCCAAAATCGGTCTGAAGGTTCCCTCTTTTTTGGGAACCACAAACAGATTTGAGTAAAAACCCTGTTCCTCCTTTGGAACTGGATGGATCACTCCCATAACTAGGAGGTCTCGTACACAGTGTAAGAGTGCCTCACTCTTTATCTGGTTTGCAGATAATTGTGAAAGGTGAAATCTCCCTTTTGGGGGGGAAGCTTTGAAGTCCAGAAGATATCCCTGGGATATAATTTCCAACGCCCAGGGATCCTGAAAATCTCTTGCCCACGCCTAGGCGAAGAGTGAAAGTCTGCCCCTACTAGATCCGTTACCGGATAGGGGGTCGTTCCTTCATGCTGTCTTAGAGGCAGCAGCAGGCTTTTTGACCTGCTTACCTTTTTTCCAGGTCTGGTTTGGTCTCCAGACCGTCTTGGATTGGTCAAAAGTTCCCTCTTGTTTATTATTAGAGGAAGTTGATGCCGCACCTGCCTTGAAGTTTCGAAAGGCACGAAAATTAGACTGTTTGGCCCTAGATTTGGACCTGTCCTGAGGAAGGGCACAACCTTTTCCTCCCGTGATATCAGCAACAATCTCCTTCAAACCAGGCCGAAATAGGGTCTGCCCCTTGAAGGGAATGTTAAGTAGCTTAGATTTTAAAGTCACGTCAGCTGACCATGATTTAAGCCATAGCGCTCTGCGCGCCTGTATAGCAAAACCAGAATTCTTAGCCGTTAGTTTATTCAAATGAACAATGGCATCAGAAATAAAATAATTGGCTAGCTTAAGTGCTCTAAGTTTGTCATCCAATGGAGTCTCTACCTGTAAAGCCTCTTCCAGAGACTCAAACCAGTACGCCGCAGCAGCAGTGACAGGGGCAATGCATGCAATGGGCTGTAGGATAAAAGGAGTAGAAACTGCTCCCTCCACCTTAGGGACTGTCTGCCATAAGTCCCGTGTGGTGGCGTCTATTGGAAAACATTTTTCTAAAAATAGGAGGGGAAGAGAACGGCACACCTGGTCTATCCCATTCCTTAGTAATAATTTCTGTAAACCTTTTAGGTATTGGAAAAACATCAGTACACACCGGCACTGCAAAGCATTTATCCAGTCTACAAAATTTCTCTGGCACTGCAATGGTATCACAGTCATTCATAGCAGCTAAAACCTCCCAACAAGTAACACGCGGAGGTGTTCAAGCTTAAATTTAAATGTAGAAATATTAGAATCAGGTATCTTTCCTGAATCATTAACATCACCCACTGACTGAAGCTCTCCTTCCTCAGCTTCTGCATATTGTGAGGCAGTATCAGACATGGTTCTTAAAGCGTCAGTATGCTCTGCATTTTGTCTCACCCCAGAGCTATCTCGCTAACCTCTAAGTTCAGGTAGTCTGGCTAATACCGCTGACAGTGTATTATCCATGACTGCCGCCATGTCTTGTAAAGTAAACGCTATGGGCGCCCTAGATGTACTTGGCGCCATTTGAGCGCGAGTCCCTTGGGCGGGAGTCAAAGGGTCTGACACGTGGGGAGAGTTAGTCGGCATAACTTTCCCCTCGTCAGATTCCTCTGGTAATAATTTAAAAAAAAAATGATCTTTATTGCATAAAATGAAATCAGTACATTTGGTACACATTCTAAGAGGGGGTTTCACCATGGCTTTTAAACATAATGAACAAGGAGTTTCCTCTATGTCAGACATGTTTATACAGACTAGCAATGAGACTAGCAAGCTTGGAAAACACTTTAAATCAAGTTAACAAGCAAATATAAAAAACGGTACTGTGCCTTTAAGAGAAACAAATTGTCAGAATTTGAAAAACAGTGAAAAAATGCAGTAAATCAAACGAAATTTTTACAGTGTATGTAATAGGCTAGCAGAGCATTGCATCCACTTGCAAATGGATGATTAACCCCTTAGTTCAAAAAACGGATCAAAAAAACGAAATAGACTTTTTTTTTTGTTTGTTTGTTTTTTTAACAGTCACAACCAACTGCCACAACAAGCTGTGGTCCTACCTTCCCCAATAAATGACTTTGGAAAGCCTTTGAGCCCTTTAGAGATGTCCTATAGCATACAGGGGACTCCTGAGGGAAGCTGGATGTCACAGTTTGTAATTTTAACTGCACCAACTGTAACTTTTATACTATAACAGTGGAAAGCCTCAGTAAAACTGTTTCTAGTCAAAATTTAAGCCAGCCATGTGGAAAAAAACTAGGCCCCAATAAAGTTTTATCACCAATGCATATATAAAAACGATTAAACATGCCAGCAAACGTTTATATTGCAATATCATAAGGGTATTACCCCTGGGAGTAAGCATGATACCAGTCGTTATTAAATCACTGTATTCAGGCTTAACTTACATTAATCCGGTATGAGCAGCATTTTCTAGTGTTTTCCATCTCTAGAAAAAATTATAACTGCACATACCTGATAGCAGAATAAACTGCACGCCATTCTCTCGCTGAAGTTACCTCATCTGTGTAATCCCCTCAGACATATGTGAGAATAGCAATGGATCTTAGTTACAACCTGCTAAGATCATAGAAACCTCAGGCAGATTCTTCTTCTATTTACTGCCTGAGATAAAATAGCACAACTACGGTACTATTTAAAAATAACAAACTTTTGATTGAAGAAAATAAACTAACTATATTTAACCACTCTCTCCTACAACATCCTAGCTTGTTGAGAGTTGCAAGAGAATGACTGGCTATGACAGTTAGGGGAGGAGCTATATTACAGCTCTGCTGTGGGTGTCCTCTTGCAACTTCCTGTTGAGAATATCCCACAAGTAATGGATGATCCGTGGACTGGATACACTTAACAAGAGAAAATAATTGTGTAGTTATCAGCTTTACACACCATTATGAAGAGAGCAGTGTAGAATTTTTGGACATCAAAATTACAGGATCAGTGAATGAAGGAATATTGAGTACTATATTTAGAAAACCAATTTCAGGGAATAATGTACTCCATGCCAACAGCTGCCACCCTAAGGGCATCTTTAAAGTCATTACCAAATTACCAAAGGTCAATTTGTAAGGCTAAGACGAAACTGCACCAAAAAAGAAGAGTATGTTAAACAAGCTAGTGATCTGCAAAGGAGACTCAAAGAGAGAGGGTACAGTGAGTCAATGGTGACAAGCATGAACAAGGAAGTAGGGAAAATTGAAAGGGAAAGCCTTTTAGCGAACAAATCGAATAAAAGAAGTAACTACAACTTTGACAAAGGTATACATTTTGTTACAGACTATAGTGACCAATATCACACAGTCAGTAACATTATAAGGAACAACCTTTCTATATTGAGTGCAGATGACCTTTTGGTGAATGTTGCAAAAAGAGGATGCCAATTCTCATTTAGAAAGGCAAAAACAATCAGAAACATAGTGGCGCCAACTAAATTGCAGGAAAATAGGGTAGCCACGAGTTTGTGGCTAAGCTGTGTAGGAGTGTTCCCATGTAGCAACCACACTTGTACAGCATGTGAGTACCTAATCCCAGGTAATCAATTTAAGAGTGAGGCTACGGGCAAAATATTCAATCACAGAGAATGTTTAAATTGCAGGGCCACTAATTGTATATATTTACTAACTTGTCAAGCCTGCAATGTTCAGTATACAGGATTAACAACCCGTGAGGTTAGAAGTCGGATTAGAGAACATATTACTAACATTAAGGCGGGCACAATGACAAAACCCCTGATTGAACACTTTTTAAGAAAATATGGCAAAAGTCCAAATACATTGAGATGGACAATCATACAAAAAGTGAGGACCCCAAAGAGAGGGGGAGATATAAATTATATCTTAGCAAAACAAGAAGTATTTTGGATGATAAAACTGCAAACCAGAATTCCCAAAGGCTTAAATCTTGAGTCAGATGTAATCAATTTCTGGCAGTGAACAAAGAATGTAAAGATTAAGCCATGAACGAAGAGGTAAGGGGTAAGGAAGGACAACACACACACTGACCAATTAAGGAAGAACCAACTACCCGCTAAGGGAAGGTTCCCAAACCAACTGCAAGGAGACAAAATACGTGGTCGATGCCCAAACAGAGCAGTAAGAAATCCTGACCCCTACTTCGATCAAAACAGTCCTATAACAGAAGCGACTGTCAATGTCCCAAAGGACAAGAGAGATTAAAAAATCCCAGCATCGACCAGACCTGGAGACCAGAAAATGAATCTCCAACCACGAGTTCCTAAGGGAAGAGGCAGGAAGGAAGCACCGACACCCAGAGAGACTAACTCAGGATCCCTATCCTTCTTACCCCTCAGAAACCCGAAGGGAGGGTACACTGCAGACAATTGAAACCCTCGACCCACTGAACTGCTAGAGTCAGATGAAGAAAAATACCTCAGGAGGAGACAACTGGATAAGCGCAGTAGACCAGATCCTCCCAAATAGAAGGAAAACGAAGAAAACCAGCAATATTCCAGTAAAGTAATTTCCAGGAAAAACTTCCTCCAGCTCTCCAGAAGAGAAAAGAACCGCCCCAGTAGCAACACACATCCACAAGAAGGCAGCACCTTGAAGCAAATAAAAGTCTTTATTTCCATATACTGAGGTTAAAACAGAGTGACGTTTCGGGTACAAAACCCTTAATCATACATAGCTCAAACAAACTATTATATCCTTATATAGGCCCACCTACACTCAGGTGTTCAATCAACACCTGATAACAACCCCACCTAGAGGCTAATCTTGTATTACAACATGTATCAATCATATTATTTCTGTTTGAGTTGCATATAGTGCAAGATGGGAATTAAAAACAAATACAAAAAATATATACATAGCAAATGTCAACACAGATATATACACATGAGCCGCCAGTTACATATAGAATTTTTTCCTTTTTGCATAGAGTTTCAAATCAGGAATTTAAACAATTCTAAAACAGTGTAAGAACAAGGAAATAGCTACAAAAATAACATATAATCCAATTCTTTATTTAAACCAAAGGGTTGCATTGCATTAAGTTTATAGATCCAAAATGCTTCTTTCCTTTTAAGGATTAAAGGGACACTGTACCCAAAATTTTTCTTTTGTGATTCAGATTGAGCATGAAATTTTGAGCAACTTTCTAATTTACTCCTATTATCAAATTTTCGTCATTCTCTTGGTATCTTTATTTGAAATGCAAGAATGTAAGTTTAGATGCCGGCCCATTTTTGGTGAACAACCTGGGTTGTCCTTGCTGATTGGTGGATAAATTCATCCACCAATAAAAAAGTGCTGTCCAGAGTACTGAAACCAAAAAAAAGCTTAGATGCCTTCTTTTTCAAATAAGAATAGCAAAAGAACGAAGAAAAATTGATAATAGGAGTAAATTAGAAAGTTGCTTAAAATTGCATGCTCTTTCTGAATTACAAAAGAAAAAATTTGGGTTCAGTGTCCCTTTAACTCTCTATCGCCACCCCCCCCCCCCCCCAAGGCCTGGGATGTGGTACTGCATCAATTACCTGAAAACGAACCTGACTAATATTGTGCCCACACTGAAGGAAATGACTAGATACCGGTGCTTCTAGATTTTTACACCTAATATTGCTATGAGTCGTCTCTCCAATGTAAATGTTTCCACATGGACACTTTATAAGTTAATTGGCAAATTTAGTATTACATGTAAAAAAAACTTTTATTTGAAATTTCTTACCAGTAAGTGGGTGAACAAAACTGGGGCCTTTTATCATTGAATTGCAGTTACCACATCCCAAACAGGGGTAGCAACCCTGATTCTTTCCAGATATATAACTCTGTTGTGACTTTTTTGCACTTCCAAGGTCTGTATGTACCAACTCATCCCTAAGATTTTTTTCTCCTTCTAAAGGCAGGCATAGGGGGCAGTTCAAACTCAGCCACTCCTGGGTGACAACCCTGTAGAATAGACAAATGCTTTTTTATTATATTCATGATCTCGCCACTATGATTATTATGGTCCATGACTGCTATCATACGTCTATTCTCCTTTTTTGGAGTGGAGTCTATTGGGAACTGGACTTTAGCTAATTCATTCTGAATCAGTCCTACTGGGTAGCCTCTATCCTCAAATTTCTTAACCATGCCACTAAGTCTATTATGCAATCTATTTTTTTCTGATACAATACGTTGTACCCTGAGGAACTGACTTCTGGGTAGAGACCTCACAGTATTTCTCGGATGAAAACTCTGGTAATGCAGAAGCCCATTTTTGTCAGTGGGTTTAACATATAAATCTGTACAGATTTTGCCATCCATGAAATACACAGTGGTATCCAGAAAATTGACCTCAATTTCACTGGCAGTCAGACAAAATTTAATGGAGTTAGTACTCTGATTTAATTAACAAATTTTTCCAGGGTTCCAATGTCGCCACACCACACACCGAATATATCGTCTATATACCGTCACCAGGCCACTGCGTGTTGAAGGAACAATGTGTTCTCATATACAAATGTTTCTTCATAGAAATTCATAAATATATTCGCGTATGTGGGGGGCGACATTGGAACCCATGGCCGTTCCCTGTAACTGAAGGAAGAATGTATCTTGGATCAAAAAATAATTTTAATACAGAACAATCCTTAATACATCTTCAAAAAATATGTTTTTGTGCTGTGGAGTATTTATTATTGGTCCAGAGAACCTTCATGACTGCTGCAATCCCACTTTCATGTTTTATGGCAGTATATAAACTGCTCATATCTAAAGTGAAAAGCATACATTTGGTATTCATTAAATTCAAATTATGGACCTTATCCAAAAAATCTCCAGTATCTTTGATATAAGAATTACCCAGGTGCACAAGCGATTGAAACACTATCTAAAAAGATAGCTATATTTGAGAACACTGAATCTATACCGGCCACAATTGGCCTACCCGGTGGGTTCTCAAGCCGCTTGTGCACCTTTGGTAAGGTGTACAAAAAAACTGGAATACGTGGGTGATCTATGATCAAAAAATCTGAAACATCCTTAGATATTAAACCTATTTGTAAAGCTCTTTTCACCACAAAAGCAATCTCTTTTTGTATAAGTGTAGGATCATATGGTAATTCTTTGTATACCTCCCTTTTAGATAATTGACTATTAATCTCAGCAACATACATACTGGTATTCATAATTGTTATAGCTCTGCCCTTATCAGCGGTTTTAATGGTTAACTCTCTATTGTTTTTAAGAGAATCTATTGCCTCCCTCTCTTACTTAGAAATGTTGCCAATGTGATGTTCTCTTGAAAAAAAAATAGATACGTTCTCCAAATCCCTCTTCACCAAATCTATATATGTATTCACACTGTGATTAACATTAGCTGGAATAAACTTACTCTTCTGTCTAAGACTAAAACTGTTTAAGCTTAACCTAGTATCATCATTATTACTCTCAGTTTGAGGGCTTGTATTAGAAAAAAAACTTTTTAGTTTTATTGATCTAAAAAATCTAAATAGATGTTGCTCAAACCTAAAGAGATCAAGGTTCTGCATCGGGCTGTATGACAGAACCCTATTGAGAGCTATCATTTGTTCCTTAGTAAGTGTATAGTCGGAGATATTAATAATCAAGTTGTTAATTGGCAGTTCATCGCTGGGGTTACCCCCAATTGGTGATGTACAGTCAATGAATGTCTCTTTACCTCCCTTTAATACCTCCGGCTTCATCCCGGTCTCCTCTAGCCTCTCCGGGTTGATTGGGATCCGGATATCATATCCTTTGCAGCCCTTGTATTTGCGGCCACCCTGGTGACCTCTCCTTCCGAATCTTCGGTTAAAAAAAACGACTGAAGAATCCGTCTCGCTTCCAGTAGGAACAAGGAGAAGATTTCCCCAGGAAAACAAGCCTTTTACTGAACGCCATACAGATCCAAGACTATTAAAATCTGGAAAAACAGATCAACCAAAATGCCAAGTCAAAGACAAGGACTAGGTTAAAAAAAACGGACCCCAAAACCAGATGCCAGATTAAGATCAAAAACCTTGCGGAACAACAACAAAGTTACCTGGAATTGAAAACTTCCATACCTTTCAAGGGGTCTTGAACTCTGATCTCTCATGATGTATCCCAGTGGCTTTTCACTCAGCCACAAAAAAGGCCTCTAAAATAACACCCACAAAGTTCTAAGACAAAGGAAGGACCCAAAAGAGATAAGAACTTCATGATTGAGAAAACATGACAGTCTCTAAAGATCCAGTCTGGATCAATCCTCAGAAAACCTACAGCTCAAGGAATTAACAAATGGACGAGCATCCTAAAAATTCCTATCGTTGAAGGCAGCAGAGACTACATAATCCCCAAGTATATAGGATCAAAAAGGGGGATACTGCAAGGTCAAAAAAAACGGTCCCTAAGAACTGAGTCTCCGCAACCAGCTGACCGAAAGTTCTACCCCAAAAGGCAAGGGGAAGCGAAAAGCATAGCAATCCTCAAAAAAAAAAAAAAAAAAAAGAGAGAGAAACACTGGCGAAAGAGATCTTAAAATGTGGACAATCCAATCCACAAGGAGTACCAATAGGGTGGAATAATCAACCCCTACACCAGGTACTGGAGATCTCCAAGCAGTCATCTGATCCTCCCCCCCCCCTCGGAAGGGAGAAATCTAGCTCCTGTCAAAGGACCTCAGGAGCTACAAATATACTGCCATAGCAGAATTCGTAATCCCAGCAAACCACGTAAGCTATGCAGGGACAAAAAACATAATTTATGCTTACCTGATAAATGTATTTCTCTTGTAGTGTTTCCAGTCCACGGATCATCCATTACTTGTGGGATATTCTCCTTCCCAACAGGAAGTTGCAAGAGGATCACCCACAGCAGAGCTGCTATATAGCTCCTCCCCTCACTGCCATATCCAGTCATTCGACCGAAACAAGACGAGAAAGGAGAAACCATAGGGTGCAGTGGTGACTGTAGTTTAATTAAAATTTAGACCTGCCTTAAAAGGACAGGGCGGGCCGTGGACTGGATACACTACAAGAGAAATAAATTTATCAGGTAAGCATAAATTATGTTTTCTCTTGTTAAGTGTATCCAGTCCACGGATCATCCATTACTTGTGGGATACCAATACCAAAGCTAAAGTACACGGATGATGGGAGGGACAAGGCAGGAACTTTAACGGAAGGAACCACTGCCTGAAGAACCTTTCTCCCAAAAACAGCCTCCGAAGAAGCAAAAGTGTCAAATTTGTAAAATTTTGAAAAGGTGTGAAGCGAAGACCAAGTCGCAGCATTGCAAATCTGTTCAACAGAGGCCTCATTTTTAAAGGCCCAGGTGGAAGCCACAGCTCTAGTAGAATGAGCTGTAATCCTTTCAGGGGGCTGCTGTCCAGCAGTCTCATAGGCTAAGCGCATTATGCTCCGAAGCCAAAAGGAGAGAGAGGTTGCCGAAGCTTTTTGACCTCTCCTCTGTCCAGAGTAAACGACAAACAGGGCAGATGTTTGACGAAAATCTTTAGTAGCCTGTAAGTAAAACTTCATGGCACGGACTACGTCCAGATTATGCAAAAGACGTTCCTTCTTTGAAGAAGGATTAGGACACAATGATGGAACAACAATCTCTTGATTTATATTCCTGTTAGAAACCACCTTAGGTAAAAACCCAGGTTTGGTACGCAGAACTACCTTGCCTGAATGAAAAATCAGATAAGGAGAATCACAATGAAAGGCAGATAACTCAGAGACTCTTCGAGCCGAGGAAATAGCCATCAAAAACAGAACTTTCCAAGATAAAAGTTTAATATCAATGGAATGAAGGGGTTCAAACGGAACTCCCTGAAGAACTTTAAGAACCAAGTTTAAGCTCCACGGGGGAGCAACAGTTTTAAACACAGGCTTAATCCTAACCAAAGCCTGACAAAATGCCTGGACGTCTGGAACTTCTGCCAGACGCTTGTGCAAAAGAATAGACAGAGCAGAGATCTGTCCTTTTAAAGAACTAGCTGATAAGCCTTTGTCCAAACCCTCTTGGAGAAAGGACAATATCCTAGGAATCCTAACCTTACTCCATGAGTAACTCTTGGATTCACACCAATAAAGATATTTACGCCATATCTTATGGTAGATTTTCCTGGTGACAGGCTTCCGAGCCTGTATTAAGGTATCAATGACCGATTCGGAGAAGCCACGCCTTGATAGAATCAAGCGTTCAATCTCCATGCAGTCAGTCTCAGAGAAAGTAGATTTTGATGATTGAAAGGACCTTGTATTAGAAGGTCCTGCCTCAGAGGCAGAGTCCATGGTGGAAGAGATGACATGTCCACTAGGTCTGCATACCAGGTCCTGCGTGGCCACGCAGGCGCTATCAGAATCACTGATGCTCTCTCCTGTTTGATTTTGGCAATCAGTCGAGGGAGCAGAGGAAACGGTGGAAACACATAAGCCAGGTTGAAGAACCAAGGAGCTGCTAGAGCATCTATCAGCGTTGCTCCCGGGTCCCTGGACCTGGATCCGTAACAAGGAAGCTTGGCGTTCTGGCGAGACGCCATGAGATCCAGTTCTGGTTCGCCCCAACGATGGACCACTTGAGCAAACACCTCCGGATGGAGTTCCCACTCCCCCGGATGAAATGTCTGACGACTTAGAAAATCCGCCTCCCAGTTCTCTACGCCTGGGATGTGGATCGCTGACAGGTGGCAAGAGTGAGACTCTGCCCAGCGAATTATCTTGGAGACTTCTAACATCGCTAGGGAACTCCTGGTTCCCCCTTGATGGTTGATGTAAGCCACAGTCGTGATGTTGTCCGACTGAAATCTGATGAACCTCAGTGTTGCTAACTGAGGCCAAGCTAGAAGAGCATTGAATATTGCTCTTAACTCCAGAATATTTATTGGGAGGAGTTTCTCCTCCTGAGTCCACGATCCCTGAGCCTTCAGGGAGTTTCAGACTGCGCCCCAACCTAGAAGGCTGGCATCTGTTGTTACAATCGTCCAATCTGGCCTGCGAAAGGTCATACCCTTGGACAGATGGACCCGAGAAAGCCACCAGAGAAGAGAATCTCTGGTCTCTTGATCCAGATTTAGTAGAGGGGACAAATCTGAGTAATCCCCATTCCACTGACTTAGCATACATAATTGCAGCAGTCTGAGATGCAGGCGCGCAAATGGCACTATGTCCATTGCCGCTACCATTAAGCCAATTACTTCCATGCACTGAGCCACTGACGGGCGTGGAATGGAATGAAGGACACGGCAAACATTTAGAAGTTTTGATAACCTGGACTCCGTCAGGTAAATTTTCATCTCTACAGAATCTATAAGAGTCCCTAGGAAGGAGACTCTTGTGAGTGGTGATAGAGAACTCTTTTCCACGTTCACTTTCCACCCATGCGACCTCAGAAATGCCAGAACTATCTCTGTATGAGACTTGGCAATTTGAAAGCTTGACGCCTGTATCAGGATGTGGCGCAAGATAAACCACGGGATGTAATAGTGTGCTTCCACAGCTTTTTGTTTAAGGATAGGTTGATGCAGGCAGCCTTCAAGAAACCAACTTTGAGCGAGAGATTTCAAGATATCCAGCTCTTACCTGACCTTTCGGTTCACACCTTACAGCAGAGACGTCATTACCAATCTATCACTATAACTCTGAGGAAGAACAACATTAAGTATAGATGGGGATTCCCAACTCGCCTTATCATCACCAAAGACAATCAAAATTTTGTGGCCACAACTCTGAATCAAGGTCTAACACTTCTCACTAATTGGGGTCTTAGGCCGGAATCGCCCCCCCAAAGGGAACCTCCCTACCCTAAGCTGCGGGCCTCTGCCCCAGAATGGACTGTCAATGATCAGAGAGCCAAGAGGGCAAAATTACCACAGCCCTCAACTGTTTCTTAACTGCTGGGACTTGCCCTATACAGACCTGCTGTAGGGCAAATATTACTCCTATTTATAGCCACTTAGTGGTTATCTGTTTATTTGATGTGTGGTTTTATGTTTGCAATACCTTTTGAATATGTTTTGATTGAGTTTATTCTGCAGGTTATTATATCTTTACAATATAGCAACATACCTAGTGTAAAATAAATGTCAGTTAATATCTTAGTAATTAATTTTAGCAGAGCAGGGCTGTTGTTTACGATGCCCCCAACTTTGTGTACTTTAGTTTAACTTTTTCCCCTGCTCCGCCCCCACATAGAAGTCCACTCCAGGACTCCTCGAGGTGGACTATTTCCACCACACTTTTGAGCGCTTCTTTAAGTGCTCTTCTTCCCTATCCCACCCCATTCCCCCCCCTAACCTTACTTCCCCTTTTTCCTCCCCCTGACCTACAATACAACCCAAGCCCCCCACAAGGGACTCACTACAGCACCTCTCCTACGAGCCATGTCCACCATCAGGCTTCTGACACATAATGTTAGGGGCCTCAACTCACCCCATAAACGCAATCTATTAATTAGGACGCTGAAACACCACAACCCAGATGTAGTATTCCTTCAGGAGACCCACTGGCTAGAAAGGGAACCCCTAAGGCTCATCTCCAAGTCCTATACACATATCGAAACTGCTTCTTTCAACAAAAAAGCTAGGGGAGTAGCGATATTGTTACACAAGCGATTGGCTTTCGAAAGCATACAAGTCATCAGAGACCCTCAGGCCAGATTTATTATCCTTATATGTAAAATAAATCATGTCACCTACACCCTGGCATCCGTGTATCTCCCGAATTCCAAGCAACCGCGATACCTCAAACACATTCTCCATGCCCTCTCCCAAGTTCAACAAGGGAGAGTCCTCATAGCTGGTGACTTTAACATGGTCTGGGACCATATATTAGACAGAAGAACCAAATCTCTCGACTTAACACCCACCTCAGCAAAACAACTCTCACACAAATTCAGGCAAATGATGTCAGCCTCGGGTCTGTATGACATATGGAGAGCCCTACATCCTAAGGACCACGACTACACCCACTTCTCGCACCCCCATAAGCTTTACTCAAGGCTTGACTATATCTTCTCTACAGCTGACTCCCTCGACTTAGTTCAGAGAACCAAAATCTCCCTTTGTTCCTGGTCTGATCACGACCTAGTTCAGGCTGACATAGTTTCCTCTAACACCACCCACACTAGACCCAAATGGAGATTGCCTCATAAGATATTAGAGGATATACCCTTTAGAGAGGAATTACGCAAAGACATCACCCATTTTATTCAAACTAATGACAATTTCACGGTCAGGGACGATACACTATGGGGCGCGGCTAAAGCTACATTTAGAGGCCTCCTTATCACTAAACAAGCGCATCTAAGGAAGCAGGCGGGTCTCACCCTTTCACAAGCCCACATTAAGTTACGACAACTAGAGGCATGCAACAGAAGAGTAGTCACAGCAGAGACCATATCCCAAATTACCGAAATCAAAGATCACATCTCTAGGATTGAACTGCGCAGAACCCAAATTAACCTCACAAAGCTTAAGCAATTATTTTACTGAAAAAGCAACAAAGCTGATACCCTGTTGGCAAATAAAATTAGGAACAGACTAGGGGCCTCCCGAATTCACTCCATACGAGCTTCAGGCTCCCTTCTCCAGATCCCGTCCCAGATAGGTAAGGCGTTTGCCGATTACTATGCCAAGCTGTATAACATAGCTACAGCCGAGCCTCTTAGATCCTCCTCCCAGGCGGTTCTGGACACTTACCTTAAGACAATGATGCTCCCTATGCTCGCCCCCGAACAGAGAGACGCTTTGAGCGCTCCCTTTTCTCTCCAGGAGGTCTTGAGAGTTATAAGGTATGCAAAGTCCCTTAAATCCCCGGGACCTGACGGCTACCCGGCGCATTTCTTCAAGACTTATGCTAAAGAATTAGCCCCGCTGCTTCTAAAATTCTACAATCTGGCTAGAGAAGAGGGCCACTTTAAGAGCGAATTCCTACAAGCTAACATTGTCACCATCCTTAAACCAGATAAGGACCCATCGCTGTGTGCGAGCTACAGGCCCATCTCTTTGATAAATACGGACATCAAGTTCTATTCAAAGATACTCGCCAATCGTCTTGCTAATTTACTCCCTTCTCTTATCGATTCGGACCAGGTGGGATTTGTCCCCCTTCGGGAGGGCCCAGACAATACGAGACGCCTCCTTAACATACTCACTTCTGCCTCACGTCTTCGAAGGTCGCTGGCGGTCATCTCGCTCGACGCTGAGAAGGCGTTTGACCGGGTTAGATGGCAATACCTCTGGGCAGTCCTTAGGAAATTCCATTTTCCCCCCGACTTCATAACGGCCGTTCAAGCCTTGTATTCAACTCCTACTGCCTCTGTGTGTGGTCTGGGTTTTTGCTCCTCTATCTTTTCTATTACAAATGGCACCAGACAGGGGTGCCCCCTTTCGCCACTTCTGTTCGCCCTGTCCATAGAACCTTTGGCTGAGCAGATCAGATCTGACCCCCTCATTAAAGGAGTCACCTTGTCGGGCACTGTGCACAAAATTGCATTCTTTGCTGACAACGTAACTTTGTTTCTATCACACCCCGACCAAGGGATACCTAGGCTTCTCGACATACTTACCAAGTTCGGGGCCCACTCTTACTATAAGTTGAACTTATCAAAAACACAAGTGTATACGCAGGGGTTTACGAAGGCTCAATTAGTTCCTCTTACGGAGTCCTATAAATTTACCTGGACTGAACACTCTGTCCTACACTTGGGCGTCAGGATCTCTAGCAGTTTTCCCCAAACAATAAAAGACAACTATCTCCCTCTCCTAACCTCCCTTCGCTCTCTACGAAAGGACTGGAACCTCCAGCATGTCTCCTGGGTGGGTAGGATTGCAGCTCTGAAAATGTCTTTCCTTCCCAAGCTGACATACCTATTCCGCTGCCTGCCGATTAAAATACCGAGGCATCTGCTCCTTCAATTTCAAAGTGGGTTCACCAAATTTATTTGGTTAGATAAACCTCCCAGAGTCGCTCATAGAGTACTTCAACTTCCCAAAACCGCGGGGGGGCATAGCTTCACCGTTGGTGATACGGTACTATGAGGCTGCAATGCTTACCCATGTATCTCAATGGGGGGTAAAGTCATCGGAGGCCAAGTGGAAATCCATTGAACAGGCTTCGCTGCCCTTTCAAATCGCCTTACGCGACTTAATTTGGTCCCCTCCACACTGTCATAGGGAGCTTGCCCTAACGAACCCAGTGGTTTGTGAATGCCTTAGCTTTTGGGACAGAATACGGCATCACCCCCTCGTGGCTCCGCATCCCTCCCCAGTCGCCTCCATAGTAGGCCTCTTATCGGGCCTCCAAGACTCTCATCCTAATAAATGGGTCCAACTGGGAATCAACAATATAGCGGACCTCTGGTCCACGTCCCCTCAAAACTCATTTAAACAATTATCCCAGATCAGTGCCGAGGACCAGATCTCATCGTATCTACCCTTTGAATACCAGAGATTGAAGAGCTTTTTAAGCAGTTGGGGTTTCAAGCCTACCCTAGACAGACCTCGGACCCTCTGGGAGTCCATCTGGGCAAGGGGAGATAGGCTGTGTAGGCCACTTTCAGTTCATTACAAGCTGCTAGGGGGGTCCCAAGACCTTGAGACCCCTCCCCATCTCTCCCGCTGGGAGACGCTGACAGGTAGGCACGCTTCCTTGGAGGAGTGGGAGCGAGCTCTCTCCCTGACCCAGAGAGCTATACATTGCACAACACTATACGAAACTTATTTTAAACTTCTCACTCATTGGTACTATGTACCCACTAGGTTAGCGAAAATATTCCCAGCAGCGTCCCCCAATTGCTGGAGGAATTGTGGCCACAGGGGTAATGCACTACATATTTGGTGGGAGTGCCCCGTGATTCGGCCCCTGTGGACTAGGTGCTTCTCTGTGCTACAGAGCATTGGCATCGGGCTTCCCGGTCTAGCTGACTCAGCCCTCCTCCACTTAAACTTACACTCTTTACCTAAAAATCACGCGTATATCTGCATTTACCTGTTCATGACTATAAAGTACTCTGTTGCATGCTCCTGGAAGAAGGAACGGGCACCAAGTTGGGCAACGATCTGTAACAATATGGCATACATTTACACAATGGAAAAGGACATCTTTTACAAACTGAATAAGTCTGACCTGTTTGAGTTAATTTGGGCTGACTGGAAGGAGCTCCAAAATACAGACTGGAGGCCCAATGCAACTGCCCAAGACACATAGTTCCAAGCCTATATCTCCTCTACGACAGTAGCCCTCCTACCACGTACACTACCTCAATTAGTCGGTCCAGGCTCCCCTCCTGACACCTTTCTTTATACTTCTCCTCCCCTTCACTTCTATCAAACCTCCTTTCCACCACCCTCCTTTCTTATGCTCAGAAAATCTATTACATGATCCGATATTAAGTCCCCCCCCCCCCTTTTTTTTTTTTTTTTTAATTTTTTTTTTTTTAATTTCTTCTTTGATCTCAGACTTATCAGCCATGAATCAAGGCTCGATGAGTCAACTCTGTTCATAGTGTTATGTTAATGTTGAAAATATGTCTTAATTTGTAGGGCGCAGACCCCCACTTGTTATATCTGTAAACTTCATCTTGTCAGATAGGAGCTGCGTCTCCACAGTATTAGTATATCCTACTACTTTCTATCAATAAAAATTATTTGAATTAAAAAAAAAAAAATAATGAAATTAAAAAATAAAATTTTAATTTTAAACTAAAAAAAAAAAAAAAGAAAAAAAAAAAAAAAAGAAAATAGAGCTAGAATCCTAGCAAACCAACAAGATCAGTAGGAAACAATCTGGTTAGAGTGCCTCAATGAGTGAGATAATTGAGTCTTCAGGAGCAAGATGAACGGGTAGAGATGAGGGGGGGAGGAAATAGGGATTTGATCATGATTGAGATTGAGTCAGGCTAGATAGAAAGCGGAATTAACACACCATTATATTTTGAAATGTTACTGAAAGGTCGATAAACCAAAATTACTCTTGTCTTGTGTGGAAAACTCACATATTCAATCACTTGAAGGCTGCAATGTTATTGTATTTGTATTTTTTGTTTTTATGTTTCTAACTGTTATGTAAGATGCTTTATGTAATAACATTCAAAAGTCAATAAAAAAAAACTTTCATATAAAAGCAGGGAACACTATATGGCAGTAGTTTTACAAGAATATTATCCATTTGCAAAAGCACTAGATGACATCATTTCCTGCCATGTAGTGCTTCACATGCCTACCTAGGTATCTCTTCAACACAGAATATGGACTGAAGCAAATTGTAAAGTAAATTGGAATCTTTTAAAATTATATTCTCTGTCTGAATCACAAATGAAAAAAACATAATCTATGCTTACCTGATAAATTTATTTCTCTTGTAGTGTATCCAGTCAACGGATCATCCATTACTTATGGAATATATTCTCCTTCCCAACAGGAAGTTGCAAGAGTCCACCCACAGCAAAGCTGCTATATAGCTCCTCCCCTAACTGCCATATTCAGTCATTCGACCGAAAACATGTAGAGAAAGGAAAAAACCATAGGGTGCAGTGGTGACTGTAGTTCAAATGAAAAAATTACCTGCCTTAAAGTGACAGGGAGGGGCCGTGGACTGGATACACTACAAGAGAAATAAATTTATCAGGTAAGCATAAATTATGTTTTCTCTTGTTAAGTGTATCCAGTCCACGGATCATCCATTACTTATGGAATACCAATACCAAAGCTAAAGTACACGGATGATGGGAGGGACAAGGCAGGTACTTAAAAGGAAGTTACCACTGCCTGTAAGAAACCCTTTCTCCCAAAAAAAGCCTCCGAAGAAGCAATGTATCAAATTTGTTAAATTTGAAAAAGTATGAAGCGCAGACCAAGACTCCGTCTTGTAAATCTGTTCAACAGAAGCCACATTTAAAAAAGGCCCAAGTGAAAACCACAGCTCTAGTAGAATGAGCTGTAATCCCTTCAGGAGGCTGCTGTCCAGCAGTCTCATAAGCTAAATGAATTATGCTTTTTAACCAAAAAGACAGAGAGGCTGCCGAAGTCTTTTGACCTCTCCTCTGTCCAGAATAGACAACAAACAAGGTGAACGTTTGATGAAAACTGTAGTAGCTTGTAAGTAAAACTTTAAAGCACAAACCACGTCCAATATTGTGTAATAGACGTTCCTTCTTTGAGGAAGGATTAGGATACAAGCATGGAACAACTATCTCTTGAGTGATGTTCTTGTTAGATACCACCTTAGGAAAAAAACCAAGTTTGTTACGCAGGACTACCTTATCTGTACGAAGGACCAGATAAGGAGAATCACATTGTAACACAGATAACTTGGAGACTCTACGAGTCGAGGAAATAGCTACCCAAAAGGAACTTTCCAAGATAAAAATTGATATCTATGGAACAAAAAAGGTTCAAACGGAACTTCTTGAAGAACCTTAAGGACCAGGTTTAAGCTCCATGGTGGAGCAACAGTTTTAAACACAGGCTTGGATCTAACCAAAGCCTGACCAAATGCCTGAACGTCTAGAATACCTGCCAGACGCTTGTGCAAAAAAATAGACAGAGTAAAAATCTGTCCCTTTTAAGGAATTAGCTGACAACCCTTTTCTCCAAAACATCTTGGAGAAAAGATAATATACTGGGAATCCAGAATTTACTCCATGAGTAACCCTTGGATTCATAACAATCAGATATTTACACCATATCTATGTTCAATTTTCCTAGAGACAGGCTTTCATGTCTGTATTAAGGTATCAATGGCTGACTCGGAGAAGCCATGCTTTGATAACATCAAGCGTTCAGTCTCCAGGCAGTCCATCTCAGATTGATTCTATTTAGAAGGTTGAAAGGACCCTGAGGTAGAGGGACCTGTCTCAGAAGCAGAGACCGTGATGGAAAGGATGACATGTCCACCAGATCTGCATACCAGGTCCTGCGTGGCTACGCAGGCGCTGTTAAAAACACCAAAGCCCTCTCCTGCTTGGTCTTGACCTCCGGACGAAATCCCACTCCCCCGGAAGAAAAAAGTCTGACGACTTAGAAAATCCACCTCCCAGTTCTCAACACCTGGGATATGGATAGCTGATAGACAAGAGTGAGTCTCTGTCCAGTGAATTATTGTAAGACTTCTAACATCGCTAGGGAACTTCTGTTCCCCATTGATGGCTGATGTAAGCCACAGTCGTGTATATTGTCCGACTGAGTATGATGTACCTCAGAGTTGCTAACTGAGGCCAAGTCTGAAGAGCATGGAATATCACTCCCAGTTCCAGAATATTTATTAGAAGGAGGGTCTCCTCCTAAGTCCACTATCCCTGAGCCTTCAGGGAGTTCCAGACTGCATCCCAACCTAAAAGGCTGGCATCTATTGTAACAATTGTCCCATCTGACCTGCGGAAGGTCATACCCTTGGACAGATGGACCCGACATAGTCACCAGAGAAGAGAATCTCTGGTCTCTTGGTCCAGGTTCAACAGGGGGACAAATCTGTGTAATCCCCGTTCCTCTGACTGAGCATGCATAGTTGCAGTGGTCTGAAATGTAGACGTGCAAACGGTACTATGTCCCTTGACGCTACCATTAAGCCGATTTCATTCATGTACTGAGCCACCGAAGGGCGCGGATGGGATGAAAAACACAGCAGAAATTTAGAAACTTTGACAACCTGGACTCAGTCAGGTAAATTTTCATTTCTACAGAATCTATCAGAGTCCCTAGGAGGGAAACCCTTGAGATTGGGGATAGAGAACTCTATCCTTGTTCACTTTCCACCCATGTGATCTCAGAAATGCCAGTACTACGTCCGTATGAGACTTGGCAATTTGGATGTTTGACGCCTGTATCAGGATGACGTCTAAATAAGGGGCCACTTCTATGCCCCGCGGCCTAAGGACCGCCAAAGCGACCCCAGAACCTCCATAAAGATTCTTGGGGCTGTAGATATCCCAAAGGAAAGAGCTACAAACTGGTAATGCCTGTCTAGAAAGGCAAACCTGAAAAACGATGGTGATCTTTATGCATCACAACGTGAGGATAAGCATCCTTCAAATCCATTGTAGTCCTCTATTGACTCTCCTGGATCCTAGTTAAGATGGTACGAATAGTTTCCATCTTAAATGACGGAATTCTGAGGAATTAGTTTAAGATCTTTAGATCCAAAATAGGTCTGAAGGTTCCCTCTCCTTGGGAACCACAAACAGATTTGAGTAAAAACTCTGTCCCTGTTCCTCTCTTGGAACTGGATGGATCTCGTACACAATGTAAGAATGCCTCCTTTATCTGTTTGCAGATAATTGTGAAAGGCGAAATCTCCCCTTTTTTTGGGGGGGGAATCTTTGAAATCCAGAAGATATCTCTGGGATATAAATTCCAATGCCTAGGGATCCTGGGCATCTCTTGCCCACGCCCGGGCGAAGAATGAAAGTCTGCCCCCTATAGGATCCGTTACCGGATAGGGGTCCGTTCCTTCATGCTGCCTTAGAGGTAGCAGCAGGCTCCTTGGCCTGCTTATCTTTGTTCCAGGTCCGATTGTCTCCAGCCCGCCTTGGACTGAGCAAAAATTCCCTCTTGTTTTGCCTTAGAGGGAGTGGATGCCACACCTGCCCTGAAGTTTTAAAAAGCACGAAAATTAGACCTTTTTTGGCCCTTGATTTGGACCTACCCTGAGGAAGGGCATGACCTTTTCCTCCAGTGATATAAGCAATAATCTCCTTCAAACCAGGCCCGATAGGGTCTGCCCCTTGAAGGGAAGTTAAATAGCTTATTTATTAAAGTCACGACAGCTGACCATGATATAAGCCATAGCGCTCTGCGCGCCAGTATAGTAAAACACAGAATTCTTAGCCGTTAGTCTAGTCAAATGAACAAAGGCATCAGAAAACAAAGGAATTGGCTAGCATAAGCTTGTCAAATATATTCATCCAATGGAGTCGCTAACTGTAAAGCCTCATCAAGAGACTCAACCCAGAACGCCGCAGCAGCAGTGACAGAAGCAATGTATGCAAGGGGCTGCAGGATAAAAACCCTGTTGAATAAACATTTTTTATCCATTGGATCTAAAAAGCACAACTGTCCTCGCCAGAACTGTCTGCCAGAAGTCCCGTGTGGCGGTAACTATTAGAAAACATTCTTCTAAAAAATAGGAGGGGAAGAGAACGGCACACCTGGTCTATCCCATTCCTTATTAAAAAAAAATTAGTAAACCTCTTTAGGTATTGGAAAAACATCAGTACACACCGGCACTGCATATTATTTATCCAGTCTACACAATTTCTCTTGCCCTGCGATTGTACACATTCATTCAGAGCAGCCAAAGCCTCCCTGAGCGACAAGTGGAGGTTCTCAAGCATAAATTTTAAATGTAGAAATATCAGAATCAGGTTAAATCATCTTCCCTGAGTCAAAAAAATCACCCACAGACTAAGCATATTGTGAGGTAGTATCATACATGGTTCTTAAAGCGTCTGTATGCTCTGTATCTACCCCCAGAGCTATCTGCTTTCCTTTAATTTCAGGTAGTCTGACTAATACTGCTGCCAGAGTATTATTCACCACCTTTGCCATGTCTTGTAAAATAAACGCTATGGGCGCCCTTGATGTACTTGGCGCCATTTGAGCGTGAGTCCCTGAAGCGGGAGTCGAAGGGTCTGACACGTGGGGAGAGTTAGTCGGCATAACTTTCCCCTCGACAGAATCCCCTGGTAAAATAAACGCTATGGGTGCCCTTTATGTACTTGGCGCCATTTGAGCGGGAGTCCCTAAAGCGGGAGTCAAAAGGTCTGACACGTGGGGAGAGTTAGTCGGCATAACTACCCCCACAACAGAATCCACTGGTGATAATGTTTTTAAAGACAAAAAATTATCTTTATTGTTTAACATGAAATCAGTACATCTGGTACACATTCTAAGATGGGGTTCCACCATGGCTTTAAAACATAATGAACACAGAGCTTCCTCTATGTCAGACATGTTAAAACAGACTAATAATGAGACTAGTAAGCTTGGAAAACACTTTAAATCAAGTTAGCAAGCAAATATATAAAACGTTACTGTGCCTTTAAGAGAAACAAATTTTGTCAAAATTTGAAAAACAGTGAAAAAAGGCAGTAAAACAAACAAAATTTTTACAGTACATGTAATAAGGTAACAGAGCATTGCACCCACTTGCCAATGGATGATTAACCCCTTAATGCAAAAAAACAGATAAAAAAAACGACAGACGTTTTTAAAAACAGACACAACAAAACTGCCACAGCAGATCTGTGGATTACCTTCCCTATAAACTATTTTGGAAGTCTTTTTAGCCCTTTAGAAATGTCCTGTAGTATTCATGGGACTGCTGAGGGAATCTGGATGATTCATTTTGTAATTTTAACTGCGCAAAAAAACGCTAAATTAGGCCCCTCCCACTCATATTACAACAGTGGGAAGCTTCAGTTAACTGTTTCTATGCAAAATTTAAGCCAGCCATGTGGAAAAAACTTAGGCCCCAATAAGTTTTATCACCAAACATATGTTAAAAAACGATTAAACATGCCAGCAAACGTTTTAAAACACATTTTTACAAGAGTATGTATCTCTATTAATAAGCCTGATACCAGTCGCTTTTACTGCATTTAAGGCTATACCAACATTACAGTGTTATCACCAATGTACGTTAAAAAACGATTAAACATGCCAGCAAACGTTTTAAAACACATTTTTATAAGAGTATGTATCTCTATTAATAAGCCTGATACCAGTCGCTATCGCTGCATTTAAGGCTTTACTTACATTACTTCGGTATCAGCAGTATTTTCTTAGTCAATTCCACTCCTAGAAAAAACATAATTTATGCTTACCTGATAAATTCCTTTCTCCTGTAGTGTGGTCAGTCCACGGGTCATCATTACTTCTGGGATATTAACTCCTCCCCAACAGGAAGTGCAAGAGGATCACCCAGCAGAGCTGCTATATAGCTCCTCCCCTCTACGTCACACCCAGTCATTCGACCGAGAACCAACGAGAAAGGAGAAGCTAAAGGGTGCAGTGGTGACTGGAGTATAATTTAAAAATGTAGACCTGCCATAAAAAACAGGGCGGGCCGTGGACTGACCACACTACAGGAGAAAGGAATTTATCAGGTAAGCATAAATTATGTTTTCTCCTGTTAAGTGTGGTCAGTCCACGGGTCATCATTACTTCTGGGATACCAATACCAAAGCTAAAGTACACGGATGACGGGAGGGCCAGGCAGGATCTTATACGGAAGGAACCACTGCCTGAAGAACCTTTCTCCCAAAAACAGCCTCCGAAGAAGCAAAAGTGTCAAATTTGGAAAAAGTATGAAGAGAAGACCAAGTTGCAGCCTTGCAAATCTGTTCAACAGAGGCCTTATTCTTAAAGGCCCAAGTGGAAGCCACAGCTCTAGTAGAATGAGCTGTAATTCTTTCAGGAGGCTGCTGTCCAGCAGTCTCATAAGCTAAACGTATTATGCTACGAAGCCAAAAAGAGAGAGAGGTAGCAGAAGCTTTTTGACCTCTCCTCTGACCAGAATAAACGACAAACAGGGAAGACGTTTGTCGAAAATCTTTAGTTGCCTTTAAATAAAATTTCAGAGCACGGACTACATCCAGATTGTGTAGAAGACGTTCCTTCTTTGAAGAAGGATTAGGACACAAGGATGGAACAACAATCTCTTGATTGATATTCCTGTTAGTGACCACCTTAGGTAAGAACCCAGGTTTAGTACGCAGAACTACCTTGTCTGAATGAAAAATCAGATAAGGAGAATCACAATGTAAAGCAGATAACTCAGAGACTCTCCGAGCCGAGGAAAAAGCCATTAAAAACAGAACTTTCCAAGATAACAGCTTGATATCAATGCAATGAAGGGGTTCAAACGGAACACCCTGTAAAACGTTAAGAACTAAATTTAAGCTCCATGGTGGAGCAACAGTTTTAAACACAGGCTTAATCCTGGCCAAAGCCTGGCAAAAAGCCTGAACGTCTGGAACTTCTGACAGACGCTTGTGTAAAAGAATGGACAGAGCTGAGATCTGTCCCTTTAAGGAACTAGCAGATAAACCCTTTTCTAAACCTTCTTGTAGAAAGGATAATATCCTAGGAATCCTAACTTTACTCCATGAGTAACTCTTGGATTCGCACCAATGTAAGTATTTACGCCATATTTTATGGTAAATCTTTCTGGTAACAGGCTTCCTAGCCTGTATTAAGGTATCAATAACTGACTCCGAAAAACCACGCTTTGATAAAATCAAGCGTTCAATTTCCAAGCAGTCAGCTTCAGAGAAATTAGATTTTGATGATTGAAAGGACCCTGAATTAGAAGGTCCTGTCTCAGAGGCAGAGACCAAGGTGGACAGGATGACATGTCCACTAGATCTGCATACCAGGTCCTGCGTGGCCACGCAGGCGCTATAAGAACCACCGATGCTCTCTCCTGTTTGATTCTGGCAATCAATCGAGGAAGCATCGGGAAGGGTGGAAACACATAAGCCATCCCGAAGGTCCAAGGTGCTGTCAAAGCATCTATCAGGACCGCTCCCGGATCCCTGGATCTGGACCCGTAACAAGGAAGCTTGGCGTTCTGTCGAGACGCCATGAGATCTATCTCTGGTTTGCCCCAACGTCGAAGTATTTGGGCAAAGACCTCCGGATGAAGTTCCCACTCCCCCGGATGAAAAGTCTGACGACTTAGGAAATCCGCCTCCCAGTTCTCCACTCCCGGGATGTGGATTGCTGACAGGTGGCAAGAGTGAAACTCTGCCCAGCGAATTATCTTTGATACTTCCATCATCACTAGGGAGCTTCTTGTCCCTCTTGATGGTTGATGTAAGCTACAGTCGTGATGTTGTCCGACTGAAACCTGATGAACCCCCGAGTTGTTAACTGGGGCCAAGCCAGAAGAGCATTGAGAACTGCTCTCAATTCCAGAATGTTTATAGGCAGGAGACTCTCCTCCTGAGTCCATGATCCCTGAGCCTTCAGAGAATTCCAGACAGCGCCCCAACCTAGTAGGCTGGCGTCTGTTGTTACAATAGTCCAATCCGGCCTGCTGAATGGCATCCCCCTGGACAGATGTGGCCGAGAAAGCCACCATAGAAGAGAATTTCTGGTCTCTTGATCCAGATTCAGAGTAGGGGACAAATCTGAGTAATCCCCATTCCACTGACTTAGCATGCACAATTGCAGCGGTCTGAGATGTAGGCGTGCAAAGGGTACTATGTCCATTGCCGCTACCATTAAGCCGATCACCTCCATGCATTGAGCTACTGACGGGTGTTGAATGGAATGAAGGACACGGCATGCATTTTGAAGCTTTGTTAACCTGTCTTCTGTCAGGTAAATCTTCATTTCTACAGAATCTATGAGTCCCCAAGAAGGGAACTCTTGTGAGTGGAAAGAGAGAACTCTTCTTTTCGTTCACCTTCCATCCATGCAACCTTAGAAATGCCAGTACTAACTCTGTATGAGACTTGGCAGTTTGAAAGCTTGAAGCTTGTATCAGAATGTCGTCTAGGTACGGAGCTACCGAAATTCCTCGCGGTCTTAGTACCGCCAGAAGAGCACCCAGAACCTTTGTGAAGATTCTTGGAGCCGTAGCCAATCCGAATGGAAGAGCTACAAACTGGTAATGCCTGTCTAGGAAGGCAAACCTTAGATACCGGTAATGATCTTTGTGAATCGGTATGTGAAGGTAAGCATCCTTTAAATCCACTGTGGTCATGTACTGACCCTTTTGGATCATGGGTAGGATTGTCCGAATAGTTTCCATTTTGAACGATGGAACTCTTAGGAATTTGTTTAGGATCTTTAAATCCAAGATTGGTCTGAAGGTTCCCTCTTTCTTGGGAACCACAAACAGATTTGAGTAAAACCCCTGTCCGTGTTCCGACCGCGGAACCGGATGGATCACTCCCATTAAAAAAAGATCTTGTACACAGCGTAGAAACGCCTCTTTCTTTATTTGGTTTGTTGACAACCTTGACAGATGAAATCTCCCTTTTGGGGGAGAGGATTTGAAGTCCAGAAGATATCCCTGAGATATGATCTCTAACGCCCAGGGATCCTGGACATCTCTTGCCCAAGCCTGGGCGAAGAGAGAAAGTCTGCCCCCCACTAGATCCGTTCCCGGATCGGGGGCCCTCACTTCATGCTGTCTTAGGGGCAGCAGCAGGTTTTCTGGCCTGCTTGCCCTTGTTCCAGGACTGGTTAGGTCTCCAGCCTTGTCTGTAGCGAGCAGCAGCTCCTTCCTGTTTTGGTGCAGAGGAAGTTGATGCTGCTCCTGCCTTGAAATTACGAAAGGAACGAAAATTAGACTGTCTAGCCCTAGGTTTGACTCTGTCTTGAGGTAGAGCATGGCCCTTACCTCCAGTAATGTCAGCGATAATTTCTTTCAAACCGGGCCCGAATAAGGTCTGCCCTTTGAAATGTATGTTAAGTAATTTAGATTTAGAAGTAACGTCAGCTGACCAGGATTTTAGCCACAGTGCTCTGCGTGCCTGAATGGCGAATCCGGAATTCTTAGCCGTAAGTTTAGTTAAATGTACTACGGCATCTGAAACAACTGAATTAGCTAGCTTAAGAGTTTTAAGCTTGTTTGAAATTTCATCTATAGTCATTGAGTCAAGAGTCTCTTCCAGAGACTCGGACCAAAAAGCGGCCGCGGCCGTGACAGACGCAATACATGCAAGGGGTTGCAATATAAAACCTTGTTGCACAAACATTTTCTTAAAGTAACCCTCTAATTTTTTATCCATTGGATCTGAAAAGGCACAGCTATCCTCCACTGGGATAGTGGTACGCTTAGCCAGAGTAGAAACCGCTCCCTCCACCTTAGGGACCGTCTGCCATAAGTCCCGTGTGGTGGCGTCTATTGGGAACATTTTTCTAAATACAGGAGGGGGGGGAAAGGGTACACCGGGCCTATCCCACTCCTTAGTAATTATCTCTGTAAGCCTCTTAGGTATAGGAAATACGTCAGTACTCGCCGGTACCGCATAGTATCTATCCAGCCTACATAATTTCTCTGGGATTGCAACGGTGTTACAATCATTCAGAGCCGCTAATACCTCCCCTAGCAGTACACGGAGGTTTTCCAGCTTAAACTTAAAGTTAGAAATGTCTGAATCCACTCTATTGGGATCAGAACCGTCACCTGCAGATTGAAGCTCTCCGTCCTCATGTTCTGCATACTGTGACGCAGTATCTGACATGGCCCTAATATTATCAGCGCACTCTGTTCTCATCCCAGAGTGATCACGCTTACCTCTAAGTTCTGGTAATTTAGACAAAACTTCAGTCATAACATTAGCCATGTCCTGTAATGTGATTTGTAATGGCCGCCCTGAAGTACTCGGCGTTACAATATCACGCACCACCCGAGCGGGAGATGCAGGTACTGACACGTGAGGCAAGTTAGTCGGCATAACTTTCCCCTCGTTGTTTGGTGAATGATGTTCAATTTGTACAGATTGACTTTTATTTAAAGTAGCATCAATGCAATTAGTACATAAATTTCTATTGGGCTCCACTTTGGCTTTAGCACATATAGCACAGAGATATTCCTCTGAGTCAGACATGTTTAACACACTAGCAATAAACTAGCAGACTTGGAAATACTTTTCAACTCAATTTACAAGTAATATGAAAAACGTACTGTGCCTTTAAGAAGCACAGAAAAAAGTTATGACAGTTGAATAACAATGAACCGGAGAAATTATAAATTCAAATTCTTTCCGGTAAAAACACAATTTAGCAAAGGATTGCTCCCATAGTAATGAATAACAAACCCTTACATAGCAGAAAAAAGGTACATAATAAAAACGTTTTTTATCACAGTCAAAGCACAATCTCACAGGTCTGCTGTGAGTGATTACCTCCCTCAAAATAATTTTTGAAGACCCTTGAGCTCTGTAGAGACGAACCGGATCATGCAGGGAAGAAAACAGTCTTGTGACTGAATTTCTGATGCGTAGCAAAAGCGCCAAAATAGGCCCCTCCCCCTCACCCACATCAGTGAGGGAGATCAGTAAACTGTCTTAAATTAAATAAAACTACCGCCAAGTGGAAAAAAACAGTGCCCAAAACAATTTTTCACCCAGTACCTCAGATAATTAAACGATTTAACATGCCAGCAAAACGTTTAACATCAATAAATGAAGTGTCATTAGAAAGCCTGTTGCTAGTCGTTCCCACTGCAAGTTAGGCTAAAAAAATTTTTATGCATACAGTATTATCTCAGTGAAGTGCCATTCCCCAGAATACTGAAATGTAAATATACATACATGACAGCCTGATACCAGTTGCTACTACTGCATTTAAGGCTGAACTTACATTATATCGGTATTGGCAGTATTTTCTCAGTCAATTCCATTCCTCAGAAAATAATATGCTGCTACATACCTCATTGCAGGTGAACCTGCCCGCTGTCCCCTGATCTGAAGTTTACCTCACTCCTCAGATGGCCGAGAACAGCAAAATGATCTTAACTACGCCGGTTAAAATCATACAAAAACTCAGGTAGATTCTTCTTCAAATTCTACCTGAGAAGGAACAACACACTCCGGTGCTGTTTTAAAATAACAAACTTTTGATTGAAGATATAAAAACTAAGTATAATCACCACAGTCCTCTCACACATCCTATCTATTAGTTGGGTGCAAGAGAATGACTGGGTGTGACGTAGAGGGGAGGAGCTATATAGCAGCTCTGCTGGGTGATCCTCTTGCACTTCCTGTTGGGGAGGAGTTAATATCCCAGAAGTAATGATGACCCGTGGACTGACCACACTTAACAGGAGAAATATTTTACTGCACATACCTTTTCTGCAGGAAAACCTGCACGCCATTCCCCCTCTGAAGTACCTCACTCCTCAGAATGTGTGAGAACAGCAAATGGATCTTAGTTACGTCTGCTAAGATCATAGAAAAACGCAGGCAGAATCTTCTTCCAAATACTGCCTGAGAAAAACAGCACACTCCGGTGCCATTTAAAAATAACAAACTTTTGATTGAAGAATAAACTAAGTATAAATCACCACAGACTCTCACAACCTCCTATCTATGTTGAGGCTTGCAAGAGAATGACTGAATATGGCAGTTAGGGGAGGAGCTATATAGCAGCTTTGCTGTGGGTGGACTCTTGCAACTTCCTGTTGGGAAGGAGAATATATTCCATAAGTAATGGATGATCCATGGACTGGATACACTTAACAAGAGAAATGTGGGTTTCATATCCCTTTAAGCGTACAGTCTAAGGATATCAAATGTTAGCGCTAAACCAATAATTCCATCCTTGTAGTATTTGGCCTTTATTTGCTATGTATTACTTGGAAACCTAGACATATCGGGTATTCCTAAAATCAGTGCAACACGATTCCATTTGGAGTTATTTTTTCTTTAGCTACACTAGACTAGTTTTATAGAAATGTTTTTAATTTTAAATGTTTTGTTCTTTTATATGCCCATTAAGGATATCACAAGAAAGCCCTGTTTGTCTGTAAAAAAATGGTGTATAAGTAGTGTGGGTGCATGTAACAAGATAGCAAATAATTATAGTGAAACGCCCAAACTACTAGAGAATTTTTAGCATTTTTCTTATTTCCCTATTCGGTTTAAGGAAGTTTACTACGCAATCTCACAATAAGAAGATAGAGAAGGCGCCACTTATCTTTTTTTGATAGCGCCCCTATTTATACTCTTTTGGGTATTACTTATACTGGCAATCTCACAAGTTTTCAGTAAAATTTTATGAGATCATAGTAAAGCAAAGCATGACCTCAGCACTGCTGATGGGCTATGTTTTTCCCCGAACCTGCAGCTGGACAGTAGCAGAAGGATAACTTAACTGAGCACATGCACATTGTGAGATTATAGATATTTTGAGATAAAATATCTTCCTTTATTACATAGAGGTATTCAGGTGATATTTTCTTGTCAGCTTTTTACAGATATACTGAATCCCTTTCAAGTAATTTAGCATACAAGTATTATGTCCCTTTAAAGGGCCACTAAACCCAAAATCTTTCTTTCATGATTCAGATAGAACATACAAATTTAAACCACTTTACAATTTACTTCTATTATTTATTTTGCTTTATTTTTTAGATATCCTTAGTTGAAGAAAAAGCAATGCACATGGGTGAGCCAATCACGAGGCTTCTATGTGCAGCAACCAATCAGCAGCTACTGAGCATATCTAGATATGCTTTTCGGCAAAGAATATCAAGAGAATAAAACAAATTAGATAATAGAAGTAAATTAGAAAGATGTTTAAAAATGCATTCTCTTTCTAAATCATGAAAGAAAAAATGTGGGTGTCATGTCCCTTTAAGGATTAACTATAGAAAATGTATGTAAACATAGCCAGCAGGACTTCCGGTGGGAGGAGCGAAGGGAGAGCAGCAGGCTATGTGAGCAACGTTACTAAATTGTCAAAAGTCTGTTCTAGCCAACACTTTCCCCGCTCCCACGTAAACGCCTTGCAGAGCATCGGCTGGGGAACAGCACTGGGCGATAGTATCAGCCAGCATCTAAGCGTGAGGAATATAACAACCCCCTAACTGCGGAAGTCAGAGTGGAGGAGATGGAATGCATAGGTGCCATCTTAGTTTTACTGCGGCTCCACGTGGAGCTTGAAAAGGCCACTACTCTCATCGGACAACATACACAGCTGCCAGAACCAAGACACATCACAGTGCTGGTGGTGGGAGACACCAGAGGGAAGGAGCTAAACGGTCGTTACGACCTGTCGTGCAGACAGAGTCGCTGTGAGGGGTAAAGTAATCACCGCTTTCACTAGCTACACCTATACATCTTCTGCACGATCAGTGACATTTCCCATTGCTGTGTTTCACGCTGGTGTTACTGCTACATTACAGGACGGCACACAGTGATTGCAGCTACTATCGATATTGTTACTAATATATTAGATTAGGGGGACTGCAACTACTGAACAATACCCTTAATAAGAGGCCTGCTTATATTCTCCACACAATACTACTCAGGGTTAATTGTTGCCGATACATGGGCACACAGTCATCACTCTAAATGACAGTAAGCCTTGTGCATTGGCACTATCATTAATTCAACTAAACTACAAGAGAGGCCTGATTAAAGAAACAACCATGGTCTAAATTGAGCCTGTTTTCTGAACCCCCCCCCCCCCCCCCCCGCCCCTTGCCCTCAGTCCAGTGAATAATCTATGGAAAGGTGTCTATTGGGCTGTTATCTATTGTGAATCTTGGCTGCGCCCTGTCTACTATTAAAACTGTGACTATCACTATACCTTGCTCAGATCAGCCAAGACAGCTTCTTAAAGCTTGCAATCCCTGCACTCATACAGGCTTAATAGACTGCCAGCTGGTGTATGCAGAAGTATTATAGCAGTTTTCCCAAAACTACTGATAAAATTACATCAAAGAACAAAAATACAGACAGGCGAACAAAACCTCAGACAGAGGTCCACCCTGCCCCTTAATACAAGACACGCACCCTATCGTAGCTCAAATTTCTGCACGGTTTTTACCTAAAATTGAACAGTTGCAAATGGGGGTGGAATCACTATCCACTGAATTTAAACAGTTTTCTAGAAGACTCACCCACGTGAAACATAGGGTGTCTGAACATAAGGACCGCCACAGAGAAATCTCCACATCAGTATCCAATTTACAGAAACAGAATACAGATCTGAGGGGGCGCTTGGATGACCTTGAAAATAGGTCTCGCAGGAACACTTTGCAGAAATCCAACTCCCACAATTACTCAAGATGTCTGATACTAATGTCCCGTGTGTAGCAGAGAGGGCGCACAGAGTGGGTCAGCCAAGATCGGAGCAACCTAATAAAGAGACGGCGAGACACGTTTTAATAAAATATTTAAACTTTAAAGATAAAGTGGAGCTCCTTAGAGCTTACCGTAAAGCAGGCCCTATCACTTTTGAAGGAAGAAAACTGTTGCTGTTCCAGGACTATTCATCTGAGGAAACCTGACCTGAAGGTGTTCAATTTTAAGATTTTAGATTTTATATGGGTGAACAAGAGGCACCGAATCAGTTCCCAGAAATTGTCCAGATCGGTAATGCATGGAGGCCTCCCAACCTTATGTTTTACAACTGGGCGGCCCTGTCTAAGTTTGTAGTGGACTGGCTGAGCCAGCAAGACCATTTTACCTTTAGAACCTTGGAGGGAGAGCAGGTGAGGCCCTGCTCATTAGCATTCCTCCCCCATCCGATATGACAACAGATCCAATCTCATGTAGGAGACTTACTTCCGGTGACAGAACCTTTACGTGCTTGGAGGTCACTCTGCAGATGGCTAGGGATCCCACAGACCTGCATTAGGTACTTACTATTCCATGGGAACCCCAACTTCATAGCAGGTCTTACCACCCAGCCTTTTAGAGTTTGGCAACAGCAGGAATTACAGAACATCCAACACTTCTTAGATGATGCAGACAGCACGATTAAAAGTTTTAGATTATTACAAACCCAGTACTCTTTGCCGAACACACATCATTATGCCTATTTATAGGCAAGACATTACGTTACTGGCCTTTTGCAAAAGGGGGATATTTTGAAAAAGAACGCGCCCAATAGGGCAATTAGTCTCCTTGTTCACACAAGGAATATTCTACATCTCTCCAATATACAGGCTGTTGTGTTGGAACCAACTAATACTATCACTAGAGAAAATATAGCAAAAAAATTTACCTCTTCCCTAGAAACCCCAGTGGAGCCAGGAATGATACAGACTAGTATAGCAACACTAAGGAAGAGCACTCTTTCACAGGAATTGAGGGACTCACACGTTAGGTTATTACATCAAGTCTATATAAAGCCCAGTATGTGTAGGAAAACATAATTTATGTAAGAACTTACCTGATAAATTCATTTCTTTCATATTAGCAAGAGTCCATAAGCTAGTGACGTATGGGATATACATTCCTACCAGGAGGGGCAAAGTTTCCCAAACCTTAAAATGCCTATAAATACACCCCTCACCACACCCACAATTCAGTTTAATGAATAGCCAAGAAGTGGGGTGATCAGAAAGGAGCGAAAACATCAAAAAAATAAGGAATTGGAATAATTGTGCTTTATACAAAAAAATCATAACCACCACAAAAAAGGGTGGGCCTCATGGACTCTTGCTAATATGAAAGAAATTAATTTATCAAGTAAGTTCTTACATAAATTATGTTTTCTTTCATGTAATTAGCAAGTCCATGAGCTAGTGACGTATGGGATAATAAATACCCAAGATGTGGAACTTCCACGCAAGAGTCACTAGAGAGGGAGGGATAAAATAAAGACAGCCAATTCCGCTGAAAAATTAATCCACTACCCAAATCAAAAAAGTTTCAATTTTTATAATGAAAAAAACTGAAATTATAAGCAGAAGAATCAAACTGAGACAGCTGCCTGAAGTACCATTCTACCAAAACTGCTTTTAAAGAAGAGAAAACATCAAAATGGTAGAACATAGTAAAAGTATGCAAAGACCACCAAGTCATTGCTTTGCAAATCTGATCAACAGAAGCTTCATTCTTAAAAAGCCCAATAAGTAGAAACTTACCTAGTAGAATGAGCCGTAATCCTCCGAGGCGGGAATCCACCCGACTCCAAATAAGCATGATGAATCAAAAGTTTAAGCAAGATGCCAAAAAATAGACTAGAAGTGTATCTGAAATCTGAATAGCTTCAACATAGAATTACAACAACTCTTACCATATCCAAAGAAAGTAAGAATCTCACCAAAGAAGTCTTAGGAAAACAATAATTCCTCCCTAATGTTTGTTAGAATTTACAACTTTAGGTAAGAATTGAAATGAGGACAGCAAAAACCACCTTATCCTGATGAAAAAAAAAATCAGAAAAAAGAGATTCACAAGAAAGAACAGATAATTCAAAAACTGTTCTAGCTGAAGAGATGTCCAAAAAGAAAAATACTTTCCATGAAAGTATTTAATGTCCAGAGCAAGCATATGCTCAAATAGAAGAGCCTGAAAAACCTTCAGAACCCAATTAAGACTCCAAGGAGGAGAAATTGGCTTAATGACAGGTTTGATACGAATCAAAACCTGAACAAAATGATGAATATCAGGAAGTAACACTGCCTTATCCTGATGAAAAATCAGAAAAAGATATTCACAAAAAAGAGCAGATAACTCAAAAATTCTTCTAGCAGAAGAAATAACCAAAAGGAACAATACTTTTCCAAGAAAGTAATTTAATGTTCAGAAAATGCATAGTTTCAAACGGAGGAGCCTGTAAAGCCCTCAGCACCAAATTGAAACTCCAAAGAGGAGAGATTGAATTAATGACAGGCTTGATACGGACCAAAGCTTGTACAAAACAATGAATATCAGGATGATTAGCAATCTTTCTGTGAAAAAAGAACAGAAAGAGTAGAGATTTGTCCTAACAAAGAACTGAAGACAAAACCTTATCCAAACCAACCTGAAAAAATAATAAAATTCTATAAATTTTAAAAGAATGCCAAGAAAAGTAGGTCTTCCAGACTCAATAATAAATCTTTCTAGAGACAGATTTACGAGCCTGAAACATAGTATTAATCAATGAGTCAGAGAAACCTCTATGACTAAAAACCAAGCGTTCAATCTCCATCCCTTCAAATTTAATGATTTGAGATCCTGATGGAAAAAATGGGCCTTGAGAAAGAAGGTCTGGTTTAAACGGAAGTGTCCAAGGTTGGCAACTGGCCATCAGAATGAGATCCGCATACCAAAACCTGAGAGGCCATGCTGGAGCCACCAGCATAACAAACAAATACTCCATAAGAATTTTGGAAATCACTTTGGAAGAAGAACTAGAGGCGGAAAGAAATAGGCAAAAAGATAATTCCAAAGAAATGTCAATGCATACACTACTTCCGCCTGAAGATCCCCGGACCTGAATAGGCCCCTGGGAAGTTCTTAATTCAGATGAGATGCCAACAGATCTATTTCTAGAAATGCTCACACCTGAAAAATTGAAAAACATATCTGGGTAAGAGAGACCATTCTCCCAGAAGTAAAGCTTGATTAACAGAGATAATCCGCTTCCCAAATATCTATACCTGGGGAAAAAAACACAGAATTTAGATAGGAGCTGGAGTTAGCCCAAGCTAATATCCGAGACACTTCTGTCACAGCCTAAGGACTGATAGTCCTACCCTGATGATTGACATACACCATAGTTGTGATATTGTCTGAAAAACAATTAACGTCTCTTCCTCAAAAAGAAACTAACTGAAAAACTCTGAGAAAACACGGAGTTCTAAAATATCAAATGGTAATCTCGCCTCCTGAGATTTCCAAACCCCTTGTGCTGACAGAGATCCTCAGACAGCCTCCCAACCAAAAAGACTCACATCTGTAGAGATCATGGTCCAGGTTGAAAGAAACGAAGAGACCTGTAGAACTAAATGATGGTGATCTTAACCACCAAATCAAGAGAGCTAAATATTAGGATTCGAAGATTTAAAATGCGAAATCCTAGAATCCCTGCACCATAATTCAGCATAAAAGACTGGAAAGTTTCTTTCTATTGAAAATTAGCAAAGGGAATTGAATCCAATGCTGTGGCCATAAGACCTAAAACTTCTATGCATATATAGCAACTGAAGGAAAAAATAGAGACTAAAGGTACCGACAGACGGAACCCAATAAAATTGTCCCTTGTCTGATAGAGACAAAGACAGTGACACAAACTATCTGGAAACCTAAAAAAGATGACCCTTGTGTGAAGAATCAAGAGCTTTTGAAAACAAGATCCTCTAACTATGTCCTGGAAGAACAAAGTGAATCATATGAGATTCCGAATCCTCAGAAAATAATCTGAATGAAAACAAACATGAAAATATGCATTTATTGTATCTAATGAAAACAAATAATGCTATCACTGACCAAAAAAAAAGGCAGAATAGTTTGAATAAAACTCCAAAACCCAGTTCCTAAAAATGGAACTGGAAGAAATACCCCAGAAGATTCCAGGTCTGAGCAGCGATTGAACCCCACGGGTGATCAGCCATGCTTCAACAGTACCCAAAATATATAGGACCGAAACACACTTAAAGAAAGTGTTAGCCTTACTGGAATAAAATCAAAGAAATTTGGACCGAATAGAACAAAATAAATTTCAAAAAAGTCTTAACCTGCCCCTTGCCAGCCAAGCTGGAATACGGCACGTACATCGCAATTTTAGGGAGCTGATTTCGAACTGAAAAATTTCCAATTAAAAACATGTTACTTGGGAAAGAATTCAGGAATTCGTTCCTTAATAAGAACAACCAAACTAGTATAAGCTTAAAGTTTTAGTCTTAGAACTCAATCTTGAAGCCCAGAGTAACAGTTAAGAATTTAATCCAATTATAAAACAAATAATTGATTATCTTAGAACAAAAGAAACATGGATTTTTAGAAATCACAAAATTCTTCTAGCTAAAACAGCTAAAGACATAGATTAAACCTCATTTGCGAAAATTTTCAATAAAATGAAGACATAAATGAAAATTATTAGCTTGATAGTCCAGTTAAAGGACCAGTCAATACAGTGGACTTGCATAATCAATAAATGCAAAACAACAAGACAAATGCAACAGCACCTAGTCTAGTAAATTTTGTCCCTTTAACAATGCTAAAATAAATCATAATCTGATACTTGATCTTAAAGTTAACAGAAAAAATGAAGCAATTGCAACATCCAAATAAATCACAGGTCCAAGAAAAGTACCTGAAACTAAATAATTTTCCATAAATAAGATACAACCATCTAAAGGAAAAACAGAATTTATGCTTACCTGATAAATTACTTTCTCCAACGGTGTGTCCGGTCCACGGCGTCATCCTTACATGTGGGATATTCTCTCAGGAAATGGCAAAGAGCCCAGCAAAGCTGGTCACATGATCCCTCCTAGGCTCCGCCTACCCCAGTCATTCGACCGACGGACAGGAGGAAATATGCATAGGAGAAACCATATGATACCGTGGTGACTGTAGTTAGAGAAAATAATTCATCAGACCTGATTAAAAAAAACCAGGGCGGGCCGTGGACCGGACACACCGTTGGAGAAAGTAATTTATCAGGTAAGCATAAATTCTGTTTTCTCCAACATAGGTGTGTCCGGTCCACGGCGTCATCCTTACATGTGGGAACTAATACCAAAGCTTTAGGACACGGATGAAGGGAGGGAGCAAATCAGGTCACCTAAACGGAAGGCACCACAGCTTGCAAAACCTTTCTCCCAAAAATAGCCTCCGAAGAAGCAAAAGTATCAAATTTGTAAAATTTGGCAAAAGTGTGCAGAGAAGACCAAGTCGCTGCCTTACATATCTGGTCAACAGAAGCCTCGTTCTTGAAGGCCCATGTGGAAGCCACAGCCCTAGTGGAGTGAGCCGTGATTCTTTCAGGAGGCTGCCGTCCGGCAGTCTCATAAGCCAATCGGATAATGCTTTTAAGCCAAAAGGAAAGAGAGGTAGAAGTTGCTTTTTGACCTCTCCTTTTACCAGAATAAACAACAAACAAAGAAGATGTTTGTCTGAAATCTTTAGTAGCCTCTAAATAGAATTTTAGAGCACGGACTACGTCCAAATTGTGTAACAAACGTTCCTTCTTTGAAACTGGATTCGGACACAAAGAAGGTACAACTATCTCCTGGTTAATATTCTTGTTGGAAACAACTTTCGGAAGAAAACCAGGCTTAGTACGCAAAACCACCTTATCTGCATGGAACACCAGATAGGGCGGAGAACACTGCAGAGCAGATAACTCTGAAACTCTTCTAGCAGAAGAAATTGCAACCAAAAACAAAACTTTCCAAGATAATAACTTAATATCAACGGAATGTAAGGGTTCAAACGGAACCCCTTGAAGAACTGAAAGAACTAGATTTAGACTCCAGGGAGGAGTCAAAGGTCTGTAAACAGGCTTGATTCTAACCAGAGCCTGAACAAATGCTTGAACATCTGGCACAGCTGCCAGCCGTTTGTGAAGTAAAACAGATAAAGCAGAGATCTGCCCCTTCAGAGAACTTGCAGATAATCCTTTCTCCAAACCTTCTTGTAGAAAGGACAGAATCTTAGGAATTTTTATCTTGTTCCAGGGGAATCCTTTAGATTCACACCAACAGATATATTTTTTCCATATTTTATGGTAAATTTTTCTAGTTACAGGCTTTCTAGCCTGAATCATAGTATCTATTACAGAATCTGAAAACCCACGCTTTGATAAAATCAAGCGTTCAATCTCCAAGCCGTCAGTTGGAGGGAGACCAGATTCGGATGTTCGAATGGACCTTGAACAAGAAGGTCCTGTCTCAAAGGTAGCTTCCATGGTGGAGCCGAAGACATATTCACCAGGTCTGCATACCAAGTCCTGCGTGGCCACGCAGGAGCTATCAAGATCACCGAAGCCCTCTCCTGATTGATCCTGGCTACCAGCCTGGGAATGAGAGTAAATGGTGGGAACACATAAGCTAGGTTGAAGGTCCAAGGCGCTACTAATACATCCACTAGAGTCGCCTTGGGATCCCTGGATCTGGACCGTAGCAAGGAACCTTGAAGTTCTGACGAGACGCCATCAGATCCATGTCTGGAATGCCCCATAATTGAGTTATTTGGGCAAAGATTTCCGGATGGAGTTCCCACTCCCCCGGATGGAAAGTCTGACGACTCAGAAAATCCGCTTCCCAATTTTCCACTCCTGGGATGTGGATTGCAGACAAGTGGCAGGAGTGATCCTCCGCCCATTGAATTATTTTGGTCACTTCTTCCATCGCCAGGGAACTCCTTGTTCCCCCCTGATGATTGATATATGCAACAGTCGTCATGTTGTCTGATTGAAACCGTATGAATTTGGCCTTTGCTAGTTGAGGCCAAGCTTTGAGAGCATTGAATATCGCTCTCAGTTCCAGAATGTTTATCGGGAGAAGAGATTCTTCCCGAGACCATAGGCCCTGAGCTTTCAGGGGTTCCCAGACCGCGCCCCAGCCCACCAGACTGGCGTCGGTCGTGACAATGACCCACTCTGGTCTGCGGAAGCTCATTCCCTGTGACAGATTGTCCAGGGTCAGCCACCAACGGAGTGAATCTCTGGTCTTTTGATCTACTTGAATCGTCGGAGACAAGTCTGTATAATCCCCATTCCACTGTCTGAGCATGCACAGTTGTAATGGTCTTAGATGAATTCGTGCAAAAGGAACTATGTCCATTGCTGCAACCATCAATCCTATTACTTCCATGCACTGCGCTATGGAAGGACGAAGAACGGAATGAAGTACTTGACAAGAGCTTAGAAGTTTTGATTTTCTGACCTCTGTCAGAAAAATCCTCATTTCTAAGGAATCTATTATTGTTCCCAAGAAGGGAACTCTTGTTGACGGGGACAGAGAACTTTTTTCTTTGTTCACCTTCCATCCGTGAGATCTGAGAAAGGCTAGGACGATGTCCGTATGAGCCTTTGCTTTTGACAGAGACGACGCTTGAATCAGGATGTTGTCCAAGTAAGGTACTACTGAAATGCCCCTTGGTCTTAGAACCGCTAGAAGGGACCCTAGTACCTTTGTGAAAATTCTCGGAGCAGTGGCTAATCCGAATGGAAGTGCCACAAACTGGTAATGCTTGTCCAGAAAAGCGAACCTTAGGAACTGATGATGTTCCTTGTGGATAGGAATATGTAGGTACGCATCCTTTAAATCCACCGTGGTCATAAATTGACCTTCCTGGATGGTGGGAAGGATCGTTCGAATGGTTTCCATTTTGAACGATGGAACCCTGAGAAATTTGTTTAGGATCTTGAGATCTAAAATTGGTCTGAATGTTCCCTCTTTTTTGGGAACTATGAACAGGTTGGAGTAAAACCCCATCCCTTGTTCTCCTATTGGAACTGGATGAATTACTCCCATCTTTAACAGGTCTTCTACACAATGTAAGAATGCCTGTCTTTTTATTTGGTTTGAAGATAATTGAGACCTGTGGAACCTTCCCCTTGGGGGTAGATCCTTGAATTCCAGGAGATAACCTTGAGAAACTATTTCTAGTGCCCAAGTATCCTGAACATCTCTTGCCCAAGCCTGAGCGAAGAGAGAAAGTCTGCCCCCCACCAGATCCGGTCCCGGATCGGGGGCCATCCCTTCATGCTGTTTTGGTAGCAGTGGCAGGCTTCTTGGCCTGCTTACCCTTGTTCCAGCCTTGCATCGGTCTCCAGGCTGGTTTGGGTTGTGAAGTATTACCCTCTTGCTTAGAGGATGTAGAATTAGAGGCTGGTCCGTTTCTGCGAAAGGGACGAAAATTAGGCTTATTTTTAGCCTTAAAAGACCTATCCTGAGGGAGGGCGTGGCCCTTTCCCCGGAGATGTCTGAAATAATCTCTTTCAAATCAGGACCAAACAGTGTTTTACCCTTGAAAGGGATGTTAAGCAATTTTGTCTTGGAAGACACATCCGCTGACCAAGACTTTAGCCAAAGCGCTCTGCGCGCCACGATAGCAAACCCTGAATTTTTCGCCGCTAATCTAGCTAATTGCAAAGCGGCATCTAAAATAAAAGAGTTAGCCAATTTAAGTGCTTGAACTCTGTCCATAACCTCCTCATACGAGGATTCTTTATTGAGCGACTTTTCTAGTTCTTCGAACCAGAAACACGCTGCCGTAGTGACAGGAACAATGCATGAAATTGGTTGTAGAAGGTAACCTTGCTGAACAAACATCTTTTTAAGCAAACCCTCTAATTTTTTATCCATAGGATCTTTGAAAGCACAACTATCTTCTATAGGGATAGTAGTGCGTTTGTTTAGAGTAGAAACCGCCCCCTCGACCTTGGGGACTGTCTGCCATAAGTCCTTTCTGGGGTCGACTATAGGAAATAATTTCTTAAATATAGGGGGAGGAACAAAAGGTATGCCGGGCCTTTCCCACTCCTTATTTACTATGTCCGCCACCCGCTTGGGTATAGGAAAAGCATCGGGGGGCACCGGAACCTCTAGGAACTTGTCCATCTTACATAATTTCTCTGGAATGACCAAATTGTCACAATCATCCAGAGTAGATAATACCTCCTTAAGCAGTGCGCGGAGATGTTCTAATTTAAATTTAAATGTTACAACATCAGGTTCAAAGAGTAAGCAAGGAGGATCACACTAGCAGCAAAGCGTAAAAACTCACAACATACAGATACTCCAAATAGCCAATAGAGACCGATATCTAAGTCTGATACTGAATGGACAAGTTTTCAGACAGAACTTCCCTCTTCACCTGCCACACCGCAAACGAACAACCCCTTATATTCAGTTTTCAGCGTTACCTTGAATCTGTGATGCGCTGCTGTATATTCTCCTGGGGCGGCTTACATTCGGTCTGGCAGAGGCGGCGACCACAGAGTGAGTGTGACCGTCGACCTCAATCCTTTCACCGGTAATCCCAAACGCGGGTGCAGGGCTTACTTCCGGAAGTGACGTCAGGTCACCGGTCTCCGTAACTGTTCCGTTATTCTCTGGCTGAATTGGTGGGTATGATGGCAAATGCTCAAACCAGCTTACCAGGACCTAGGAATAAGGGCTCCTCACAACCCTTAAAAATTGCAGAAATAGAAAAAAAGAGAAAACGGTCCCAAAAAGGTAAGCTAAAAACGAATACTTTATTGTTCCATTAAAACAGGCGTAGAATATAGAAAAACATTTTAAAAATGTGATGGAAAAGGGTCTAACGCGTTTCGGCTAGCTGTTGCCGTATTCATAGACCATGATGGTCTATGAATACGGCAACAGCTAGCCGAAACTTTAATAAAATATTCTAAAACCGTAAAAACACAGCAAGTATCCACTGTAATTTGATTTCCTTATTGTAATTGTGTGTAATTTGAGTAAAATGAGCTCAAAACATGGACTTTGCAAAAACGAAGAAGCTTAGAGAAATAAACAAAAACGTCCATGTTTTGAGCTAATTTTACTCAAATTACACACAATTACAATAAGGAAATCAAATACAGTGGATACTTGCTGTGTTTTTACGGTTTTACAAATATGTTTTATTAAAATTGTATTTTTCTGCATAAAAAAGGAAGTAACTGTTGATAATATAACAATAAATAAATATTGTGTGCGCTCAGTGGTTTTACAGCAGAATATAATAAACTCGGCCAGAGGGTAAAGCTTGTAAGAAACAGACAGGTCCGGCTTTTTTTAGTGTCATAAAAAAATCTGCAAAGTCAGCAGCCCTCCTTTAAGTCATAGGTGACGTCAAATGGGCGGAGCTAAAAATCACATACTCTCGCGGTTTTAAAACCGTGGCGATTAAATTGCGTGCAGCCCTACGCAAGTATTTGTCACTGAAATATCTATTAAAAAAAAAAACATCCGCTATTTCCAATAGTGTTTCCCTTCCCCCACCCCGGGCTTTCAACCCCTTTTTTTCAACGTCATGCGCTTCTTCTGCGCATGTGTTAGATGAGAATCTCCTTTTTCAGAAGCAATGCGCGTCCATGAGACACACATGCTCTATAGATACAACCTAGACTCCCTGTGTACAGTGACCGAGTATACTGTCAGCTCTGCCTGCCGGGATAACATAAGACTCACTGTGCCTGTGATTCTTACACAATAGCCTCCCTCTGTCATGGGGGATATACAGAAGTGCAGCGTTCACTCGGGTAATATAGTGCTAATGAAGCCCACCCGGAGGCTTTCGCTGATTGGTTGGAAATTGGTTGAAACGCATGTGCAGATTGTCTACATCTGTTTTGAACGCATGCGCATAATAGTAAGGGCTCCACGGGTGCGCGCTTCAGAGATTAACAAGGAAGTGCCGGATGGGAGGAGTTGCATCTCAAACTGGAGCAAAGTTATTCTTTCAAATAGATTAGAAATGGTTTATATATTTTTTTTAAAAAGGTTAGCGGTTTGAATAACAACAATATGTAAGGAAAAGTGAATGCGTCATGCTAGATATTGGAGCACCAGGGCCCATCTTCTAGGTGCCACTAGAACCTGGCATATTTGAGTCATAAATCAAACAAATACCCTAATAAGTTCTAATGCATAAAGGACCATTTTTATTAACTCAATATTAAACAGAAACTGGGGTTTCCAAAATATATTTTTTAGTTTATCATAAATTTTCAGTACACCGCAGCACTGTTTACAGCACATGAGTTCATACAAGGTTTACAAAATCAAAAATTATTTAGAAGATCAGAACTAGCACTGCACTGAGCTGCTCAAAATACAGAGTTGCTTCTGCACCTTTTGCTTGAATAGACATTTTGCCATCTGAAAATGTATGCAATGCAGGCCCTGCAGAGCTGTAAATCATCCCCTCTTTGACAGCTCACAGGGCAGTAAGCACAAGGCAGTCCCTCACATGTTACCTTCTCAGCATGCCTACAGATACTACACAACAAAGAACAAAACCAGAAAAGTTCTTGAAATAAATCCCATGTCACAGTGTGAAATATAACTATGAAGTATCATCTGATTTACAGGATACGGGAGGATACGGGAGGGTACGAGATAAAAGGGTACTAGATAACCTTTTATATTATATCTATTAACCATATATCTGGAATAAAAGCCATTTATGTTCATGCACCCTGGGAGGATTCTGCAAAACTCAGCTAGAGAACCAATCAACAATGTAGTATGCCCATTAAATTGCACCACTTACTGAATTAGTAACTACTGGATAGGCCAGAAACATAAGGAGAACTTTAAGGGATACTAAACCCAATTTTTTTCTTTCATGATTTAGACAGAGCATGTAATTTTAATCAACTTTCTAATTTACTCCTATAATAAATTTATTTGTTCTCTTGCTATCTTTATTTGAAAAGCAGGAATGTTAAGCTTAGGAGCCAACCCATTTTTGGTTCAGCACCTGGGTAGCGCTTGCTGATCGGTGGCTAAATGTAGTCACAAATGAGTAAGTACTATCCAGGGCGCTGAACCTAAAATAAGCCGGCTCCTAAGCTTTATATTCCTGCTTTTCAAATAAAGATAGCAAGAGAACAAAGAAAAATAATTATAGGAGTAAATTAGAAAGTTTGTTAAAAATGACATGCTCTGTTTGAATCATGAAAGAAAAAAAAACTATTAATGCTTACCTGATAATTTCATTTCCATCTGTATGGGAAGAGTCCACAGCTGCATTCCTTACTTTTGGAAAACACTGAACCTGGCCACCATGAGGAGGCCAAGACACCCAGCCAAAGGCTTAAATACTGCCCCACTTCCTCATAACCCCAGTCATTCTGCCGAGGGAACAAGGAACAGTAGTAGGAGAAATATTAGGGTGAAAAAGGTGCCAGAAGAAAAAAATTTAATTTAGAGTCACCCACCGGAGAACACGGGCAGGAGCTGTTGACTCTTCCCATACAGATGGAAATCAAATTATCAGGTAAGCATAATTTATGTTTTCCATCTTAATATGGGAAGAGTCAACAGCTGCATTCCTTACTTTTGGGAAACATATACCCAAGCTCTAGAGTACACGGAATGCCAACGGGAGGGAAAAAGAGAGCCTGCAAAACCTCTCCCTAAGGCTGCTTCAGCAGAAGCAAAAACATAAAACTTGTAACATTCTGAAAAAGTATGCAAGGAGAACCAGGTAGCCAACTTACAAATCAGATCCATAGAGGCCTCATCCTTGAAGGCCCAAAAAGGAACCGATGCTCTCATAGAATGAGCCGTAATTCACAGAGGCGGCTTATGTCCCGCCGTCTCTATGCTAAACGGATGACACTCCTCAATCAAAAAAGTAAGGAAGTCGAAGAGGCCCTCTGACCCCTACGCTTCCCGGAAAGAGGACAAACAGATGAAGTTCTATCTTCGGGCCACAAGGGAATTTAGACAAACCTCTTTAAGGCACAAACCACATCCAAGAATACGTTGTAAACGTTCCTTCAACGAAGGAGGATTAGTACACAAAAAAGGAACCACAATCTCTTGATTGATGTTGCGAATTGACACAACCTTAGAAAGAAACCTAACTTGGTTCGTAAAACAGTCTTATCGGCATGAAAAGCCAGATAAAAGGACACATTGCAAAGCAGCAATCACAGATACTCTGCATGCATAAGCAATAGCCAGTAGAAAAAGAAACCTTCCCAGACAATTTTGTGTCTACTTCATGCATAGGCTCCAACAGAACCAGATACAACACTTTAAGAACAAGATTTAAACTCCAAGGAGGAGCCTAGATCTTAACACAGGTCTGAACCCAGCAGAGCCCTAACAAATGGCTGCACATCTGGAAGCTCAGAGAACCTCTTGTGCAGTAACGCAGACAGGGCCAAAAACTGTCCCATCGGGAGACTTGCAGAAAGGCCCTTCTTCAGTTCATCCTGGAGAACAGAATAAGTAGTTCCTCCACACCTTATGATAGATGTGACGAGCAACCAGCTTACGAGATTGATGAGAATAATAATGGTCAGCAGATCCCTGCGACAAGGTAACTTCCACGGAGGAGATGATGACATACCCACTATATCCGCGAACCATATCCTTTGCGGCCAAAATCGGAGCAATCAGTATCACTGACGCCTTCTTGACTCGAGACACTACACTAGGAAGTAGTGATAACGGTCAGAAAGGATAAAGTAGATTGAACCTCCAAAGCACCGCTAATGCTCCGTTAGCTCCGCCTGAGGATCCCTGTACCTCGACCCATATCTGGGTAGCTTGGTATTGAGAATTCATAAGATCTTCCTCTAGCAAATCTCTGTAAACACTCAGAATGGAGAGACCATTCCCTGGATGAAAGGATTGTCTACTGAGGCAATCCGCTTCTCAGTTGTCCACACCCGGAATGTGGATCGCTGACAGCGAACAAATGTGAGTCTCCCCCACACCAGAATCCGAGATACTTCCCTCATAACTAGAGAGCTTCTCGTTCCCCCCCCTGGTGGTTGATGTAAGCCACAGAGGATATATTATCTGATTGGAAATTGAATAACTGGGACGAACCCAGCAGAGGCCAAGCCCTCAGACCATTGTATATTGCCTGAAGATCCAAAATGAGGTTAGGCCCTGTGCCTTCCTGGCACCCAAAACAGCTCCCCATCCTGACAGACTCGCAACCGTAGTCACAATCACCCAGGATGGACTTGAGGCGGATGTCCCTCAGGACAAGTGATTCGGATAGAACCACCAAGAGAGCGATTCTCTTGATCGGTTGTCCAGAGAAATCTGTTGAGACAGATCCGAATGATCGTTGTTCCACTCCTTCAGCATGCGCAGTTGCAACAGTCTGAGGTGAAACCTGGCAAGGGAAATTATGTCCATGCTGGACACCATGAGACCAAGCACCTACATACACCGAGCCACAGATGGACTTAAGGAGATCTGGAGGGCAAGACATGTTGAAGCTAGCTGGCAATGTCTCTGGTCTGATAGAAATATTCTCATATCTATGGAGACTATTATAGTACCCATGAATTCTACTCTAGTACTTGCCACAAGAGAACTCTCTCTAGATTATCTTCCATCCATGGGAACGAAGAGGACAGAGGAGAAAATCCGAATGGTCCACTGTTCAAAAAAATTCTTGAAGCCGTAGCTAGACCAAACGGAAGGGCAATAAACTAAGTGCTGGTCCAGGAATGCAACCTTAGGAACTGGTCCTAGAGGATTGGTACATGAAGGGAGCATCCTTCAGATCTATCGTGGTCATGAACTGCCCCTCTGAAACGAGGGGAAGAATGGCCCTTATTGTCTCCATCTTGAACGAGGGGACATATAAAAACTTGCTTAAGCACTTTAAGTCCAGAATCAGATGGACGTTCCCTCCTTTTTAGGGACCACAAAAAGGTTTGAATAGTATCCCAAACCTCTCACTGCGATAGACACCAGGATAATAACTCCTAAGAGGACAAATCCTGTAAACTCTCCAGAAAGGCTTCCCTCCTTACTATGTCAGGAAGACAGAAGGAATCTGCCCTTGGGTGGCTGAGACTTAATACCTATCTAGGAACCTTGAGCTATGACCTCCAGGACCCATGGATCCTGCACGTCCCTGCATCAAGCGACTGAAAAGAGACATACTGCCCCTTACTTTATCCAGAAGAGGACAGGGGACCGCCCATTCATGCCGACTTAGATTCAGCGGGCTTCTTGCTCTACTTGGATTTATCTAGGACTGAGCCAGTTTCTAAGAGATCTTGGTTTGCTCTGGCTTAGAGGAGGACAGCTGACATGGGCTTTATCAGAACGAATAGAACGACAATCATCCCTTATACTAGTTCATATACTCTTGCCGTAGGAGGGCACCCTTGCCCCCTGTGACCATGGAGATAATTGAGTCCAGGCCTGGACCAAACAAAATCATTCCCTTCAAGGGGAGGAAGAAGTCTAGACTTAGAAGTCATATCCGCAGACCATGACTTCAGCCAGAGCCCAACGGGCCTGAACAGAAAAAGCTGAAGCCATAGCATTCAAGCGAAATCTGTCACAGATAAAAGAATTAGCAACCCTCAAGGCCGTAAATCTTTCCTGAGAAACATTGAGGATACCCACCACCTTGATCAAATCCTATAAAGGAGTCACACCAGAAGATAGTTTCTCCAGCAACCGCGGCAACAGCCCCCGGTTGAAACAAATATCCTGTATGTTGAAACATCTTTAACAGTTTCCATCTCTTATCCATGGGCTCTTCAAACAAAGAACTATCCTCAAGTGGGATAGTAGTACGTTTTAGCAAAGGTGAAGATAACGCCATCCCATATAGGGACGGAATCTCACAACTCCATTGAGAGACCAGGACCGGGAACAATTTGTTAAAGGGAGAAGAGGGGAAAAAAAGGAATCCAATCCTGTCACCTTCATTTTTAATAATGTTTGCCATCTAACAGGAGAAGGGAAGGCACCACCCTGTCCTCAAACTCTATTCCATTTAGGAATTAAAGGTTTATCAGGAAGTATGACCTCTGGAACCTCTGAATTTGTCAAAAACTTCCTTTAGAAGAAAGCTAAAACTAAAGTCTGGTTCCTCCACAGCCGGAGGTTTAGAGACAGTAGACTCCGACCCAGAAAGCTCATACTCTGAAGTCTCAGAAAGAACTTCATCCTCGAATAACCCTATCAGTTAAATCCAAAAAATTATTTGATGTATTCTGGGAAGGAGCGCAATATGTAACCTTTCGCTTGCGCTTAGCAGAGCAAGGTAAAGCATTAAAGGCCGCAGACATCGCCGGCTGAACTGCGCAGCAACGTGAAAAAAGGCCTCCACCAGATGGACATGGACTTGAGTGAAGAAAGCAGGCAGCGAAACTCGGCAACGCTGATTGCCTATGGAGCTGTTAAAGGGACAGTCTAGGCCAAAATAAACTTTCATGATTCAGATAGAGCATGTAATTTTAAACAATTTTCCAATTTACTTTTATCACCAATTTTGCTTTGTTCTCTTGGTATTCTTAGTTGAAAGCTTAACCTAGGAGGTTAATATGCTAATTTCTTAGACCTTGAAGCCCACCTCTTTCAGATTGCATTTTGACAGTTTTTCACCACTAGAGGGTGTTAGTTCACATATTTCATATAGATAACACTGTGCTCGTGCACGTGAAGTAATCTGGGAGCAGGCACTGATTGGCTAGACTGCAAGTCTGTCAAAAGAACTGAAAAAAGGGGAAGTTTGCAGAGGCTTAGATACAAGATAATCACAGAGGTTAAAAGTATATTATTATAACTGTGTTGGTTATGCAAAACTGGGAAATGGGTAATAAAGGGATTATCTATCTTTTATAACAATAAAAATTCTGGTGTAGACTGTCCCTTTAACATGAGTCAGGATGGTTTCACAGAAAGACTCTCACCTTCATCCTTGCTCTCACTGAGAGGCTGACAGGACTACTTAAAACTCCAGTCCCATCTCAAAGAGTACTACCCTCCATAAGAGACTACTCTGAAATCTAACACTTCTCTGCCAACCTCCTGAGACGAAAAGTAAAGAATGACTGGGGTTATGAGGAAGTGGTGAGGTATTGAAGCCTTTGGCTGGGTGTCTGCCTCCTCCTGGTGGCCAGGTTCAGTATTTCCCAAAAGTAAGGAATGCAGCTGTGGACTCTTCTAATATTAGGATGGAAATGTGGGTTAATTATCCCTTTAAGTTTACCTTTAGATATTCCCTCTGAAATCACTGCAGCTGTTAAACTATCACAAAATGTAATCTGTTAGTCTGAAACAAATGTAGCCTTTCAGAACACAGAGGTAGCAGGCATACTAGGGTATTTTGATGGATACATATTCAAGGAGACAGGAAGCAAGGCAATTGGAATGACAGAGACCAGATTTGCTGTAGTCCTCAGCAAAAAAAAAAAAAAAAAAAATAATCACAGTTCCCATGCCAAAGCCGCTCAGCCATCATTAAACCCATAATACTAAGAATAGCAAGGAAGGGCAAAAAAAAAAAAAAAAACAACAACATTGAAAAGATAGTAAATCAACTTTCAGGAAATGCTACCAATACACAGCAGGGAATAATTATTTTATTTATATATAGTTAGTACCCTATAAGACATAGGCATTCTGTAAAAACACATGCATGGAGAACAGGTTTTCTAGGAAAGCTGGTAATATCAAAGGGTCACCAGCAATGGTTATAGGGTGTCTAGACTCTTGCAGTGATCAGAATACTGCACCAAGAAGAGTAAATCCTTATTTGATCATCTGTACAATGTAAACAATTCTACTATGAAATGATAATTCAGTCTCCTTCACACCAAATAGGAGAATCCAAACTCTAACAGAAAGGGAGCCACGTGTAATAGGGTACCTTCCCTGATATCCTGGATGAATTTCTTCCTACTTTAGAAGTCATTAACCATATACCCAAAAGTACAAATACATTTTATTATTTCAAATTTCAAAAAGGGACAAAAAAATCCCTATACAAATTTAAAGGGACAGTCTATGCTAGAACTTTTATTGTTTAAAAAGATAATCTCTTTATTACCTACTTCCAAGTTTTGCCTAACCTACACGGTTATATTAATATATATTTTTATCTCTGTGATTAACTTGTATCTAAGCCTCTGCAGACTGCCCCCTTATTTCATTTCTTTTGACCGATTTGCATTTTAGCCAATTAGTGATGAATCATAAATATCTCCACAAGAGTGATCACAATGTCATCTATATGGCACACATGAACTAGTGCTTTCTAGCTGTGAAAAACTGTCAAAATGCTCTTAAGCCCTTGAAGAGTTAGTCTTCAAGGGCTTAAATATTACCATATGACCCTACCTAGGTTTAGCTTTTAACAAAGAATGCCAAGAGAACAAAGCAAATTTGATGACAAAAGTAAATTGTAAAGTTGCTCAAAATTGCATGACCTATCTGAATCATGAATGTTTAATTTTGACTAGCCTGTCCCTTTAATATTTTAAAATGATACATGACAGCTTACAAACATACTTTCCTTATCTAATATGTTCTCATATGCTTTTTCCATTGGCCTCCAAATATTAGCTCTGTGAACTGATATTGTATTGAGAAAGGATCTGAAACAGGTTCAATGTCAAACCAGAGCTAATACAGGAAGAATTCAAAGAAACAAGCATTTGGATAGCAATGGAAAGAGTTTGAGGTAATCCTATTTTTGCGGTTATCCAAAAAAGAAACTGAATAAGAACTAATTAGGGTATGCATTTAAAATGCTTACTATAAATTCATCTCATTAAACAGCTTTAAAAACAACTTCTTTCAAGTATCCACTTACATCTTTCTTTAGAAAACTTTTCAAGTGTCTGCAGATTAGATGAGTCATGTATTTGCTATCTTATAAGAATACACTAGGCTGTACATTGTAAGGTCTGTACTCTATACTGATTGTAGAATAATGGTACATATTGCATCCCTATAGAAAAATAATAATGGTACATATTGCATGCCCAGAGAACTATTGATAGAGTTTTCTTTGTCCCTATAACAACTTTAGATAACGTTTTCTAAAATGTATATTAATATGTTCACAGTGCAAATAAATACACAGACTACTTAGGAGGTAGAAGGTAAACATCTAGTATACCTTTTTAGATGAAGATACCTTGCCATACTGCATGGGCCTCTTCACTTTGCTAAACAAATACATTTGAACATTAAATTGAAATCATAATTCAACCATATTTACTAACCAGAAAAGAAAGTACACAGCGGATTGAAAAATCATGGGAACCAATGATTCACAGCTCCTATAATTTCACTTCTGGCTCCAAACATTTCAAATTTATCATACATTTCAATATCTCAATTTCTTGCTTTGACTAGTAACTTCATATTCTGTATAGCTTCTATGCTTCACATATAGTTTCCAACTTAAGACATGAATAAATAATGAACAATTGTATGATATGTAACACCACTCCAGAGAACCTATTTAAAAGGGTCATGAAAGTCAAAATCACATTCAAGATCCCGATCAAACATTTCCAACATACATTTATTTTTTTCTCTTTGTGTTGAAACGGCTCCTTTCCATTACAAAATGCTCAGGTGCACACATATATTACAGTTCAACAACATATAACACTGTTTTCAAAGTGATGCTTGTATGCCCCTGATCCTATATAGGTACGCATTAACGGAATAGAGCTAAGATTCAACAAAGAATACCAAGAGAACAAATTAGAAAATGTATGCTTACCTGATAAATGTATTTCTTTTTTGACACAATGAGTCCACAGATCATCTTAATTACTAAAGAGATATTCACCTCTTGGTAAGCAGGTGGAGGCAAAGAGCACCACAGCAAAGCTGTTAAATAGCTCCTCCCTTCCCTCCCACTCCAGTAATTCGACCGAAGGATAGAAAGGAAAAACCAAGGTGCAGAGGTGTCTGAAGTTTATAATAACCAACAACCTGTCTTTCAAAAACAGGGCGGGCCGTGGACTCATGTCAAAAAAGAAATAAATGCATCAGGTAAGCATAAATTTTCTTTTCTTTTTAATGACACAATGAGTCCACTGATCATCTTAATAACAAATGGGATTCAATACCCAAGCTTAGAGTACACAGATGAAACGGGAGGGACAAGACAGGAAACCTAAACGGAAGGCACCCCTGCTTGAAAAACCTCTCTCCCAAAAGCGGCCTCAGCCGAGGCAACAATGTAAAATTTGTAGAACTTTGAAAAACTGTGTAGAGGACCAAATTGCAGCCTTGCAAATCTGTTCCATAGAAGCTTCATTCTTGAACGCCCATGAGGAAACAACGGCCCTCGTGGAATGAGCCGTAACTCTCTCTAGAGGCTGTAGCCCAGCAGTCTCATATACAAAACGTATGATACTCTTCAGCCAGAAAGAAAGAGAAGTAGCTTTCTGGCCCTTACGTTTTCCTGAGAAAAACACGAACAAAGTAGAAGACTGGCGAAAATCCTTAGTTGCCTGCAGGAAAACTTTAAAGCACAGACCACATCCAGATTGTGCAGAAGCCGTTCCTTCTGAGAAGTAGGAATGGGACGCAAGGAAACAACAATCTCCTGATTAATGTTCCGATCAAAAACAACCTCAGGAAGAAATTCTAAATTAGTACGTAAAACTACCTTATCTGAATGGAAAATAAGGTAAGAAGACTCATACTGCGATGCCGAGAGTTCTGACGCTCTACGAGCATAAAAAAAAAATCGCAACAAGAAACAAAACTTCCCAAGATAACAATTTAATATCGAAGGAATGCATAGGCTCAAACGGAGCCCCTTGAATAACTTCAAGAACCAAATTCAGACTCCATGGAGGAGTAACTTGTTTGAACCCAGGTCCGACAAAAAGATTGTACATCTGGAACATCTGCCAGACGTTTGTGTAACAAAATAAATAAAGCAGAAATTTGACCCATGAGGGAACTTTAATCTCCTGAATAATGTCAACAATCGTTTCTCCAAACCCTCGTGGAGAGAAGATGAAATTCTTGGAATCCTAACTCTACTCCATGAGTAGCCTTTGGACTCACACCAATAGAAATATTTACGCCATATCTTACGTTAAATCTTTCTAGTAACAGGCTTACTAGCCCGAATCATGATCTCAATGACTGATTCAGAAAAGTCCTGCTTGGATCAGAATAAGCGTTTAATCTCCAAGCAGTTAGCTTCAGAGAAACTAGACTTGTGTGAAGGAAAAGCCCTTGAATTAGCAGGTGCTTCCTCAACATAAGTCTCCAAGGTTGCAGAGACGACATCTCCAGCAGATCTGCATACCAAAGCATATGATGCCAAGCTGGTGTAATGAGGATCACAGATGCCCTCTCCTGCTTGATTCGAGCAATGACCCGAGGAAAAAGCGCAAACGGAGGAAAAAAGGTCTACCTGCTCTGGAAGTCTGCCTCCCAGTTGTCCACCCCTGGGATGTGGATCGCCGACAAATAGCAAGAACAGGCCTCCGCCCCCTGAATTATTTTGGTTACCTCTTTCATCGCTAAGGAACTCTTCTCGTTCCTCCCAGATGATTAATATAAGTCACAGAAGTTATGTAGTCCGACCGGAACCTGATAAACTGGACCGAGGCTAACTGGGGCCAGGCCAGAAGAGCACTCTCAGCTCCAGAAACTTATAGGAAGAAAAGACTCTTAACTGAGTCCAAACACCCTGAGCCTTTAGGGAGCCCCAGACTGCTCCCCACCCTAGAAGGCTAGTGTCTGTAGTCACAATCACCCAAGATGGTCTGCAAAAGCAGGTTCCCTGGGAGAGATGAGCTTGAGACAACCACCATTGAAAAGAATCCTTTGTCTCTCACTTCCAGAAATATTCGAGGAGACAAATCGGTGTAATCTCCGATCCATTGCCTGAGCATGTATAACTGCAGAGGTCCGAGATGGAACCGAGCAAATGGAATGCTGTCCATTGCCGCCACCATCAGATCGATTACCTCCATGCACTGAGCCCTGAAGGCCGAGGGTTGAACTGAAGGGCTAGACAAGAATCGAAAATCTTTGATTTCCTGACTTCTGTCAGAAAAATCTACATTGATGGGGAATCTATTATGGATCCCAAGAAAGTTACCCTTGTAACTGGTACTAAGGAACTCCCTTTCAACTTTACCTTCCACCTGTGAGAATGCAGGAAGGATAACCCCATGTCTGTGTGGGATCTTGCTTGATGTAAGGATGGCACCTGGACTAGGATGTCGTCCAGATAGGGCGTTACTACAAGGCTCCATAACCGAAGCACCGCCAACAGCGATTCCAGAACCCTTGTACTGGCAGCAGTGGGATCTGAAGCCACGCCTCCAGAGAGACTAGAGCCTAAATCCAGCGCCTTACACCGCTCGGCCACGCTACCATTGTGAAAATTCTGGGAACTGTGGCAAGACCAAAGGGAAAAGCCACAAACTGGAAATGTTTATCCAGAAAGGCAAACCTTAGAAGCTTGTGATAAACCCTGTGAATGGGAACATGCAAGTACGCGTCCTTTAACCACTGTTGTCCTAAATTGATCTTAGATCAAGGGGAGAATGGAATGAATAGTTTCCGTCTTGAAGGACGGTACTCAGAGATTTGTCTAGACTCCTGAGATCTAAAATTGGACTGAAGGTTCCCTCTATTTGGGAACCACAAACAGATAGAAATGAAAATCCAGACCCCGTTCCTGTATCGGAACAGGAACAAACACTCCCAGGTCGGCGAGGTCTCCTATACAGTGTAAGAACGCCTCTCTCCTTTCTGGTCTGCAGATACTCTGAAAGTAGAACCTGCCTCTGGGAGGAAAACTTTTGAACTCTAGTTTGTATCCCTGGGACACCCAACAGCTTGCTAGCACACATTCAAGGTGCAAATAGCTGCAGCTGGTTTCAAACTGCAAACCTTCCGCTTGCTAGACAGCTAAGCTAACCATCAGGCTACTACAGCTGGCACTTTCTATTGCCCAGGGATCCTAAGCGGAGAATGAAGGTCCGTCTCCTACAAGATCCGGTCCCGGATCAGGGGCAGGTCCTTCATGCTGTCTTTGATTCAATAGCAGGCTTCTTGGATAGTTTTCCCTCGAAAGGAACAAAAATTACCCTGTCGTCCCTTTATGTTTATTTCTCTTATCCTGAGGGAACGGATGCCTTTACCTCCCGTGATATCAGAGATAATTTCCTTCAAGACAGGTCCAAACAAGGTCTTCCCTAGTTTAAGAGCTTTTATCCTATCCTGGATTTAAACAAGAGAAGTTACCGTCCTGAGAACAACTCATCTAACCTATATGCTTACTAGTGACGGTAGCAATGCACACAGCTGGCTGCCATTGAAGGCCCTAGTGTACATTTTTTTTTCTTTTTTTTTTCTTTAAGTAGAGACTCTAATTACTTGACCATAGGATCTTAGAAAAAAAAACAACTATCCTCTAAGGGTATAGAAGATCTAGTGTCGGAGTCGTCCGTGGTAGCCAAAACCTCCTCAATTAACACATGGAGGTATTTAAGCTAAAAAACTGAAAGCTAACAACTTCAGGATCAGATAAAGATATTACTCCATCTGAGTATGAGAATTCCCCCTCAGATACTATCAAAGTATCTTCCCCTTACAGTTACAAGGAAGAAACATTCAAAATAGCAACTACTGAAATAAATCTCCTAAATGATTGAAAATATGTCCTTTAGTACTGTTTTCTACCTCATGGGAAAAACAGATAATGCATGAAATGCAGATAAACTCCAGGTAAAGTGTGAAAGGAAGCGCAGTGCACTGCCATACATTTTTGGGACACTATAGGAAGCGTGTCCCTTGTCAAAAAAACTCCTAAACAGCAAAAGTCTTAGTAGGAGTAGGTTCAGAAAAGAGATACATTTTTAATAAAAATTAACACATGAAAACCGTTACTGTCACTTTAAATTTTAAAATGTAACATTTTGTTTTCTCTTTAAGTGTTAAAGTGCAATCATCTTTATTTTATTGAGGAAAGAAATGACTGAATATGTACAGGAGGAACTTTAGTACTGTAAAAACTCCCTCTACCTCTCAGCTTGACTCAGCTGAGGAGTCAGACAGTCTCTCTACTCAATCCTGGAACAACTGTAGCGCTGACCTTAAGCGCAAGCACTCCAACATAAATTCCTCCATTCCTTCCGTAACCGGATGTGTGAGGGAGGAGGTGCTGTCTGTAAAGTGCAAATTCTAAGTCTGAAGTTCCTCCGCTCCTTCCGATAACCGGAAGCGCTAGGAAAAGAAGGTGTGCAACTACAATGGCGCCATTTACAAGCTCTGCCCCTTCGTGGGCATTTCCACAGCCATCTCTTGGTCGCCATTATTTAAGTACAGCCAACGGGAGCAATGAATGGACTGAACAACTTCAGTTTAAAAGCTGCTCATTCCAATTCGTTACGGCTACACAGAAAAAAACCTCACACTGAACTTGCTAAACAGCTCATCGCAGTTTAAATATGCGATTTACTGAACAGTGTCAGTTTAACCAGCTGCTAGTCCGATTGTTACACATAACAGAGAAACCTCACATTGCTCTGCCTCAGTATGTAATCTCCCGGTTGGCTATTATTAGATATGAAACCGCCGGGAGATGAGTCATGTCGCATTCAAGCCCAGTGCCTGCGTCCTAGCTGCCTTATAGAGTCCCCTAAAACATAAGGAGAATCTGCCCAAAGTTCCATGAGGTCTGAATAAAAATAATAAAGTGCCCAAACTTTTTCTGAGTTCTTTCCTACTCCCAAAAAAAAAAGTCAGCACTTACCTCATCGTCTGCCTGGCAACAAGGCAGTTCCCAGGTTTAAGAGGTCCTCTCCCTCCCATGGACCTGTGAATAAACGAAAGTCCTGAGTAAAATCCCTCAGGTTTTCAGGGTAAGGGAAGCATCAGAATATGGGAGGCGCAGTGAGAATTATGTCCAACAAGTTCCCATTGCTCTAAAGCCACCAATGCTCTACTGAAGAGACGGATATTGACTACGGCTACACCCTAGGACAAAGCAGCACAATCTTGTACCACTTTAAAAATAATAAACTCTTGATTGAAGAACCATAACTAACATCTCACTTTGCCACTTCCTATTACTAACGTAGGCAAAGAGAATGACTGGGGTGGGAGGGAAGGGAGGAGCTATTTAACAGCTCTACTGTGGTGTTCTTTGCCTCCTCCTGCCGACCAGGAGGTGAATATCCCATTAGTAATTAAGATGATCCGTGTACTCATGTCATTAAAAATTAATAAAGTAATGTAAAGTGTTTTTTTTTTGGGGGGGGGGGGATTAATTCTGACTTTCATGCCAGTTTCATTGGAGGAAAAAACATAAAATATTACCTCTATGGTGGGATGAGTATTATGCTTGTAAGCAGTGTAGAGTGGAAACTGAATCTGAAAGATTTTTGCCACACACAACAACAGTTTTTCTTTTTCCTCTGTACTCCATAAATTAAACAAGTCAGTGCTATTCAACGTCTCCTCGTCAGTCAAGTTACAAGTCCTTCCACTTTCCAATTTCTCCTCAGGTGCTTTGGATGCATCAGAGTGCTCTTCTTCCCTCTCCTCGTCATCTTGTGCCTCCTTCTCCACATTCAGCAGCTCCTCAGATGGATTACTCTCATCCGGCCAGTTTGAATGCGGACTAGTAGTGCAAATTTTCAAAAGCTGGTCCCTCAGGGCTTGGACTTGTCCAATCACCAAGTTGATAAGGGCACACACTACTTGATTAAATATTTCCAGATGTTTATACTCCTTAAAGCAGCACAGACATTGCCTGAAGGAAAATAAAAAATATATATATTTCCTTTTCATACTAAATTGAACATAATAAAAGATACTGTATATTACTGTAATTGCCGATTTATTTATTTTTTACATGACATAAAAAGCAAGAAAAAATATCAAACCAGCCCTTATAACCACAAAGTCTTAAATTCTTCATCAGATTTACAACAACAAAAAAACACAGGTTATTGTGCTCGAACCAAATCATGTACCTTTTCTTCTTTTCTTTTCTATGATTTTGTTTTGGCCTAAACTAAAGCAGGTCTAAAAATCAATAAATACCACAGAAGAATATTGAGCCAACAAAACATGGAGGACTGCAAAATGCCAGAGTTAATGAGCTATGTATGCATCAACGTCTTTATGTTCATTTATTAGTACAGATAGAAAACCCTTTATCCAAACTGCTAGAATAAGAAAAGGTTTGGATTTTGAAATATTTGTATATTTGCATCCGTAAAATCGGACAGTTTGGCGTTATGATGGAAACTAAGTGTAAACAACAATATATTATGTCATTAAGGAAATATTTACATTACATTATATAGCTTATATATGCAACCTAATGGTAGTTTTATATTATTTTTTAATACCTTTGTATACATAGACCTCCATAAAGATAGTACACTACTGTAATCAGAAAGGTAATATTTGCTGTTTTAAATAAATAGAGTTATTTCCCAAAAACAAAAACCAAGCCAAAGGAAATAGGAAGAGAAGATTGTGACTTATAGGCAGAAAATATGTTTGCTAAAAAAAAATTTTTTTTATATACACACACACATATATATATATATATATATATATATATATATATATATATATATATATATATATATATATATATATATATATATATATATATATATATATATATATATATAAACATAAACAACAGTAAAAATAAATTAGAAGATCTGAAATTCCATTTAATCAAATTCAACTTGCAAGAAAATAATTAGCACACGTTTTGTTAAAGTCATTGTAAATCCTAGAGTTTGTGAAACGTTAGGATTTACAATTGGAACAAATAAAGGGGACTTTCATTCATGAAGTATAAAATATTTCATGCTGAAAGCTCCTTTATTTGTTGGAAGCGTTCGCCGCACTCAGCTGCTCAGGCAGCCCACGGCAGAAGGCTATTTTCTGTGAGGTGACGTTTCCACCTCTTAGCAAATAGCCGTGCGTTTCAACTGGCGCCTAGCTAGATAGACTGCAAGGCTATTGGCTAAGAGGTGTAAATGTCACCTTACAGCAAAATAGCGTTTAGCCAAACGCTTCCAACAAATAAAGGAGCTTTCAGAATGAAGTATTTTATACTTCATGAATGAAAGTCTCCTTTATTTGTTCCACTAGTAAATCCTAGCGGTTCACAAACGCTAGGATTTACAATCACTTTAAAGAAAGACCTAATCACTGAGGAAAAAAAAAAAATCAGTCCTTCTCTGCTCAATGATAGGAAGTACTGGGATATATGTTTTAGGTATATTATAACTGTCACGGATACCAGACAGCTAAGGCTACCCCCAGCCCCCTACTACATGGCTCACTCCCTGTTACATTAGATTAGGGCATTTCATGGCTTATGGGATCTCCCAGATGCGTGCTATGAGTGACGCCGCCCCCCCGGGAACACCCCAAAACCGTCAAACCTTGGTCCTGGGATTCTGTGGGACTATGGCTGCTATGGAGGCGCCGGTCTGTCTGGAGGGGCGGGAAATGGTGGGATTGTCCAGTGTCTTATCAAGATGAACTTTGTGTATAAAAGGAGTGTATGTTTTACAATAAAATCAGTTTCTGTTTCACCTGAATGCTAGTATGTCTAGTTATTTGGGTGGGCTCCAGCTAAAATCCCTTTCCTGGGCTACATAGCAGCCTGTTCCAGGCAGAGGACGGACCCTCTGGCAGAGCTACCTAGTCTGGGTATCCGGAGTCTGCCACAGGGTGGGACCCTAAATACTGGTGCTGACGGGCCTCAGGGGTGGCTACATGCTGTGGTCACTTGCCAGCTACATAGCTGCATTCGGCAGGAAGGAAGCAGGACCCGTTTGGCGGAGCTACCCAGTCGGGGTAGCCGGGGTATCTATCACAATAACTATGTAATTATTTGTAATAGAATATATTTAATACAGCTAGAGAGGCCAAGATCAGCGCTAAAAACTTCTGGACGCTGCTTAAGACATGAAATGTTGGCCCAGTATAGATTAAGAGTGTATTTATTTTTCAACAAGTTTAAGAACCCTCAAATGCATTTCATTTTACAAAGCAGTGTTATATAGCAGCTAGAAACTAAGGTTAGGGGCAAAATCTAAGGGAGCTTTGAAAGGCTTATCTTTTAGCTAACAACTCAAACAAAATACTCCAATGTTTTAGCATTGATTGAGCTGCATCTCTTAGTAAGTACCAGCTAGATTGTTTTGCACTGTATGTTGAGGCTAGATTGAAAGAGGTACAGTGACTAGAGTGAAACAAATTACATGCTCTAACAAATTACAGAATATTATTTTTGCACTACAGACTCATTTGAAAACTCTTTAGTTTTCTACACAAGTTTGCTTAGTGCAAACAGAACCTGCACAGATTTGTTATAGAGTTACCTTGCATGGAGAAGAAGGGGGAAAGATTTAAAAGCAAAATTAACAGCAATCTGAAAAGACTATGCAGTAAAATTAAGCCATTTATGTTAAAGAATGAATAAGACAAAAAAAAAAATGGACAAACTACAGTATAGCATGGACTACAGTAAGTAAGAATGGTGCTGAATTACCATGCAAGCAAATACTAATGCAGAATGTACCAAGTAACCAAAATGGTAAACTAATCCATTTACCTCTGGGTCCAGGAATTAATGTAGGCAAATATCTTGAGTGCATTTTCTTTTCTGAGCTGCAATCCATCACTGCCTTCGGTGTCTGCTACTACAAAACAAAATGCATAAAACATTCAGCAAATGACAGGCAAAATCTAGAAAAAGGACATTATTTCTTGAAAGTTTTAAACACTGATGTAGGTAAAAAAAAAAAATTAAAAAAAAAATTTATGCTTACCTGATAAATGTATTTCTTTTTTTGACACGATGAGTCCACGGATCATCTTAATTTCTAATGGGATATTCACCTCCTGGTCAGAAGGAGGCGGCAAAGAGCACCACAGCAAATCTGGTAAATAGCTCCTCCCTTCCCTCCCACTCCAGTCATTCGACCGAAGTTAAAGGGACAGTCAACACCAGAATTTTTGTTGTTTTAAAAGATAGATAATCCCTTTATTACCTATTCCCCAGTTTTGCATAACCAACACAGTTATAATAATATACTTTTTACCTCTGTGATTAACTTGTATCTAAGCATCTTTTGACAGACCCCTGATCACATGACATTTTATTTATTATCTATTGACTTTCATTTTAGCCAATTAGTGCAGTGTCTGCCACAATCCACGGGCGTGCTCACAATGTTATCTATAGGGTTTACCTGAACTAGCTCTCCCCTGCTGTGAAAAGCAAATACAAAAGCATGTGATTAGAGGCGGCCTTCAAGGGCTTAGAAATTATCATATGAGCCTTCCTAGGTCTAGCGTTCAACTAAAAATACCAAAAGAACAAAGCAAAATTGGTGATAAAAGTAAATTGGAAAGTTGTTTAAAATTACATGCCCTATTTGAAACATTAAAGTTTTTTTTGGACTTAACTGTCCCTTTAAGGATAGAAAGGAAAAACCAAGGTGCAGAGGTGTCTGAAGTTTATAATAACCAACAACCTGTCTTACAAGAACAGGACGGGCCGTGGACTCATCGTGTCAAAAAAGAAATACAGTACATTTATCAGGTAAGCATAAATTTTCTTTTCTTTTTTATGACACAAGTCCACGGATCATCTTAATTACTAATGGGATTCAATACCCAAGCTAGAGTACACAGATGATATGTGAGGGACAAGACAGGGAACCTAAACGGAAGGCACCACTGCTTGAAGAACCTCTCTCACAAAAGCGGCCTCAGCCGAGGCAAAAGTGTCAAATTTATAGAACTTTGAAAAAGTGTGAAGAGAGGACCAAGTTGCAGCCTTGCAAATCTGTTTCACAGAAGCTTCATTTTTGAATGCCCATGAGGAAGCAACAGCCCTCGTGGAATGAGCTGTAACACTCTCAGGAGGCTGCTGTCCAGCAGTCTCATATGCAAAAACGTATGATACTCTTCAGCCAAGAAGAAAGAAGTAGCCGTAGCTTTCTGTCCCTTACGTTTTCCTGAGAAAAGTACAAACAAAGAAGAAGACTGACAAAAGTCCTTAGTCGCCTGCAGGTAAAACTTTAAAGCAGGGACCACGTCCAAATTGTGCAGAAGACATTCTTTCTGAGAAGGATTAGGACACAAAAGGAGGAACAACAATCTGATTAATGTTCCGATCAGAAACAACCTTAGGAAGAAATCCTAATTTAGTACGAAAAACTACCTTATCTGAATGGAAAATAAGGTAAGGAGACTCATACTGCAATGCCGAGAGCTCCGACACTCTAAGAGCAGAAGAAATAGCAACAAGAAATAAAACTTTCCAAGATAACGTAATATCTAAGGAATGCATAGGCTTAAGCAGAGTCCCTTGAAGAACTATGAGAACTAAATTCAGACTCCATGGAGGAGTAACTGGTTTGAACACAGGCCTGGTCCTGACAAAATGATTGTACATCTGGGACATCTGCCAGACGTTTGTGTAACCAAATAGATAAGGCAGAGATTTGACCCTTTAGGGAACTTGTCGATAAACCCTTTCTCCAAACCCTCTTGGAGAAAGGACAAAATTCTAGGAATCCTAACTCTACTCCATGAGTAGCCCATGGATTCGCACCAATAGAGATATTTACGCCAAATCTTATGGTAAAGTCTTCTAGTTGCAAGCTTAAGAGCCTGAATCATGGTCTCTATGACCAAATCAGAAAACCCCCGCTTGAATAAAATTAAGTATTCAATCTCCAAGCAGTCAGCTTCAGAGAAACTAAATTTGGGTGAAGAAAGGGCCCCTGAATCAGGTCCTTCCTCAATGGAAGACTCAAAGGGGGCAGAGATGCCATCTCCACCAGATTTGCATACCAAATCCTGCGAGGCCAGGCCGGTGCTATGAGGGTCACCGAAGCCCTCTCCTGTTTGATTTGAACAATAACCCGAGGAAGAATAGCAAACTGAGGAAATAGGTATGCTAGACTAAAGGTCCAAGGGACCGCCAGAGCATCTATCAGTTCCGCCTGGGGGTCCCTGGACCTCAACCCGTATCTCGGGAGCTTGGCATTCTATCGGGATGCCATGAAATCCAATTATGGCTGACCCCACTTGAGAATCAGGTTGGAGAACACTTCCGGATGGAGTTCCCACTGCCCCGGATGAAGGGTCTGCCTGCTCAAGAAATTCACCTCCAATTGTCCACCCCTGAGATGAGGATTGCCGACAGACAGCAAGAGTGAGCTTCCGCCCACTGGATTATTTTGGTTACGTCGGTCATCACTAAGGAACTCCTCGTTTCTCCCTGATGATTGATGTAAGCCACAGAAGTTATGTTGTCTGACTGGAACCAGATAAACCGGACTGTGGCTAACTGAGGGCCAGGTCAGAAGAGCATTGAGATCGCTCTCAGCTCCAGAATGTTTATAGGAAGAACAGACTCTGGCTGAGTCCCAACCCCCTGAGCCCTTAAGGAGCCCCAGACTGCTCCCCACACTAGAAGGCTGGCGTCTGTTGTCACAATCACCCAAGATGGTCTGCGAAAGCAGGTTCCCTGGGAGAGATGATCCAGAGACAACCACCATTGAAGATAATCCCTTGTTGTCTCATGCTCCAGTAGTATTCGAGGAGACAAATCCATATAATCTCCGTTCCATTGCCTGAGCATGCTTAACTGCAGAGGTCTGAGGTGGAACCGAGCAAACTGGATGATGTCCATTGCCGTCACAATCAGCCCGATTACCTTCATGCACTGAGCCACTGATGGCCGAGGAGTGGACTGAAGGACTAGACAAGTATTGATAATCTTTCCACCCGTGAAATCACAGGAAGGATAACACCATGTCCGTGTGAAATCTTGCTTGCTGTAAGGATGGTCTAGGATGTCATCCAGCTAGGGCGCCACTGCAATGCCCCGTAATCGAAGCACCGCCAAAAGCGATCCCAGAACCTTTGCAAAAACTCTGGGAGCTGTGGCAAGACCAAAAGGAAGAGCCACGAACTGGAAGTGTTAGTCTGATTCCTGGCACCCTGACAGCTGGACAGAGACGAGAAGTGCAAAAATAATCACACCTTTATTAATAGCAAAAAATAATAAAAAGTCCACAAGTCAAATAAAAAGCCAGGAGTCAAAACTAGAGCTGGTAGTCAGACAAGCCAAGTCAGGAGCCAAAGCGAGTAGTCAGATGAGCCGGAATCAGGAACAAGGAGAACAGCAGAGTCAGGAACAAGCCAGGGATCAGGAACCAGGAGGGACGTCAGACAGCCAGGTAATACACAGGCGCTCTCACAAACAGGTCTGAGACAACGCAAGGGCAAAGCATACTGAACAAAGGCCCTTTAAATAATAAGTGATGACATCACAATTCTGAGACTGCATCCTGTCTCACATGGATGATGTAAACCAGTCTGGCCATAAAAAGAAGTACAGGAAGTGAGCAGCATCTCCCAGAATGCACCAAAGTCAGCAAGAGAGGTGAGTAAAATGGCTGCCAGCAGCACATGGCAAACAAGTCAGGAAAAAACCCTGACACCAGCAAGGCAAACCTTAGAAACTTGAGATGAATCTTGTGAATGGGCACATGAAAGTATGCGTCCTTTAAATCTGTTGTCATAAATTAACCCTCTTGGATCAAGGGAAGAATGGAACGAAAAGTTTCCATCTTGAAGGCCGGTACACTAAGAAATTTGTTTAGACTCTTGAGATCTAAAACTGGTCTGAAGGTTCCCTCTTTTTTGGGAACCACAAACAGATTGGGATAAAAAAAATCCAGACCCTGTTCCTGAATTGGAAAAAACACTCCCAGGTCTGAGAGGTCTCCTATGCAGTGTAAGAACGCCTCTCTTTTTGTAGATAATATTGAAAGCAGAAACCTGCCTCTGGGAGGAAAACTTTTGAACTCTAATTTGTATCCCTGGGACACTTTTTTTAAAATTTTTGAAGTTTCAAAAGAGATTATTTCCATCAAGCCAGGTCCCAACAAGGTCTTCCCCTTGTAAGGAATTGCTAAAAGCTTAGAATTAAAGGATACATCCGTAGAAAAAGGCTCTAACCATAATGCTCTGTGAGCTGGAACAGAGAAACCTGAAATCTATGCTCCCAGTTTGATAACTTGAAGGGAAGAATTCAAAATAAAGGAATTAGCCAATTTGAAAGCTTTTATCCTATCCTGGATTTCATCTAGGATAACGCATCAAACCAATATGCCGTTGCACTAGTGACGGTAGCAAAGTACACAGCTGGTTGTCATTGTAAGCCCTGGTGTACATCCCTTTTCTCATTTTTGTCCATAGGACCTTTGAAAACACAACTATCCTCTAAGGGTATAGTAGGTCTCTTAGCTAAGCTGGAAACTACTCCTTCCACCCTAGGAAATGTTTGCCCAGCCTCCTTAGCTGAGTCGGCTATGGAAACATCTTTTTTAACTATAGAGGATGAGGTCTCCCCCATTCCTTATAACTTACTGGACGCACTAGGATAGACTACGCTGGTAGTGACGGAGTCGTCCAGCCTAGCTAAAACGGAGGTGTTCAAGCTAAAAAAAAAAAAATGAAAGAAAACCTCAGGATCAGATAAAGATATTACTCCATCTGAGAATTCTCTCTCAGATACTCCCAAAGTATCTTCCTCTTTCAGGTAAAAGGGAAGAAACATTTGGAATAGCAACTACTGAATCAATCACCCTAAATGATTGAAAATAATTCCTCTAGTATTGTTTTCTACCAAATGGGAAAAACAGATAATGCATGAAATGCACAGTAACTCCAGGTGGAGTGTGAAAGGAAGCACAGGGCACTGCATGTGGGCCATAAATTTTGTGGGACACTATAGGAGAAACTTGTGGCATAGTTTGACCATTGTCAACAGACTCCTAGACAGCAAACACCTTATAAGGAGTAGGTTCAGAAAAGAGTGAAATTTTGAAATAAAATTTAACACATAAAAAACATTACTGTCTTTAAATTTTAAAAAGTAACTTATTTTTGTGTGCAAAAATAAACTAAGATAGTACACAATTAATGCAGAACCTATCTACACCTCAGCTAGACCTTGCTGAGGTGCCCATCTGCCCTTCTAATACCCAAAACTTTATTTCATCCTTGTTTTAAAGTGCAAAACGATAATTTAACATAAAAAACAGAACTGCAGTAATGCACTAGATTTATTGCCCTCTTTTAGCTTGTGCAGGCTCATAGAAAACGTTACTGTCTCTTTTCATCCAGTCGCTGCAAAGGAGAGGCTGATGATGTTAAACAACCAAATTACAACTAGTTTCTCCCTTACTTAAACTCCGGTCCCACTTATATGGAACATAAAGAATTGAGTTCAGCAGGGACTCTTTCAAATGCTCTCATAACTGAGTGCAATATGATCTGGAACGTAGCTGTATCGCTGTCTCTGCAAACACTATTTACTGTGCTAAGTAGTCCTTCCGTTTCCAAAAACGGAGTTAGAGAGTAGAGTGCGCAGCCCAAATTGGCGCCACCCGGAGCTCCGCCCATCGTGGTCGTTACAACATCAAGCTCCCGGTCGCCATTATCCTTGTTTCAACAATTACGCCACCGGGAGCTAACTGAAACATAAACATATCTGGGGGCAAATTTGGCTACCACATTGTATATTGCAGCTTAGCCAAAATATATGTGACCAAAGAGTCTCCTTTACCCTCAGCCCAATAAAAGGCCCCAGAAATAAGCCACCGAACTCCTCAGCCCCAGTGCCTGCTAATAACATGCTGTCACTTTGAATTCACCCCTTCTCTGTATAGGAGTTATATCCCAATTAAATAAAGTGCTTCACTTCATCTGAGATTCCTTCAGACCCAGTATAAAAAGTCAGCACTTCCCTTTAAAATCTGCCCGACAGCAGGGCAGCTCAGCAGGATTGAGAGGTCCTCTCCCTCACATAGTCATGTGGAAAAGAATAAAGCCTGGGTCATCTTACTTAGGCAATTAAGATAAGGGCAGCATCAATGTATGGGAGGCACAGTGAGCATTATGTCCCACAAGTTACCATTGCTCTAAAGCCACCACTGCTCTACTGAAGAGACTGATATGGACTACGGCTACACCCTAGAACAAAGCAGCACAATCTTGTACTACTTTAAAAATAATAAACTCTTGACTGAAGAATTTATACTAACACCTCACTTTACCACTTCCTATCACGAACGTAGAATGGGTGGGAGGGAAGGGAGGAGCTATTTAACAGCTTTGCTGTGGTGCTCTTTGCCGCCTCCTGCTGACCAGGAGGTGAATATCCCATTAGTAATTAAGATGATCTGTGGACTCATCGTGTCATAAAAAAGAAAACACGTTTAATTTGGGAATAATGTTCTTAAAGTCATATGAATCCCCAAAAAATTTTAGACTTCTATTATCAAATTTGCTTCGTTTTCATGATATTCTTTGTTGAAGAGATACCTAGGTAGGCATCTGGAGCACTACATGGCAGGAAATAGTGCTGCCTTCCACTGCTCTTGCAAATGGGTCAGCTCCTAAGCATACATCCCTGCTTTTCAACAAAAGATACCAAGAGTACAAAGAAAAATTGATAATAAAAGTAAATTAGAAAGTTGTTTATCACATGCTCTATCTAATGAAAGAAAAAAAACGTAAGGGTTCATATTTGTTTAAAGTGATGGTAAACTTTACAGGTTTTAAAATCTAGTCCAGAATCTAAGCGATATTTTACAGGGCTGTGCCATTTTAAAACCCAAGCACAATTGTTTTTTTTTTGTAGCTGATGGAGGACAGTTCAACTATTAGCTCGAACAAAAAAAAAAAAAATTTTGAAGTGGGAAGCCGGAGCACGGGATATTAGAATGGCAAGGTTAGATTAATAAAATGTAAGTTACAGCGCATATTCATTAGACGTGATCAATTAAAATCTCTGTAAAATATAACTTAGATGATTCAGATAGAGCATGCAATTTTAAGCAACTTTCTAATTTACTCTTATTTTCAATTTTTTTTTGTTCTCTTGCTATTTTTATTTGAATAGCAGGAATGTAACGCTTAGAAGCAGGTCCATTTTTGGTTCAGCACACTGGATAGCGCTTGCTTATTGGTGGCTACATTTATCCACCAATCAGCAAGCACTGCACCAAAAATGGGTCGGCTTCTACAGTTTCCGGTTTCCATTCCTGCTTTTCGTAAAAAGATAGAAAGAGAACGAAGAAATGTGATTGCCTAAAATTGCATGCTCTATCTAAATCATGAAAGAAAAAATGTGGGTTTAGTATCCCTTTAATATAAGCTGAAAGGCTCCAGGAATGTAGTATGAATGCTCAAGTACTCAAATATTTCTGGATTCAGCAAAGTAATGATACCAGATGGGTCATATAATAAAAAAATTAGTATATGTTTCTACCAAAATAGACCCGCTCCTCCTCCTCCCCCCACCTAACTTAAAAGTGGCTATGGTCCACTGATTTTTCCCTTAAAATACTTAAACCACACCATTACCCATTGAAACATATAGGTGCACGCTTTATAAACCTAAGCCGTTGACTACTCTTGAACTTTGAGATGCCTATATTTCGTAAACCTCAATAATTAGTTTTCCATACCCATACTGTACTATGACCCGCCATACCATGTGGTGACTGGTTTAAAGAAAATTAGGTTTCTACTATCTCTACACAGGTTATTTGTTTGTTTCCTAATTGTTTTTCCCCTAGTGGGTAACTTTGTATATTGAATAGGACAATCTACATTCACTGTTATAAACTCCTATTGTATCATTTTATATTGTATGTAACCTGCGTGGATTCACATTCACATGTTATTTTTCCTTTTAACCTCAATAAAAAATGTTTTTTCAAAAAAAAAAATAATAATAAAACCAGGGATGTAAATGTTGTCCCAAACAACTGAAAATCCCCAAATAAAAAGTCAAATTTCCAAACACCTGAAAACATTAGGTTAACAAATAAAGATATTCTTCAGCCTCAGAGGTACGTGTCACATAAACAATAAGGGAAGAACTTAACGCCTTAGTCTCCACACATAAAATAAGTGTCTGCATACTGGTCTATAATAAATCCTACATAAAAGATTAATTATGTTCCGAGAAAATTATTGCAGAAATAATCTTTCCAAGTGCAAGTCTCCAAGACCTAGAAGACAAGACAAAAGCACTTTTCTGCAAATCCAGCTGTCGGGCAGAAAGACAGCTCACAAGGTGTGAAAGGACACATACTCCTATCAGAGACCTGTAGAAAAAGAGAGAACAGAGTAGCCAACTCTGGTTTTCTATAGAAGGATTAGCAGTTCCTGCTGCTAAGCCCAAGTAGGCTACCTCTTATCTCAGTGCATTGTATTAGCTTTTCACAGCAAGTTAATGCTAGTTCATGAGTGCTATATAGATAACATTACGCTCACTCCTGTGGAGTTTTGCACGAACCAGCACTAATTCACTAAAATGCAAGTCTGTAAAAGTCTGTAAAGACTACTGAGATAAGGGTGCAGTCTGCAGAGGCTTTGATAAAAAGTAGAGGTGAAAACTATATTAATATAAGTGTCGTTTATACAAAACTGGGGAATGAGTAATAAAGGGATTATCTATCTTTTTAAACAATAAAAAAAACATTTCAAGTAGACTGTCCCTTTAATTTTTGATGGGTCAATTACTTCCTGTAACAGCCCCACCAGGGGGTTATTGTCTTTACAGCAGGGCTTGACAAACCCAGGGAACCACTGGCTCCTAACTTTTTGGGTTATTCTCCATAGATTTATATACAAACACCACTGTCTCTCTGCTAAGTTTATCTGGCTCCTAAATATTCTTAGATTTGTAGTCCCCTGCTCCACAGGAAGGCATATCTAGCTTGATGTCATAAATCTAAGAGTAACTTGAATAGAAAATGTGTCCTGGCACCAAGAGAATGTTCTGCAGTGTGCTTTAGCTGAAGAGAAGGATGGCACTGATGGCAACAATGACACAGCCACATCAATTCAGCTGTGCGTGCAGGTGCAAAAAAACTCCCCAACCTAAAATGCTAGAAATAAGCACCAAGGCTTGGGTTTGCACTTCAAATAAATTTAGCTTTAGGATATTGAATGCCTTTACCCAATTGGCTTTAACAGTCAAGAGCTGCAGAAAATGCACTAATATTACTAGCTGCAGACTCAAACTCAGATTGGCTCCTCTAAATTAGGATACGTGGGTAGCGTTTGGTACTGAAAAACAATTGCAAATATGTTAATTTGTTTTAAAGGGACAGTAAAGTCAAAATTGAACTTTCTTGATTAAGACAGTGCATGCAATTTTAAACAGCTAGCAGCTGATTAGTCTCTGCACATATATACCTCGTTATTGGCTCCCTCAATGTGTCCAACTAATTAACTAATTCCCTGTAATACTTTGCACTGCTTCTTCAACAAATGATACAAAGAGAATGAAGTAATTTGATCATATAAGTCAATAGGAAAGTTGTTTAAAACTGCATGCTCTATATGAAACATGAACAATTGTGTGTTTCATATTCCTTTAAAAATAGTTAGGCTTGGCTGATCTGTTATTTTATAGCAAGAGAACATAAAAGTCTCTTGTAATTACAAGGTGCTTACTTTCTCTTTAAGTTTTAAATATTTCTCCATTTCCTGCAATTTCATCTTTAATTTCTGTACATTTCCAAGCCCTCTATGAGACTCATCCTACATGTCCAATAGTGGAGAGCTATCTAGGTATGATCTCTGAACATGTATGGGTCCCCATACATGCACACTACTTCAATAACAATGTCACAGGTTCCCGCTCATGCTCAAACACTATAGACCAGTTGTCGCCAACCAGTGGTCCACGAGAAGATGTTGGTGGTCCTTGACACCATCAAGCAGGAATTAATCTCCTCTGTCACCCCTGCCAGTGTCACCCCTTTCGCGCCCCAACTCCCTACAGTGCCTGGCTGGACATCAGTGAAAACCAATGGAGGAGGAGTTAAATTACAATCTCCCTATGCACGTTGCGTACTACTGCGCAACTTGCGTAGCTAGATTGTATTTTTAACTCCTCCTGCCCGGTGCGCTGCTCAGAGGAAGATGCTTCCATTCTAAAGCTAGCAGAGGTTGGTTTAGTCTTGGCTTGAAATAGTAGAATTAAAGTATATAAAAAAATAATATTTTACATATTTCATTTATTTTCTTCCCTTTACCTGTCTCTTTGTAGTAGTTTTTCTAATTACTTCAGATTGACTTACATCAATGTTTGTCTTCCTCCCCTCCATTTTCTTTTTTTTTTTTTATTAAATATTAATTATTTTTCATTCTAATAATTTTTCTGTGCACAAAGCCATTCCACATGAATTCCAGTAATTGCCATCCAGCAGATCAGCCATATCCCACCAGTATTATAGTAATTGACAGTAATATCAGTCGGGGTTAGCTCACATCCATATTGAGAGCTTTCTAATATAAACTTAATTTATGACTCCAATGTCTGTCCATGATCATAAGTAGTTTTGAATAACTCCTAACTGGGAGGTAACTTGGTAGTCTTGTGGTCCTTTTAAACATAATTCTTTTTTTCCCACTTTCTGACTCTGTTTCCAGCTCAAAAGTTGGCACTCAGCCATCATCTGTCATTTGGAAGTATTCTCTCAGTTCGGTCATTCAGTTAATTCCAAAAAATAATTCTTAAAAATGTGTAAATATATAATGTAAACTTAGCTAAGTTATGTAGTGTGTGTGTGTGTGTGTGTGTGTGTATGTATACACACACACACTCTGGGGACAGCACAGCTTAATGTGAGTGCCCGTGAGCACCCAGGGCTGAGCATGTTACAGGGTCATGGGATGTGTACCCGGTCCGGTATGAGGTGCAGTCCTCTTTCGTGTTTTGTATATGTCTAGGGTGATTACATAAGCCTGTGCACCCTTCCCTTGTTCCCAGTTTGTTTGGATTTGAGAGCTTGCATTGTGTGGCTGTTTTAGGATCCCAGGTATTGGAAAGGACCTTGAAGTGGTACCTGGGCTTGTCCCATTTGGCCAAATGCGGTAACTAACCTTTCCATTTTTGCTTTTAAATCTTAGCTGAGAACTTGTAAGTGAGTGCTGGACTTCCTCTGTGTGTTGTATTAATTTGTTTTGTAATTTCCCTATGGTTCTCGCACCCACACCTGTCTGGGGTTAACTGCCTGTGACTCTGGGAACAGCACAGCTTCCTGTGAGCACCCAGGGCTGAGCATGTTACAGGGTCATGGGATTTGTACCCGGTCCGGTATGTGAGTGCAGTCCTCTTCCGTGTTTTTTTATATTTAGCTATAGTTAGCTATGTATATGAAGGGCACTCGCAGGACTTGTAGAATAGGTAAAAGTATTTAATCTTTATTTTCCAAAAATAGTTGTACATCAAGCAATGTCGACGTTTCGGCCCATTCAAAGGCCTTCTTCAAGACAAATTTTTATCATCGTAAGTGCACGTAGCACATTGAAATTCCAACGGCTCCCAGTGCCTAGAAACGGGGATATAGATATAGATAGATATAGATATAGATATATATAGATATATATATATAGAGAGAGAGAGAGAGATATAGATATATATATATATATATATATATATATATATATATAGATATATATATATATATATATATATATATATATATATATATATATAGAGAGAGAGAGAGAGAGAGAGAGATATATATATATATATATATATATATATATATATATATATATAGAGAGAGAGAGAGAGAGATATATATATATATAGAGAGAGAGAGAGAGAGATATATATATATAGAGAGAGAGAGAGAGAGATATATAGAGAGAGATAGAGATATATAGAGAGAGATAGAGATAGATAGAGAGAGATAGAGATAGATAGAGATAGATAGAGATAGATAGAGATAGATAGAGATAGATAGAGATAGATAGAGATAGATAGAGATATATAGAGAGAGATAGAGAGAGATATATATATATAGAGAGAGAGAGAGAGAGATATATAGAGAGAGATAGAGATATATAGAGAGAGATAGAGATAGATAGAGAGAGATAGAGATAGATAGAGATAGATAGAGATAGATAGAGATAGATAGAGATAGATAGAGATATATAGAGAGAGATAGAGAGAGATAGAGAGAGATAGAGAGAGATAGAGAGAGATAGAGAGAGATAGAGAGAGATAGAGAGAGATAGAGAGAGATAGAGATATATAGAGAGAGATAGAGATATATAGAGATATATAGAGATATATAGAGATATATAGAGATATATAGAGATATATAGAGATATATAGAGATATATAGAGAGAGATAGAGAGAGATAGAGAGAGATAGAGAGATAGAGAGAGATAGAGATAGATAGAGATATATAGAGAGAGATAGAGATATATAGAGAGAGATAGAGATATATAGAGAGAGATAGAGATATATAGAGAGATATAGAGATATATAGAGATATATAGAGATATATAGAGATATATAGAGATATATAGAGATATATAGAGAGAGATAGAGAGAGATAGAGAGAGATAGAGAGAGATAGAGAGAGATAGAGATATATAGAGATATATAGAGATATATAGAGATATATAGAGATATATAGAGATATATAGAGAGAGATAGAGAGAGATAGAGAGAGATAGAGAGAGATAGAGAGAGATAGAGAGAGATAGAGAGAGATAGAGAGAGATAGAGAGAGATAGAGAGAGATAGAGAGAGATAGAGAGAGATAGAGAGAGATAGAGAGAGATAGAGAGAGATAGAGAGAGATAGAGATATATATAGATATAGATATATATATAGATAGATATAGATAGATATAGATAGATATAGATAGATATAGATAGATATAGATAGATATAGATAGATAGATATAGATAGATATATATACTGCTCAAAAAAATAAAGGGAACACTAAAATAACACATCCTAGATCTGAATGAATAAAATATTCTAATTAAATACTTTGTTCTTTACATAGTTGAATGTGCTGACAACAAAATCACACAAAAATTAAAAAATGGAAATCAAAATTTTCAACCCATGGAGGTCTGGATTTGGAGTCACACTCAAAATTAAAGTGGAAAAACACACTACAGGCAGATCCAACTTTAATGTAATGTCCTTAAAACAAGTCAAAATGAGGCTCAGTAGTGTGTGTGGCCTCCACGTGCCTGTATGACCTCCCTACAACGCCTGTGCATGCTCCTGATGAGGTGGCGGATGGTCTCCTGAGGGATCTCCTCCCAGACCTGGACTAAAGCATCCACCAACTCCTGGACAGTCTGTGGTGCAAAGTGAAGTTGGTGGATGGAGCGAGACATGATGTCCCAGATGTGCTCAATTGGATTCAGGTCTGGGGAACGGGAGGGCCAGTCCATAGCATCAATGCCTTCATCTTGCAGGAACTGCTGACACACTCCAGCCACATGAGGTCTAGCATTGTCTTGCATTAGGAGGAACCCAGGGCCAACCGCACCAGCATATGGTCTCACAAGGGGTCTGAGGATCTCATCTTGATACCTAATGGCAGTCAGGCTACCTCTGGCAAGCACATGGAGGGCTGTTCGGCCCCTCAAAGAAATGCCACCCCACACCATTACTGACCCACTGCCAAACTGGCCATGCTGGAGGATGTTGCAGGCAGCAGAACGTTCTCCACGGCGTCTCCAGACTGTCACGTCTGTCAAATGTGCTCAGTGTGCCCCTGCTTTCATCTGTGAAGAGCACAGGGCGCCAGTGGCGAATTTGCCAATCTTGGTGTTCTCTGGCAAATGTCAAACGTCCTGCACGGTGTTGGACTGTAAGCACAACCCCCACGTGTTGACGTTGGGTCCTCATACCACCCTCATGGAGTCTGTTTCTGACCGTTTGAGCAGACACATGCACATTTGTGGCCTGCTGGAGGTCATTTTGCAGGGCTCTGGCAGTGCTCCTCCTGTTCCTCCTTGCACAAAGGCGGAGGTAGCGGTCCTGCTGCTGGGTTGTTGCCCTCCTACGGCGGCCTCCACGTCTCCTGATGTACTGGCCTGTCTCCTGGTAGCGCCTCCATGCTCTGGACACTACGCTGACAGACACAGCAATCCTTCTTGCCACAGCTCGCACTGATGTGCCATCCTGGATGAGCTGCACTACCTGAGCCACTTGTGTGGGTTGTAGACTCAGTCTCATGCTACCACTAGAGTGCAAGCACCACCAGCATTCAAAAGTGACCATAACATCAGCCAGAAAGCATAGGAACTGAGAAGTGGTCTGTGGTCACCACCTGCAGAACCACTCCTTTATTGGGGGTGTCTTGCTAATTGCCTATAATTTCCACCTGTTGTCTATCCCATTTGCACAACAGCATGTGAAATTGATTGTCACTCAGTGTTGCTTCCTAAGTGGACAGTTTGATTTCACAGAAGTGTGATTGACTTGGAGATACATTGTGTTGTTTAAGTGTTCCCTTTATTTTTTTGAGCAGTGTATATACATACATACACATACACACACACATTATGGAGGTTTGCACCTTTTAAAAAAATAAAAAATGTTAGTGGTCCACGGGATTCAAAATTGTGAGTTTAGTGGTCCCTGAGGTCCGAAAAGGTTGGCAACTCCTGCTATAGACATCCATGGTGATGTCAGCAGCTCTGGCCAAGAGCTTCTGCCCTGTCACACTGCTGAAGCACAGGCAGCATAGTTTACAGTGCCCACATAATATCTGTAAAAATGCGGGCAGCAGAGGCTAAGGGCTAAACATTTAGCAGAGGCTAAAGGCTAAACATTTATGTAGTGCATGCTTAGATCTTGGGGGGGTCTTCCATTTGCACGTAAATATTAGAAACCGTTACAAGGATTCTACTTGCAACCAATATATACGCTGCACATGGATATATTTAACAGACGTGCATTCGGAGGATTTGGATACCTCAAAATGCGGAAGAAGTAGGCCGCTCACAATATTCAGCTCTTTTTTGGAGCTGGATTTATTTGTATTAGAAATTCATAAGAACCTTGCTATTCAAATGCACATGTCTAATATTTAATATTCATTCAACTTATTATTTTCACAAATCTCATTGGTATTATTTATTATAAGGGAGCACCCACACCTGAAATTTAGCTTCATGCAGCTGGATGCTTTCTAGGCCTTGTAACTGTAAAATACAAATACAACTTATCCCATGAGGGATTAAAAAGGGATACTAAACCCAATATTTTTCTTTCATGATTGAGATAGGGCAGGCAATTTTAAGCAACTTTCTAATTTACTCTTATTATCAATTTGTATTCATTCTCTTAATATCTTTATTTGAAAAGCAAGAATGGAAACTTAGGAGCCCGCCCAGTTTTGGTTCAGAACCTGGGTTGCACTTGCTGATTGGTGGCTAAATGTACCCACCAATCAGCAAGCTCTACCCAGATGCTGAACTAAAAATGGGCTGGCTCCTTAGCTTAGATTCCTGCTTTTTCAGATTAAGATATCAAGAGAAAAATTGATAATAGTCAATTAGAAAGTTGCTTAAAATTCCATGCTCTGAATTGTGAAATAAATAATTTGGGTTTAGTATTCCTTTAAAGTCCAGTCTAATAGGAGGACACAAAACACCCAATATAACAGCTTTTAATCCCTTCTACTTTCGAATGATTCCTCAGTAAATTTTTTGCCTCCAGCATGGAGTGATGGTGAAACATCAAGAGCTGATCTTCACATTGTTTGACAGGGGTTCTCTGATTTGAGACTCATTTCCTCCTCAGAAACCTACAAACAGGGCAGAGGGGTAGACAACTACACACGCATAATGATCTCTGCAACAACTGAGTTTGATTGAATATGTATTGCTTAAAGGAACATTAATCCTTTCTTTTTCACAATTCAGATAGAGAATACAAGTTTAAACAACTTTCCAATTGACCTCCATTAAAGTGCTTGTCAATCCTAGCGTTTGTGAAATGATAGGATTGACCATTATAACAAATAAAGGGGACTTTCAGTCATGAAATATAAAATACTTCACGCTGAAAGTTCCTTTATTTGTTTCAAGCGTTCGCCGCACTGAGCTGCTCAAGCAGCCCACAGCAGTACATTATTTTGCTAAGAGGTGACGTTTCCACCTCTCTTAGCAAATAGCCGCGCTATTGGTTCCTTTACCTCCAAATAGTCTCCGCCCTTAGAAAATTTCAAAAAAGGTATACAACCCAGAACTCATTTGTAAAGCCCCACATAGAACGAAACAAACTATCTTGAGGCTGTACTCCGCCATACAATCATCACAGACACTAGTAAAATCTCAGTTGATCTTAAACTGGGAAAGAGACTTGGAGATGGAGCTGGACATACAGGAATGGGTCGACATCTTTAGAGAGATAGACAAAGGACTAATAAATGCAGACCTCAGGGAAAATACACTTAAGACCGCATATAGATGGTACCTAACCCCATTGCAGACAGCACATATGTCTCCTATGGGGAACAGATTCTGTTATAGAGGATGTGGCTCTCTAGGAACATACTTACACTTATGGTGGGAATGCGACAGATATGGGACAATCTCTCTCTCTTGATAAGTAATATTCTTGATGTACATATTCGTCTCACACAGGCACAGGCCCTACTGCATGTCCGAATTCCTAATTTTAACAAACCAATTAACACATTCATCAAGATCTTGTGCACGATTACAAGATCATGTATAGCTAGATACTGGAAAACTGGATCCTTGGCCTGGCAGGAAGTTTTAAATAAAATCAAAGCCACACATACTATGTATGAATCTGCAGCTTGGATTCTAGATAATAAAGAAGCAGTTGACAAAATATGGTTTTATTGGGTATTAAAGGGGGGGACTATCGCCACACATAATCCCACATAAACGTATAACTTTTTGATTGGTACCAACGCTATTTACCCTCAACATCCACGAAACCAAAATACACACTCCCACCTGAATTATTAGAAATATATGAATATCTATGAACTCGAACATCCTGCATTTATTTTGTATTATTTTTATTGTTATTTTTTTTTTATTATGTCTTTATCTTCTTTGAATGAGTATTATTTCATTGTACAAATAATAATGTATGATAAAAACATTTCAACATAAAAGGAATACAAAACCCAGATTTTTTTCTTTCATGATTCAGATACAGTGATCAATTTAAATAACTTCCAATTTACTTCTATTATAAAATGTTCTTCATTCTCTTGATATCCTTTGTTGAAAGACCAACAATGCACTACTGGGAGATAGCTGAACAAATCAGGTATGTTTTTTCAACAAAGGATACTAAAGGAACAAAGAAAATTTAACTAGAAGTAAATTCTAAAGTTGTTTTAAACTGCGTGTTATGAATCATAAAAGACAAATTTGGGGGGTTTATGTCACTTTAAATGGAACTGGTTTATAATATGGATCGCCAATAGATTCTGCAGTGCTATAAACATAGGCATGAGATGCATGGTAACATTTATAGGGATCAAATGGGTAGAGGGCCCTGCCGAGAGTTGCACTGTTGTAGACAGCTCTTATAAAGTAGATTTGCAAACAGTTGGGATTATAGGCTTGCATGCTAAGGGGGTTCAAGGGTGATAACAAAGGGTTAGGAAAGATAAGTGTAGGTTGTATGCATTACTTAAACACGTGGAACACACTATGTAAGCAATTTACTCATGAGACTAACTTAGCAACTGCTGTAAAAAGTTAACAGAAACAGTATATTTTACTTAAAGGGACAGTCAAGTCCAGAATTTGTATTCTTTAAAAAGTTAGATAATCCCTTTATTACCCATTCCCCAGTTTCACACAGCCAACATGGTTATATTTGGTTACTTTTAAACCCTATAATTTCCTTGTATCTAAGCCTTTTGACAACCCCCTGATTACATGGCTATTTATTTATCGACTTATATTTTAGCCAATTAGTGCAATGTTATCCACAACCCACGGAAGAGAGCACAATGTTATCTATATTGCCCACATGAACTAGCAGTCTCTTGTTGTGTGAAAAGCTAATACAAAGCATGTGATAAGAGGCTGTCTTTAGTGGCTTAGAAACAGGCAGCAATTTAGAGGTTTAAAGGTTATAAAGTATATTAATATAACAATGTTGGTTGTGCAAAGCTGGGGAATGGGTAGTAACGGCATTATCTATCTTTTTATATACAAAAACAATTTTGGTGTTGACTGTCCCTTTAACATTTAAACTGTTTTAAATTGAAAAATGGATGAACATATATAGTTTGCATAGCTAAATATTTAATTTCAAAATATAAAGTATACTGAAAACATTTAATGGAAAAAACACTTGAGGAATTTTATAGAAAACTGCATATTGGTGAGTTGCATGTTTGTTTGCAGCTCACATTAAATAACATTAAATATATATAAAAACGAAGAAGAAAGTACAGTACTGCTATCCACAATAACAGTGCTGGTAATCAGGTCGGGTTTTTTCGTCCTCAGAGGGACATGGCAGACATAGAAACACCTGACACGTTTGAGTTTAATAATTTTTGAACAACAAGAGAGCAGAGTTTGGGAAAGTGTTTCAAGAGATCTTAAAATCACATAAGATAATGTTTCAATTAGATCTGCCAGGTTTGTCTCTCTTACACGTCACTCTTCTTCTGCTGAACCTCTATGCCAATCCCTTCACTGGCTTCAATTTGCCACCAGAATTAAACACAAAATTCTGACTGATCTACAAGGCCCTCACAACTGCACTGCTCCCCCCTATATCTTAGACCTTGTCTCCAGATAATCTCCCTCCCGTCTCCTTCGCTCTGCTCATGACCTCCTCCTCTCTTTACCTTCTCACATTCCCATCTACAAGACTTCTCCAGACTGGCCCCTATCTTGTGGAACTCTCTGCCTCGCTCCACAAGACTCTCCCCTAGTTTTGAAAGTTTCAAACACTCCCTAAAGACTCTACTGTTCGTGGATGCATACAACCTACACTTATCTTTCCTAACCCTTTGTTATCACCCTTGAACCCCCTTAGCATGCAAGCCTATAATCCCAACTGTTTGCAAATCTACTTTATAAGAGCTGTCTACAACAGTGCAACTCTCGGCAGGGCCCTCTACCCATTTGATCCCTATAAATGTTACCATGCATCTCATGCCTATGTTTATAGCACTGCAGAATCTATTGGCGATCTACAAATAACTAATAGGTTTTTTTCCCTTTCATTTTTTCTCCTCTGTCAGTTCAGCCAATTACATGTCTACTGAGCACACAGTTAAGTAAAATGCAGCTAGCACATGCACACATTCCCCCAGTCATTGGCACAAAGCTACTAAGACGTAAATTGCAATGCTTTACACACAGAGCAACCCCACTAATTTTTATTAGAAAAGAGTAAAAAGGGTGGGCACTTGCTTCAAAACTGGATGTGGTGATGACCAAATAAGGATTCAATGAGGCTTATAATAAAAGTAAAATTACTTTAAAATGTTTAATCTATTTCCCAATATAATAAAAGGGATATGAAACCCAAAATGTTCTTTTGTGATATAGACAGCTCAGCATACAGTTTTAAAAATGTTTCCAATTTAAAATGATCAAATTTGCCTCATTCCCATGGTTTTGTTGAAGAGATGCCTAGGTAAGTGTCCGGAGCACTACATGGCAGGAAATAGTGCTGCTATCTAATGCTCTTGCAAATGGATAAGATTCTTGCAAAACTGTTGCAATATAGTGCTTCATAAATGGGCCAGCTTCTAGCTTACATCCCTGCTTTCAACAGATGATACCAAGAAAATGAAGAGAAATTGATAATAGAAGTAAATTAGAAAGTTGTTTAAAAAATGCATGCTCTGTCACTTGCATAAACTAATATAATCCTTGTACACTAACAATGTACTCCTCTTCATTGATTTGCTTGTGTCATGTGCCATGTGCATTCATTGCTATTATTGTTGTGGCAATTAATTAGAACACTTGTTTATTAAAAAATAAAACACAATTGCAATGCATATATTGCATAAAATGGAAACAGGTCTCCGATTACATAACACATCTATAAGTACTGAAAAAACTCCTCAGAGTGACATAAAACCTATTTGTTTTTCCCTTTCATGAGTCAGACAGTACATACAATTTCTAAAATGTCTACAATTGACTTCTATTTTCAAATTTGCTTAAATGGACATTCCAGTCAAAATATAAATGTGCAGATTTATTGCATTTTTTAATAGAAACATTTTCAATATACATGTACTGTATTGGCAAAAATGCTTCTATTAAGAGTTATCACTGTTTCAGCGTTAACATTTTTCTCTGCTTGTGCATGTGAAGTATAGCTAGATATTTTCAATGCACCCACCTTTTAAATAATGCAGCTGCTCCGATTATCAGTGGGGCCTGTATCATGCCAGCAATTAACAAATTGAGTCATTAACAGATGGTACAAGCCTTGGGCCCTCCAAACAAGTGTTGTGTTTAAAATGCTGGTGCACGGTGGGACAGTTAACCATAGAATTGTTATTGTTTTAAAAAGATAGATAATCCCTTTATTACTCATTCCCCAGTTTTGCATAACCAACACAGTTATATTAATGTACTTTTTACCTTTGTGATTACCTTGTATCTAGGAACCTTCTTCCAGCCCCTGATCACATGACTGTGACTGTTTATTATCTATTGTCTTAAATTTAGCATTGTATTGTGCTAGATCTTAAATAACTTTCTGTGCCTGAACACAGTTATCTATATAGCCCACGTGTACTTTCTGTCTCTTTGTGTTGAAAAGAGATTTACAAAGAATGTGATAACAGGCAGCCCTCAAAGGCTTAGAAATTAGCATATGAGCCTACCTATGTTTAGTTTAAACTAAGAATACCAAGAGAAAAAAGCAAATTTGATAATAAAAGTAAATTGAAAAGTCGATTAAAATTAAAAGTCCTATTTGAATAATGAAAGTTTAATTTATACTTGACTGTCCCTTTAAATACACTTTTGAAAAAGCTATAGCTTTTATTAGAAGCCTTTTTGCTAATGCATGTATATTACAAAATTGCTTCTGTTCAATACCGAAATGCGCCCATGCGGTTTCCAATTTTGGCTGGAATATCCCTTAAATTCTCATAGTATTTATTTGTTGAGGGGAATACCTAGGTAGGTAGCATGCACACCTGAATCCCTACATGGAAGCAAACACTTCTACCACCTCGACAAATGTATAACGTTGTCAAAAGCAAAACCGCTGCCATATATTGCTCCACAGATGTGCATGTTCCTGAGCAACCATATCTGCTTTTCAACAAAGGACACAAAATAAGCAAAAGTGATAATAGAGTATAATTTAATAAAAAGTTTTCAATTTACTTCTATCTGAATCATGAAAGAAGAAAAAAATGGCTTTATGTCAGTCTAAGTGGAAAATATTAAAAATATGGTCTATAAAAATATACAAACCAAAGTAAGATTTTCTGTTCAATGCAATATAAATTGGAAAAATTATTTCAGGTAAGGTGAATACAAAAGTAAACACAGCTTTTCGTTAGTAAATTAGAAAGTCAAATTCATTAGAGTGTGCAATTCTGTATTATTGAAAAGGGACATGAAACCCAAAAACAGTCTGTCATTATTCAGATAGAGCACACACTTTTAAACAGCTTTCCAATTTACTTCTATTAATTGGATACTTGTATAGCGCACAACCTAGAACTTAATCGACTCGCGGCACTGATAACAGGTATTATTATTATCCAACTTAATGGTACTTATTTTACCGACCTCGGAAGGATGAAAGGCTGAGTGGACCTTGCCAGGAACAAACCTGCAACCCTTGGGTTGCCACAGATCTCTGTAATAGTGCATTAGCACAATGAGCTATCTGTCCGGCATAATTTAATTATGTATTATTATATTCGCTTCCTTCTCTTGTTATCCTTTGCTGAAAGGTTTATCTAGGTAAGCTCATGAGCAGCAAAAAAAAACTAGGTTCTAGCTGCTGATTTGTGGCTGCATATATTTACAGATTGTCATTGGCTCACCCATGTGCTTAGTTCGAAACCAGTAACTGCTCCTTCAACAAATGATACCAAGAGAATGAAGCAAATATGATAATAGAATTAAACTGGAAAGTTGTTTAAAATTGTATGTTCTACCTAAATCATGAAAGAGAAATGTTGGGGTTTCATGTCCCTTTACGCCTAAATATCACCCCCACCCCAAAGGGTTTAAACCCACATGTAAATTTGTTTTAATAAAAACCAGAATGGGTGTGCCTGTTTTTTTTTTTCTTTGAAATTGTACAAGTGCGTTTTTTTGTTTTTGTTTTAATAAACCCACATGTAAAGTCTTACTCAGGTGTCCAGTTTGCGCACCTAGCTCTTCTGAGTGGCTCACTTGCCATATCCTGCTCAGGAGGTGCACTGCTTGTGGCTCATGGGTGGGACTTTACCTATGAATATAACCCTGTGTACGGAGTATAGTTATCTTTGATCCCAGTAATGCAAAAGTGGCATTGTCTAATTTAAAGGGACACTGTACCCAAAAAAAATCTTTCTTGACTAAGATTGAGCATGAAATTTTAAGCAACTTTCTAATTTACTCCTATTATCAAATTTTCTTCATTCTCTTGTTATCTTTATTTGAAATGCAAGAATGTAAGTTTAGATGCCGGCCCATTTTTGGTGAACAACCTGGGTTGTCCTTGCTGATTGGTGGATAAATTCATCCACCAATAAAAAAGTGCTGTCCAGAGTACTGAAACCAAAAAAAGCTTAGATGCCTTCTTTTTCACATAATGATAGCAAAAGAATGAAGAAAAATTGATAATAGGAGTAAATTAGAAAGTTGCTTAAAATTGCATGCTCTTTCTGAATTACAAAAGAAAAAAATTGGGTACAGTGTCCCTTTAATAAAACATGTTATTGTTGCAAGAATGTCCCTTAAGAAGTTATCTATGTCAAAACAAATTTTAAAAAAATATAAGACAAAAACAACCCACATCAAATAAAATAGGCTTTGGTGCCATGCAATTAATGAATCGTTACACTAAAAAAATATTTAAATCATGTGTATGAAAGAGCAGCAGATGCATGTGTTAAAAAAATAATGAGCATTCAAAAAGATTAGGTAAAAGCTGTTTAAACTACCATGAAGTGAAATGAATACCTAGGTATAATTGCTCACTGGTTGTCAGTGAAAGCTTACAAAGAAAAAGTTGGTTTAGTCAGTAATCAGAAGGCAACTTTACTACTAAAACATCTTAAAGGAACTGCTAAACTCAGATTTTACAGAAGTCTTAAACACTAGATACATTTAACAGGAATTCATAAGGTTAATACAAAATGGATGAATAGGGGGGTGTTTCTAGCCAGCAACAGATCATTGTAAATTACCCAATGAAGGCATAATGACAAAGCAAATATGAACTAAATTGCATGATTTCAGTTATACAAAGGTAAAATGAAAACTCAAAAATATGTATAACAATTCATTTTAAAACAATAAAAAGTGGTGAGATAAAAACTATATACAGGGACTGTAACCTCGTTGACATATCAGAACACTAGGGGAGTGGTCTAGCAATTACAGGTGCTGCAGACCCCCTGTCACAAAGTAACCTAAGGGACATGAACACGCATTGGGGGTTTATCTCTACCATGTAGGGAAACTAAATTCATCAAAATAAGTTGTCATGAGTGCAGCAGCTGCACATTGCTATGCGTGTTCCCGTGACAGCCCTAATAACACAGCTGCTCAGGCCTCGGGCCACTTAAAACCCGATGACGGTTTCCTTTTATTACGAATGTGTTTAGGGAAGAGGCAGCCTCAGTCAGCCCCCAGTCTTGCACCCATATTCTACCCAGTCTCTCGCCCCTGACACTTACTCTCGTTTAAAACCTCGACCAAGTCTGCACAGATTTCACACATCGTTCAGGAAGGGGCCGCGTCCTGAGCATGGATGGTGCTAATCGCGGCCCCGCCAGCCGGTGTCTTAGCGGTGCTGCTGGCTGCAAGGCCCGTGGACGACTTAGGAGGGAAGAAGCGCGGAAGGTGCTTCGTGTGAATGTGTAGAAAAAGGAGCAGGTCTATTAAAAATAGTGAAAACAATTAGTGTCCTTTTGTGACTGTGCGGGCGACAAGCAGAGTCACTCACTATATCCGCCGACCCATCACCACAGCTGTCGCCATTTTGGTTGTGGATATTCGGCTTCACTCGATAGTTTCCGGAAGCAGCTCGGGCTTTCGTCTCACTAACACTGACCCTGTCATCAGGTTTGCGACGTCACTACAATAGATGGAAGGAGACTTTCGGCTTCCCTCGGCAATTCCCGGAAACCGCTCGGTACTTTGGCTCTCAGGTCCAACCCCCTAATACAAAATACATTTGAAGATGTTCGGCTTCTTTCGACAATTTTCGTAGGATAGGCTATCAGGCTCCACCTCCACGCATCGGGTCAACGACGTTTCTATGGCAGATAGTTGTGAAGTAAAACGACAAGGAAGTTGGTTTCTTATTCAAGGTGTTTCTTATTCGTGAAATTCTGTTTCTTATTCATGGAAGTTGGTTTCTTATTCATTTTTTTGTCAGACTGCTTTAAATTGACTTTAAAATAAAAATATAGGTTTTATTTAAATAATAATATGATTCATATAATGTAGTTACACAGAGGTGGAATTCCTTTATATAACAATTGAGGGCATACGTTGGCACCAAAGTAAATATTACTATTTTGAATAAGTAACAGATATTTTCAAAGGGTTAATTGGGCCACTGATTTCACTATGCATATATACAGGGTAGATCCCCCTCCATGCCATGCAATTGTTTTTAGCCTGGCCCAATGGTGTTTTTCACACAGAAATTGATGCCAACCCTGGCATAGGTGACATAATTCTCATTTTTGAATAACTAACAGATATTTTCAAAGGGTTAATAACCATTGGGCCACTGATTTCACTATGCATATATACAGGGTAGATCCCCCTCTATGCCATGCAAATGTTTTTAGCCTGGCCCAATGGTGTTTTTGGCACAGAAATTGATGCCAACCCTGGCATAGGTGACATAATTCTCATTTTTGAATAAGTAACAGATATTTTCAAAGGGTTAATAACCACTGCACCACTGATTTCACTATAAATATTTACAGGTTAGATCTCCCTCCATGACATGCAATTGTTTTTAGCCTGGCCCAATGGTGTTTTGGGCACATACATTTATGCCAACACTGGCATAGGTGTTCTAATTCTCATTTTTTAATAAGTAACAGATATTTTCAAAGGGTTAATAACCATTGGGCCACTGATTTCACTATGAATATATACAGGGTAGATCCCCCTCCATGCCATAAATTGTTTTTAAAACTAGAAATGTGGAAGTATAAACACTTACCACAGGACAGTATGCATTTCCAGCACTCTAGCCCAGACTATAGGGTGTTGCTTTATATGAGGAATTTTAAAATATAACTTTTATTCAATTTAGTTAAAAACTGTGGACAAATAACACGTAACACACAAAATTAAAATACTCAAAGTCAGCTCTGTTTAAGCTAATGATAGTGAACATAAATATTATATAAATGTCTTGATTATATTATTTCTATGTGTCACAAGGATTGTAACAACCTGGAATAATATAACTCCTATGCTAAAATTATTTTCGATTGAAAGCTGTTGTATGGTTGTGTAAGTGCCCAATAGCAGTAAATTCACCAGTTATTACATGCTGAGGATCACAATGGAAACAACAACTTGGTATAATCGCTTGATTCTGTGTGAGTACAGGTATGACAGTATCAAACGTATCTGGATGATAACAGAGTCAGTCACAAAGGTTATAACTATCACATCCATACAAGTATACAGTTAATCTGAGAACAATGCTCATATGGTACTGCAAGCCGTTTCGTATAATAGGTACAGATTATGTAGCAAAATTACTCAATGGTTATAGTATCAATAGGCTAAGTTGTGACTCTAGTATATAAATACAGGTGGCCCTCGTTTTACAACGGTTCAATTTACACCGTTTCAGAATAACAACCTTTTTTTTCAGTCATGTGTGTGCTATTGAAAAGCATTGAGAAGCAGTGCATTGATTTAAAATAGCCAGTAGGTGGAGCTGTCTGCTTGTGTTGCAGCAAAGATATGCAAGCCAAGCAAGCTGTAATTAATCAGTTTAACCATACCTGAGCTATCGAGCAGATTTCAAAAGGAACAAGATCTTCCTGTCTATAAATCAGTCCAGATTGGAATGCATAGAAAGAACTGTTTTCAGAAAAATGCAAGTAAAGTCTGTGTTGTGTGATTATTTTATTAGGTTTATAATGCTGCTTAACAAATGTTTTTGTTCATTTAACTTAGTTTAATTATATATTCTGTGTTGTGTGATTATTTTATTAGGTTTATAATGCTGTTTAGCATGTAAAGTCTTCATTTCAAAGCTTTAAAAATAATGTATTAGGCGTTACTTATGACAGTTTTGAGAGGGGCCTGGAACCTAACCCCCTCACTTCCCATTGACTTACATTATAAACTGGGTTTCAATTTACAACGGTTTCGATTTACAACCATCCCTTCTGGAACCTAACCCCGGCGTAAACTGAGGGCTACCTGTAATTAAGGCACCATACTGTAATGCGTTATATGTTTATACTGTATTTAGGTGACAGGTGTATAGGCCCTAAATATTATGTGATCACCTGTGTATCAAGGTTATTGTACAATCTCACACCTGCTTGATCTTAAAAAATGTTTGTGTGATTATTGTTAGTGTACGGACATTAGGACCGCTATTGATATTAATAAAGTAACCTAGATATGCCAATCACCCCTTGGTTTTGTAACCTGCTTTTTTAATAACTATAGGCACTCTTGTGAGCCGCTGTAATTCTAGGTTAATTATTCCACAATAGTTACTTAGTATATATAAACAGTTCCAGTTTTTCATTTGTTGCCGGGTTATTAATCTCTGTTAATCAGTACTATTAATCTTGAATTTACTGAAGTAGTAGTTGTTAGCAGACTGAAAATTAGTTTGTATCCTTGTAATGACTGTTTATATGTAAACCAGCAAGTTTGAGATAATATATAGAAGCCATATATCTGTGTGGCTTCTATTGGGGAGCTAGCTAGGCTTTTTGTATTTGTAGTGGAGCCGTCAGTCTTATATAAATGGCCCGGATGTTATCCAAAATTGCACAATTTTTAGTTATTCAAATACTGTATTACCCCACAACCTGTATGCTGGCTATATTTTAACACGTTAAATAATGAATTGGTAATGGTTCAGCTCTTATCGTGAGCTCTATGTTGCACTGTGTCTGTATCAGACGGGTTCATAAGCCGGTAAATAGTACCCGGCTGTAGTTAAATATGAGCCGTATGCCTGTACTCTTAATATTTAAAATTTAACATTAAATATTGGATTCTGCTATTACGTTATCCACATAGCATACGGCTAAATATTACACCCGTGCTCCCTTAGCTAGCTTGTGTGACAGCTTAGCATAGGTTCTATAGCATTTTGGCTTGAATTAAAAGGCGTCTGTCTCAACTATAGCCCGGATGTTATCCGAAATTACCCAATTTTATTAGTTATTCAAATACTATATAGTCCCACAGTCTGAGTGTTGGCTATATTATGAGATTCCCGTTACCTTGTTAAATAATGAATTGTAAATGGTTCAACTCATATAGTGAGTTCTATATTGCACTGTGTCAGTTTCAAACGGTCTCATTAGCTGGTTAATAGTACCCGGATGTTACTTGAATTTGAGCCGTATGCCTGCACCCTATACATGTATAATTAAACGTTAACTATTAAATTCTGCTGTTGCATTATCCCCATAGCCTGCGGCTGAATATTTCACCCGTGTGCACTGGCGGTGCTCACTTAGCGGGCTTACTTAACAGCTTAACATAGGTTCTATAGCATGGAGCGTGTTATAAGGTTAGCTCAGAACTTTACTTTGACATTAATTAAAAGGCGTCTGTCACTACTGACGCGTTTCGCCCGTAGAGGGCTTTCTCAAAAAACTTTTTGGAATCTCATAATATAGCCAACACTGTGGGACTATATATTATTTGAATAACTAATAAAATTGGGTAATTTCGGATAACATCCGGGCTATAGTTGAGACAGACGCCTTTTAATTCAAGACAAAATGCTATAGAACCTATGCTAAGCTGTCACACAAGCTAGCTAAGGGAGCACGGGTGTAATATTTAGCTGTATGCTATGTGGATAACATAATAGCAGAATCCAATATTTAATGTTAAATTTTAAATATTAAGAGTACAGGCATACGGCTCATATTTAACTACAGCCGGGTACTATTAACCGGCTTATGTACCCGTCTGATACAGACACAGTGCAACATAGAGCTCAGGATAAGAGCTGAACCATTACCAATTCATTATTTAACGTGTTAAAATATAGCCAGCATACAGGTTGTGGAGTAATACAGTATTTGAATAACTAAAAATTGTGCAATTTTGGATAACATCCGGGCCATTTATATAAGACTGACGGCTCCACTACAAATACAAAAAGCCTAGCTAGCTCCCCAATAGAAGCCACACAGATATAAGGCTTCTATATATTATCTCAAACTTGCTGGTTTGCATATAAACAGTCATTACAAGGATACAAACTCATTTTCAGTCTGCTAACAACTACTACTTCAGGTCGGCTTCCGGTTGAGGGCGGAGCATCTACACGCTGGCTGTGTTCCTCCGAGGTGGTGGAAGTATCGCTCCTACCACGCTGCTATCTCTCTCCGCCATCTGCCTCGTGGCCCTTCTCTTTTAGGGGCTGGATGTGGGCTTTGGCGCTATAGGTGCCGACGGTGCTGGAAGCCACTGAGAGAGCGTTCTGTCCGCTAAAGGTCTTGTCAAGCCGCATAAGGAAAGAAGCTGCAGGGGGGAAAAGAAAACCTACCGTTTGGGAGCTGTGCTGCTGGTTACGAATCATCGTTACCAAAGGTGAAGCAGGAGCGTTTCTGGAATTTGAAGCCCCAATGGTAAGCTGTAGCAGAGGATAGGCGGAGGTGTCCGGTATCTGTCTGCTGTGCCATGCGGGTAGAGGTTTGAAGATGCAAGCTCCTGGGCCTTTTGTTTAGAGCCAGCTAGCCCTGCCTGGTAGAGAAATCTATACCCTGACATATCGCTGTCCACTAAGCAGTGCCTGCTAAAGAGTTCTTATTTGCTGCAGCAAGTTCTATCTTTACATCTGAAAGCCGCAAGTATTTACAAATTTTTTCTACATGGGGAGATATTTAAAATATTTTATTTAAAATCCTGGTCCTCAGTTTTTAAATACATTTTTGGATAAGAAAACATCTTTTCAGCTACATAAAAATGTGGATAAAAGTATTCTGGACGCTAAGCTGCACTTAAATACTCATGCTGTCAACAATTTATTAAGGGACAGTTACTTTCTATCATCATTTGGGTTTTTCTGTCCTTCTTAAATAAAGATGCTAAAAGTCATCTCTGTCTGTGAACGGTATTGAGAGGACGGTAAAATAAGGAAATAGCTTGAGAGCTAATTTCAGGGCAAAATCCTAAGTGTTATGGTTTAATAACTATGCTCCAAAAGAAGAGGATAAGTTGAAGGAGAAAAAAAAAAAAAAAGAAAAGGCGTTTAAAGCAGTTCTTTATTTAATACATGTAATCCTTTAATGTGAGAGAAGTTGTTAATCTGGACTTGATATATATTCTGCTTTTCTTCCCTTGGTTTTTTTTTCACTGTACAGGAAAAGAGGCCATGCTTTTCCTCTTATACACATTTATGTAATAGAATTTAATTTTTTTGTATTTACTTAATAGTAATCTTGTGAGAGATATCAGTCAATTGTTGCTGGTTCTTATGGGATATTAGTCACTTTAGAGGGGGAAGAAGAGAGAAGGGAAATCATTTTTTTTTCTCTTCTCTCTTTTTTCCTTTTTTCTTGTCTATAAACACATACACAAAAGGGATCAATGTTGATTTAATTAGATATATTGTTTGTTTTTTATATTACACTATTAAGGTCTGTGTTTATATCAGACGGCTCACGTATTTGGCATATAGCGTGTTGGTATTTGTGTTCAATTTTGAATTTTATTGTCTTTTTTCTTTTTTGTTGTTGTTTTTTTTTGTTTTGTTGTTTTTTTTCTTGGTGGTGTATTAGCACATGGATAGATTTATCACGCAGGCTAAAACCACTTCACTCACTATGCCTGGAAAAATAAGGGATAGGAAAGTTAGGAATACAGATACTAGTCTAGACTCCATTACTGAGGGGGATATTTCAACGATAAATATGCAACCTTTAATGGTTCAACTCACAGAATATTTTACACCTCAATTTGCAGAAATTAAACAGGATTTGTCAAATATCTCCTTAGAGATATCCTCCCTATCTTCTGAAGTAAGACATTTCGCTAATAGCGGAGACCAGAATTTCAGATCTGGATGATTTAGTTAATAATCAGGATAATCAAATTCATAAACATGAATCTAGAATCTGTAATTTACAGAATCGCCTGGACGACCTAGAAGATCGCTCCAGGCGTAATACTATTAGAATTGTAGGGTTACCTGAATCATCTGAGTATGAGGATTTGTTGAATTTTACCGCTAACACATTGCCATTAGCCTTAGGATTCCCTCCTCAGCACATCCCCTAGCAGTTGAAAGAGCTCACAGAATCGGTCCAAAAAATAAGAATAATAGGTTTGACAGAGATAGAATGTGTATTTTTAAATTACTTAAATTTCAGGATAAGATAGAACTCATGAGACTCTATAAGAAAATGGATGCACTCTTGATAGGTAATAAGAAAGTATTACTGTTCCAGGATTTTTCTACTGAAACCTCTGCTAAAAGAAAGCTTATGTCACCCTATTGTACACAACTCATTAACAAGGGCTTAAAAGCCCGACTTATATACCCTGCTAAGATTGTTCTAGAGGATAAAGAAAATAGGTTCACCTTTAATAATGTTACAGAGGTACAAGAATATATTTCTTCTATGAATAAATAGATGTGATAGATTGGTTCATATTATTTATCTGCTGTGTGATGTCCAATATTTAAAGATATCTTATGTATGTCTTATTAGAGGTTAAGTCTTGCGCATTATTACAAAGATTGAGTATAATCTGTCCAAACCAGATACTGTATAATGACAAGGCTATGTTTTGTATATTTCTTCTTAAATGGTCCTTATGGCGGTACCCACGTTGTTTAGATGATGTTGGGATTTTATGTTTTTTTGTAGGGTTTTCAGGTATGTGTGTCCCTTTTTTTCTTTTCTTTTTTTTTCTTCCTCTCCTCCTTATCCCGCCCTCCCTTGCCTCCCTTTTACCCCCTCTCCATGATTTATTTGCTTGATATTGACAGTAAAACTGCTAGATAAAATAGAAGAGAAAAAGATGAGTTTTAATCAGAGTAAAAATGTGAACTTCCTGTCATGGAATGTTGGTGGAGTATCTTTGCCAAGGAAGCGTAAACTTATAATTAAATGCTTAGCCAAACATAAACCGGATGTGGTATTTCTGCAAGAATTACATCTTTCTGAAGTAGAATTACCTAAACTCAAGATGAAGTGGGTGGGAGATCTAATAGCTACACCTGTTAGAAATAGAAAGGCTGGAGTAGCAATTTTATTTCATAAAGATCTAGATGTTAAAGTTATCAAGACAGAACTGGACACGGAAGCTAGATACATTATTACTCAAGTTTTAATTAATGGTGTTCGCCTTGTACTATGCAATCTCTATGGTCCTAATATACATTGCCCATTATTCTGGGAAAAATTAAAAGTAAAATTATATCCCTTTAAGTGTCAGAATCTCATAATCGGAGGTGATTTTAACATGTCTCCTGTCTCGGAGTTGGATAGATTATCAAAGAAAAAGCTGTATGATTATAATAGAATTGCAAAAACTTTTAAATCTTTTCTTTCTAAACTTAAGATGTTTGATATTTGGAGGATTAATAATCCAGATGCTAAGGTCAACTCTTGCGAATCCAAGTCCCATAAAACGTTTTCCCGGATTGACTTTTTATTTGTTTCAGAATCACTTTCTATTATGAATATAATTCCACGGATAAATGATATAGAAATATCTGATCATGCCATTATCTCTTTAACATTTCCTGCCCTGACAAGAACAAAAAATGGCTCCCAAAATGTTGTCTTTCCACGTTTCTGGGTAAATAATCCTAGATTTATTCTCTGGCTGAAGCAGAAATGGAAAGATTATGTCTCCTTTAATATTGCTAGCTTTAATAAAATTGAGACTTTCTGGGAGGCCTCTAAAGCCGTGCTAAGAGGGGAAATCAAGGTGTATTTATACGCCTGGAATAAAAAAAATAGGGCAAGTGAAATCCAAACTGCTAATAGGATAAGGAACGCTTATAGAAAATTTTGTAATGAGAGATCCAAAGAAAATTGGGAAATATATTGTGCAGCCAGAAAAGACCGTGATATTATGCTAAAGCAAAAATCTTATCGGGAAGAGGTAAAACTTAATACTCAATTTAAAGGTTCATTTGGCTGCTCAGCTAAGCACCTAGCTAGGTTAGTTAAGAATAGAAATAGCCGGAATTTTATACACGCAATCAAAACAGAAGTAAATAGACATCTAGATACGGAAAACATAAGCCAAGCTTTTCATGCATTTTATAAGAAAATTTATAATAAGGTTGATATCAATATGGATAATCAATCGGACAAAGATAAAATTGCCTATAATCCCGCCTGAATATCTTAAAATCTTAAATGCGCCGATATCAGGTGAAGAAATTCTTAAAGCAATAGAAAAAATGAAAAAGAACAAAGCGGCGGGCCCGGATTTGTTACCCGCAGAATATTATAAAATTTTAGCAGATGAAATTAAAACTTAGTTGGAAAAATTATATAATGACTATTTCTGCTCTAATAATCCTATGTCTAAATATTTTGCGGCGGCTAATATTTCTTTAATCTTGAAGAAAAATAAAGATGCGGAAAATCCGGCCTCTTATAGACCGATTTCGGTACTTAATAGTGATTATAAGATTTTAACTTCTATTATTGCGACTAGGCTTGCTAAAGGGCTAGAACACATTATACATCCCGATCAGACGGGATTTATGACTGCCAGAAATTTATTAAAAAATATTCGTAAGGTTACTTTACTATTAGATTATTTCTGGAATCTGGAAAAGAGTAAATTGAGCAAGAGGTCTACCGATCTCGCGTTACTTACGCTTGACGCAGAAAAAGAGTTTGATTCGATCATCTGGTGTTATTTATTTCAGGCTATGGAAAAATTTGGCTTAAAGGATCAATTTATGCTCTTTGTCCGCAAAATATATAACTTCCCGATATCTTATCTAATAATTAATGATACTCAGTCACCAAAATTAACGCTTGAAAGGGGTACTAGGCAGGGATGCCCATTATCCCCTCTCCTATTTAATATGGCACTTGAACCGCTTGCAATCTGGTTGAGGGATAATTTATCGGGAGTTTCTTTTGGTTCTCATACAATGAAAGTATTACTGTATGCGGATGACCTGCTATTAGTTTGCGAGAATACCCCACAGACTATTCCATTAATCCAATTCATGTTAGCTGAATTTAGTTCTATCTCAGGCTATAAAATAAATTTTGAAAAAAGTGAACTTATGTGGGTAAATAAATTAAGGGCAAGTTGTCAATCTCATCCTTTTAAAATAGTAGAATCCTTTAGATATTTAGGCATTATGTTGCATAAAAATCCACAAAAATGGTATAATTTAAATTTCCGTCCAATTCTAGAGAAGGCAAAGAAAGATCTTGAGCTCTGGGCCTCTTTTCCTCTATCTATCTCCGCTCGAATCAATTTAATCAAATCAATTATTCTACCACGTATTTTATATCCATTACAGAATTTACCCCTGTTGCTTACCAATAGAGATATACAGTGTTTTCAAAGATCTGTATCTAGGTTTATATGGGGAGGAAAAAAACCTCGTATCTCTTTAAATAAACTAATGCAGAAGCGTAACGCGGCAGGCTTAGCACTTCCCAATCTCCGATTCTATAACCTGGCTACTTTATCTAAAATAGCACTAGATTGGATTACAGATTCTAATAATTTTGCAACTATTGATCTAGAAAGTTTTCTTATACAACCTTTTGCTTTAAAAGCTATGTTACATTGTACCTTAAAGTTACTTACATCTAAGGTTAGATCAATGATTACAATTAAAAATATTGTTATCGCTTGGCAAAGGTTCTGTAATGTTATGCAAATTGAACCACATTTTTCGAAATTCCTACCCATAATTGGGAATCCAGACTTCAGACCAGGGAGTCAATATAAAATGTTTATATTATGGGAAGAGAAGGGGCTTATTAATGTAATTCAAGCGCTTAATGAAAACATGGAAATGCTTCCGCGAGAGGCCCTCTGCGTACAGAGTACTTGAAGAGCAGAGAATCATTTTAGGCTGTAAGTCCGGATACGAAGGTAACTGAGATAAGACTTGCGCAAGTGAAGACAGTTACATTCCGGGACCAGGAGGTCCGCAACTTATCCCAAACAGCAAATCCATACAGGAGCCGACATACCCAGACAAGGAGTAGCAGGTGAGAGTGTCTGTACTGATATTAGCTCCCCCTGCAAAGTAACATCTAAACCGGACCAAGATTGTCTGTTGGAGTATATTTAAAATAGACTCTGTTTTCTGCTACTGTTGTTCCAACTTGGGAACCCTCAAAAGACTGCCGATTTGATACTGGGGAATCCCTTTTTGCAAAGGTGAAAGCCGGAATCTCCTTTGTGACAGGGCGTATTATAAGAGAGATTTAAATCACTGGGTTTGCCCTAGCCCATTGGAGACAAGCCTTTGTTTGATTCTGGCCGTTATGGGAGATAGTGTTTAACGTGCAGAGACTTGTAAAGGAAAATATAACCCCAGTCAGAAAGTGATATCATCATTTAACTGCCTGAATTAATCATTTGTGCCAACTGATTTTATATGACTGCTTTTTTCAGTACATTGTTTTAGTGTTATTGTAATTTGATAGCTATTGTGATTTGAAAGTTGTTGCGATTGAAGAGTGTGGGCCACTTGTATGATACAGTTTGATTTTATATACCATTTTAACAAAGAATAAATTTGTATTAAACTCCTAATTAGTTGTATGTATTTCTACTTATTCCACCAGTGAGTTTATACGGAAGTTTCAGTCTAACTTAAGAGACGTATTGTGTTGGGCTATTTTTGACAATAGTTTATTAACCCATAGCTTGGTATACCTAGTGTACTTCTAGCGCCACCTACACTCCACATATTTAGATCCTTTTGACATTTTTAAACTACCTAGGAAGGAGGTAGTATAAGAGGTTGGCGACGTGGGTTGAGTCTAGCGCTCCACTCAACTGTTTTTTATATAAATAACTTCATTTCTTTTCTTCCTAAGAAGTGGTAGCGGCAGGGACTAAATAAACTTAATAATTATGGACATTTTCTCATATAGGGATAAACTATACTCTGAACTATCAAAAAAAGAATTTCAAAAGTTAGATGAAGAAACTGACAAGGTTGATATCATAAAATGGGTGGGCGATCTAGAAAAGGTGATGAACAAAGAAATAAGGCAAAAAATTGAATTAATTTTCCTAGACAGATACCTAGAACAAGATATTATACCTAGAGGGTTGAAATTCAAAAAGAAATGTACTTTTGAATTAAGTGAAGTTTTACAAAATGAATGGGATGAGGTCCTAGTAGGGGCTTCTAAAAGATTGATCAAAATTATTAAAAAATCTAGAAATGAGAGTTTAGAGTCTATTAATAACGATATTTTAATCATTAAAGAGAAATTAGATTTGGTGAAAGAAGATCAATTGTTAAAGGACAAACAAAAAATATTAATAGACAGATTGGAAAACGTAAAAAGAGATCTAGTGTTAACCAAGTGTAAGAAATTTGAGAGAGACTTGAAGGAATCAAACACCCAGACAGAGGAACAAGAAATCAATATAAGGGGAGACACAAATACATCAAGTACCAATAATAACACTATAGGGTGGGAAGAAGTTAGATATACTAACCGAGATTTTCCCAGAGACCAAATTAGAGAAAGACAAGGAAACCCCCAGGGAACTGTACAGGGGAATTTTCAAAGAAATTATAATGACAATAGAAACAATATGAGAGACTACACATATCAAGGTAGAAATTACAATCAAAAGAGAAGGTATAATCAAGGTTACAACCAGAGTTATAACCAATATATGAGGCCCTACCGTGAATATATCCCCAATAGACCATATAATCAAGGTAGAGGATATTACCACTATGATAGAAGGGACAATACGGGTTGGAATAGACACGAGAATTATAATAATTTTAGAGATTAAGTAAGATATGGAAGGGATGAAAGAAGGGAAATATATCCAGAGAGAGATTATAGGCCAGACAGAATGGATCATAAAGAGGGAATGAATTTAGAGAGAAATAATCCATCAAATAGGAGGGAAAACAAAAAGACAGAACCGAAACAGATGACAATTCCAACAAATAACAGATTTGGACCCCTTAGTAATACAAATGAGGAACAAATAGAATTAACAACAGACGAGTTGTTTTTTTTGGGTCGAAGCCCCCCAAGAGAAGGACCCTCATTAAGAAAGATTAGACACACCAAGAATAGGAAAAAGACAAAAAGAGGAGTCAGAGGAGGAAGGGGAAAGAATGGAGGCAAAAAGACAGAAATAGTAATAACTAATAAAGGGATCTTTAACTTGAGCACAAGAGAATTAAGTAAAGACGAGGAAAGGATATTAAAGCTAGGACTATCTTTTGCACCATCAAAACCGTTAAATAAATTTGAAACTCATATAAACGTGAGGAAATACGTGAGAAATCTAACCCTTAAAAGGTTTTTTTCTGAAAAATCCTATTGAAAGATATAACATTAATGTTAATAGCAATAAGAAAGAAGAGATGTACCAACATACTTCTCTTAAGATGAAGTCAAATTTCTATCCTAGTAATGATAAGGGTAGCAACCTAGAAACATTTGAGAAGATGGTCCTAGCCGACCTAAGGAAATTGGAGGGATCAGGAAAACATAATAAGAAAAATCTAACCAAAAAAGAAAGAGAAATATTAAAGGAACTACAAGGTGATGAGACAATTACCATAAAAATGGCAGATAAAGGGGGGGGGGGTGGTAATTTTAGATACTGTAAAATATAAGGAAGAAGCAGATAGACTATTGAATGACAAGAAGACATATAGAAAGTTGGCTCTGGATCCAACAAATAAATATTTAGAGAAATCAAATAAGATACTTCTGAAAGGGCAAGATGAGGGAATTTTAACAGATAAGGAATACATGTATTTAAAACCACAATACCCATTAATCCCTATTTTTTTACTACCTGCCGAAAGTACATAAAAACTTAGTGAACCCCCCCGGAAGACCTATTGTCTCCGGCATAGGATCACTTACGGCCAACTTATCTGAATATGTCGATAAGTTTCTACAGAAATATGTAGTAAAATTAGACACCTATTTAAAAGATTCGACCAGCTTACTGAAATTACTTAATGAAATAGAATGGAATGAAGACTATCTATTAGCCACCTGTGATGTGGTATCGTTATATACCTAATATTAACCATACTCTTGGTATAGAGGCAGTAGAGGGATTTCTACAACAAGATTCAGTTCTAAAAAAGAGCAAGGTACTTTTCTAATAGAATGCATCCACTTCATTTTAGAACATAACTATTTTTCATTCGATAGCAATTATTATCTGCAAATAGAGGGAACAGCAATGGGCACGAGATTCGCACCGAGCTAAGCAAATCTGTTTATGGGAGATTGGGAAAATAGATTTGTCCGGTTTGCGGGGCTCGGTGCGAATCTCGTGCTTTTTAAAAGATATATCGATGATATTATCATCTTATGGAAAGGGAGTGAAGAAGATCTGAGGAATATGTTTGGAATAATGAACAATAATGATAAAGGATTATCTTTTACTTATCAAATAAGTAAGGACACTATAACATTTCTAGATTTGGATATTAGGGTGGAAAACAATAAATTAGTAACAAAGACCCATTTCAAACCAACTGATTCCAATAACTACATCCACGCGTCTAGTTGCCACTTTTCAAAGTGGAAAAATAATATTCCAGTAGGACAATGCCTGAGAATCAGGAAAAATTGTACTGAAATAGGTGACTTTGAAGAACAAATTAAATTATTAGAGAAAAAATTTGTTGAAAGAGGCTACAAAGAGGAGATTATAAATAATGCTATTATAAGAGCTAGAGAAACAAATAGGGATACCCTACTCACCTATAAAACAAAAGTCAATTTAATTAGAGATGAATATGATGTACCATTCGTAACCGAATTCAGTGATGATCATAATAGGATAAGGAAAATACTGAGGAAACATTGGCATATTGTCAAAAGCGACCCTATAGTAGGGGATAAATTACCACCGTTTCCTAGAATGGTTTTTAAAAAAACAAAAAATCTCAAATCTATGCTGGCCCCAAGCGAATTCAAAAAAGGGAAAATGTGTCAGAAAGGTAAAGAAAGGGACTTATGGGGCAAAGAATTAAACGGATTCTATCCTTGCATTTCATGCAAGTCATGCAAGCATAGTATAAAAAAGAAAAACATCAGTATTCCAGGATTAAATATTCAATATAAAATTAAGATGTCCTAAGATGTAGTAGTAGAGGTGTTATATATATGTTACAGTGCTCATGTGGCCTGATATATATCGGAGAAACATCAAGAATGCTACGAGATAGAATCCGTGAGCACCTCTGGCACATTGAAAAAGGCATCCTAGAGACGCATTTGTACCAGCACTTTAGAGAGGTGCATAAAAACAGCACTAAGGACCTCAAGTTTTGGGGCCTATGCAAAATAAAAGGCAATTGGAGAGGGGGAAATCTGGACACTTTACTCCTGAAAAAGGAGGCGGAAATGATTTATAATTTTAAACACCTTATACCCAAACGGTTTAAATTCTGAACTGGATATAAATCCGTTTTTATCATAATTAGAGTAAGAAAAATAATAACACCTTAACATTTTTTCCTCATAACACATTAACATTTTTTCCTCTTGACTAGAATGCTAATCAAGGTATTTTTTATCCCATATAAATAAATAAATAAATAAACAAACGTCTATATAGAATCTATACATTTTTTGTTAATCAAACAATATCTCTTAAATATACTACATTCTGATTTGAAATTATTCTGGGAGTTTAGGAGGACTATCATTATCTATATTTACGCTTGACGCAGAAAAAGAGTTTGATTCGATCATCTGGTGTTATTTATTTCAGGCTATGGAAAAATTTGGCTTAAAGGATCAATTTATGCTCTTTGTCCGCAAAATATATAACTTCCCGATATCTTATCTAATAATTAATGATACTCAGTCACCAAAATTAACGCTTGAAAGGGGTACTAGGCAGGGATGCCCATTATCCCCTCTCCTATTTAATATGGCACTTGAACCGCTTGCAATCTGGTTGAGGGATAATTTATCGGGAGTTTCTTTTGGTTCTCATACAATGAAAGTATTACTGTATGCGGATGACCTGCTATTAGTTTGCGAGAATACCCCACAGACTATTCCATTAATCCAATTCATGTTAGCTGAATTTAGTTCTATCTCAGGCTATAAAATAAATTTTGAAAAAAGTGAACTTATGTGGGTAAATAAATTAAGGGCAAGTTGTCAATCTCATCCTTTTAAAATAGTAGAATCCTTTAGATATTTAGGCATTATGTTGCATAAAAATCCACAAAAATGGTATAATTTAAATTTCCGTCCAATTCTAGAGAAGGCAAAGAAAGATCTTGAGCTCTGGCCTCTTTTCCTCTATCTAGCTCCGCTCGAATCAATTTAATCAAATCAATTATTCTACCACGTATTTTATATCCATTACAGAATTTACCCCTGTTGCTTACCAATAGAGATATACAGTGTTTTCAAAGATCTGTATCTAGGTTTATATGGGGAGGAAAAAAACCTCGTATCTCTTTAAATAAACTAATGCAGAAGCGTAACGCGGCAGGCTTAGCACTTCCCAATCTCCGATTCTATAACCTGGCTACTTTATCTAAAATAGCACTAGATTGGATTACAGATTCTAATAATTTTGCAACTATTGATCTAGAAAGTTTTCTTATACAACCTTTTGCTTTAAAAGCTATGTTACATTGTACCTTAAAGAGTTACTTACATCTAAGGTTAGATCAATGATTACAATTAAAAATATTGTTATCGCTTGGCAAAGGTTCTGTAATGTTATGCAAATTGAACCACATTTTTCGAAATTCCTACCCATAATTGGGAATCCAGACTTCAGACCAGGGAGTCAATATAAAATGTTTATATTGATGGGAAGAGAAGGGGCTTATTAAATGTAATTCAAGCGCTTAATGAAAACATGGAAATGCTTCCGCGAGAGGGCCCTCTGCGTACAGAGTACTTGAAGAGCAGAGAATCATTTTAGGCTGTAAGTCCGGATACGAAGGTAACTGAGATAAGACTTGCGCAAGTGAAGACAGTTACATTCCGGGACCAGGAGGTCCGCAACTTATCCCAAACAGCAAATCCATACAGGAGCCGACATACCCAGACAAGGAGTAGCAGGGTGAGAGTGTCTGTACTGATATTAGCTCCCCCTGCAAAGTAACATCTAAACCGGACCAGATTGTCTGTTGGAGTATATTTAAAATAGACTCTGTTTTCTGCTACTGTTGTTCCAACTTGGGAACCCTCAAAAGACTGCCGATTTGATACTGGGGAATCCCTTTTTGCAAAGGTGAAAGCCGAATCTCCTTTGTGACAGGGCGTATTATAAGAGAGATTTATATCACTGGGTTTGCCCTAGCCCATTGGGAGACAAGCCTTTGTTTGATTCTGGCCGTTATGGGAGATAGTGTTTAACGTGCAGAGACTTGTAAAGGAAAATATAACCCCATCAGAAAGTGATATCATCATTAAACTGCCTGAAATTAATCATTTGTGCCAACTGATTTTATATGACTGCTTTTTCAGTACATTGTTTTAGTGTTATTGTAATTTGATCAGCTATTGTGATTTGAAAGTTGTTGCGATTGAAGAGTGTGGGCCACTTGTATGATACAGTTTGATTTTATATACCATTTTAACAAGAGAATAAATTTGTATTAAACTCCTAATTAGTTTGTATGTATTTCTACTTATTCCACCAGTGAGTTTATACGGAAGTTTCAGTCTAACTAAGAGACGTATTGTGTTGGGCTATTTTTGACAATATTTATTAACCCATAGCTTGGTATACCTAGTGTACTTCTAGCGCCACCTACACTCCACCTATTTAGAGTCCTTATTGACATTTTTAAACTACCTAGGAAGGAGGTAGTATAAGAGGTTGGCGACGTGGGTTGAGTCTACGCTCCACTCAACTGTTTTTTATATAAATAACTTCAGTTCTTTTCTTCCTAAGAAGTGGTAGCGCAGGGACTAAATAAACTTAATAATTATGGACATTTTCTCATATAGGGATAAACTATACCTGAACTATCAAAAAAAGAATTTCAAAAGGTTAGATGAAGAAACGGACAAGGTTTGATAACATAAAATGGGTGGGCGATCTAGAAAAAGGTGATGAACAAAGAAATAAGGCAAAAAATTGAATTAATTTTCCCTAGACAGATAACCTAGAACAAGATATTTATACCTAGAGGGTTGAAATTCAAAAAGAAATGTACTTTTGAATTAAGTGAAGTTTCACAAAATGAATGGGATGAGGTCCTAGTAGGGGCTTCTAAAAGATTGATCAAAATTATTAAAAAATCTAGAAATGAGAGTTTAGAGTCTATTAATAACGATATTTTAATCATTAAAGAGAAATTAGATTTGTGAAAGAAGATCAATTGTTAAAGGACAAACAAAAAATATTAATAGACAGATTGGAAAACGTAAAAAGAGATCTAGTGTTAACCAAGTGTAAGAAATTTGAGAGAGACTGAAGAATCAAACACCCAGACAGAGGAACAAGAAATCAATATAAGGGGAGACACAAATACATCAAGTACCAATAATAACACTATAGGGTGGGAGAGAAGTTAGATATACTAACCGAGATTTTCCCAGAGACCAAATTAGAGAAAGACAAGGAAACCCCCAGGGAACTGTACAGGGGAATTTTCAAAGAAATTATAATGACAATAGAAACAATATGAGAGACTACACATATCAAGGTAGAAATTACAATCAAAAGAGAAGGTATAATCAAGGTTACCAACCAGAGTTATAACCAATATATGAGGAGCCCTACCGTGAATATATCCCCAATAGACCATATAATCAAGGTAGAGGATATTACCACTATGATAGAAGGGACAATGACGGGTTGGAATAGACACGAGAATTATAATAATTTTAGAGATTAAGTAAGATATGGAAGGGGATGAAAGAAGGGGAAATATATCCAGAGAGAGATTATAGGCCAGACAGAATGGATCATAAAGAGGGAATGAATTTAGAGAGAAATAACCATCAAATAGGAGGGGAAAACAAAAAGACAGAACCGAAACAGATGACAATTTCCAACAAATAACAGATTTGGACCCCTTAGTAATACAAATGAGGAACAAATATAGAATTAACAACAGACGATTTGTTTTTTTGGGTCGAAGCCCCCAGAGAAGACCCTCATTAAGAAAGATTAGACACACCAAGAATAGGAAAAAGACAAAAAGAGGAGTCAGAGGAGGAAGGGGAAAGAATGGAGGCAAAAAGACAGAAATAGTAATAACTAATAAAGGGATCTTTAACTTGAGCACAAGAGAATTAAGTAAAGACGAGGAAAGGATATTAAAGCTAGGACTATCTTTTGCACCATCAAAACCGTTAAATAAATTTGAAACTCATATAAACGTGAGGAAATACGTGAGAAATCTAACCCTTAAAAGGTTTTTTTCTGAAAAATCCTATTGAAAGATATAACATTAATGTTAATAGCAATAAGAAAGAAGAGATGTACCAACATACTTCTCTTAAGATGAAGTCAAATTTCTATCCTAGTAATGATAAGGGTAGCAACCTAGAAACATTTGAGAAGATGGTCCTAGCCGACCTAAGGAAATTGGAGGGATCAGGAAAACATAATAAGAAAAATCTAACCAAAAAAGAAAGAGAAATATTAAAGGAACTACAAGGTGATGAGACAATTACCATAAAAATGGCAGATAAAGGGGGGGGGGTGGTAATTTTAGATACTGTAAAATATAAGGAAGAAGCAGATAGACTATTGAATGACAAGAAGACATATAGAAAGTTGGCTCTGGATCCAACAAATAAATATTTAGAGAAATCAAATAAGATACTTCTGAAAGGGCAAGATGAGGGAATTTTAACAGATAAGGAATACATGTATTTAAAACCACAATACCCATTAATCCCTATTTTTTACTACCTGCCGAAAGTACATAAAAACTTAGTGAACCCCCCCGGAAGACCTATTGTCTCCGGCATAGGATCACTTACGGCCAACTTATCTGAATATGTCGATAAGTTTCTACAGAAATATGTAGTAAAATTAGACACCTATTTAAAAGATTCGACCAGCTTACTGAAATTACTTAATGAAATAGAATGGAATGAAGACTATCTATTAGCCACCTGTGATGTGGTATCGTTATATACTAATATTAACCATACTCTTGGTATAGAGGCAGTAGAGGGATTTCTACAACAAGATTCAGTTCTAAAAAAAGAGCAAGGTACTTTTCTAATAGAATGCATCCACTTCATTTTAGAACATAACTATTTTTCATTCGATAGCAATTATTATCTGCAAATAGAGGGAACAGCAATGGGCACGAGATTCGCACCGAGCTAAGCAAATCTGTTTATGGGAGATTGGGAAAATAGATTTGTCCGGTTTGCGGGGCTCGGTGCGAATCTCGTGCTTTTTAAAAGATATATCGATGATATTATCATCTTATGGAAAGGGAGTGAAGAAGATCTGAGGAATATGTTTGGAATAATGAACAATAATGATAAAGGATTATCTTTTACTTATCAAATAAGTAAGGACACTATAACATTTCTAGATTTGGATATTAGGGTGGAAAACAATAAATTAGTAACAAAGACCCATTTCAAACCAACTGATTCCAATAACTACATCCACGCGTCTAGTTGCCACTTTTCAAAGTGGAAAAATAATATTCCAGTAGGACAATGCCTGAGAATCAGGAAAAATTGTACTGAAATAGGTGACTTTGAAGAACAAATTAAATTATTAGAGAAAAAATTTGTTGAAAGAGGCTACAAAGAGGAGATTATAAATAATGCTATTATAAGAGCTAGAGAAACAAATAGGGATACCCTACTCACCTATAAAACAAAAGTCAATTTAATTAGAGATGAATATGATGTACCATTCGTAACCGAATTCAGTGATGATCATAATAGGATAAGGAAAATACTGAGGAAACATTGGCATATTGTCAAAAGCGACCCTATAGTAGGGGATAAATTACCACCGTTTCCTAGAATGGTTTTTAAAAAAACAAAAAATCTCAAATCTATGCTGGCCCCAAGCGAATTCAAAAAAGGGAAAATGTGTCAGAAAGGTAAAGAAAGGGACTTATGGGGCAAAGAATTAAACGGATTCTATCCTTGCATTTCATGCAAGTCATGCAAGCATAGTATAAAAAAGAAAAACATCAGTATTCCAGGATTAAATATTCAATATAAAATTAAAGATGTCCTAAGATGTAGTAGTAGAGGTGTTATATATATGTTACAGTGCTCATGTGGCCTGATATATATCGGAGAAACATCAAGAATGCTACGAGATAGAATCCGTGAGCACCTCTGGCACATTGAAAAAGGCATCCTAGAGACGCATTTGTACCAGCACTTTAGAGAGGTGCATAAAAACAGCACTAAGGACCTCAAGTTTTGGGGCCTATGCAAAATAAAAGGCAATTGGAGAGGGGGAAATCTGGACACTTTACTCCTGAAAAAGGAGGCGGAAATGATTTATAATTTTAACACCTTATACCCAAACGGTTTAAATTCTGAACTGGATATAAATCCGTTTTTATCATAATTAGAGTAAGAAAAATAATAACACCTTAACATTTTTTCCTCATAACACATTAACATTTTTTCCTCTTGACTAGAATGCTAATCAAGGTATTTTTTATCCCATATAAATAAATAAATAAATAAACAAACGTCTATATAGAATCTATACATTTTTTGTTAATCAAACAATATCTCTTAAATATACTACATTCTGATTTGAAATTATTCTGGGAGTTTAGGAGGACTATCATTATCTATATTTTATTTTTAAAAATGTTAGTAAGAGTAATGGGCGCCTCTATAGCATAGTGGTAAGGTCTCAGTTTAATAAGCCAAGTCCCCGAGTTCGAATCCCCGAGGTATGAGGTAGGGACCAAGCATTATTTATGACTTAGACTTTTAACTGTAGCTCTGTTGCAGTCTGGGACTAAACTAGTATCTAATTTAGAAATTTTCTATATAAGAAAATTGTTTAGAAAATGGAAGAATACTAACAATTATTAAAAAAGCTAGAGGTCATTTATCTAGGAATTTTCAATAAATTACGCTTGAATAGCTAATACCAAACGAGACAGAAGTCACAGAAACTGACAGGTAGTCGTAAGGATCTATGGATTGATAAAAAAGAAGAATTATATACAATTGGAAATCTGACATAGTCATATCAGCAGTGAATAGCCTAGAGGTAACATCCTAGCCCTCAGCCTTGGGGATCCTAGGTTCGATCCCCTAGGGGAAATATGTATATTTAAAAAAAAAAAATTGAATTTATGTTTGGCATTTGAGTATTTTTCAACAAGGCATTAAAAGATTTTTACTAAGATTTTTATCAAGATAATAAAAGAGTTCTCAGGCATATGACGTTTCTGAGTAAATTGGGGTTATAAGCAAGGAAATGATAAAAGAAAAGGTTATCCGTGCAGACATGAGGATCCCACCATTTAAAAAGTTTACTTCCAGAGTGACCAGAGGAAGTGAAAAGATGACAGCGAATTGAAGGCAACTAGGGGAGATATAAGGCAGACTTTACTCTCACACTGTATCTTGAAAAAGCCCCACACCTTAGGGGTGAAACGCGTAGAAAGGTGAAAGGTATACAAGGAGGATATACAGCGCTAACCCACTCTGCGTACAGAGTACTTGAAGAGCAGAGAATCGTTTTAGGCTGTAAGTCCGGATACGAAGGTAACTGAGATAAGACTTGCGCAAGTGAAGACAGTTACATTCCGGGACCAGGAGGTCCACAACTTATCCCAAACAGCAAATCCATACAGGAGCCGACATACCCAGACAAGGAGTAGCAGGTGAGAGTGTCTGTACTGATATTAGCTCCCCCTGCAAAGTAACATCTAAACCGGACCAAGATTGTCTGTTGGAGTATATTTAAAATAGACTCTGTTTTCTGCTACTGTTGTTCCAACTTGGGAACCCTCAAAAGACTGCCGATTTGATACTGGGGAATCCCTTTTTGCAAAGGTGAAAGCCGGAATCTCCTTTGTGACAGGGCGTATTATAAGAGAGATTTAAATCACTGGGTTTGCCCTAGCCCATTGGAGACAAGCCTTTGTTTTATTCTGGCCGTTATGGGAGATAGTGTTTAACGTGCAGAGACTTGTAAAGGAAAATATAACCCCAGTCAGAAAGTGATATCATCATTTAACTGCCTGAATTAATCATTTGTGCCAACTGATTTTATATGACTGCTTTTTTCAGTACATTGTTTTAGTGTTATTGTAATTTGATAGCTATTGTGATTTGAAAGTTGTTGCGATTGAAGAGTGTGGGCCACTTGTATGACAGAGTTTGATTTTATATACCATTTTAACAAAGAATAAATTTGTATAAAACTCCTAATTAGTTGTATGTATTTCTACTTATTCCACCAGTCAGTTTATACGGAAGTTTCAGTCTAACTTAAGAGACGTATTGTGTTGGGCTATTTTTGACAATAGTTTATTAACCCATAGCTTGGTATACCTAGTGTACTTCTAGCGCCACCTACACTCCACATATTTAGATCCTTTTGACATTTTTAAACTACCTAGGAAGGAGGTAGCATAAGAGGTTGGCGACGTGGGTTGAGTCTAGCGCTCCACTCAACTGTTTTTTATATAAATAACTTCATTTCTGTTGTTGGCTAAACAAAGCTTGCCTGTGTTAGAGAATTTATGCAATAGTTGGATAAAGTTATTTCCTAGGTGCGAGGCGGATACCATTAAGCATAGTTTTGATTCTTTGGACAAATGTGTCATCCCTACAAGTTGGAAAGAGTCACATTTTAAACTTGTTAATAATTATTATCGGACACCTTTTAAGATGTCACGTTTTTTTCCTAACCAGGTTTTTGTTTGTAATCGCTGTCGGTATCCTAATGCGGATATATTACATATCTTTTGGCATTTTCCTAAAATATTTCAGTTATGGCAAAAAATTCAGTATTGGATTACTCAGATATTTTTCTTAGAATTATCTAAGGATATGGCAGTGCATTTTCAATACGTGGTTAAAATTTCTATATTAACAGCAAGATTTCTTATTATTAAAAATTGGCTGGCCCATGTAGCGCCCTCTATGGGGGGCATTTCTTAAAGAGATCCAAACACATATAATATTTGAATCTTTCTACAAAAGACTAGCTTCCGGAAAAAAAAATAGCAAAATTTATCTATACATGGTTACCAATAATTAAATCCTACCCACTTGCTATACAAAAAAATATTCTTAATCCATTTCTTAGCTCCAAATGTTTTGCGGACTTGGTAGTCCTGAATGAATTCCCACCGATGTTGGTTTCAAATTTTAGAGAGGTAGGGTAGGGGATGGCAGGTGAGGGGGGGCTGCTGAGAAGAGAGGAAGAACTTCCCTTTTTTTTTTTTTTTTTTTTTTTTTGTGATGTTTGTCTTGTTTTATGTTGTTTTGTTGTATTTGTTTTATTAATTAGAAAATATCTCAGCTCCCATAGCATTCATAATTATATAATAGGGTTCAAATTTTGACATATAGACAAATATGTTTTATGTTATTTTTGCAAGATATGCACCAAAGTTATGTTTGTGTCTCTTTTTTTTTTCCCTGTTATTATGCTGTTGACCTCCTTATTTGATGATTATTATATATGATTTTTGAGTGAGAATAAATAAAGTCTATAAAAAAAAAAAAACTACTACTTCAGTAAATTCAAGATTAATACTACGATTAACAGAGATTATAACCCGGCAACAAATGAGGGGCTATGGGAACTGTTTTATATATACTAAGTAACTATTGTGGAATAATTAACCTAGAATTACAGCGGCTCACAAGAGTGCCTATAGTTATTAAAAAAGCAGGTTACAAAACCAAGGGGTGATTGGCATATCTAGGTTACTTTATTAATATCAATAGCGGTCCTAATGTCCGTACACTAACAATAATCACACAAACATTTTTTAAGATCAAGCAGGTGTGAGATTGTACAATAACCTTGATACACAGGTGATCACATAATATTTAGGGCCTATACACCTGTCACCTAAATACAGTATAAACATATAACGCATCACAGTATGGTGCCTTAATTATTTATATACTAGAGTCACAACTTAGCCTATTGATACTATAACCATTGAGTAATTTTGCTACATAATCTGTACCTATTATACAAAACGGCTTGCTAGACCATATGAGCATTGTTCTCAGATTAACTGTATACTTGTATGGATGTGATAGTTATAACCTTTGTGACTGACTCTGTTATCATCCAGATACGTTTGATACTGTCATACCTGTACTCACACAGAATCAAGCGATTATACCAAGTTGTTGTTTCCATTGTGATCCTCAGCATGTAATAACTGGTGAATTTACTGCTATTGGGCACTTACACAACCATACAACAGCTTTCAATCGAAAATAATTTTAGCATAGGAGTTATATTATTCCAGGTTGTTACAATCCTTGTGACACATAGAGATAATATAATCAAGGCATTTATATAATATTTGTGTTCACTATCATTAGCTTAAACAGAGCTGACTTTGAGTATTTTAATTTTGTGTGTTACGTGTTATTTGTCCACAGTTTTTAACTAAATTGAATAAAAGTTATATTTTAAAATTCTTCATATAAAGCAACACCCTATAGTCTGGGCTAGAGTGCTGGAGATGCATACTGTCCTGTGGTAAGTGTCTATACTTCACATTTTCTAGTTTTAATTCCATTTATGCATAGCACCAACCCACCCACAATACTTTCATATAGAAGTGTATAAAATTCTAAATACACTTAGGATATAGATTATAGTGGGGAACGCCTTAATAGTGCCATTGTTTAATCTGTTTCTTATAAATTGTTTTTAGCCTGGTCCAATTGTGTTTTTGGCACAGAAATTGATGCTAACCCTGGCATAGGTGACATAATTCTCATTTTTTGAATAAGTAACAGATATTTTCAAATGGTTAATAACCATTGGGCCACTGATATCACTATGAATATATACAGGGTAGATCCCCCTCCATGCCATGCAATTGTATTTAGCCTGGCCCAATGGTGTTTTTGGCACATACATTGATGCCAACCCTGGCATAGGTGACATAATTCTCATTTTTTAATAAGTAACAGATATTTTCAAAGGGTTAATAACCATTGGGCCACTGATTTCACTATGCATATATACAGGGTAGATCCCCCTCCATGCCATGCAATTGTTTTTTAGCCTGGCCCAATGGTGTTTTTGGCACAGAAATTGATGCCAACCCTGGCATAGGTGACATAATTCTCATTTTTGAATAAGTAACAGATATTTTCAAAGGGTTAATAACCATTGGGCCACTGATTTCACTATAAATATATACAGGTTAGATCTCCCTCCATGACATGCAATTGTTTTTATCCTGGGCCAATGGTGTTTTTGGCACATACATTGATGCCAACTCTGGCATAGGTGACATAATTCTCATTTTTGAATAAGTAACAGATATTTTCAAAGTGTTAATAACCATTGGGCCACTGATTTCACTATGAATATATACAGGGTAGATCCCCCTCCATGCCATGCAATTGTTTTTAGCCTGGCCCAATGGTGTTTTTGGCACAGAAATTGATACCAACCCTGGCATAGGTGACATAATTCTCATTTTTGATATAAGTAACAGATATTTTTCAAAGGTGTTTGTAACCTTGGGCGCACTGGTTTCACTATAAATATATACAGGTTAGATCTCCCTCCATGACATGCAATTGTTTTTATGCCTGGCCCAATGGTGTTGTTGGGCTCAGGAAATTGATGCAACAACTGGCATAGTGCTCTAATTCTCATTTTTGAATAAGTAACAGATATTTTCAAAGGGTTAATAACCATTGGGCCACTGATTGTCACTATGAATATATACAGGGTAGATCGCCCTCCATGCCATAAATTGTTTTTAGCCTGGTCCAATTGTGTTTTGGGCACAGAAATTGATGCCAACCCTGGCATAGGTGACATAATTCTCATTTTTGAATAAGTAACATATATTTTCAATGGGTTAATAACCATTGGGCCACTGATTTCACTATGAATATATACAGGGTAGATCCCCCTCCATGCCATGCAATTGTTTTTAGCCTGGCCCATGGTGTTTTTGGCACAGAAATTGATGCCGAACACTGACATAGGTGCTCTTATTCTCATTTTGAATAAGTAACAGATATTTTCAAAGGGTTAATAACCATTGGGACACTGATTTCACGATGAATATATACAGGGTAGATCCACCTCCATGCCATGCAATTGTTTTTAGCGTGGCCCAATGATGTTTTGGCACAGAAATTGATGCCAACCCTGGCATAGAAGACATTATTCTCATTTTTGAATAAGTAACAGATATTTCAAAGGGTTAATAACCATTGGGCCACTGATTTCACTATGAATATATACAGGGTAGATCGCCCCTCCATGCATAAATTGTTTTTAGCCTGGTCCAATTGTGGTTTTGGGCACAGAAATTGTTGCCAACCACTGGCATAGGTTGACATAATTCTCATTTTTGAATAAGTAACAGATATTTTCATAGGGTTAATAACCATTTGGGCCACTGATTTCACTACGGGATATATACAGGGTAGATCCCCCTCCATACCATGCAATTGTTTTTTAGCCTGGCCCAATGGTGTTTTGGGCACAGAAATTGATGCCAACACTGGCATAGGTGCTCTAATTCTCATTTTTGAATAAGTAACAGATATTTTCAAAGGGTTAATAACCATTGGGCCACTGATTTCACTATAAATATATATACAGGTTGGATCTCCCAACATGACATGCAATTGTTTTTAGCCTGGCCCAATGGTGTTTTTAACACAGAAATTGATGCCAACCCTGGCATAGGTGACATAATTCTCATTTTTGAATAAGTAACATATATTTTCAATGGGTTAATAACCATTGGGCCACTGATTTCACTATGAATATATACAAGGTAGATCCCCCTCCATGCCATGCAATTGTTTTTAGCCTGGCCCAATGGTGTTTTTGGCACAGAAATTGATGCCAACACTGACATAGGTGCTCTAATTCTCATTTTTGAATAAGTAACAGATATTTTCAAAGGGTTAATAACCATTGGGACACCGATTTCACTATGAATATATACAGGGTAGATCCACCTCCATGCTATGCAATTGTTTTTAGCGTGGCCCAATGATGTTTTGGGCACAGAAATTGATGCCAACCCTGGCATAGAAGACATAGTTCTCAATTTTGAATAAGTAACAGATATTTTCAAAGGGTTAATAACCATTGGGCCACTGATTTCACTATGAATATATTTATTTATAAAATATTTTACCAGGAAGGATACATCGAGATTTCTCTCGTTTTCAAGTATGTCCTGGGTCCACAAGACATTGCATTGATACAATAGGGTACAATAAAATACAAAAACAATATTAATACACAATATATACAAAATTTAACATAGAACAGGTAATTAATCAACCATGACAGGTGCATTCTGTTTTGAGATATGTATAGAGGGATCTCTTAAAGGATATTAGGCTTGGGGAAGGTTTGAAAGTGTGCGGGAGGTCGTTCCATAATTGTGGTGCTCTGTAGGAAAAGGAGGATCGAGCTGCTTTCTTTTTGTATTGAGGCAAACTAAATAATGTTCTGGTATTGGATCGGAGGTTATAGGAGGTGGGAATAGCTGGGGAGAGCATTCTGCTCAGGTAGGGTGGGAGCTTCCCAGAAAGGCTCTTAAACACAAGGCAGGAAAGATGGAGGGTGCATCTGGATTCCAGCGACAGCCAGTTTAGTTCTTTTTGCATGTCACAATGGTGGGTCCTGTAGTTACATTGTAGCACAAAGCAGCAGAACGAGTTATACAATGTATTAAGTTTATTAAGGTGAGTTTGCGGTGCAGGTGCGTATACTACGTCCCCGTAATCCATGATAGGCATCAGCATTTGCTGTACAATCTTTTCCTTTACTCTAGGGCTGAGGCAGGATTTGTTTCTGTACAGGGCACCTAGTTTTGGATAAAGTTTAGATGCAAGTTTTTCTATGTGGAAGCCAAAAGATAGATTGGGGTCTAACAACATACCCAAGTATTTGAAAGAGTGGACTGCGGTCAGCGTGCAATTGGATTTTGTTTTGATGCGTAGATGGGAATTTTGTAATTTGTGTAATTTAGGTCCCGTTCCAAAGATCATTGTGACAGTTTTGTCAGTGTTTAGGAAGAGTTTGTTTTTTGAGATCCATTTTTCTACCTCTGTGAATTGGTCTTGGAGCACTGCTTCAAGCTGTGGCAGATCGGAATTGTTTGCATAGATTACTGTGTCGTCTGCGTACATGTGTACAGTTGAGGATTTGCAGACATTAGGCAGATCATTTATAAATAATGTGAATAGTAGGGGGCCGAGAATGGATCCTTGGGGAACACCACACGTGACCGGGAGAGGGAGGGAGTCACTGTCAGAAATGGAGACATATTGTGATCTATCCGATACATATGATCGAAACCAGGTTAGTGGACGATCACCAATACCTGAGTTTTTTAGTTTGAGCAGCAGTATGTCATGGTCTACTGTGTCAAAGGCCTTTGCAAAGTCAAGGAAAATAGCTCCAGTTAGCTCTCCTTGTTCCATGCCAGTTTGGATGTCATTGCAAACTTTTAGGAGGGCAGTTGTAGTGGAGTGACTCGGGCGAAAACCTGATTGATCAGGGGTCATATAGTTAGATTGCTGGTAATACTCACATAGTTGTGTATGGACGCATTTTTCTAAGATTATTTACAATACTGGGAGCAAAGATATGGGACGATAATTAGAAACCAAGGTTAACTCCCCACTTTTATGGATAGGCACTACTCTTGCAGTTTTCCAAAGATTGGGTATGTATCCAGACACCAAGGATTCGTTAATTAGGGTTGTGACGGGTTTAGCAATTGCTGGAGCACTGAGCTTCAACAGCATTGCTGGGATTTGATCAGGTCCAGATTGGTTTTTCATTTTTAAATTATCAAGGTGTTTCTTAACGACCTTGATGGGTACAGGTCTAAAATTGAACTTCTGTATATTGGGTCTTTGCTGATTTAGTGGGGCCTGATCCACATTTGTAGTTTCAGGATGCGTGTCATTTATTAATTTGTCAATCAGGGTGGTGGAGCATCCGACAAAATAACTATTAAAGGCATTTGCTACTTCTAAGGGGAGTTGCAGGGTTTGGTTGTCCACATTGATAGGGGGGGGTTGGGAGTGGATTGGTGGATTTTGTAAGTTGTTTATGAGTTTCCAAAACTTTCTAGGGTTTGATATGTTATTGATCAGATTTTCACAGAAATATTGGGCCTTGGCCAATTTTGTTTGTTTAGTGCATATATTTCGCCATTGTCTATATACACAGTGATCATTCATAGAGCCTGTATGCTTGAACTTTGACCACAATGAATCCCGAAACTGGTACATTTGAGTGAGGTCAGCTGTGATCCAATTTAAGTGTGCTCCTTTTACTCTCACCTTACGCAGCGGGGCATGCAAATTCCAAACTTGTAGGAGTTCAGACTGGAAGAATTCTACTGCAGAATCTAGATCTGGGATTAGGTTTAATTTGTGCCAGGGGAGGTTCTTAATGTCATTTAGAAATGATTGAAGTTTAAATTTTTTGAAGGACCTGGTGATTTTAACCTTGGGAGAGGATTTAGTTGCCTTTATTTTGCGCACGCAGTACACTAGGCAGTGGTCACTGAAATTGTTAGGGAGAACACCTGCCTCCTGGATTCGGTTGGGAGAAGTGGAGAGAATCCAGTCAAGCAGGGTGTGATTATGGCTTTTGATGTTTATGCGAGTTGGAGAGGAGATTAATTGTGTTAGCTGCAGAGATTTAAACAGTGAGCGACAACTATTATTTTTTGGATTCAGCCAATCAATATTAAAATCTCCAAAAACCAAAATTTCACTTTTTGGGTTTTGAGCTATGGTTTCACTAAGGAGATGTGCTATGTCAGAAAGGGAATGTACAGGGGGAGCTAGGTGGGCGGTAGATCCCTGCAACAATTATTGATTTACTGCATGGGATTTCAATTTTGCCAGAAAGGAAATCAAGGTGGCAGGAGAGCTAGATTTTTGTAAGGGGGTGTACTTTGTGGAATTGTCAACATAAATTACAATACCGCCTCCTCTCTTTGCTCTATCATTTCTATGGCATGAATATCCATGTATTGCAATGGCAGAGTCAGGTATTTTTGCGGTTAGCCACGATTCAGAGATCACAATGATTTTGGGTTTGTATTGTAAACACCAAGCTTGCAGTGCATCAATTTTTGGTAGTAAGCTGCGGATATTACAGTGCACAAAGGAGAGGCCTTTTTTAGCTGGAAGGGAATGTGTTAGGGGACCAGGGTTAGACTCTACATAATTTGCAAGGGCAAGTAACATAAGGAATAGGAATTTGGAAATCATTTTTGATTGGCCATATAGTGAATGTGATACTTTATAATTTTGTGAGGTGGGGGAAGGAGGGTTATTTTTTATAACCCTCCACCAGCACTCAGCAGATAAGTTACAGCAACAGAGCAGGCCATGGTGTATGATAATTTGTTTTCCAGTTAGAGGTGTGTGCTTATGGCGGTTATTATGACAACAAAATTGGATTGAGATAAGGGTTATCATGAATAACAGTATGGTTATATTTGGATTCATGTTAGTGGTATGAGGCATGTAGATAAAAAATAAAAATAAAAAGTATATACACTATTGATGTGTGATATATAGCTATTTGTAGGAAGAGAGGGTATGTATTCTATAGGGTTAAGTAAAAGGAAGGATGTGCTGATCAGTGGTTGCAGCTGTTATTTAAGGAGAATGAAAGTAGTGTGGGAGACTATCTATAAATGAAGAAATGAGCCTGGGGTGGGAGGGACACTATCTTCCAGGAGCTACCTGTTTGCAAAGCAGGGGAACAGCTGAGAAAAGTTCTGTGTTTTCTTGCAAGGCTTGGGTAGATATGTTTTAAAATCAGACTAAAGGAGAGAGATAAATTAGCGTCAGATTGGCTTGCAAACATTTAAAGGAATGGGGAGGGAATATCTATGAACATTTGAGCTAGGGTCATACAAGCAAAATCACAGGGAAAGTTAAAATTACAGAGATAGCACAGAGCTATTCATGTAGGTGAATAAAACCATTAAAGTACAAAAATATATATGGCCTATATCTGGTTAAACTAACTTTTAACATAATGGTCAGACATAATGGTAATAAAATATGCATTTTAAATTATAAAAACAAAACAAGAATAGCCAATACATATAGCAATACACACATCAGAAAATAACAAGGGTAGGTTAAATATAATGATATTACTATCTTCCAGGAGCTACCTGTTTGCAAAGCAGGGGAACAGCTGAGAAAAGTTCTGTGTTTTCTTGCAAGGCTTGAATATATACAGGGTAGATCCCCCTCCATGCCATGCAATTGTTTTTAGCCTGGCTCAATGGTGTTTTGGGCACAGACATTGTTGCCAACACTGGCATAGGTGACATAATTCTCATTTTTGAATAAGTAACAGATATTTTCAAAGGGTTAATAACCATTGGGCCACTGATTTCACTATAAATATATATACAGGTTGGATCTCCCTCCATGACATGCAATTGTTTTTAACCTGGCCCAATTGTGTTTTGGGCACAGAAATTGATGCCAACCCTGGCATAGGTGACATAATTCTCATTTTTGAATAAGTAACAGATATTTTCAAACGACAAGGAAGTTGGTTTCTTATTCAAGCTGTTTCTTATTCGTGAAATTCTGTTTCTTATTCATGGAAGTTGGTTTCTTATTCATTTTTTTTGTCAGACTGCTTTAAATTGACTTTAAAATAAAAATATAGGTTTTATTTAAATAATAATATGATTCATATAATGTAGTTACACAGAGGTGGAATTCCTTTATAAAACAATTGAATGTATGTTGGCGCTCTACAAATACCTGATAATAATAATAATGTACAAACTTGAAAAAAGGGCATACGTTGGCACCAATACAAATATTACTCTTTTGAATAAGTAACAGATATTTTCAAAGGGTTAATAACCATTGGGCCACTGATTTCACTATGCATATATACAGGGTAGATCCCCCTCCATGCCATGCAATTATTTTTAGCCTGGCCCAATGGTGTTTTTCACACAGAAATTGATGCCAACCCTGGCATAGGTGACATAATTCTCATTTTTTAATAAATAACATATATTTTCAAAGGGTTAATAACCATTGGGCCACTGATTTCACTATGCATATATACAGGGTAGATCCCCCTCTATGCCATGCAAATGTTTTTACCCTGGCCCAATTGTGTTTTTGGCACAGAAATTGATGCCAACCCTGGCATAGGTGACATAATTCTCATTTTTGAATAAGTAACAGATATTTTCAAATGGTTAATAACCATTGGGCCACTGATTTCACTATAAATATATACAGGTTAGATCTCCCTCCATGACATGCAATTGTTTTTAGCCTGGCCCAATGGTGTTTTGGGCACATAAATTGATGCCAACACTGGCATAGGTGCTCTAATTCTCATTTTTGAATAAGTAACAGATATTTTCAAAGGGTTAATAACAATTGGGCCACTGATTTCACTATGAATATATACAGGGTAGATCCCCTCCATGCCATAAATTGTTTTTAGCCTGGTCCAATTGTGTTTTTGGCACAGAAATTGAGGCCAACCCTGGCATAGGTGACATAATTCTCATTTTTGAATAAGTAACAGATATTTTCAAAGGGTTAATAACCATTGGGCCACTGATTTCTGTGCCCAAAACACCATTGGGCCAGGCTAACAACAATTGCATGGCATGGAGGGGGATCTACCCTGTATATATTCATAGTGAAATCAGTGGCCCAATGGTTATTAACCCTTTGAAAATATCTGTTACTTATTCAAAAATGAGAATTAGCGCACCTATGCCAGTGTTGGCATCAATTTCTGTGCCCAAAATACCATTGGGCCAGGCTAAAAACAATTGCATGGCATGGAGGGGGATCTACCCTGTATATATGTATAGTGAAATCAGTGGCCCAATTTTTATTAACCCTTTGAAAATATATGTTACTTATTCAAAAATGAGAATTATGTGACCTATGCCAGTGTTGGCATCAATTTCTGTGCCCAAAAAAACATTGGGCCAGGCTAAAAACAATTGCATGGCATGGAGGGGGATCTACCGTGTATATATTCCTAGTGAAATCAGTGGCCCAATAGTTATTAACCCTTTGAAAATATCTGTTACTTATTCAAAATGGTAATATTTGTATTGGTGCCAACGTATGCCCTTTTTTCTAGTTTGTATATTAAATTGTTGTATAAAGGGATTCCACCTCTGTGTAACTACATTATATGAATCATATTATTATTTAAATAAAACCTATATTTTTATTTGAAAGTCAATTTAAAGCAGTCTGACAAAAAAAAAATGTATAAGAAACCAATTTCCATGAATAAGAAACAGAATTTCATGAATAAGAAACAGCTTGAATAAGAAACCAACTTCCTTGTCGTTGAAGTAAAGTAGTTTATTTGCAGTGTCTTTCTTTAGAACTATTGGGGTTGCGGCTTTGTGGTTTCTCCCCTGTGTAGCTCCATGGATGGTGGCTACATTTCGGTATTTCCAGGAACTGTTTGGGTCTGCTACTCTCAGGAATTTCAGAAAATTTTTGGGTGGACGTGTTTTATGGTCCTATCAACTGATTGGATGCTCCAAGTAGCCCTATATAGCAGGTGTCTCCACACTTTGGCGTGGATATTGTCATTTTTTTGCTTAAAGGGATAGTATACACCAATTTTCATTTAACTGCATGTAATAGACACTACTATAAATAATAATATGAACAGATACTGATCTAAAATTGCAGTATAAAACCGTTTAAAAACTTACTTAGAAGCCCCCAGTTTAGCTCTGTTGAAAAGGTTAGCTGGAACACCCACTGTAAGTGGTTCTATAGCAAAAAAGCAGACCCCCCCCCCTTCCTCTGCATATGAAAAACAAAATCTTAGGAAAGAAAACAAAATTTATGCTTACCTGATAAATTTATTTTTTTCCGGATATTGAGAGTCCACTCCCGTACCCATAATCCCCAGTCATTCGACCGAAAGGAAAATGGAAAAAGGAATAACACAAAGGTGTAGAGGTGCCTGAGGTTTAGTCATAAATAACTGTCTTAAAGGGACAGTATACCCTCATTTTCATATAACTGCATGTAATAGACACTACTATAAAGAATAAGATGCACAGATACTGATATAAAAATCCAGTATAAAACTGTTTAAAAACTTACTTAGAAGCTGTCACTTTGGCTCTGTTGAAAAGGTAGCTGGAAAGCCCACTGCAAGTGGCAAATAAGACACTCCCCCCCTCCCCCTTCTTTTGCATATGAAAAGACCCTTTACACAAACAGGAGCAAGCTGGAGTAGGTAGTCGAGCGTATTCACATAAAACTTTGGGGGCTTGGTTAGGAGTCTGAAATCAGAGCAATGTTATTTAAAAATAAGCAAAACTATACATTAATTAAAAAAAAAAACTTTATGAGCTATATAAATAGATTATCTACAAAACATTTATGCAAAGAAAAAATGAGTGTATAATGTCCCTTTAAATGAAGCAAACATATAAAACAGCAACTTCTGGGGAGTCCCTGTCTTAAATGAAGGGTGGGGTTGTGGACTCTCCATATCCGTAAATAAATTTATCTGGTAAGCATAAATTTTGTTTTCTTTCCTAAGAAATGGAGAGTCCATACGTCATCAATTACTAGTGGGAGCCAATACCAAGCTAGAGGACACAGATGACTAGGGACAGGCAGAGCTAAACAGAAGGCACCACTGCTTGAAGAACCTTTCTCCCAAAAGAAGCCGAATCAAAAGTATCACATTTGTAAAGTTGGAAAAAGTATACAGAGAGGGCCAAGTTGCAGCCTTGCAAATCTGTTTTACATAAGCTTCATTGTGAAAACCCAAGAAGAGGAGACAGCCCTCGTGGAATGAGCCATAATTCTCCCAGGAGGCTGCTAACCAGCAGTCTCATAAGCAAAACAAATTATCTTTCTCAACCAGAGAGAAAGAGAAGTAGCAGTAGCTTTGTGACCTTTACGTTTTGCAGAGAAACAAACAAACAGGGCTGAGGACTGGCAAAAAACATAATTTATGTAAGAACTTCATTTCCTTCATATTGGCAAGAGTCCATGAGCTAGTGACGTATGGGATATACAATCCTACCAGGAGGGGCAAAGTTTCCCAAACCTCAAAATGCCTATAAATACACCCCTCACCACACCCACAATTCATTTTAATGAATAGCCAAGTAGTAGGGTGATAAAGAAAGGAGTAAAAAGCATCAACAAAGGAATTTGGAAATAATTGTGCTTTATACAAAAACATCATAACCACCATAAGAAAGGGGTGGGCCTCATGGACTCTTGCCAGTATGAAAGAAATTAATTTATCAGGTAAGTTCTTACATAAATTATGTTTTCTTTCATGTAATTGGCAAGAGTCCATGAGCTAGTGACGTATGGGATAGCAATACCCAAGATGTGGAACTCCACGCAAGAGTCACTAGAGAGGGAGGGATAAAAATAAAAACAGCCATTTCTCTTGTTAAGTGTATCCAGTCCACGGATCATCCATTACTTATGGGATAGTAACTCCTCCCCAACAGGAAGTGCAAGAGGATTCACCCAGCAGAGCTGCTATATAGCTCCTCCCCTAACTGCCATTACCAGTCATTCTCTTGCACCCAACGACTAGATAGGATGTGTGAGAGGACTATGGTGATTATATTTAGTTTTATACCTTCAATCAAAAGTTTGTTATTTTATAATAGCACCGGAGTGTGTTATTCCTTCTCTGGTAGAATTTGAAGAAGAATCTACCTGAGTTTTTACTATGATTTTAGCCGGCGTAGTTAAGATCATATTGCTGTTTCTCGGCCATCTGAGGAGAGGTAAACTTCAGATCAGGGGACAGCGGGCAGATTAATCTGCAAAGAGGTATGTAGCAGCTTATTATTTTCTGACAATGGAATTGATGAGAAAATTCTGCCATACCGATATAATGTAAACTCAGCCTTAAATGCAGTAGCAGCAACTGGTATCAGGCTGTCATGTATGTATATTTTACACTTCAGTATTCTGGGGAATGGCACTTCACTGGAATTATACTGTGTGCATAAGACTTTAGCCTAATTTGCAGGGACTGGCAACAGACTCTTTAATAACACTTAATTTATGTTAAACGTTTTTTGCTGGCATGTAAAATCGTTTCATTTTCTGAGGGTACTGGGTGAATAAAATGTTTTGGGCATTATTTTTTCCACTTGGCAGTTGTTTTATTTAATTTATGACAGTTTACTGATCTCTCTCACTGTTGTGTGTGAGGGGGAGGTCAAAAAATTCAGTCAGAAGCTCATTGTATTTCCTGCATGATACGGTTCATCTCTAACAGAACTCAGGGGTCTTCAAAACTTGTTTTGAGGGAGGTAATCATTCACAGCAGAGCTGTGAGATTGTAGTTGGACTGTGAATAAAAAACGTTTATTTCTGTAACTTTTTTTTCTGCTATCAGGGTTAGTTATCCTTCGCTAATGGGAACAAGCCTTTGCTAAAATTGTGTTTTTTACAAAGGATTTGATGCTATAACCTTTCAGTTTATTAACTTTCAACTGTCATAACTCTTTCTGTGCTTCTTATAGGCACAGTACGTTTTCATATTATAGTAAATTACTTGAAAAGTATTTCCCAAGTTGCTAGTTTATTTGCTAGTGTGTTAAACATGTCTGATTCAGAGGAAGACATCTGTGCTATATGTGCTAATGCCAAAGTGGAGCCCAATAGAAATTTATGTACTAACTGTATTGATGCTACTTTAAATAAAAGTCAATCTGTACAAATTGAACACATTTCACCAAACAACGAGGGGAGAGTTATGCGACTAACTCGCCTCACGTGTCAGTACTGCATCTCCCGCCGGGGGGTGCGTGATATTGTGGCGCCGAGTACATCTGGGCGGCCATTACAAATCACATTACAGGATATGGCTACTGTTATGACTGAAGTTTTGGCTAAATTACCAGAACTAAGAGGTAAGCCGTGATCACTCTGGGGTGAGAACAGAGGTGCGCTGATAATGTTAGGGCCATGTCAGATACTGCGTCACAACTTGCAGAACATGAGGACGGAGAGCTTCATTCTGCGGCTGACGGTTCTGATCCAAACAAACTGGATTCAGATATTTCAAATTTTAAATTAAGCTGGAAAACCTCCGTGTATTACTAGGGGAGGTGTTTAGCGGCTCTGAATGATTGTAACACAGTTTGCAATACCAGAAAAAATGTGTAGGTTGGATAAATATTTCGCGGTACCAGGTCGAGTACTGACGTTTTTCCTATACCTAAGAGACTTTACTGAAATTGTTACTAAGGAGTGGGATAGACCCGGTGTGGCCGTTCTCACCCCCTCCGATATTTAGAAAGATGTTTCCAATAGACACCACCACACGGGACTTATGGCAAACGATCCCTAAGGTGGAGGGAGCAGTTTCTTACTTTAGCTAAGCGTACCACTATCCCGGTGGAGGATAGCTGTGCCTTTTCAGATCCAATGGATAAAAAGTTAGAGGGTTACCTTAAGAAAATGTTTGTTTCAACAAGGTTTTATATTGCAACCCCTTGCATGCATTGCGCCTGTCACGGCTGCAGCAGCATTTTTGGTTTGAGTCTCTGGAAGGGACACTTGAATCAGCTCCATTAGATGAGATTACACACAGGCTTAAAGCTCTTAAGTTAGCTAACTCATTTATTTCAGATGCCGTAGTAAATTTAACTAAGCTTACGGCTAAGAATTCCGGATTCGCCATTCAGGCGCGCAGAGCACTGTGGCTAAAATCCTGGTCAGCTGACGTTACTTCTAAGTCTAAATTTCTTAATATACCTTTCAAAGGGCAGACCTTATTCGGGCCCGGATTGAAAGAAATTATCGCTGACATTACAGGAGGTAAAGGCCCATGCCCTGCCTCAAGACAGAGCCAAACCAAGGCTAGACAATCTAATTTTCGTTCCTTTCGGAATTTCAAAGCAGGGAGCAGCATCAACTTCCTCTGCTCCAAAACAAGAAGGATCTTGTTGCTCGCTACAGACAAGGCTGGAGACCTAACCAGTCCTGGAACAAGGGCAAGCAGGCCAGGAAACCTGCTGGTGCCCCTAAAACAGCATGAATTGAGGGCCCCGATCCGGGAACGGATCTAGTGGGGGGCAGACTTTCTCTCTTCGCCCAGGCTTGGGCAAGAGATGTCCCGAGGATCCCTGGGCGCTAGAGATAATATCTCAGGGATACCTTCTGGACTTCAAATAACTTTTAACTTTCAGGCCAATCCTGGATTTAAAGATCCTAAACAAATTCCTAAGAGTTCCATCGTTCAAAATGGAGGACTATTCGGACAATTTTACCCATGATCCAAAAGGGTCAGTACATGACCACAGTGGATTTAAAGGATGCTTACCTTCACATACCGATTCACAAAGATCATTACCGGTATCTAAGGTTTGCCTTTCTAGACAGGCATTACCAGTTTGTAGCTCTTCCATTCGGATTGGCTACGGCTCCGAGAATCTTCACAAAGGTTCTGGGTGCTCTTCTGGCGGTACTAAGACCGCGAGGAAATTGCGGTAGCTCCGTACCTAGACGACATTCTGATACAAGCTTCAAGCTTTCAAACTGCCAAGTCTCATACAGAGTTAGTACTGGCATTTCTAAGGTCGCATGGATGGAAGGTGAACGAAAAGAAGAGTTCTCTCTTTCCACTCACAAGAGTTCCCTTCTTGGGGACTCTTATAGATTCTGTAGAAATGAAGATTTACCTGACAGAAGACAGGTTAACAAAGTTTCAAAATGCATGCCGTGTCCTTCATTCCATTCAACACCCGTCAGTAGCTCAATGCATGGAGGGTGATCGGCTTAATGGTAGCAGCAATGGACATAGTACCCTTTGCACGCCTACATCTCAGACCGCTGCAATTGTGCATGCTAAGTCAGTGAATGGGGATTACTCAGACTTGTCCCCTACTCTGAATCTGGATCAAGAGACCAGAAATTCTCTTCTATGGTGGCTTTCTCGGCCACATCTGTCCAGGGGGATGCCATTCAGCAGGCCGGACTGGACAATTGTAACAACAGACGCCAGCCTACTAGGTTGGGGCGCTGTCTGGAATTCTCTGAAGGCTCAGGGACAATGGAATCAGGAGGAGAGTCTCCTACCAATAAACATTCTGGAATGAGAGCAGTTCTCAATGCCCTTCTGGCTTGGCCCCAGTTAACAACTCGGGGGTTCATCAGGTTTCAGTCGGGACAACATCACGACTGTAGCTTACATCAACCATCAGGGAGGGACAAGAAGCTCCCTAGCAATGATGGAAGTATCAAAGATAATTCGCTGGGCAGAGTCTCACTCTTGCCACCTGTCAGCAATCCACATCCCGGGAGTGGAGAACTGGGAGGCGGATTTCTTAAGTCGTCAGACTTTTCATCCGGGGGAGTGGGAACTTCATCCGGAGGTCTTTGCCCCAAATACTTCGACGTTGGGGGCAAAACCAGAGATAGATCTCATGGCGTCTCGACAGAACGCCAAGCTTCCTCGTTACGGGTCCAGATCCAGGGATCCGGGAGCGGTTCTGATAGATGCTTTGACAGCACCTTGGACCTTCGGGATGGCTTATGTGTTTCCCACCCTTCCCGATGCTTCCTCGATTGATTGCCAGAATCAAACAGGAGAGAGCATCAGTGATTCTAATAGCGCCTGCATGGCCACGCAGGACTTGGTATGCAGATCTAGTGGACATGTCATCCTGTCCACCTTGGTCGCTACCTCTGAAACAGGACCTTCTGATCCAGGGTCCCTTCAAACATCAAAATCTAATTTCTCTGAAGCTGACTGGCTTGGAAATTGAACGCTTGATTTTATCAAAACGTGGTTTTTCTGAGTCAGTTATTGATACCTTAATACAGGCTAGGAAGCCTGTTACCAGAAAGATTTACCATAAGATATGGCGCAAATACTTATATTGGTGCGAATCCAAGAGTTACTCATGGAGTAAGGTTAGGATTCCGAGGATATTGTCTTTTCTACAAGAAGGTTTAGAAAAGGGTTTATCCGCTAGTTCCTTAAAGGGACAGATTTCAGCTCTGTCCATTCTTTTACACAAACGTCTGTCAGAAGTTCCGGACGTTCAAGCTTTTTGTCAGGCTTTAGCTAGGATCAAGCCTGTGTTTAAAACTGTTGCTCCACCATGGAGTTTGAACTTAGTTCTTAATGTTTTACAGGGGGTTCCGTTTGAACCCCTTCATTCCATTGATATCAAGTTGTTATCTTGGAAAGTTCTGTTTTTAATGGCGATTTCCTCGCTTGAAGAGGTCTCTGAGTTATCTGGCCTTACATTGTGATTCTCCTTATCTGATTTTTCATTCAGACAAGGTAGTTCTGCGTACTAAACCTGGGTTCCTACCTAAGGTGGTCACTAACAGGAATATCAATCAAGAGATTGTGGTTCCATCTTTGTGTCCTAATCCTTCTTCGAAAAAGGAACGTCTGCTACACAATCTAGATGTAGTCCGTGCCCTGAAATTTATCTACAGGCAACTAAGGATTTTCGACAAACGTCTTCCCTGTTTGTCGTTTATTCTGGTCAGAGGAGAGGTCAAAAAGCTTCGGCTACCTCTCTCTCCTTTTGGCTTCGTAGCATAATACGGTTAGCCTATGAGACTGCTGGACAGCAGCCTCCTGAAAGAATTACAGCACATTCTACTAGAGCTGTGGCTTCCACTTGGGCCTTTAAGAATGAGGCTTCTGTTGAACAGATTGCAAGGCTGCAACTTGGTCTTCTCTTCATACTTTTTCCAAATTTTACAAATTTGACACTTTTGCTTCTTCTGAGGCTGTTTTTGGGAGAAAGGTTCTTCAGGCAGTGGTTCCTTCCGTATAAAGAGCCTGCCTGTCCCTCCCGTCATCCGTGTACTTTAGCTTTGGTATTGGTATCCCATAAGTAATGGATGATCCGTGGACTGGATACACTTAACAAGAGAAAACATAATTTATGCTTACCTGATAAATTTATTTCTCTTGTAGTGTATCCAGTCCACGGCCCGCCCTGTCACTTTAAGGCAGGTAATTTTTCCATTAAACTACAGTCACCACTGCACCCTATGGTTTTCCTTTCTCTGCATGTTTTCGGTCAAATGACTGGTAATGGCAGTTAGGGGAGGAGCTATATAGCAGCTCTGCTGGGTGAATCCTCTGGCACTTCCTGTTGGGGAGGAGTTACTATCCCATAAGTAATGGATGATCCGTGGACTGGATACACTACAAGAGAAATAAATTTATCAGGTAAGCATAAATTATGTTTTTTTGCTGAAAAAAAATTAATCCACAACCCAAAATATAAGTTTATTCTCATAAATGAAAAGGAAAACTTAAAACATAAGCAGAAGAAGCAAACTGAAACAGCTGCCTAAAGAACTTTTCTACCAAAAACTGCTTCCGAAGAAGCAAATACATAAAAACGGTAGAATTTAGTAAATGTATGCAAAGAAGACCAAGTTGCTGCTTTGCAAATCTGATCAACTGTAGCTTCTTTCTTAAAAGCCCACGAAGTGGAGACTGAGCTAGTAGAATGAGCTGTAATTCTCTGAGGCTGGGCTTGACCCGACTCCAAATAAGCTTGATGAATCAAAAGCTTTAACCACAAAGCCAAGGAAACAGCAGAAGCCTTCTGACCTTTCCTAGAACCAGAAAATATAACAGACTAGAAGTCTTCCTGAAATCTTTAGTAGCTTCAACATAATATTTCAAAGCTATTACCACATCCAAAGAATGTAAGGATCTCTCCAAAGAATTCTTAGGATTTGGACACAAGGAAGCTGCAACAATTTCTCTATTAATGTTGTTAGAATTCACAACCTTAGGTAAGAATTTAAATGAAGTCCGCAAAACCGCATTATCCTGAAGAAAAATCAGAAAAGGAGATTCACAAGAGAGTGTGGATAATTCAGAAACTCTTCTAGCAGAAGAGATGGCCAAAAGAAACAACACTTTCCAAGAAAGTAGTTAAATGTCCAAAGAATGCATAGGCTCAAACGGAGGAGCCTGTAGAGCCTTCAAAACTAAATTAAGACTCCAAGGAGGAGAGATTGATCTAATGACAGGCTTGATACGGACCAAAGCCTGCACAAAATAATAAATATCAGGAAGTTCAGCAATCTTTCTGTGAAATAAAACAGAAAGAGCAGAGATTTGTCTTTTCAAGGTACTTGCAGACAAACCTTTATCCAAACCATCCTGAAGAAACTGTAAAATTCTAGGAATTCTAAAAGAATGCCAAGAGAATGTATGAGAAGAACACCATGAAATGTAAGTCTTCCAAACTCGATAATAAATCTTTCTAGAAACAGATTTACGAGCCTGCAACATAGTAATAATCACTGAATCAGAGAAACCTCTATGACTAAGCACGAAGCGTTCAATTTCCATACCTTCAAATTTAATGATTTGAGATCCTGATGGAAAAAACGGACATTAAGATAGAAGGTCTGGCCTTAGAGGAAGTGGCCAAGGTTGGCAACTGGACATCCGAACAAGATCTGCATACCAAAACCTGTGAGGCCATGCTGGAACTACCAACAGCACAAATGATTGCTCCATGATGATTTTGGAGATCACTCTTGGAAGAAGAACTAGAGGCGGGAAAATATAAGCAGGTTGATAACACCAAGGAAGTGTCAAGGCATCCACTGCTTCCGCCTGCGGATCCCTGGACCTGGAAAGGTACCTGGGAAGTTTTTTGTTTAGATGAGGTGCCATCAGATCTATTTCTGGAAGCCCCCACATCTGAACAATTTGAGAAAACACATCTGGGTGGAGAGACCATTCTCCCGGATGTAAAGTCTGACGATTGAGGTAATCCACTTCCCAATTGTCTATACCTGGGATATGAACCGCAGAAATTAGACAGGAGCTGGATTCCGCCCAAACAAGTATCCGAGATACTTCTTTCATAGCTTGAGGACTGTGAGTCCCACCCTGATGATTAACATATGCCACAGTTGTGATATTGTCTGTCTGAAAACAAATGAACGGTTCTCTCTTCAACAGAGGCCAAAACTGAAGAGCCCTGAGAATCGCATGGAGTTCCAAAATATTGATTGGTAATCTCGCCTCTTGAGATTTCCAAACCCCTTGTGCTGTCAGAGATCCCCAAACAGCTCCCCAACCTGAAAGACTTGCATCTGTTGTGATCACAGTCCAGGTTGAACGGACTAAAGAGGCCCCTAAAATTATACGATGGTGATCTAACCACCAAGTCAGAGAAAGTCGAACATTGGGATTTAAGGATATTAATTGTGATATCCTTGTATAATCCCTGCACCACTGGTTCAGCATACAAAACTGAAGAGGTCTCATATGAAAACGAGCAAAGGGGATTGCGTCCGATATTGCAGTCATGAGACCTAAAACATAGCTACTGAAGGGAATGACTGAGACTGAAGGTTCCGACAGGCTGCAACCAATTTCAAACGTCTCTTGTCTGTTGGAGACAAAGTCATGGACACTGAATCTATCTGGAAACCTAAAAAGGTTACCCTTGTCTGAGGAATCAAAGAACTTTTTGGTAAATTGATCCTCCAACCATGTTTTCGAAGAAACAACACTAGTTGATTCGTGTGAGATTCTGCATAACGTAAAGACTGAGCAAGTACCAAGATATCGTCCAAATAAGGAAATACCGCAATACCCTGCTCTCTGATTACAGAGAGTAGGGCACCCAGAACCTTTGAAAAGATTCTTGGAGCTGTCGCTAGGCCAAAAGGAAGAGCAACAAATTGGTAATGCTTGTCTAGAAAAGAGAATCTTAGGAACTGATAGTGATCTGGATGAATCGGAATATGAAGATATGCATCCTGTAAGTCTATTGTGAACATATAATGCCCTTGCTGAACAAAAGGCAAAATAGTCCTTATAGTCACCATTTTGAAAGTTGGTACTCTTACATATCGATTCAAAATCTTTAGATCCAAAACTGGTCTGAATGAATTTTCTTTCTTTGGGATAATGAATAGATTTGAATAAAACCCCAGACCCTGTTCCTGAAACGGAACTGGCATGATTACCCCTGATAACTCCAGGTCTGAAACACACTTCAGGAAAGCCTGAGCCTTTACTGGGTTTGCCGGAATGCGTGAGAGAAAAAGTCTTCTCACAGGCGGTCTTACTCTGAATCCTATTCTGTACCCCTGAGAGACAATACTCTGAATCCAATGATTTTGGACCGAATTGACCCAAACATCTTTGAAAAATTTAAATCTGCCCCCTACCAGATGAGCTGGAATGAGGGCCGCACCTTCATGTGGACTTGGGGGGTGGTTTTGATCTCTTAAATGGCTTGGATTTATTCCAGTTTGAAGAAGGCGTCCAATTGAAAGCAGATTCCTTGGGGAAGGATTAGGTTTCTGTTCCTTATTTTGTCAAAAGGAATGAAAATTGTTAGAAGCTTTAGATTTACCCTTAGGTTTTTTTTATCCTGAGGCAAAAAAACTCCCTTGCCCCCAGTAACAGTTGAAATTATTAAATCCAACTGAGAACCAAATAATTTATTACCTTGGAAAGAAAGAGATAGCAATCTGGACTTAGAATTCATATCAGCATTCCAATATTTGAGCCACAAAGCTCTTCTAGCTAAAATAGCTAAAGACATAGATTTAACATCAAATTTGAGAATATCAAAAATGGCATCACAAATGAAATTATTAGCATGTTGAATCAACTTAACAATGCTAGACAAATCATGATCCGATACTTGTTGCGCTATAGTATCCAACCAAATAGTTGAAGCAGCTGCAACATCAGCCAAAGAAATTGCAGGCCTAAGAAGATGACCTGAATATAAATAAGCTTTCCTTAGATAAGATTCAAGTTTCCTATCTAAAGGATCTTTAAAAGAAGTACTATCTTCCGTAGGAATAGTAGTACGTTTAGCAAGAGTAGAGATAGCCCCATCAACCTTGAGGATCTTTTCCCAAAACTCCAATCTAACTTCTGGCAAAGGATACAATTTTTTAAACCTTGAAGAAGGAATAAAAGAAGTACCAGGCTTATTCCATTCCTTATAAATCATATCAGAAATAGCATCAGGAACTGGAAAAACCTCTGGAATAACCACAGGAGGTTTATAAACAGAATTTAAACTTTTACTAGTTTTAATATCAAGAGGACTAGTTTCCTCCATATCCAATGTAATTAAAACTTATTTTAACAAAGAACGAATATACTCCAATTTTAATAAATAAGAGGATTTGTCAGTGTCAATATCTGAGGCAGGATCTTCTGAATCAGATAGATCCTAATCAGAGAAGGATAATTCAGTATGTTGCCGGTCATTTTAAATTTCATCAACCTTATGAGAAGTTTTAAAAGACCTTTTTTTTTTTTTTTTTTTTTTTTTTTTTAGTTTTAAAAGCAGCTTTATTGAAAAAGAAAAGGGTAGGATACATTTTGTTCAAAATATGAAAATACAGGCACATGCCTTTTCCAGAATACATCGTGTGAGCTCTTAAGGTACTGTAATAACATGATAATATCTAAACATGAAAACTATTATAACTTAAACAAATTGTACAAACTAAATCATTATTTTCAAATGACATAATTGCAATACTTGGACATGCATTAATGTGAATCAGGTTGGATTAACGTCGAAATGTGTGGCTCCCCAGATTGAAATGTTATTATTAACTACTAAGGCACTCTTTATTGAATGGTTGTGTAGTCTCTAGATTTTATGTGGTCTTCCCACTGGACCTTCATTTGGATGTAAGTATCTAATCTCTTATTGACTAAATATGTGTATTCTTCGAGATCTAAAATTTGATTAAATGTGTGTAGCCATTGAGCTATGCTAGGTATGTTTCTGCTCTTCCAGTTCTTGGCCACCCATTGTTTTATGCAATTGCTACCTATAAAAATTAGATTCCTCTTATCTTTTGGGGTCTTATTTGGAATAATATTAAATAGCCAAATACGTGGATCCGGGGGCAATGCGAGTCCCAACATCCCTGACAACTCTTTTGCTATTTCTTCCCATAATTTTGCGATTGGAGGACACGTCCACCAGGTATGTGACATTGTCCCCGGCTGTTCCCCGCATCTCCAGCAGGTCTCACTACATGAAGGGAATAACTTACTAATTCTGACAGGCGTAAGGTACCACCTCTGGATTATTTTAAGATTCAGCTCGATTAGTTTGCTAGAGGCGGATACCTTAGTTACTGCTGAGAATATTTGCTGTCTGTCCTTGTGTGTCAACTCTATTTCTAGTTCTTTCTCCCAGCTATCAATGTAATGAGGTATACTGCATGAGGCTTGTAATATGGAGTATGTAAGGGAGAGGGTTCTTTTGATGGGAGAAGTTGAGTTACACAGTACCTCAAAAGGGGTTAATGAGCGTAGGAAATTATTCCTCTCTTTATGTTTATATAGGTATGAATGACACTGTCTTAGGAAATACCAATTACGGAATATGGGGAACCCCTCTTCAATCAATTCTTCACTTGTTCTCAGGTGTTGTTCGTTCCCTAAATGTAACATCATGATGGCTCTCGTTTGTTGTGTCCTGTTGTGCAATTTTATTAATCCCATTCCTGGTGCAAAGTCTATATTGTCTAAAAGAGGAGTTAGTGGGGAGGCCCTGGATGATATGTGTGGGTATTCTACTAGTATCCTGTCCCATACTTTAATAGTTTCTAGGATGGGTGCGTTTTGACTTATTTTATTTGACAGTGTTGTGCGTCTCTGCCAGCACAATGTACCTAGATGTCTTTGCTCTGTAAGGTCATGCTCTAGTCTCACCCAAGCCTTATATTCATAATTTGTGGACCAATCCACCACTCTTTGTAGAAAGACTGCCTGTCTGTATTTTTTGAGGTTGGGAACCCCCAGCCCCCCGTCTTTAATACGTACGCACATTAATTTTCTGTTTATCCTTGCTTTTCTTTTATCCCAAATAAAGTCGAACATGGCGTTCTGCAAATTAGTCAAAAAGTTTAGGGGTAAGGGAATAGGCAATGTCTGAAATAAATATAAAATACGGGGTAGGACATTCATTTTTATAGTATTGATTCTGCCCAACCATGTAATGTGTTGGGAACGCCACGATGACATGTCAGCTATCAGTGTCTTCTGTAGTGTTTTATAGTTAAGTGCAAACATCTCCTGAATAGATGGTGCTAGCATGATCCCTAAATATTTTAGGCTGTTTTTCTGTATACGAAATGTGCAGATATCTTGTATTCGCTCTAATAGGGCCTTATCACATTGTAATGGGAGTAATTCTGATTTGTTTTTATTAATTAGGAAATTAGATACCACATGAAATTTGTCAAATTCTTCTAGTAATTGGGGGACCGAATCTGTAGGAGATGTTAAAAAAAACAAGATATTGTCTGCGTACAGCAGTGCCTTGTGCTCGATCTCTGCTATATGAAGACCTTTTATCCTAACATTTGATCTTATTTTAGTCGCTAAAGCTTCTATTACACATGCGAACAACAGGGGTGACAGTGGGCACCCCTGTCTAGTTCCATTTGAGATATTAAGTACCCCAGAGAAGATCCCATTCACTCTGACCTTGGCTGTGGGAGACGTGTATAGGGCCATAATTTTTGAAATAAATGCGTCACATATCCCAAATTTCCCTAGAACCCTGCGCAAAAAAAGCCAACTGACGCGGTCGAAAGCTTTCTCCGCGTCAGTGGAGACCACTGTTGTTTGTATTTTTTCATCTTGCACATAGTTAATAAGATGGATAGCCCTGACTGTATTATCTTTTGCCTCGCGTGCCTGAATGAAGCCCACTTGATCACTGCCAATAAGGAATGGTAATATCATTCCCAATCTATTTGCTAGAATTTTTGAGTATATTTTTAGGTCGGAATTCAACAATGAAATTGGTCGGAAATTCTCAGGTCTATCTGGGGGTTTTCCTGGCTTTGGGAGCACTGTTATGTATGCCTCTAGGTTATGTGTTGAAAAGGGGGATTTCTCGGTTATGTCATTAAATAGTGTCAACATATGGGGAATCAATGTTTCTCTGAATTTTTTGAAGTAGCCGTTGGAGAAGCCATCCGGCCCTGGAGCTTTGTTTGCTGGTAATTGGGCTATTACATCTTTTATCTCCTTAAAAGTTATTGGGGCTTTCAGGGTGTTGTTTTGGTCTGTTGTTAGTTGGGGCAAAGTTATATTACTCAGATATTCCTGAATATGCCTGTTTTGGTCAGTGGGGTTTTCAATTTCACCCTTCAGGTTGTACAACTGTTCATAGTACACCCTAAAGGATTCTGCTATTTGGTCTGAGGTGTATACCTCCTTATTTTGTCTATTACGAAGTGTGAGAATGTAATTCCTATTTATTTTACGTTTTAATTTCCTTGCTAGGATTGGGCCGCATTTATTGTCTCCCTCGTAGTATTTCTGTCTCAATTTAAATGCACTAAGCTTACATTCTTTTCCTAGCATTGAGTTAATCGAAGACCTGCAGTCGACTATTTTCTGTTGGAGTAAAGGATCTGCCGTATTCGCTTCCCTTTGCTTCTCTAATGTCTCTAATAATTGTAGTGCATCGTTTAGTGTTCTACTGGCTTGTTTGGCCTGGTATGACTGTATACTGATTATTTCTCCCCTTAACACAGATTTATGTGCCTCCCATATGGATCTAATATCCAGTGGAAATGAACCGGGTCCTCTAATAGGCCCTCATCTAGTCTCCACGTGTATTGTTTGAAAGGGATATGCGGCCAATTAAGTTCGCAACTGACTATTGAGTGGTCAGACCATGAATTCAGGAGAATCTTTAGCCGTGTTACCCTGGTTAGATTTGTGACATCTACCATAAAGTAATCAATACGTGAGTGTCTGTGGTGAGGGTTAGAGTAGAAGGTATATTCTATCCTATCGGGGTATGTCACTCTCCAAGCATCGTGTAGGGCAAGATCTCTCATATGTGACTTAACCATGCGGATCACCCGGTGTGGTGTGGAGGAAGAGTGATTGGAGTTATCTAAAGTGGGGTTCATAGTTAGGTTAAAGTCCCCTCCCATTATTACCGCTCCCCTGGCTACCTCTAGGAGTAAGTTAGATAGTCGTTTAAAGAATATATCTTGCTTTATGTTAGGGGCATAAACATTCACTAGGGTGACCATTGAATTGTTTAATTTGCCTACTAGAATTAGATACCGCCCTGATTTATCTGCATGCTTTTTAATTAGGGTAAAAGGGATACCTCTCTTTATGAGGATACCTACTCCGTTTGTTTTAATGGAATTGGATGCATAATACGAGTCCCCAAATTTAAAGGCAAAAGTTTTAGGTTCCCTTCCCCTGAGAAAATGTGTCTCCTGCACATAGATCACTTCGCCTTTCTTCTGTTTAAGATCCCTTAATGCTACATTTCTCTTGTATTGGCTATTAAGTCCCTTGGCATTAGCTGTGAGAAAATGAATATTATTCGCTGTATGTGCCATCTCATTTATTAGCTACCTCCCCCTCCCGGACTAGGATTATTGTTTTAGATGAATTTAGTTGTATTGCCTCAATGGTAAGTGGGTCGCTTCTGTGCCATAGTGCCCTAATAAAATGCTGTGGTGGTTCTGGGCCGAGACTATCTTTAGTCCTAAAATCAGTGCCAATGTGTTTGCATTCCAAGAAAATCGACATGTCAAGTCTAATATAATCATTTGAGTTAAAACTATAACATAAACAATTGCATGAACATAAATATAAAAGAAAAACAATAAACAGTAACAATAACAAATAACATTGCTCTTTGGAAGGAACTATCCTTCTGAGCATAATCAATGTTAGGGAGTATGTCCAGAGTTGCTCCCTTGTTAGTGTATTATCAACGTTTTCTACTTTCTTGAGGGATTAATGCAACAGTACAGTTGTAAATATATTAACATTATAACAGTGTGGGCTTTTTGCCCTAGATAAACTACATAATATTAAGATCCCTGTGGTCACAAGTCCCATGCATAGTTCAAATTTGTGCTCCAATGGATTATAGAAAGTCTGCGCTCAGCTGGAGCAAATTTGTTCACTGGCATATATAACTCTATGCTTATTACAAATAATTGAATCTTACTGAATATTAAAAGTTCCTAACTCTGGTTAAGAAACAGATTAAACAGGAAAGATCTCACCATGTGCTGGGTCCATTTCTCTTTGAGGATAGGTCAGGTCTCTGCTTCTATTTCTAGTCCAACTTCACCACCTGGCTCTTTCGTCTTCTTTTTTTTGGATGAAACTTTTGTCCATTTCTGGATGGAGTCCTGCATATTTTGACTTTGTTTGAAATTTCTTCTGTCCTCCGTACTCACATCAGAGGGGTGTGGTTGACGAAAAGTCAGCTTCAGTTCTTCTGCCAAGGTGGGTAGATCTTGTTCTGTTTTGTAGGTAACTGTGCGCCCTTCATGTGACACAATCAGGCTAAAAGGGAAGCCCCATCTATATTTTATGCGGTGTTCCTGCAGCACTTTAGTGATAAACCGTACCTCTTTTCTTCTTTGTATGGTAGCAGGGCTGAGATCTAGGTAGATCTGAATGCTGTGGTCAACATATTGGATGGTAGGAGTAGTGCGTGCAGCTTGCCATATTTTTTCTTTCTCTGTATAGCGCAGGAACCGTATAATTATGTCCCTTGGCGGTGCGTTTGGAGGGGGTGGAGGTCTCAGAGCTCTGTGTGCTCTATCTAGCTCAATGTCAGGTATTGCCTGATCCTTGACTAGGAATTTAAACAGGCCTTGAAGATAGTTAGGTATGTCTGGATGTGCTACTGATTCGGGTATACCCGTAATCCTCAGGTTATTACGTCGCCCTCTATTATCTAGATCCTCAATCTTGTCTTGTAGAGATTCCATCTGGGCTTGATGTACATTGGTCTGTGTTGTCACTTCATCAAATAGGGTGTTCATAGTCTCTTGTGTTTCTTCTACACATTCAATCCTCTGCCCCATCTCGTTTAAATTTCTTTTCATATTTGCTATATCTGTGGTTATAAGGGCTTTGAGGGCATCGAAATCTGCTTTAGTGGGTAAATTAGCTATATCAGCTTTTATCTGAGAAGCGCAGGCTTCAGAAATAGCCATGGGTGGTGCATTTGGGGTATCCAAACTTACTGATCCTTGAGATAGGGTTTCTGCATCAGATTGAGTGTTTGCAGTGCTCTGAAAAAAAGTGCTCACTGAAGCAGGTAGCTGGATTTGGCTTTTAGGTGCCTTGTCTCCCTTGTTTTTAGCTTTAGAGGTCATCTCTGGAATACAATTAGGCCAAGGTGGGGTATATAGAGAAAAGGCTGTAAATACAGTGTGCTTCGTTTTAATTCTTTGAGCTTTTAGTGTCTCTTGTCTCCACCCCCTGTTATTTAGCTGATTTTACTCCCATATGTTGATCTGTCCGCCAGGCCGTTATAGCAATAAAAAAGGACTCCCTCTATTTTCTTTACTCCATATTTGTGCTTCGTTTTTTTTTTGTTTTGTTTTTAGCATGGGTGTTTCAGCATATCAATATTAAGCAAAGTAGATGAATCAAAATATGTGCTTGCACGCCATGACTATCGGTCTTGTATCAAGTTTGTCCTTTCCTATGTGTGTCCTGGTTCACCTGCAGCCTAGGCCGTAATGGCGTCATGTGAAATTCACTTCTCTCCTCTGTTAGCAGTTAGTGCTGGCTAAGGGAGCGTTTGTCTTAATAAAAGTAATGCGACTTCTATTATCGCTTCAGTCTCCGTTTTGAGCTGTTATGTTTTGGTGTCGGGTCTTACCCCCTGTATAGTCCCCGGAGCCATAAATCTTAGCCGTTAGCCTGTAGTGGGTCCGTTGCGGTTCCCGATCTGAAGCTCACATTGTCCGGTGTCCGGTGAATTTATGAGGTTAGCGCCTCTTGCCTGTACTAGGGAACCAAAATTTTTAATTAATTCCCTCTGTTATGGGCTATTAGGAGCAACTCTGGTGCCGGAGCTTCACACACCTGCGGCCATTCACCCGCACGGCCAGGCTCCGCCCGTCGTTTTAAAAGACCGTTTACGTTTATTAGAAGGCGGAATGGCAGACAAAGCCTTCTGAATAGAATCAGAAATAAATTCTTTTAAATTTACAGGTATATCTTGTGCATTGAGGTAACAGCATGTAAAAGTTTATCATGACAACTATTACAAACCACAGCTGGAGGTATAAATTAAATGACTGATCGCATATGGAAGTCCCCTAGTTCTTTAAGCCCTATAATTTTGCCACAAAGCTGAGTGGATGTGTATCTATTATAATAAGAGTTACCACGTGGGTTTTAGACACGTATGCCTAAGTGTTCAAGTAAACATCTCAAGGGAGCATTAAGACTTTGGATAGACTATGATTTACATAAGAGGATTTCTAAGTGACGTATGTCCTAGTTGTTAACAGCGCTGCTGCTGATCAGAGAGGGAACAAAAGGGACACATTCATTGTTGACACCAATCTCCATTTTCTTTCTCACGTTCCAAATAGTGAATAAGACTGGATATGCAGCTACTTAGCCCAATTCCAACACACTAATAAGAAGAGCACAATTCACAGTCAGAATGAGCCAGGGATCTGGATAAAGACACTTTGCAAAGGAGGCTTGGGTCACGCTTTATAGTGCAGTAGTTGCAGTTCAATTCAAAAGCAAGCCACAGTGCTCATTAGAGAGGGGATTGCTAGTAACTTTCAATACTACAGAATCAGGGTGTTGTATTTTGCACCTTAGCAAGATAGCTAAGGTCTTTAAGAAAAAAGTCTCACAACAGCTGTGGCCGGTTGCTTAATAATATTAACTCCGCTGGGGGTGATGTACTCTCCCCCTCCCTTTCCTGCCGCCCTTTAGGATGGTAGGTCATACCCCTACTCCTTTTACCGTACTCGTCCAGTGAGGAGATCAGCCCTGGGGAGAAGTGCACTGCCTTAACGTGGAAAGTACAGGCCAGGAACCAAATACCAGTGAAAGGTTCACAGTGCTATCTAAACTAATGAGTGGGCGAAGCACCCTGCAGACCATTACATATAATTACCTCAAACAATATTTCCACCTGTGATCCCACCCGCTATTGCCTGAGTAATTAATCCCTGAAAGTGAGAGGTCCAGAGTATCTTGAATAAGGACTGTAGGGTTTTCCCCTTTCTTTACCCATATTTTACACCTAGTGGGTACTTCACTCCCTTCCCTGACCCACAAGATAACATTGTGCTGTAGTACATAAAATCTGACCTTCCACCACCTAAAGCTGAATAATATCAAACTAAGGGATGGTTCACAGACCTTAGCAGTTGAAGAATGCTAAATTCCACTTAAATACATGAACTAATGACATGCCTTGGTGTCGAAAACATATAATGACCTGATTTTAATACCACATTGTTACAAGACCTCCTATAATGGGGTGGAGAGCTATCTTTATATATTATAGAGCCAAATATCAGCACAGAGGTCCAATCTTACATTCAATTCGGGAAGCCAAATCATAGTGATCCTACAAGTCAGAGACAAGTTCAGGATGAAGAGCAGGAATCAATCAGTCAAAGATTATCTGGCAAGAGCCCAATCTAAACAAAAAAACATGGACAAATCTTTGTCCCCAACAAAAGGTAACCCTCTACAAGACCAAGGAGAGGAGGAGAACATCACCACTCCGGAGACAACAAATAAGGATCTCCTGGCTCAAATTAAATCTATCATTCAGGAAGAATTTAAATCAGCCTTAACCGAGATTAAAAAAGATATTAAAGAAATAGGCCATAGAACATCTGATATCGAAGACAAACTAGAAGATTTCACTGAAGAGATCCCACAAATCCAAACCACACTACTGGATCACTCCATTTACATCAGAAAATTAGAAGATGAAGTAGAAGACCTTGAAAATAGGTCACACCGCTCAAATATCAGAATCCGGAATCTACCAAAAAGTTATAAATCTCTACAGGAGGATATCACTAAACTGTTTAATTGGTTGGCCCCTGATATTGAGGGCTCTATGCTACTTATGGACAGAGTTCACAGAGCACTAACCAAACCTTCACAGTCAACAACTCGGGACATTGTTGTGAAAATGCACTACTTTCACATTAAAGAGGAAATAATGAAAGTGGCAAGAACCAAGCGAACCCTCAAATATGAAGGAAATGACATCCAGATATACGCAGACTTGTCACAAATTACTCTAAGAAGAAGGAGAGAGTTAAGACCAATAGTGCAAGCCCTCATTAAGGAAAGTATTAAATATCGCTGGAACTACCCTTTTAAACTAACTTTTGTCCACCAAAATAGTGCACATTCTTGTACATCGATAGAAGAAGGTATGCAGATGCTAACCCTTTTGAAGATTATCCAAGAACCCACAGAACCCAACTCTTCACCAAAACAACAAAGAAAATCCTTCCAAAAAGAATGGACTACAATAGGCAAAGAAGGCAGATCAAGAAGAACCCGGACAGGGACTGCTCCAGAACATGGAACTAGACCTTCTGCCAAAGAAAAGACACCACCTCCCTGAAGGATTAAATAAGGGGAATAATCCTGTTTCCAAATTATACCCCTATATGAATACATAGGAGGTCTCTCTCTATTCCTGCCTTCCTTTTTTCCATTTTCCCTTCTTTCCTTTTATTCCTTCTCACTCATCCCTTCCTAACAGTTCCCCACCTAACCCCATTACCTGGTTTACCACTATTCGAACCCTCTCTCGTCTACCCTAATCCCTCAAGTCATACAGCTGTGAAATAACTGATTCGTCACCAGGCTTGACTTGGTCAAAAATGTTATTTTTTTCTAAATTGTTTGTGTTTAATTTGTTATTGATATGTTATGGTTGTTGGAATGTTTTTCAACTTTTCAATTAGTTGGTTTTACAGCACTATCTAATCTGAATTATTAAGTACTGCATTGGTCCTGATACTACTATGGGTGAACATATGCGTATTGTGAACTTATCCCTCTTCAGATTACAGGTGGGTGCTACACACCTTTCATTATGTTTTAAGGTAGGAACATCAACCCTTTCTCGAGGTCCACAGGTTAGATCACTTATCACGTTGACATTTACATTACGTCAGATTAAGCTACCCCACACGTTAGGTTGTTATAATGACGATTAAAGTAATCTCTCATAATGTTAGAGGCTTAAACTCGAACACCAAGAGGAAGAAGGCCATTCTTGAATTATGAAAGCTCAAATAGTTATGTTGCAAGAAACACATCTCCCCTCACAAAATACACCCAAATTTTGGGATCATATATTCCCCTTACAATACCATGCCACGAATAAAAAGAAAAAATGTGGGGTCTCCATTTTATTACATGCGGCCCTTAATTTTAAGGAAGAAGAAATTATTAGAGATAAGGAGGGAAGGTTCATTATTGTAAGAGGGTCTATCCAAGAAACGCCAATTTTATTGGCAAATGTATATGCACCCAATGAGGGACAGGGTCCTTTTATGTCTAAACTAAGCAAACAGATTACACTATGGAAAAAATACAAAACCATTATAGGGGGAGATTTTAATATGTCGATAAACATTTTTTTTGAGGGACTTTCTTTTAGATCATAATCTAATAGACAGCTGGAGGACCATTAATAAAACATCAAGAGAGTATACATATTTTTCTACAGTTCATAATACATTCTCAAGAATTGACTACATTTTAATAAGCCAAATTATGCTACCCCTTATACAGTCTGCGACCATTGTAGACTGCTTCTGGTCAGACCACTCAATAGTGGATTTAACTCTAAAGGGGATACTTAACCTGAATAGAACTAGATATTGGTCCCTTCACCCTAGTCTACTTAAAGATAAAATGGTTCTTCAAAAAATTAAACGAGAGATCTCAGAGTTTATTTCAATAAATGAAGGATCCACTTCAAATCCAATTTATGTATGGGGAGCGTTGAAGGTGTTTATCAGAGGTCTTTTGATCTCAGAATCTAACAAAATAAAAAGATCAAATAGAATCACAATAGATAAGTTAAGAACAGAAATAGCCACACTTAAGACGCAAGCTATACAAAACCCTAGTAAAGCTATAATTAAAAAACTTAGAGACAAGAACAAAGCTTTAAACCAAATTCTTGACAAAGAGGCGGTTCAAGCTATTAAACTTATAGACACTCAATATTATATATATGGTAACAAACCAGACAAAATGTTAGCCAACAAATTAAAAGAGATAACCCAAAATACTTCAGTCCATTAAATAACATTAGATAACGGATTGACCACTAACGACCCTTTAAAAATTGCAAACGCTTTTGCAGCATTCTATGGAAACCTTTATAATCTCCCTGGTAACGATGCTTACACAACCAAGGATAGAGACTTGGAGAGTTTCTTGGAAGACTCTCAAATACCACAAGTAACGGAGGAAGATAGAGATTCTTTAAATGCCCCAATACCGATCCAAGAAGTCACTTTAGCCATTAAAAGCCTTAAGAAAAATAAAACACCAAGTCCAGATGGGTTCGCAGGTTCTTTCTATAAGGAACTTCAGCTTCTCATCGCCCCACAGCTAGTAATACTGTTTAAGGGCACAGCAATCCCTCCGGATATGTTATTAGCCCGTATTTCAGTCATTCCAAAACCTGGTAAAAGGTTTTGGAATGACTGAAATACATTAAATTACTCACCAAAATATTAGCAAATAGGGTAAATACCATCATCCCGAAACTAATACACACAGATCAGGTCGGCTTTATTAGACAAAGAGAAGCACCAGATAATATTAGGAAAATAATTAATCTGATAAACTATGCTAAAATGAAAGAAATGCCTTCTCTGTTCCTGTCCCTGGATGCAGAGAAGGCATTTGACAGAATAAATTGGTATTATTTACATGCCACTCTAACAAAATTTGGAATCACAGGGGATTTTCATGATGCAATTTATGGACTATATTCGCATCCAGAGGCATTTGTAAGCTTAGCAGGATACCAATCTAATAGAATAACTATTCGAAACGGAACTAGACAGGGGTGTCCACTGTCCCCTCTCCTGTTTGCGTTGAGTATTGAACCTTTGGCAATTAAGATTAGAGATAACCCGTATATATCGGGAATCACACTAAACTCACAAAATTACAAGGTTTCTTTATTTGCAGACAATATCATCCTATCATTGTTCAAACCCCTACTGTCACTCCCACCACTCAATGAAGGGAAATGCAAAACCCTTAGCATACAAATCCCCCAACACACGAAAAAACTATTAGAAATAAACGTTTCTTTCCAGTGGGCCAAGAATGCTCTCAAATATTTAGGGATACACTTAACAGCTAACGTTTACAATTTATTTAAAGAAAACTATATCCCGATATTCGCTCAATTAAAAAAGTAATGGAAAGATGGTCCAAATTCAAAATTTCATTATATGGTAGGATTGTTGCCGCTAAGCTGACGATTCTGCCTAAACTCTTATATCGCTTTAGATCTCTACCAATTTCGATACCATTAAATGAACTCCGTAAGATGCAGAAGGATGTACTTAACTTCATTTGGCAAGGAAAAAAGCTTGCATTAATAAGAGCCTAATGATGTGACATAAGAAAGAAGAAGGAATGGGAGTGCCTAACTTGGTGTCATACTTTTTTGCTGCTATAATGGCACAGACATTACATTGGAGTACCCCTAATAGTACCAAACAGTGGGTTAAGATGGAATCCAATATGTTGGAAATAGATCAGATATTCTCCCTCCTATGGGCCCCTAAGCAAAACAGACCCAGTAAAGGAAAAATGTTTATAGCTATTGAACACACCATCAGATTGTGGGACTTTTTAATTTGTAGGTTTCCCTTAATCAGCCCTAAATCTGTACTAACACCGCTGATTACATTGGGATCTTTAATTGATAATGTTGCCAGACACAAATGGTCCAATAAGGGGCTTTATAGAATAGCAGACGCCCTTAGACAAAGTAAACCTATCACATTAGAACAGTATGCTGACCTAGGAAACACTGAGACACATCTATGGTTCCATTATCTACAGTTAATATCGAGAATATGAGAGGTTCTGGGTGGGGAGATAAACTCATCCAAGACTAAATTTGAAACAATCTACTTAGATAAACAAGACTCACATAACACAATTTCTAAGTTATATTCCATTTTTAATGGAGAGAATGGAAACACTAAGCCTGCATTTATACTAAGATGGGAACGAGAGTTGGGCAAAACCTGGACAATAGAGGAATGGGAAACAAATTTATATAAAGGCACATCCTTTTCAGTCAATGCATTCTTAAAAGAAAAATTTATGAAGGTGGCATTCGGATGGTATTTTTACCCCACAAGATTCCATAATAAGGATAATCCTAATAGTTCCTTGTGTTATAGAGGATGTGGGGAGCAAGGGACATACATCCATATGTGGTGGCAATGCCCTAAGATTCGGGTTTGGGGAATCAGAGTTTTAGGTTCATTAGCCGAATATTTTCAAAAGATATTACACTCACACCTGAGCAGGCACTACTCCATTTCCCAGCAGAAAACATACTCACCCACCAGCACAAACTAGCTACAAGGATATGTACAATCACAAGGTTCAGTATTGCTAGATTCTGGAGGTCAGTACCCCCATCATTTGATTACATTCTTCAAAAACTCGAATATCATTATCATATGAGTAGCTTATCAGCAACTTTGTAGGACAGACAAAATCAGTTTATCATGATTTGGGATTCATACATAATGTATTATGAAGAGATGAGAAGTAATGTTAGAAGGGGAATACAGACTGAATAGGAGCGAGGGCCTATTATGGGAGGGATGGAGTGTTACACTTGTGATCATGTTCGGGGATGTGCTGGTTATATGGGATCTCATGTGGACTTGAAATTAAAATGACCATTGTTGAAGTGCTAATACAAATACCCTAATATACATGTAGTGCTGATTTATTTGCTTGTTTCGTAAAACTCTATAAAACCTTAATAAAAAAATGTTCATAAAAAAAACATACTTAACTGAAGACACCCATACACATATAGCAGATAGCCAAACCAGTACTGAAACGTTATCAGTAGAGGTAATGGAATATGAGAGTATATCGTTGATCTGAAAAGGGAGGTAGGAGATTAATCTCTACGACTGATAACAGAGGACCTATGAAATAGATCCCCGTGAGGAAAACCATTGCATTCAATAGGTTATACTCCCTTCACATCCCTCTGACATTCACTGTACTCTGAGAGGAAACAGGCTTCAAAAAAGCTAAGAAGCGCATATCAATGTAGAAATCTTAGCATAAACTTACTTCACCACCTCCATAGGAGGCAAAGTTTGTAAAACTGAATTGTGGGTGTGGTGAGGGGTGTATTTATAGGCATTTTGAGGTTTGGGAAACTTTGCCCCTCCTGGTAGGATTGTATATCCCATACGTCACTAGCTCATGGACTCTTGCCAATTACTTGAAAGAAATCCTTAGTCGCCTGTAGGTAGAATTTTAGAGCATGCACAACATCCAAGTTGTGCAATAAACGTTCCTTATGAGAAGAATATCTATGGAATGCAAATGGAGCCTGCTGCAAAACTTTAAGGACAAGGTTAGGGCTCCAAGGAGGAGCAACAGACTTAAACACAGGCCTGATTCTGACCTGGGCCTGACAAAAAGATTGAACATCTGGCACACATTTTGTGTACCAAAATAGATAATGCAGAAATCTGACCCTTCAGAGAACTGACTGACAATCCCTTCTCCAGACCTTTCTGGAAAAAAGACAAAATCTAGGAATCCTGACCCTACTCCAAGAGTAGCCCTTGGATTCACACCAATAAAGGTATTACGCCATACCTTATGGTAAATCTTTCTAGTAACAAGCTTGCGAGCCTGAATCATGATCTCAATGACTGACTCAGAAAAGCCACGCTTAGACAGAACTAAGCGTTCAATCTCCAACCAGTCAGCTTCAGAGAAATGAGATTTGGATGAAGGAATGTACCCTGTGTTAGGTCCTTCTTCAGAGGCAGCCTCCAAGGCGGAAGAGATGATATCTTCACTAGGTCTGCATTCCAGATCTTGCGAGGCCACGCAGGAGCTATTAGAATTACTGATGCTCTCTCCTGTTTGAGCAATGACTCGTGGAAGGAGAGCAAACTGAGGAAACAGATATGCCAGACTGAAATCCCAAGGAACTGCCAGAGCATCTATCAGGGCAGCCTGCGGATCTCTCGACCTTGAACCATACCTTGGAAGCTTGGCTTTCTGCCGAGACGCCATCAGATCCAACTCCGGCATCCCCCATTTGCGGGTTAAACTGGAGAACATCTCCGGATGGAGTGCCCACTCCCCGGAATTAAATGTCTGTCTGCCCAGGAAGTCCACTTCCCAGTTGTCCAAACCTGGAATATGGATGGCAGAAAGAAAGCAATTGTGAGCTTCCGACCCCTGAACAATCCGAGCCACATCCTTCATGGCTAAGGAACTCCGAGTTCCTCCCTGGTGGTTGATGTAAGCCACTGAGATGATATTGTACGACTGGATCCTGATAAACCGGGCTAAGGACAACCAATATGATGTCCAGGAAGAGCACCACTGCAATTCCTAGAGACCTGATCATTGCCAAAAGAGCCCCCAGATCCTTTGAGAAGATTCTGGGAGCTATAGCAAGGTGAAACGGAAGTACCACAAACTGAAAATGTTTGTCTAGAAAGGCAAATCTCAGAACTTGTGATTATCCCTGGATGAGAACATGAATATACGTGTTCTTCAGGTCTATGGTCATCATAAACTGACCCTCTTGGACCAAAAGAAGAATGGAATGAATAGATTCCATTTTGAAGGACAATACTCTGAGAAACTTAATGAGACCTTTAGGTCTAGAATGGTTTGCCTAAGCCCTGTTTCCTTACTGGAACAATCACTCCCATGAACGAAAATCCTGAACGCAGATCAGGAACGCCTCTCTTACGGCTAGATTTAGAGTTTGGCGTTAGCCGTCAAAACCAGCGTTAGAGGCTCCTAACGCTGGTTTTGGGCTACCGCTGGTATTTAGAGTCAGTCAGGAAAGGGTCTAACGCTCACTTTGCAGCCGCGACTTTTCCATACCGCAGATCCCCTTACGTCAATTGCGTATCCTATCTTTTAAATGGGATCTTTCTAACGCCGGTATTTAGAGTCGTGGCTGAAGTGAGCGTTAGAAATCTAACGACAAAACTCCAGCCGCAGAAAAAAAACAGGAGTTAAGAGCTTTTTGGGCTAACGCCGGTTCATAAATCTCTTAACTACTGTGCTCTAAAGTACACTAACACCCATAAACTACCTATGTACCCCTAAACCGAGGCCCCTCCACATCGCCGCCACTCTATTAAAATTTTTTAACCCCTAATCTGCCGACCGCACACCGCCGCCACCTACGTTATCCCTATGTACCCCTAATCTGCTGCCCCTAATACCGCCGACACCTACATAATATTTATTAACCCCTAATCTGCCGCCCCCGCTATCGCTGACACCTGCATATTTTTTTAACCCCTAATCTGCCGCTCCGTACACTGCCGCAACCTACATTACAGGGAGTGCAGAATTATTAGGCAAGTTGTATTTTTGAGGATTAATTTTATTATTGAACAACAACCATGTTCTCAATGAACCCAAAAAACCCATTAATATCAAAGCTGAATATTTTTGGAAGTAGTTTTTAGTTTGTTTTTAGTTTTAGCTATTTTAGGGGGATATCTGTGTGTGCAGGTGACTATTACTGTGCATAATTATTAGGCAACTTAACAAAAAACAAATATATACCCATTTCAATTATTGAATTTCTGACATTCAACAAACAAAACAAAAACAAATCAGTGACCAATATAGCCACCTTTCTTTGCAAGGACACTCAAAAGCCTGCCATCCATGGATTCTGTCAGTGTTTTGATCTGTTCACCATCAACATTGCGTGCAGCAGCAACCACAGCCTCCCAGACACTGTTCAGAGAGGTGTACTGTTTTCCCTCCTTGTAAATCTCACATTTGATGATGGACCACAGGTTCTCAATGGGGTTCAGATCAGGTGAACAAGGAAGCCATGTCATTAGATTTTCTTCTTTTATACCCTTTCTTGCCAGCCACGCTGTGGAGTACTTGGACGCGTGTGATGGAGCATTGTCCTGCATGAAAATCATGTTTTTCTTGAAGGATGCAGACTTCTTCCTGTACCACTGCTTGAAGAAGGTGTCTTCCAGAAACTGGCAGTAGGACTGGGAGTTGAGCTTGACTCCATCCTAAACCCGAAAAGGCCCCACAAGCTCATCTTTGATGATACCAGCCCAAACCAGTACTCCACCTCCACCTTGCTGGCATCTGAGTCGGACTGGAGCTCTCTGCCCTTTACCAATCCAGCCATGGGCCCATCCATCTGGCCCATCAAGACTCACTCTCATTTCATCAGTCCATAAAACCTTAGAAAAATCAGTCTTGAGATATTTCTTGGCCCAGTCTTGACGTTTCAACTTGTGTGTCTTGTTCAGTGGTGGTCGTCTTTCAGCCTTTCTTACCTTGGCCATGTCTCTGAGTATTGCGCACCTTGTGCTTTTGGGCACTCCAGTGATGTTGCAGCTCTGAAATATGGCCAAACTGGTGGCAAGTGGCATCTTGGCAGCTGCACGCTTGACTTTTCTCAGTTTATGGGCAGTTATTTTGCGCCTTGGTTTTTCCACACGCTTCTTGCGACCCTGTTGACTATTTTGAATGAAACGCTTGATTGTTCGATGATCACGCTTCAGAAGCTTTGCAATTTTAAGAGTGCTGCATCCCTCTGCATGAAATCTCACTATTTTTGACTTTTCTGAGCCTGTCAAGTCCTTCTTTTGACCAATTTTGCCAAAGGAAAGGAAGTTGCCTAATAATTATGCACACCTGATATAGGGTGTTGATGTCATTAGACCACACCCCTTCTCATTACAGAGATGCACATCACCTAATATGCTTAATTGGTAGTAGGCTTTCGAGCCTATACAGCTTGGAGTAAGACAACATGCATAAAGAGGATGATGTGGTCAAAATACTAATTTGCCTAATAATTCTGCACTCCCTGTATACCTATGTACCCCTAATCTGCTGCCCCTAACACAGCCGACCCCTATATTATATTTATTAACCCCTAATCTGCCGCCCCCAACGTCGCCTCCACCTACCTACAATTATTAACCCCTAATCTGCCGACCGCACACCGCCGCCACCTACGTTATACTTATGTACCCCTAATCTGCTGCCCCTAACACCGCCGACCCCTATATTATATTTATTAACCCCTAATCTGCCCCCCTCAACGTCGCAGACACCTACCTACACTTATTAACCCCTAATCTGCCGACCGGACCACACCGCTACTCTAATAAATGTATTAACCCCTAAAGCTAAGTCTAACCCTAACACTAACACCGCCCTAAGTTAAATATAATTTAAATCTAACGAAATAAATTAACTCTTATTAAATAAATTATTCCTATTTAAAGCTAAATACTTACCTGTAAAATAAACCCTAATATATCTACAATATAAATTATAATTATATTGTAGCTATTTTAGGATTAATATTTATTTTACAGGCAACTTTGTATTTATTTTAACCAGGTACAATAGCTATTAAATAGTTAATAACTATTTAATAGCTACCTAGTTAAAATAATTACAAAATTACCTGTAAAATAAATCCTAACCTAAGTTACAATTAAACCTAACACTACACTAGCAATAAATTAATTAAATAAAATACCTACAATTATCTACAATTAAACCTAACACTACACTATCAATAAATAAATTAAATAAAATACCTACAAATAAATGCAATTAAATAAACTAACTAAAGTACAAAAAATAAAAAAATATTTACAAACATTAGAAAAATATTACAACAATTTTAAACTAATTACACCTACTCTAAGCCCCCTAATAAAATAACAAAGCCCCCCAAAATAAAAAAATGCCCTACACTATTCTAAAATTAAAATAGAAAAGCTCTTTTACCTTACCAGCCCTTAAAAGGGACATTTGCGGGGCATGCCCCAAAGAATTCAGCTCTTTTGCCTGGAGAAAAAAAACATACAATCCCCCCCCCCCAACATTACAACCCACCACCCACATACCCCTAATCTAACCCAAACCCCCCTTAAATAAACCTAACACTAAGCCCCTGAAGATCTTCCTACCTTATCTTCACCACACCGGGTATCACACCGATCCATCCTGGCTCCGATGTCTTGATCCAAGCCCAAGCGGGGGGCTGAAGACATCCATCCTCCGGCTGAAGTCTTGATCCAAGCGGGCAGAAGAGGACATCCGGACCGGCAAACATCTTCATCCAAGCCGCATCTTCTATGTTTTTCCATCCGATGACGACCGGCTCCATCTTGAAGACCTCCAGTGCGGATCCATCCTTTTCTTCCGATGACTAGACGAATGAAGGTTCCTTTAAGGGACGTCATCCAAGATGGCGTCCCTCGAATTCCGATTGGCTGATAGGATTCTATCAGCCATTCGGAATTAAGGTAGGAAAATTCTGATTGGCTGATGGAATCAGCAAATCAGAATCAAGTTCAATCTGATTGGCTGATCCGATCAGCCAATCAGATTGAGCTCGCATTCTATTGGCTGATCGGAACAGCCACTAGAATGCGAGCTCAATCTGATTGGCTGATCGGATTAGCCAATCGGATTGAACTTGAATCTGATTGGCTGATTCCATCAGCTAATCAGAATTTTCCTACCTTAATTCCGATTGGCTGATAGAATCCTATCAGCCAATTGGAATTCGAGGGACGCCATCTTGGATGACGTCCCTTAAAGGAACCTTCATTTGTCGTCTAGTCATCGGAAGAAAAGGATGGATCCGCGCTGGAGGTCTTCAAGATGGAGCCGGTCGTCATCGGATGGAAGAACATAGAAGATGCGGCTTGGATGAAGATGTTTGCCGGTCCGGATGTCCTCTTCTGCCCGCTTGGATCAAGACTTCAGCTGGAGGATGGATGTCTTCAGCCCCCCGCTTGGGCTTGGATCAAGACATCGGAGCCAGGACGGATCGATGTGATACCCGGTGTGGTGAAGATAAGGTAGGAAGATCTTCAGGGGCTTAGTGTTAGGTTTATTTAAGGGGGGTTTGGGTTAGATTAGGGGTCTGTGGGTGGTGGGTTGTAATGTTGGGGGGGGTATTGTATGTTTTTTTTCTACAGGCAAAAGAGCTGAATTCTTTGGGGCATGCCCCGCAAATGGCCCTTTTAAGGGCTGGTAAGGTAAAAGAGCTTTTCTATTTTAATTTTAGAATAGGGTAGGGCATTTTTTTATTTTGAGGGTTTTTGTTATTTTATTAGGGGGCTTAGAGTAGGTGTAATTAGTTTAAAATTGTTGTAATATTTTTCTAATGTTTGTAAATATTTTTTTTATTTTTTGTAACTTAGTTCTTTTTTATTTTTTGTACTTTAGTTAGTTTATTTAATTGCATTTATTTGTAGGTATTTTATTTAATTTATTTATTGATAGTGTAGTGTTAGGTTTAATTGTAACTTAGGTTAGGATTTATTTTACAGGTAATTTTGTAATTATTTTAACTAGGTAGCTATTAAATAGTTATTAACTATTTAATAGCTATTGTACCTGGTTAAAATAATTACAAAGTTGCCTGTAAAATAAATATTAATCCTAAAATAGCTACAATATAATTATAATTTGTATTGTAGCTATATTAGGGTTTATTTTACAGGTAAGTATTTAGCTTTAAATAGGAATAATTTATTTAATAAGAGTTAATTTATTTTGTTAGAATAAAATTATATTTAACTTAGGGGGGTGTTAGGGTTATGGTTAGACTTAGCTTTACGGGTTAATACATTTATTATAGTAGCGGCGAGGTCCGATCGGCAGATTAGGGGTTAATAATTGTAGGTAGGTGGCGGCGACGTTGGGGGCGGCAGATTAGGGGTTAATAAATATAATATAGGGGTCGGCGATGTTAGGGGCAGCAGATTAGGGGTACATAGGGATAATGTAGGTTGCGGCGGTGTACGGAGCAGCAGATTAGGGGTTAATAATAATATGCAGGGGTCAGCGATAGCGGGGGCAGCAGATTAGGGGTTAATAAGTGTAAGGTTAGGGGTGTTTAGACTCGGGGTACATGTTAGAGTGTTAGGTGCAGACTTAGGAAGTGTTTCCCCATAGGAAACAATGGGGCTGCGTTAGGAGCTGAACGCTGCTTTTTTGCAGGTGTTAGGGTTTTTTTCAGCTCAAACTGCCCCATTGTTTCCTATGGGGGAATCGTGCACGAGCACGTTTTTGAAGCTGGTCGCGTCCGTAAGCACCGCTTGTATCGAGAGTTGCAGTGGCGGTAAATTATGCTCTACGCTCCTTTTTTGGAGCTTAACGCAGCCCTTCTGGGAACTCTAAATGCCAGCGGTATTTAAAAGGTGCGGGGGGAAAAAAGCACGCGTAGCTAACGCACCCCTTTGGCCGCAGAACTCTAAATCTAGCCGTTAGTACCTGAACTGCAGATAATCTTGAGAGGTGAAATCTGTCCCTGGGAAGGAAAGATTTTAAACCAATTTACTAACCCGAAGGTATTATGTACTGTATTTATTTTAACCAGGTACAATAGCTATTAAATAGTTAATAACTATTTAATAGCTACTTAGTTAAAATAATTACAAAATTACCTGTAAAATAAATCCTAACCTAAGTTACAATTAAACCTAACACTACACTAGCAATAAATTAATTAAATAAAATACCTACAATTATCTACAATTAAACCTAACACTACACTATCAATAAATAAATTAAATAAAATACCTACAAATAAATGCAATTAAATAAACTAACTAAAGTACAAAAAATAAAAAAATATTTACAAACATTAGAAAAATATTACAACAATTTTAAACTAATTACACCTACTCTAAGCCCCCTAATAAAATAACAAAGCCCCCCAAAATAAAAAAAATGCCCTACCCTATTCTAAAATTAAAATAGAAAAGCTCTTTTACCTTACCAGCCCTTAAAAGGGCCATTTGCGGGGCATGCCCCAAAGAATTCAGCTCTTTTGCCTGGAGAAAAAAAACATACAATACCCCCCCAACATTACAACCCACCACCCACATACCCCTAATCTAACCCAAACCCCCCTTAAATAAACCTAACACTAAGCCCCTGAAGATCTTCCTACCTTATCTTCACCACACCGGGTATCACACCGATCCATCCTGGCTCCGATGTCTTGATCCAAGCCCAAGCGGGGGGCTGAAGACATCCATCCTCCGGCTGCAGTCTTGATCCAAGCGGGCAGAAGAGGACATCTGGACCGGCAAACATCTTCATCCAAGCCGCATCTTCTATGTTTTTCCATCCGATGACGACCGGCTCCATCTTGAAGACCTCTAGTGCGGATCCATCCTTTTCTTCCGATGACTAGACGAATGAAGGTTCCTTTAAGGGACGTCATCCAAGATGGCGTCCCTCGAATTCCGATTGGCTGATAGGATTCTATCAGCCATTCGGAATTAAGGTAGGAAAATTCTGATTGGCTGATGGAATCAGCAAATCAGAATCAAGTTCAATCTGATTGGCTGATCCGATCAGCCAATCAGATTGAGCTCGCATTCTATTGGTTGATCGGAACAGCCACTAGAATGCGAGCTCAATCTGATTGGCTGATCGGATTAGCCAATCGGATTGAACTTGAATCTGATTGGCTGATTCCATCAGCCAATCAGAATTTTCCTACCTTAATTCCGATTGGCTGATAGAATCCTATCAGCCAATTGGAATTCGAGGGACGCCATCTTGGATGACGTCCCTTAAAGGAACCTTCATTTGTCGTCTAGTCATCGGAAGAAAAGGATGGATCCGCGCTGGAGGTCTTCAAGATGGAGCCGGTCGTCATCGGATGGAAGAACATAGAAGATGCGGCTTGGATGAAGATGTTTGCCGGTCCGGATGTCCTCTTCTGCCCGCTTGGATCAAGACTTCAGCTGGAGGATGGATGTCTTCAGCCCCCCGCTTGGGCTTGGATCAAGACATCGGAGCCAGGACGGATCGATGTGATACCCGGTGTGGTGAAGATAAGGTAGGAAGATCTTCAGGGGCTTAGTGTTAGGTTTATTTAAGGGGGGTTTGGGTTAGATTAGGGGTATGTGGGTGGTGGGTTGTAATGTTGGGGGGGGTATTGTATGTTTTTTTTCTCCAGGCAAAAGAGCTGAATTCTTTGGGGCATGCCCCGCAAATGGCCCTTTTAAGGGCTGGTAAGGTAAAAGAGCTTTTCTATTTTAATTTTAGAATAGGGTAGGGCATTTTTTTATTTTGAGGGTCTTTGTTATTTTATTAGGGGGCTTAGAGTAGGTGTAATTAGTTTAAAATTGTTGTAATATTTTTCTAATGTTTGTAAATATTTTTTTATTTTTTGTAACTTAGTTCTTTTTTATTTTTTGTACTTTAGTTAGTTTATTTAATTGCATTTATTTGTAGGTATTTTATTTAATTTATTTATTGATAGTGTAGTGTTAGGTTTAATTGTAGATAATTGTAGGTATTTTATTTAATTAATTTATTGCTAGTGTAGTGTTAGGTTTAATTGTAACTTAGGTTAGGATTTATTTTACAGGTAATTTTGTAATTATTTTAACTAGGTAGCTATTAAATAGTTATTAACTATTTAATAGCTATTGTACCTGGTTAAAATAATTACAAAGTTGCCTGTAAAATAAATATTAATCCTAAAATAGCTACAATATAATTATAATTTGTATTGTAGCTATATTAGGGTTTATTTTACAGGTAAGTATTTAGCTTTAAATAGGAATAATTTATTTAATAAGAGTTAATTTATTTTGTTAGAATAAAATTATATTTAATTTAGGGGGGTGTTAGGGTTATGGTTAGACTTAGCTTTACGGGTTAATACATTTATTATAGTAGCGGCGAGGTCCGATCGGCAGATTAGGGGTTAATAATTGTAGGTAGGTGGCGGCGACGTTGGGGGCGGCAGATTAGGGGTTAATAAATATAATATAGGGGTCGGCGATGTTAGGGGCAGCAGATTAGGGGTACATAGGGATAATGTAGGTTGCGGCGGTGTACGGAGCAGCAGATTAGGGGTTAATAATAATATGCAGGGGTCAGCGATAGCGGGGGCAGCAGATTAGGGGTTAATAAGTGTAAGGTTAGGGGTGTTTAGACTCGGGGTACATGTTAGGGTGTTAGGTGCAGACTTAGGAAGTGTTTCCCCATAGGAAACAATGGGGCTGCGTTAGGAACTGAACGCTGCTTTTTTGCAGGTGTTAGGTTTTTTTTCAGCTCAAACTGCCCCATTGTTTCCTATGGGGGAATCGTGCACGAGCACGTTTTTGAAGCTGGTCGCGTCCGTAAGCACCGCTTGTATCGAGAGTTGCAGTGGCGGTAAATTATGCTCTACGCTCCTTTTTTGGAGCTTAACGCAGCCCTTCTGGGAACTCTAAATGCCAGCGGTATTTAAAAGGTGCGGGGGAAAAAAAGCACGCGTAGCTAACGCACCCCTTTGGCCGCAGAACTCTAAATCTAGCCGTTAGTACCTGAACTGCAGATAATCTTGAGAGGTGAAATCTGTCCCTGGGAAGGAAAGATTTTAAACCAATTTACTAACCCGAAGGTATTATGTGATCGAGGGCAGACCCTTCATGCTGACATAGACTCAGTTACGGGTATCTTCAATAGCTTCCCCTTGCTCCAAGACTGATTGTGTTTTCCAAGAAGACTTGGACTGTTACTGCTTGGAAGAAGGATAGGAAAACTTTCCTTTGTATTTACGAAAAGAACAAAAATAACTTTCAAATTCTCATGTTTGTTCTTCTTGTCTTGCGGTAGAAAAGAACCTTTTCCACCCGTAATATCTTTCTGCCAGTAACATTAGCTGACCAAGACTTTAGTCACAATGCCCTGCGGGCTAACACAACAAAGCCAGATATCTTGGCTCCCAGTTAAATAACTTGCATGGTAGCATCAGAAATAAAGAAATTGGCTAGCTTGAGAGCCTTCATTCTGTCTTGGATCTCCTCCAAAGGAGTCTCTACCAAAACTGAATAAGACCAGGTGTTGCACCAATAGGATGCCGCACTTGACACAGTGGCAACAGAAACTGCAGGTTGCCATTGAAGATTTAAAAGGGATAAAAATTATCTTAGCCAGAGTAGAAATGGCCCTTTCTACTTTAGGCACTGTGCGCCATGAATCTTAAATGAAGCCAGTGACAGGAAACATATTTTTAAAGACAGGAGATGGGGGGGGGGGAAACGGTATCCCCGACTTCTCCCATTCCTGTGATTTTCCTTTCCGTTGCACAGTCTGGAACAGGAAACACTTGCGCAGTGGAAGGAACATCTTAGTATTTATTAAGTTTACTAGATTTCTTAGGGTTGACAATGACAGGAGTATCAGTCGTCAAAGTAGCCAAACCCTCCTATAACAATACTTGAAGGTGTTCAAGCTTAAATCTGAAAATTACTACTTCAGCATCAGATGAAGGAATTATACTGTCCAAATCTGAGATTTGACCCTCAGAGGCTACCAACATATCCTCCTCATCAGACTTATGAGGAAGGGCAACCTGTATAGCAGTAGGTGGAACAGAAATCTTGCTATCTGAATCTCTAAATTTCCTCTTGTGTTTTCTCTTTAGCATAGGAAAAGCAGATATTACCTCAGAAGATACCTGAGCAGCCATTTCTGCAGGCGAATAAACTCCTCCAGGAGGCTGAGAGGAACTACAGGGTACTGTTTGTGACGCCATAGAGGCTTGGGACGTTTGAGGAGAAAGCTGTGGCAATGCCTAAACAGCATCATCCTGAGAGACATAAGACAAAAACAAAACAGAATAAAAAACTTATCTTTATTGGGGTTTTTTAAATGTTTCTAAACATGAGGGACAAAATTGCAAGAAAACAATTGGAACCTCAAAACATCATAGGCATTTATACATAGGAACAGATCCTAAGATAAAAAATGCCCCAAATCACTTAACTTCATTTATTAAAAGCTATTAAATAAATATACTCATGCTGACTTAGTTTTTTAAAATGTTTCTAAATATGAGGGACATCTCCTTTCTAAGTACTTGCTAAATCAAAAGAGCATAATTACAGCGCAAGCAATATTTTTCTCTAAGCTGCACACTTAGATAGATAAGCGGTCCGATCAATACAAGGACTCGTAGCACTGAGAGACAGAGAAAGTGGCGCCGCCCCATTCTTAGCCGAAGGAGGAGTCACGTGATCGGCAAAAAAATGAAGTGCGCATAAAGCTAACAGTGTACATTATTTCAGGCAGCTGAATACAGGGAGTGCAGAAATATTAGGCAAGTTGTATTTTTGAGGATTAATTTTATTATTGAACAACAACCATGTTCTCAATGAACCCAAAAAACTCATTAATATCAAAGCTGAATAGTTTTGGAAGTAGTTTTTAGTTTGTTTTTAGTTATAGCTATTTTAGGGGGATATCTGTGTGTGCAGGTGACTATTACTGTGCATAATTATTAGGCAACTTAACAAAAAACAAATATATACCCATTTCAATTATTTATTTTTACCAGTGAAACCAATATAACATCTCAACATTCACAAATATACATTTCTGACATTCAAAAACAAAACAAAAACAAATCAGTGACCAATATAGCCACCTTTCTTTGCAAGGACACTCAAAAGCCTGCCATCCATGGATTCTGTCAGTGTTTTGATCTGTTCACCATCAACATTGCGTGCAGCAGCAACCACAGCCTCCCAGACACTGTTCAGAGAGGTGTACTGTTTTCCCTCCTTGTAAATCTTACATTTGATGATGGACCACAGGTTCTCAATGGGGTTCAGATCAGGTGAACAAGAAGGCCATGTCAGATTTTCTTCTTTTATACCCTTTCTTGCCAGCCACGCTGTGGAGTACTTGGACGCGTGTGATGGAGCATTGTCCTGCATGAAAATCATGTTTTTCTTGAAGGATGCAGACTTCTTCCTGTACCATTGCTTGAAGAAGGTGTCTTCCAGAAACTGGCAGTAGGACTGGGAGTTGAGCTTGACTCCATCCTCAACCCGAAAAGGCCCCACAAGCTCATCTTTGATGATACCAGCCCAAACCAGTACTCCACCTCCACCTTGCTGGCGTCTGAGTCGGACTGGAGCTCTCTGCCCTTTACCAATCCAGCTATGGGCCCATCCATCTGGCCCATCAAGACTCACTCTCATTTCATCAGTCCATAAAACTTAGAAAAATCAGTCTTGAGATATTTCTTGGCCCAGTCTTGACGTTTCAGCTTGTGTGTCTTGTTCAGTGGTGGTCGTCTTTCAGCCTTTCTTACCTTGGCCATGTCTCTGAGTATTGCACACCTTGTGCTTTTGGGCACTCCAGTGATGTTGCAGCTCTGAAATATGGCCAAACTGGTGGCAAGTGGCATCTTGGCAGCTGCACGCTTGACTTTTCTCAGTTCATGGGCAGTTATTTTGCCCCTTTTTCCACACGCTTCTTGCGACCCTGTTGACTATTTTGAATGAAACGCTTGATTGTTCGATGATCACACTTCAGAAGCTTTGCAATTTTAAGAGTGCTGCATCCCTCTGCAAGATATCTCACTATTTTTGACTTTTCTGAGCCTGTCAAGTCCTTCTTTTGACCCATTTTGCCAAAGGAAAGGAAGTTGCCTAATAATTATGCACACCTGATATAGGGTGTTGATGTCATTAGACCACACCCCTTCTCATTACAGAGATGCACATCACCTAATATGCTTAATTGGTAGTAGGCTTTCGAGCCTATACAGCTTGGAGTAAGACAACATGCATAAAGAGGATGATGTGGTCAAAATACTCATTTGCATAATAATTCTGCACTCCCTGTAAACTAGCAAAGTGACCGATAGTGACAACTCTGAGGTAGACCCTCTACCGCTGAGCTAAGCCGGAAAAATACACAGGCTTAAAGGCAAATCTGAGACTCATTCTCAAGTAGCCGTAATTTAATTTCCCAGCAGAGAAACGGTCAAAATACAAATAACTGCTACATGCAGTCGTTATGCGGAATAACGATCTTGTCTTGTTCCAATAACATATGCACACATATGTAAAAACTACTGCAATAAGGTCAAAACCACATTCTCTAGGGATGATTCCCTCAATACAAGGAATTTACCCCCTTAAGTCTCACACATATATTAAGTGCCCGCCACTGCCAATAAAACCCTTCCAAAAGGATTAATTTGTCCCAAAAATACCTGCAGGAATTTTTCTTTAACTCTTCATAGTGCAAGTCTCCATAAACTAGAAGACAAAAGCACTTACCTGCAAATCTAGCTGTCTGTCAGGTAGACAGCTTACAAGATGTGAAAGAACACATACTCCTTACAGAGGCCTGTAGAAAAAAGAAAGAACAGAGTAAACCTACTCTGGCTTTCTATATTAGGGCAGCAATATGTAAGGAAACAAAGCAAGGCCCACCTCACAAGTTCCTAACTGCTTTAAAGCCACCATTATGCTACTGCAGAGATTGATGTGGACTACAGCTCTACCCCAAAATCTTGCTTGTAGCAAAAAGAAATCCAATTTTCGTCAGACACCAAACTTCACCTCCTCCATTGACGAAGGCAAAGAGAATGACTGGGGATTATGGGTAGGGGAGTGACCCGTAACAGCTTTGCTGTGGTGCTCTTTGCCTCCTGCTGGCCAGGAGTGATATTCCCACTAGTAATTGATGACGTTGTGGACTCTCCATATCTTAGGAAAGAAAGACTCTACACAAACAGAATCACGCTGGAGTAGGTATGTGTGATACTGAGATTATCAGTTGGTATGAACCATAACAACCTGTTGTTATGTGCATAATGGTAGAGTCAGGAAGTGCCTCTTGCATTGTGTGTGCATGTGTAGCTTTCTTAATAAAGTTTACAGTTATTAAGGCCTGTGCTTGATCTCCTTATATAAACTAAGATAAAACATGGTGTCAGAATAAGAAGTTCCCTGCTTCCATCTGAACTGACATGCAAGGACGCTGAGGAATCCATAAGAAATCATTGCAGCAAATTGAAAGAGTGTGAGTCAAGGCTCTGGCAGAGTAACTACAGCTTCTTCTCATGAACTGAGTAAGTGCATCACAACATGTATAATTGACTGTGATTCAAACAGCAGTACTGTCATGATACTGCTCCTTTAAATGGAAATCTCCCATCATAACACACCTTTATAAGGACCTGTTTTACACCACTTAGTTGCTTGTTTATTAGATAGTGTTAGTTGCGTTACTAGCATCATTCCTAGCCTTTATTTCCTTAAAGCTAACTTCAAGTTACATTCAGATTTTATTGCAGACAACTCCAGTTTCACTTCAACCAATACCCACCTCAAGGAACCGCAATCTCTCTGTCTAAACTTGGGACTTTCAAAGAGACATTGAGTGCTTGTTGCGGAAACATCTCCGCTCACAGACGGTACCGGACCTGACGTCATCAATTCCACTGAAGCCGCACAGTCACAGCTTGCAGCTGACTCTGGCGTGTAAACCGCCATTCACCACAGGGAACTTCAGCTTGCATACCGGAGGACTTTGTTTGTGTAAACTTCTCTCTCCCTCGAACACCATAACAGCACATATCAGTCTCCAACGGAACAGCAAGTATAATCTTTGCTTTAATTAACTGTTGATATATTGAATCCATTTATGCCTTGAGGATATATACATCTGTATCAAGTTGTTGCAATTTCTAGAGTGACTGAGACGCATACTTCAGAGTCTAAAACTGAGTAATCTCAAATTAATTCATAACTTTGATTATCAACCTGTGAGTGAAACAGTGTATGATACAAATACTTAAAGTTTAATACATTTAACAAAATAAACTGTTATTTCCTTGTGCTTCCCCTCTGTATTAACCAATATACTGAGCTGGGTTAAGGAAATACTACAAACTAACATATTTGAACATTCCATATTTGAATTAAAAGGAATAGTTCATTGCAGAATAAACAAGCCTTACAAATATATTAATAAAGAGTGTCTCTGGTTAAAAATGGATCCCTCTGAAATATCTAAAGAGATTGCATCCCTGAACCAGAGAATTGATATATTGGCACAAGGGTTAACTGATGTTCAAAATGATAATAACACATTAAAAAGAATAATAAATTAACTCTATGCACAGAAATCCAATGAACACCCAGAGCCACATATAAACCCACCTGTACCATTTTCATGGGTAAGAAAATGATTTTGTGAATTTAGAAATGCCTGTATGCTAATGTTTTCAATGAAACCCAAGACATATCACACAGACAGGATAAAGGTCTGTACAACTATTTCATATTTACATGGGGAACCAAGGGCCTGGTCGGACAGGTTTTTTGAGACCCAGGATCCAATCCTAGACTCATTAGAAAATTTCTTTAGAGCCATGGCAGTTCTTTACGAGGAAGTAAATACTCAACAGACCGCAGAAAATAACTTGAGATCTCTGAAACAGGGAAAAAGGGCTGTCGAAGATTATGTGGCAGAGTTCCAGCTCTGGGCCACAGATTCACAATGGAACTCCATAAGTTTAAAAAATCAATTCCGTTTAGGGCTGTCAGAATATTTAAAGGACGAACTGTCCCGAATTGAACTTCCTGATACACTGGAATCACTCATTAAGATTTGTATCTCTATGAATAGGCGTTATAGAGAAAGGAAGAGTGAAAAACAGCACCCTGATTTGCCTATAAAAAGAACATACTATACACAACAAGAAAAACCTGTAAATCCAGCAACCCCCATGGAAATAGGAGCCATTAAAGGACCCTTGAGTCAGGAGGAAAAGTTAAGGAGAAGAATATCCAATCTCTGTATGTACTGCGCAGATAAAGAACACAGTGTTTCCAATTGCCCTATCTTACAGAAACAGAAGAAGGGTAAGATATTAAATGTGTGTGCTGAAAATACAAAAATAAATAAAGATACTCATCTTGTTGTTAACCTATCTTTACAGTGGGATCAACAACTACTGCAGAATGAAGCCATGATTGACTCAGGAGCCTATGGCATGTTCATTGATTCAAAATATGTAACATTAAATAAAATACCCAGCATTAAAAAAAGGCACCTGTGTTGGTGAGAGTTATTGATGGGTCACATTATCTCAAAGGGCCCATAACACATCATACCATACCATTACTTGTTTTCACAGCCTCAGGTCACAAGGAATATAACTTTCGATATTATACCTAGCTCATTACACACTATAATACTGGGTTACCCTTGGTTAAAAAAACACAACCCAAATATAAATTGGTCACATAATAAGGTAACCTTTACTTCACCATACTGTTTGTCAACATGTTTCCCTTATGTAGACATTAAACATATTGAACCATCACTTCCTACAGAATACATAGAGTTCTCAGATGTGTTTAATCTAAAAAATGCTGAGAACCTACCCCACCATTTGATTGCCCTATAGACATCAAACCGGGAACAATCATCCCCTATGGTAAAATATTCCCCCTTTCACAAAAAGAATTAGAACATCTAAGGGAATATTTAAATGATAACTTAAGAAAAGGTTTTATAACACCCTCCTCATCATCAGCCGCAGCTGGCATTTTTTTTGTCACCAATAAAGATGGTACTCTAAGGCCAATAATTGATTATAGGGCCTTAAATGCAATCACAATAAAGAACCGCTACCCTCTTCCGTTAATCCCTGAACTTTTAGAGAGGTTGAATGGAGCAAAAATCTTCACAAAGTTAGATTTAAAGGGAGCGTATAATTTAATAAGAATTAAAAAAGGTAATGAATGGAAAACTGCATTTCGTACCAGGTACGGCCTTTTTCAATACAACGTCATGCCATTTGGACTGACAAACGCACCAGCCACATTTCAATACTTTATTAATGAAATTTTTAAAGATCTGATGGATGTTTGCGTTGTCGTATATTTAGATTATATACTTGTGACAGACCCTTCTGTCAGGACTGAAGGAGTTAATTGTGTTTAGCTAAGAAACTAATTTCTAAAGACAGAGTTGCTGGCTCCAGCTATAATCTAATTAGTGCTAAGCATTCTATTGTTTGATCACCTCCAGAGAGAAAACGCCTAAGTGATAAGAAGGGCCAAGAGTGTCTTGTGGTTGAAGTGTTTAAGTAATATAATTCTATTGTATCATGTCAAAGGGCTTGTTCCCTCCATGTAATGTACAACAGTCTTTCAACCCCCATCTGGGGGGGCGGGGGGTGTCAAACCTGTATAAATACTAGGCATCTAGCCTTTAATAAATGTCATTCTGTTTTAAACCTGAAAACTGGCTTGGTTGTGAATTGCTGATTCCCTATACAGGACATTGTTCATCTGGTATTAACCTTGGTATCCTGTTGGTACCGTAACAATTGGTGGCAAGCGACGGAATGAACCTTATCGCCCAGAAGAGCAACTACACAAGCCAGTAACCTCAGGAAGAGGGGGATTATTACAATACTGACTAAGATGGAAAAGAGAAAAGTAAATTTTGCAGCTTTTAAAAACTTCCTGGAAACAGAAGGAGAGATTGATGGGTACCTTGCGGATTTTGAGAGGCAATGTGCACTACACAAGGTACCCGCAGAGGACTGGGTCACGATATTATCTGGAAAATTATCCGGCCGGGCCAGAGAGGCTTTTCGGGCCATTCCAGATGAGGAAGTCAGGGATTATAATACGGTAAAAGAGGCTCTGCTCTCCAGGTATGCGGTTACACCGGAGGCATACCGGAGGCGGTTCAGAGACACTGTTAAATTAGCTGGAGATTCCTACCTTGAGTGGGCATGTAAGGTGCACCGCACAGCAGCTCACTGGATAGCGGGGTGCCAAGCCATATCTGGGGAAGAGGTGCTGCAGCTATTCCTGTTGGAACATTGCTTCGACAAGTTACCCGCAGGAGTTCGAGAGTGGGTTCGGGACCGTAAACCCTCCACCCTGCAGGAAGCGGCTCGCTTGGCAGATGAGTATACGGATGCCCGCAAACTGGACACTGCTACCACTAAGCCCCCTGCTAGAGTGGAGTACAGACCCCCAGTCACCCCAGCAGCTGCCAGTTACCAAACCCCGGCGCACCGCTATACCACACGGCCTCCAGCCACGAACTACCCTCAGAGAGCCCTGTTCAATTTGCGGGGCTACTCACAACCGATTCGATGCTTTGGATGTAAGCAACTAGGGCACAAAAGACCAGAGTGTCCCCTAAACGCAGCGAACCAAGCGCAGTCCTGGAGAAGACCTGCCAGCGGAATCCCGCGTAATCCTCAGCCTGCGGCCCGCTACGTAGAGGCGCAAGAATGCTGGAGCATCCTACATGAGGCAGACCTTGTGCAAGCTGCCCACCGGAATAACCGGCAACTGGTTAAAGTGAATGGGAAGAAGGTCAGTGGTCTACGGGATACTGGTGCTACCATGACCTTGCTTCAAAAGAACTTGGTGTCTGAGAAACAGTACACTGGAGACACTGTGGCTGTGAGGGTAGCAAGGGGCGATGTGTTCAGCCTACCTGTTGCCAGGGTACATTTGGATTGGGGAGTGGGCGCTAGACCTGTGAATGTGGGGGTCAAGAAGGACTTACCTGCTGATGTTCTTCTTGGAAATGACTTGGCCCCCCTTGTTTCTGCCTACGCTCCTATGGGTCCCGCTGATGTTAACTCTGTGACTACCCATGCCCAGATCCGTGCAGCAGAGACTGACCCACCTGCTGCTAAGCCCCAGGACGCTGAGCTCAGTAAATCTCTATCCGCTATTGATACGTGGAGGTCCCGTTACAATGCGCTGATGAAGGAGAAGAGGAGCGCAGAGGAAAAAGCACGTTTAGAACGCGAATCTCTGCTAGACAAGCTGCACCGACAGACTGCAGAAAACACCAGCTTGAGAGTGGGACATGAAACCTTAAAGACAAACTTAGCGACACTTGAGGAGAAGCTGACGCTGGCTCATAGTGAGGTGCAGCAACTCAAGGGCACCCTATGTCAGTATGAAGGGATTGTGGATACCTATAAAGAGCAGGTACAGAAAACTCGTAAAGAAGCTGATGGGATTTTGAAGGACTGTTTAGCCCTAGTCTGGGCACTGAGGAAGTTGAACCCTTCTTTGTATGGACAGGAATTCTCTCTCATAACGGGAATACAGATGGATTGTCCTGGCAAACTGACATGCCTACCACCTCCTAGTCCGGTCATCCCCAGGTTGACCCGCCAAAGGGTCAAGCCGGGTCTGCCGGAGTGTTCCACAACGGGGGAGATATGTGACAGACCCTTCTGTCAGGACTGAAGGAGTTAATTGTGTTTAGCTAAGAAACTAATTTCTAAAGACAGAGTTGCTGGCTCCAGCTATAATCTAATTAGTGCTAAGCATTCTATTGTTTGATCACCTCCAGAGAGAAAACGCCTAAGTGATAAGAAGGGCCAAGAGTGTCTTGTGGTTGAAGTGTTTAAGTAATATAATTCTATTGTATCATGTCAAAGGGCTTGTTCCCTCCATGTAATGTACAACAGTCTTTCAACCCCCATCTGGGGGGGCGGGGGGTGTCAAACCTGTATAAATACTAGGCATCTAGCCTTTAATAAATGTCATTCTGTTTTAAACCTGAAAACTGGCTTGGTTGTGAATTGCTGATTCCCTATACAGGACATTGTTCATCTGGTATTAACCTTGGTATCCTGTTGGTACCGTAACAATACTTATATATTCTAAAAATTTATCTGAACATGTTAAACATGTACGGTGGGTGTTGGCCAGATTAAGAGAACATCAATTATATGCAAAGATGGAAAAGTGCCATTTCCATGTCCATACTATAAAATTTCTGGGATATATCATCTCCCCAGATGGTATTCATATGGATCCAGCCAAGGTAACTGCAATAATTGATTGTCCAAAACCTAACTCTGTTAGATCTTTACAAAGATTTTTAGGTTTTGCAAATTTTTACTGACGTTTTATTAATCATTTTTCATCTATTGTACAACCCCTTACTAAACTCACAGGAAAGCAAAAATGTATTTGGAATAATGAGGCTCAGATTGCTTTTGATTCTTTAAAACAAAGCTTTATTACCGCTCCTGTCTTATGCTTACCAGACCCTGAACTCCATTACATATTGGAGGTGGATGTCTCAAATGTCGGTTTAGGGGCTGTACTCTCACAACAGAGTCAGAATTCTTCAGATCTGCATCTCATTGCATACTACTCGATATTGCTGACATCAGCTGAGAAAAACTATTCTGTCGGTGACAAAGAATTACTTGCAATAAAATGCGCACTAGAACAATGGAGACACCTCTTAGAAGGTACTAAAACCCCATTCTCTATATTCACTGACCACAAAAATCTACAATATTTAAATAATAATAAAACTCTTCCAGGCAAGTGCGTTGGGCTCTGTTCTTTGACAGGTTTGATTTCTTAATCAGCTACAGACCGGGATCAAAGAATACAAGGGCTGATGCTCTTTCAAGATCACTGGAACCAGTTAACGAAATGAGTGATATTAAACACATTATACCGGTAAAAAAAATATTAGCACCCTTAACCACAATTCATGCAGATATATTAAAGGCTCTACAAACAGACAAAAATATCCCAGCAATATGTAACAAAGATGAAGATTCTGGTTTATTTCTACACAATAACCAAACTTACGTACCTCAAGCCATGAGAAAACTTTTACTACAACATTTTCATGACAACCCCTTATCGGGTCACACTGGTATCACAAAAACAAAAAAATTGATCACACGCTATTTCTGGTGGCCTCAGATAAACCAGGACATTTATAACTATGTTACCACCTGTAGAATCTGTTCTACAAAGAAAAAGGACCACCGCAAAACATTTGGCTTACTATCCCCATTACCGATTCCAGATATTCCATGGGATATGATAGCCATGGATTTTATAGTGGATCTGCCTTTATCGAATAACCATAATACAGTTTTGGTAATAGTAGACCATCTCACTAAATTGGCTCATTTTGTACCATTAAAGAACACTCCAAGTGCGTTAACAACAGCAAAAGTTTTCTTTTCCCACATTGTGAAGCTACACGGAATACCATCCTCCATTGTAACAGACCGTGGAACTGAGTTCACCTCAAAATTTTGGAGAGAATTGTGCAGGTTACTAAAGATAACTCCTCGCTTTTCCACTGCTTTTCACCCACAATCTAATGGTCTCACTGAAAAAGTTAACCAAACACTTGAACAATACCTTAGATTCTACATTTCACATCTAGAAAATGACTGGTCAGACTGGTTACCCCTAGCTGAATTTGCATATAACAACTCCATAAACAGCTCCAGTAAAACATCTCCATTTTATGCCATGGATATCATCCTAAGTCTCTTCCAAGTCTCCAGTCAATTTCAACCTCCCCAGCAGCTTTAGACTATGCACACAACATAAAGGAGAACATGTTCCTACTCAAGACACATCTACAGGATGCAAAGGCAAAACAAAAGCTCTATTATGATAGAAGACATATTCCTTCTCCGATCTACAACCTTGGAGATTTCGTTTGGTTATCAACAAAAAATCTTAAATTGAAAGTACCTAGTAAAAAGTTGGCAAGCCAATTTATTGGTCCTTTTTCGATAACTAAAATTATAAATGAGAATGCTGTAGCTCTGCAACTACCCGACAACCTTAAAATACATTCATCGTTCCATGTATCTTTGTTGAAGCCCTACCGAGGTGATAAGGATGATACAACTCTTACGGCTCCAGATGTAACTCTTGCTGTTGATGACCAAATTGAATATGAGGTTGAGAAAATTCTAGGTTCAGACGCAGAACTTTGGAGTACCTTGTTCGTTGGAAGGGGTATGCCCCTGAGGAGGATTCCTGGGTTCCAGTACATGATGTACATGCCCCTCGACTGATTTCGGCTTTCCATACTAACTTTCCTCTTAAGCCTCAGCTCCGACCCATGGTGAGGGTCTCCTGAAAGGGGGGATATGTCATGATACTGCTCCTTTAAATGGAAATCTCCTCCCATCTTAACACACCTTTATAAGGACCTGTTTTACACCACTTAGTTGCTTGTTTATTAGCTAGTGTTAGTTGTGTTACTAGCATCATTCCTAGCCTTTATTTCCTTAAAGCTAACTTCAAGTTACATTCAGATTTTATTGCAGACAACTCCAGTTTCACTTCAACCGATACCCACCTCAAGGAACCGCAATCTCTCTGTCTAAACTTGGGACTTTCAAAGAGACATTGAGTGCTTGTTGCGGAAACATCTCCGCTCACAGACGGGACTGGACCTGACGTCACCAATTCCACTGAAGCCGCACAGTCACAGCTTGCAGCTGACTCTGGCGTGTAAACCGCCATTCACCACAGGGAACTTCAGCTTGCATACCGGAGGACTTTGTTTGTGTAAACTTCTCTCTCCCTCGAACACCATAACAGCACATATCAGTCTCCAACGGAACAGCAAGTATAATCTTTGCTTTAATTAACTGTTGATATATTGAATCCATTTATGCCTTGAGGATATATACATCTGTATTAAGTTGTTGCAATTTCTAGAGTGACTGAGACGCATACTTCAGAGTCTAAAACTGAGTAATCTCAAATTAATTCATAACTTTGATTATCAACCTGTGAGTGAAACAGTGTATGATACAAATACTTAAAGTTTAATACATTTAACAAAATAAACTGTTATTTCCTTGTGCTTCCCCTCTGTATTAACCAATATACTGAGCTGGGTTAAGGAAATACTACAAGCTAACATATTTGAACATTCCATATTTGAATTAAAAGGAATAGTTCATTGCAACTACAAACTGAGTCAGTAACATTAAGATGGAAAAGTGAAATCCTCCACCAGAATTGAAAATGAATGGTAATATGGAAGATGCATGGCAGAGGTTTAAGCAAAGATTCGAGCTATATGTTAGAGCTCAGGAGCAAGATGATGAAGAAAAGATTGCACTTTTTTCTGACTGTAGCAGGATCAGCAGCAATAGATGTATACAACACATTCACATTTACAGATGAAGAAAGGGATATTTATCAGGTTGTTCTAAACAAATTTGAACAGTACTGTGTACCTAGACCAAATAAAACATATGAAAGGTATATTTTCAGATATATAATAATAATTTGCGATTTATATAGCGCTTTTCTCCTTGTGAGACTCAAAGCACTTTACAAATATACCAACATAAGACATAAAAGTTAGGAGTTTCTGAAGGTCAAGTAAGCGGACTGAATGCCTGATGGAAGAGGTGGGTCTTTAGCTTTTTTTAAAAAGTCTGTAAGGACGGTGCCTCTCTGATTGCACACGGTAAAGAGTTCCAGAAAGTAGGGGCAGCGTGGCCAAATGCTCTGGAGCCTGAGTTTGTCCTTATTCTTGGCACTGAGAGGAGCGATGTGTTGGCTGACCTAAGTGAACGGGATGGGATGTAGGGTGTCAGGAGCTCTTTCAGGTACTGTGGGCCTGGTTGTTTAAGGCTTCAAAGGTCAGCAGGCCAATTTTAAAATATGTTCGCCATTTAATTGGAAGCCAATGTAGGGAGTGGAGAACAGGTGTTATATGGCAGGAGTGAGTTTGATTGGTCAATAGTTTGGTCAATAGTCTGGCTGCTGCGTTTTGTACTGTCTGAAAGCGATTGAGTTCTTTTTTTGGGAGGCCCAAGTAAAGTGCATTGCAGTAATCTAGCCTAGAGGATACAAATGCATGGATTAATGTTGGCATATCATCCGGTGGAATTAAGTGTTGTATCCTGGCTATGTTTTTCAGATGAAAGTAGGCAGATTTTATTACGGAGGAAATCTGCTGTTTAAAAGATAGTCCAGCGTCAATCAGCACTCCGAGGTTTCGTACCTTTGCTGAACTAACGAATTCAGAGCCTCCAAGCTCCAGGCCAGTTGGGTGATCGTGGGATATTTTTGATGCCCGGGAATGAAACAGAGACTATTGTAACTGACTTAAAACTGAAGAGTAGCTCATGTAATTATGGAGCAATGTGTAACTCATTAATTAGCGACCAGCTAGTCATGGGCTGTAGAAATATAAGGGTTAAAGAACGCTTGCTCAGAGAGAAAGATTTAACACTTGAAAAGGCAATAGAAATTTGTCAAAGTTCAGAGGCAGCACAGGAACAAGTGCGCACACTCTGCCACAGTACAGCGGCAATGCCAGTAATGGAAGTTACAGTGGGCAAAACCAAAGTGAATCCACATTATGAAATTAAAATGAAAGGAAAAAGTTTTATCACACAAACAGCAAATTCACAGCCTGTATCAGGCTGGCTATGCACCAAATGTGGAAAGCAGCATGGTATAGGACAATGTCAGGCTCATGGGCAAATATGTAGAAAATGTGGAAAAAGGAATCACTTTCAAAAGATGTGTAAAGCTAAAAAAACGGTTCACATTGTTGACCAGTCAGAAAGTGAGGAATCAGAAGAATTCTTTATTGGAATACTTGACCTACCCAAAGCTACAGATAAGGATTGGGCCATTGAAGCTATTATAAATGGCACTAATATTGCTTACAAAGTAGATACCGGTGCACAAGCTAATTTGATGCCTTAGAGCAAGTATCACCAACTGAAGAACAAACCAGAACTTCTGAAAAGCTCAGTTAAAATAAAGACATATAATGGGGATTTTATCCCAGTTCTTGGCAAGTGCAGTGTGTTCCTGGAATATGGAAATCAAACGCATAAAATGAACATTCTGGTAGTTCCAGGAAACAAACCAGCTGTACTGGGTCTTCAAATGTGTGAAACTTTAGGACTGATTCAAAGGGTAAATACCATTGATGGAACTAATTTGAAGGAATAGGATGTCTTCTAATGCAACATAAAATACAACTAAAAGAAGGTTCTCATCCAGTAGTGCGTGCCATGTGAAATGTTCCAGTTGCTCTAAGGGATCGTCTTAAACGGGAACTTGCCATGATGGAGGAAAAAGGTTTTATTATAAAGAAAATCAAGACACCTACTGAATGGGTTCATTCTATGGTGTTGGTGGAAAAACCGGATGGGGGTCTCAGAAGCTGTATTGATCCCAAGGAACTGAATTTAAGCATCTTAAGAGAACACTTCCACTCACCAACAAAACCAGAATTGCTTGGGGAGCTAAGTGGAGCAACTGTGTTTAGTAACCTGGATGCATCATCAGGATTTTGGCAGATTCCGCTGGAGAAGGAAATGCTTACTACTGCACCAACTCTGCAGTTCTTTGATCCAACAGCAAAAACAAAGTTGTCAACTGATATTTCACAGAATGGATTGGGAGCAGTTCTATTTCAAAATCAAGGCTCAGGATGGATGCCTGTGGCTTACGCATCTAGGGCACTGACAGATACAGAAAAATCATATGCATAAATTGAAAAGGAAACACTGGGACTAGTTTACGGATGTGAAAAATGTCATGTTTATTTGTATGGGAGAGTATTTTCAGCAGTAACTGATCACAAACCTTTGATTCACATTTACCAAAAGGGCTTGATAGATGCACCTCCAAGAATTCAATGTTTGTTGCTGAGACTTTAAATGTATGATTTCACCTTGGACTTTATACCTGGCAAGGAGTTGGTGGTAGCGGTTGCTCTGTCACAAGCTTACTTACCATTTAACAATGAGGACTTACGGTTGCAGAAAGAGGTGACTGTTCATGTTAATCTGATCTTGAAGACCGCCCCGTTTAGTCATGCAATGTGGGCAGCAATAGAATAGTCTACAGAAACAGATGCTCTTCTAAGTCAAGTGAATAAAGTGCTTTCTTGTGGCAAATCTAAGACACTAATGCCATCACTGTATAGACTATACATTTGTGAACTTTCTTTGATAAAAGGGGTACTTTTGAAAGGACAAAAGATTATTGTACCAGCGAGTTTGCAAAGTCAAATACTGAAAAGATTACATGAAGGTCATTCAGGTATAGAAAAGACAAAAAGACAAGCTAGAGACATTTTGTAATGGCCAAACATGAATAAAAACATTGAGACAATGATCACTCAATGCCAGACTTGCCAAAAATTCAGACCTCAGTTACCTAAAGAGCCTATACTGGATACAGACTTTCTTTTGTCATCCTGGGAAAAATTAGGAATGGAATTGTTTGTTTTAAAAAATCAGCATTATATCTTAGTAATGGATTACTTCTCTAATTACCCAGAGATGGCATTATTGTAAGATGAGCCGGCAAATACAGTGATCAAAAAAGTAAAAGCAATTTTGGCGAGACATGGCATTCCAAAAGTAATAATATCAGACAATGGTCCTCAATTCAGTTGTAGAGAGTTTGGGGGTTTTGCCAGTACCTATGAATTTGAACATTGAACATCCAGCCCGGGATATCCACAAGCAAATGGATTAGCAGAAGCTAGAAATAAGATAGTGAAAAACATACTTCGTAAAGCAACAGAAGCAGACAAGGATCCATTTCTGGCTCCTCTTAGCTATAACTCCTTTAAAATGATGAAAGTCACTGGTTCCCAGCAAAAATTAACGATCCACAGCAGGATAAAACAAGTTAAAAATTTATTAATCCAGTTTAAAAACATACGAGGTGAAACTCCATAACAGCTATCAAGTGTACACCCAGGTAAGTGTAGTCCAGTCCTAACGCAGGCGCGTTTTGATGCAGTGACCAAGTGCGCATGCGCACAAAATGCATCTGCGTTACCACTGGACTACACTTACCTGTATGTACATTTGATTGCTCTTATGGAGTTTCACCTCCTATGTTTTTAAACTGGATTAATACATTTTTAACTTTTTTATCCTGCAGTGGATCGTTCATTTTTGCTGGGAACCAGTGCGCACCTCCTCTGGATACCTGTTTACTGATTTGTGTGTGGAGTAGACACACCTGGTGCAGTATTGTATGTCCCAGCACTTGAGGGATTTCGCAAAACACCCACTCTCCATTGCGCTGCTAACTTCTCTTGTTTGGCTGGAAGTGAGCGCTTCAACTAAAAGAATCTGTGTGGTAAAATAATATGGTGCTACGTGATAGTGGATATTTACACATAGACACAATGCCAAATAGGTTTAGGTTTGGTTAATACAAACAAAGATCACACAAGGGAGATCTAAATAGGGGGCGCTCTAGAGGATATGAAACAATGACTGAAAAAAAATTGAATAAAAGTATCAAACCAATTAGATAAATACAAAAAGTCTCAAATTACGAATCCAGGAAAGGTGTGTGATGAAAGTTCTGTACAAAAGGACACGTCAGCTGCTCTCTCCTTACATCATATGAAGAATGACATCTGGGAAAAACACAGGAAGAGAAAAAAGAGGCGCATGTGTGTACCAGTAGAATCAACAAAAAAGGAGAAAACCACAACAGGGTACTCACATTTATTCACAGCACTATCAGTGCTATCAGACACGTGCTGGGCATTCACAGCAACCCAGCTTGCTGAACTCCTATGTAGCAACAGGATCACTCTTGGAGGAACTCTTGGATACTGGGAGAAACTTGCCCAAGAGAGCAAATCCACACACTGGATGCAGGATACCAGGAGCAAACACAGGAACCAAGACTTAACAGCAGGGTAATCTCAGTCCCAATGATGATGAGGCATAGTTGGTGTATAAAAAATCAGTGGTGGTTCCAGAAATGAAGTAAAAAAGATTTTATTAAAACATTCTTAAAAACAAGAACCAACAGGTAGGGCAAAAAATTATCCTCCTTGTATTAATGCGACGCGTTTCTCAGCACAAACGCTGTTTCATCAGGCATATGATGGAGCCGCTCTACGCTGGATGGATGAAGATAGAAGATGCCGCCTGGATGAAGACTTTTGCCCATCTGGAGGACCTCTTCTTTCCGGCTTGGATGAAGACTTCTGCCCGTCTGGAGGACCACTTCACCTGGCTTCGTTGAGGACTTCGGCCCGGTTGGGTGAAGACTTCTCAAGGTAGGGTGACCTTCAAGGGGTTAGTGTTAGGTTTTATTGGGGCTATTGGGTGGGTTTTAGAGTAGGGTTGGGTGTGTGGGTGGTGGGTTTTAATGTTGGGTGGGTATTGTACTTTGTTTACAGGTAAAAGAGCTGATTACTTTGGGGCAATGCCCCGCAAAAGGCCCTTTTAAGGGCTATTTGTAATTTAGTATAGGGTAGGGCTTTTTATTATTTTGGGGGGCTTTTTTATTTTATTAGGGGGATTAGATTAGGTGTAATTAGTTTAAAAAACTTGTAATTATTTTATTATTTTCTGTAATTTAGTGGGGGGGGTTTCTTACTTTAGATAATTGTATTTAATTGTATTTAGTTTAGGGAATTTATTTAATTGTAGTGTAGTGGTAGGTGTACTTGTAACTTAGGTTAGGTTTTATTTTACAGGTAAATTTGACTTTATTTTAACTAGGTGGCTATTAAATAGTTAATAATTATTTAATAACTATTCTACCTAGTTAAAATAAATAAAAAGTTGCCTGTAAAATAAAAATAAATCCTAAACTAGATACAATGTAACTATTAGTGTATATTGTAGCTATCTTAGGGTTTATTTTATAGGTAAGTATTTAGTTTTAAATAGGAATTATTTAGTTAATTGTAGTTATTTTATTTAGATTTATTTAAATTATATTTAAGTTAGGGGGTTAGGGTTAGACATAGATTTAGGGGTTAATAACTTTAATATAGTTGCGGCAACGTTGGGGGTGGCAGATTAGGGGTTAATAAATGTAGGTAGGTGGAGGCGATGTTAGGGCCGGCAGATTAGGGGTTAATAAAATTTAACTAGTGTTTGCGAGGCTGGAGTGCGGCGGTTTAGGAGTTAATATATTTTTTATAGTGGCGGCAGATTAGGGGTTAAAAATTTTATTTTAGTATTTGCGATGTGGGAGACCTCAGTTTAGTGGTTAATAGGTAGTTTATGGATGTTAGTGTACTTTTTAGCACTTTAGTTATGAGTTTTATACTACGGCGTTAGCCCATAAAACTCTTAACTACTGACTTTTAAATGCGGTACCAGTCTTGACAGGAAAGGCTGTACCGCTCACTTTTTGGAAGACTCGTAATACCGGCATTATGCAAGTCCCATTGAAAAAAATAGGATACGCAATTGACGTAAGTGAATTTGCTGTATTTTCAAGTCTGGCCAAAAAGTGAGCGGTGAGCCTGTCATTTCAAGACTCGTAATACCAGCGGGCGTTAAAAAGCAGCGTTGGGACCTCTCAACGCTGCTTTTTAAGACTAACGCACAACTCGTAATCTAGCCGACAGTTTTTCTAACTTTGACCCCCAAAATCTGTTACACATCTACAACCACCAAAAACAATCTTGCTAAATAGTTTTTTAAATTGTGTCCTGAGTTTAGAAATACCCAATGTTTACATGTTCTTTGCTTTTTTGCAAGTTATAGGGCAATAAGTACAAGTAGCACTTTGCTATTTCCAAGCCATTTTTTTTTTTTAAATTAGCGATAGTTGGAACACTGATATCTTTCAGGAATCCCTGAATATCCAGTCACATGTATATATATATATTTTTAATAGACAACCCAAAGTATTGATCTAGGCCCATTTTGGTATATTTCATGCCACCATTTCACTGCCAAATGCGATCAATTAAAAAAAAAGTTAACTTTTTCACATAATTTTTCACAAACTTTAGGTTTCTCACTAAAATTATTTACAAACTGCTTGTGCAATTATGGCACAATTGGTTGTAAATGCTTCTCTGGGATCCCCTTTGTTCAGAAATAGCAGTCATATATAGCTTTGGCATTGCTTTTTGGTAATTAGAAGGCCGCTGCACACCACACGTGTATTATGCCCAGCAGTGAAGGGGTTAATTAGGTAGCTTGTACTGAGCGTGTAGGGTTAATTTTAGCTTTAGTGTAGTGTACTAGACAACCCAAAGTATTGATCTAGGCCCATTTTTGTATATTTCATGCCACCATTTCACCGCCAAATGTGATAAAAAAAAAACATAATTTATGTGAGAACTTACCTGATAAATTCATTTCTTTCATATTAGCAAGAGTCCATGAGCTAGTGACGTATGGGATATACATTCCTACCAGGAGGGGCAAAGTTTCCCAAACCTTAAAATGCCTATAAATACACCCCTCACCACACCCACAATTCAGTTTAACGAATAGCCAAGCAGAGCGAAAGCATCAAAAAAATAAGGAATTGGAATAATTGTGCTTTATACAAAAAAATCATAACCACCACAAAAAAGGGTGGGCCTCATGGACTCTTCCTAATATGAAAGAAATGAATTTATCAGGTAAGTTCTCACATAAATTATGTTTTCTTTCATGTAATTAACAAGAGTCCATGAGCTAGTGACGTATGGGATAATAAATACCCAAGATGTGGAACTTCCACGCAAGAGTCACTAGAGAGGGAGGGATAAAATAAAGACAACCAATTCCGCTGAAAAATGAATCCACTACCCAAATCAAAAAAGTTTCAATTTTTATAATGAAAAAAACTGAAATTATAAGCAGAAGAATCAAACTGAGACAGCTGCCTGAAGTACCATTCTACCAAAACTGCTTCTAAAGAAGAGAAAACATCAAAATGGTAGAACATAGTAAAAGTATGCAAAGAAGACCAAGTCATAAGCATGATGAATCAAAAGTTTAAGCAAGATGCCAAATAAATGCAGAAGCTTTTTGACCTTCCTAAAACCAGAAAAGATAAAAAATAGACTAGAAGTCTATCTGAAATCTGAATAGCTTCAACATAGAAAGTAAGAATCTCACCAAAGAAGTCTTAGGAAAACAATAATTCCTTCCTAATGTTTGTTAGAATTTACAACTTTAGGTAAGAATTGAAATGAGGACAGCAAAAATCACCTTTTCCTGATGAAAAAAATCAGAAAAAAGAGATTCACAAGAAAGAACAGATAATTCAAAAGCTGTTCTAGCTGAAGAGATGTCCAAAAAGAACAATACTTTCCATGAAAGTAATTAATGTCCAGAGCAAGCATATGCTCAAATAGAAGAGCCTGAACAACCTTCAGAACCCAATTAAGACTCCAAGGAGGAGAAATTGGCTTAATGACAGGTTTGATACGAATCAAAACCTGAAAAAATGATGACTATCAGGAAGTAACACTGCCTTATCCTGATGAAAAATCAGAAAAAGATATTCACAAAAAAGAGCAGATAGCTCAAAAATTATTCTAGCAGAAGAAATAACCAAAAGGAACAATACTTTTCCAAGAAAGTAATTTAATGTTCAGAAAATGCATAGTTTCAAACGGAGGAGCCTGTAAAGCCCTCAGCACCAAATTGAGACTCCAAAGAGGAGAGATTGAATTAATGACAGGCTTGATACGGACCAAAGCCTGAACAAAACAATGAATATCAGGATGATTAGCAATCTTTCTGTGAAAAAAGAACAGAAAGAGTAGAGATTTGTCCTAACAAAGAACTGCAGACAAAACCTTATCCAAACCAACCTGAAAAAAATAAAAAATTCTATGAATTTTAAAAGAATGCCAAGAAAAGTAGGTCTTCCAGACTCAATAATAAATCTTTCTAGAGACAGATTTACGAGCCTGAAACCAAGCGTTCAATCTCCATCCCTTCAAATTTAATGATTTGAGATCCTGTTGGAAAAAATGGGCCTTGAGAAAGAAGGTCTGGTTTAAACGGAAGTGTCCAAGGTTGGCAACTGGCCATCCGAATGAAATCCGCATACCAAAACCTGAGAGGCCATGCTGGAGCCACCAGCATAACAAACAAATACTCCATAAGAATTTTGGAAATCACTTTGGAAGAAGAACTAGAGGCGGAAAGAAAAAGGCAAAAAGATAATTTCCAAAGAAATGTCAATGCATACACTACTTCCGCCTTAGAATCCCCGGACCTGAATAGGCCCCTGGGAAGTTCTTTATTCAGATGAGATGCCAACAGATCTATTTCTAGAAATGCTCACATCTGAAAAATTGAAAAACATATCTGGGTATGAGAGACCATTCTCCCGGATGTAAAGCTCGATTAACAGAGATAATCCGCTTCCCAAATATCTATACCTGGGAAAAAAACCACAGAATTTAGATAGGAGCTGGATTTAGCCTAAGCTAATATCCGAGACACTTCTGTCACAGCCTAAGGACTGATAGTCCTACCCTGATGATTGACATACACCATAGTTGTGATATTGTCTGAAAAACAATAAACGTCTCTTCCTCAAAAAGAAACTAACTGAAAAACTCTGAGAAAACACGGAGTTCTAAAATATCAAATGGTAATCTCGCCTCCTGAGATTTCCAAACCCCTTGTGCTGACAGAGATCCTCAGACAGCCTCCCAACCAAAAAGACTCACATCTGTAGAGATCATGGTCCAGGTTGAGAACTTAATGATGGTGATCTTAACCACCAAATCAAGAGAGATAAATATTAGGATTTGAAGATTTAAAATGCGAAATCCTAGAATCCCTGCACCATAATTCAGCATAAAAGACTGGAAAGGTTCTGTCTATTGAAAATGAGCAAAGGGAATTTAATCCAATGCTGTGGCCATAAGACCTAAAACTTCTATGCATATATAGCAACTGAAGGAAATAATAGAGACTAAAGGTACCGACAGACGGAACCCAATAAAATTGTCCCTTGTCTGATAGAGACAAAGACAGTGACACAAACTATCTGGAAACCTAAAAAAGGTGACCCTTGTGAGAGGAATCAAGAGCTTTTGAAAAAAGATCCTCTAACTATGTCCTGAAGAACAAAGTGAATCATATGAGATTCCGCATCCTCAGAAAATAATCTGAATAAATACAGAAAAAATATGCATTTATTGTATCTAATGAAAACAAATAATGCTATCACTGACCAAAAAAAGGCAGAATAGTTTGAATAAAAACTCCAAAACCCAGTTCCTAAAAATGGAACTGGAAGAAATACCCCAGAAGATTCCAGGTCTGAGCAGCGCTTGAACCCCACGGGTGACCAGCCATGCTTCAACAGTACCCAAAATAAATAGGACCGAAACACACTTAAAGAAAGTGTTAGCCTTACTGGAATAAAATCAAAGAAATTTGGACCGAATAGAACCAAATACATTTCAAAAAAGTCTTAACCTGCCCCTTGCCAGCCAAGCTGGAATACGGCACATACATCGTAATTTAAGGGAGCTGATTTCGAACTGAAAAAATGTCCAATTAAAAACATGTTACTAGGGAAAGAATTCAGGAATTCATTCCTTAATAAGAACAACCAAACTAGTATAAGCTTAAAGTTTTAGTCTTAGAACTCAATCTTGAAGCCCGGAGTAACAGTTAAGAATTGAATCCAATTATAAAACAAATAATTGATTATCTTAGAACAAAAGAAATATGGATTTTTAGAAATCACAAAATTCTTCTAGCTCAAACAGCTAAAGACATAGATTAAACCTCATTTGCGAAAATATTCAAAAAAATGAAGACACAAATGAAATTATTAGCATGATAGTCCAGTTAAAGGACCAGACAATACAGTGGACTTGCATAATCAATAAATGCAAAACAACAAGACAAATGCAACAGCACCTAGTCTAGTAAATTTTGTCCCTTTAACAATGCTAAAATAAATCATAATCTGATACTTGATCTTAAAGTAAACAGAAAAACTGAAGCAATTGCAACATCCAAATAAATCACAGGTCCAAGAAAAGTACCTGAAACTAAATAATTTTCCATAAATAAGATACAACCATCTAAAGGAAAATAAATACTATTTTGCTATAGAAACAATAGCATAATTAGTAGGAGTAGAGATAGCCCCAATAAATTGGAGAACCCTCCAAATTGAATTAAACTGCCGGCAAAGAGTATAGTTTAAAACCTTTGAAGAAGGAATAAAAGAAAATTCTCTGCCTATTCCATTCCCTAGTATAAGGAATTGGAAAAAAAACTTCTGAAAACACAGAAGAATAAATAAGCAGAAATAGTGTTAGCTAATCTTGAAAAAGAACTAGTTACCTTAATGTCCAACATAATCAACACCTTTTCAACAAAGAACAAATGTACTTTAATAAAAAAGTAGATTTGTTAGTGTCAATATCTGATGAAGAAAATTCTGAATGAGAAAAAAACATCATCAGAGAAGGATAAATCAGTATGTTGTTGGTCATTTGAAACTTCAATAATTAAAAAAGAAGTTTGAAAAAGACCTAAAAAATTTATTTAGAAGGCACAAAGTCAGACAAAGCCTTTAAAATAGAATCAGAAAAATATTTCTTAAAAATCTTCTAAATATTTCTTGTACATAAGATGTAAAAAGAATGGCAATATATAAAGCATAAATACTAATGGATTCTGCATGTAAAAAGTTTATCATGATAACCTATTACAAACCATAGCTAAAGATAAACATTCATAATATTTAAAATAAGTGAACTTAGCTTTGGTAGGACTGAACTTAGTCAAGCGTTTTTCCAGAAGTAGCTTCTGATCCAGGGTCAATCTGAGACATCTTGCAATATGTAATAGAAAAAAACAACATATAAAGCAAAATCTCTCAAATTCCTTAAATGACAGTTTCAGGAATGGGAAAAAATGCCAATGAACAAGCTTCTAGCAACCAGAAGCAAATAAACAATGAGACTTAAATAATGTGGAGACAATAATGACGCCCATATTTTTTAGCGCCAAAAAAGACGCCCACATTATTAGGCGCCTAAATGCTTTTGGCGCCAAGAATGATGCCACATCCGGCGACGCCGACATTTTTGGCGCAAAACGTCAAAAAAAATACAAAAATTACGCAATCACAAACAACTTCCGGCGACAAGTACGACGCCGGAAATGACAAAGAAAATTTTTGCGCCAAAAAAATCCGCGCCAAGAATGACGCAATAAAATGAAGCATTTTCAGCCCCCGTGAGCCTAATAGCCCACAGGAAAAAAAGTCAATTTTTAAGGTAAGAAAAAAATTAATTATTCATATGCATTATCCCAAATAATGAAACTGACTGTCTGAAATAAGGAATATTGATCATCCTGAATCAAGGCAAATAAATGTTTAAACACATCTATTTAGAACTTTATATAAAAGTGCCCAACCATAGCTTAGAGTGTCACAAAAAATAAAACTTACTTACCCCAGGACACTCATCTACATGTAGTAGAAAGCCAAACCAGTACTGAAACGAGAATCAGTAGAGGTAATGGTATATATAAGAGTATATCGTCGATCTGAAAAGGGAGGTAAGAGATGAATCTCTACGACCGATAACAGAGAACCTATGAAATAGATCCCATAGAAGGAGACCATTGAATTCAAATAGGCAATACTCTCTTCACATCCCTCTGACATTCACTGCACACTGAGAGGAAAACCGGGCTCCAGCCTGCTGCGAAGCGCATATCAACGTAGAATCTAGCACAAACTTACTTCACCACCTCCACGGGAGGCAAAGTTTGTAAAATTGAATTGTGGGTGTGGTGAGGGGTGTATTTATAGGCATTTTAAGGTTTGGGAAACTTTGCCCCTCCTGGTAGGAATGTATATCCCATACGTCACTAGCTCATGGACTCTTGCTAATTACATGAAAGAAATTGTTTACTTTTTCACAATTTTAGGTTTCTTACTGACATTTTTTACAAACAGTTTGTGCAATTATAGCACACATGATTGTAAATGCTTCTCTGGGATCCCCTTTGTTCAGAAATAGCAGACATATATGGCTTTGGCATTACGTTTTGATAATTAGAAGGCCACTAAATGCCACTGTGCACCACACTTGTATTATGCCCAGCAGTGAAGGGGTTAATTAGGTAGCTTGTAGGGTTAATTTTTGCTTTAGTTTAGAGATCAGCCTCCCACCTAACACATCCCACGCCCTGTTCCCTCCCTGACCCCCCTCAAACAGCTCTCTTGCCTCCCCCACCTCACAATTGTCACTGCCATCTTAAGTACTGGCAGAAAGTCTGCCAGTACTAAAATAAAAGGCTTTATATATATATATATATATATATATATATATATATATATATATATATATATATATATATATATATATATATATATTTAGTCTGCAGTGATGGATCCCCCCTAACCTTCCTGACCCCCCCCTCCATACAGTTCTCTAACCCTCCCCCATCTACCTATTTGGCGCCATCTTTCTCTTTCTCAAACAGGCCTCATAGCAACAAGCAATCCTACAGGCTCTCTGCAATCATACATTTAAAGATCCCACATCCTTTCTGCAAACAAACATTTGAAGACCTCACAGCAACAAGAAATCCTACAGGCTCTCTGCAAACATACATTTAAAGATCCCACTGCCTTTCTGCAAACAAACATTTGAAGGTAATTCATCTATCTCCAATCAAGACAATGAGTGCATTTTATTTTTATATCTGTTGGGCTAATTTGAAATTGGTTTTAACATTCCCCTCTCCCCCTCCCCAAGCTACACCTCCCCCCCCCCTACACCTACCCTTTATCAACAGGAAGTTTTACATTTAAAACTCTCTTTCTCAAACAGACCTCACAGCAACAAGCAATCCTACAGGCTCTCTGCACGCACTAGCCCACCAAGTCTCCCTCCACCTCCCACCCTGGTGTTTACCTTAATATATAAACACCAAACAGCAATTAGGTGCAGCTGTCACTAATGATCCAGGATAGAGACACTACTTCACACTCAGCCTCTGAACTGACACTTTATCATATTCTGTTACACTTTTCCAACCCTCATTTACTCACCACACATTTCACTCACTCTGTTTACACTGCCTTATATCAGACATATTTCCCTTCTCCCTCACCTTTTGTGTCCATTCCCTCTCCTTTAGATTGTAAGCTTGAGAGCCTCTCTACCTGTAGGCCACTTTGTATTTAAAGTGAACTACTACTGATTGTGCTCAAGGGCAGGGAATTCCTCTCCTTTTGCAAAACTCAATTATTGCACCTACAACTGTAATGTACCCCAATATTGTACTTGTTTGTTTGTGTATTTAATGCATCCCTGTAATGTTCCATTATTTGTTTTATAACTCTACGTAATGTGCTGGTGCTTTATAAATACCTGATAATGATAATAATAATAATCTTGGGTACTGGCAGCTGTATTTTATTTTTTTATATTATAAAGTATTTTCAATAGTGTAGCTGCCCCCTCTCAACACCTTACCCCATCCCAGATCCCTTGCCCAACATTTATTCTCCCTCTCCCTCCTTCCCATACATTTACAATAGATTTATGTAAATGTGGCATGCGCGCACATGCACTTACGCACACTCCCCACGTCAACCCGGACCACACTCCCGCCGCATGGCGCACACTATATTGTGAACGGATCCGGAACCACCGAAGGGCCGCCCACCCGCCACCCTGATACAGCTCCCACCCACTATTGATCGGCACCATTGATGGCTGATGCAGAGAGGGCCACAGAGTGGCCCTTTCTGCATCGATGGGTATAAAAAAGGGTATTGCAGTGATGCCTCAATATCGAGGCATCACTGCAATACTCTGAATGCATCTGGAAGCGATCACCATCGCTTCCAGAGCTTGAAACCCCAGAGGACGTGTCAGGCACGTCCTTCGTCCTTAACTGTATTTTTTTGTAGGACGTGCCTGACACGTCCTTGGTCGTTAAGGGGTTAAACAAATGTGACTTACCCCCACCGGCTTAAGTCTTGCTGTGTAACTGTCATAGAATGAAAACATCCTGTGAGTTGTGCTGACTCAAACTGGATCAAGTGTCCCGGACTTGCAGCTGTAACTCCAGGTGAACTGCTTATGTCCTTAAGCAAACTGTGTACAGCCTTTGGGAAGAGTTGACGGCAACTGTGAAGTTGAGACTCAGAGGCACCTGTTAAGCTTTGCAAAATCCTAATACTAAAACCAATAAAAGTCCCAAAAGGTAAACGATTGTAGAAAAACTTAGCTTTTATTTAAACATCTTAAAAAGTAAGCCAGTACGTCATGAATATCAAGAGTCAGCAGACTGAAAAGAGAAGCCTATGCGTTAAGTGCCTGTAACGACACTTCGTCAGGTTATAGTATTATAATGTAGGTATTACTCTCCCACCTGACACCTCTCACCTACCTGATCCCTCCTAAATAGTTCCCCACACACACACTCCTCACCACCATCTTATGTACTGGCAGACAGACTGCCAGTATGACATTTTAGGGCTTTTTTATATTTATTTTTTCTTCTGCAGTGTAGGATCCCCCCTTACCTTCCAACCTCCCTGATCCCCCCCAAACAGCTTTCTACCCCTACCCCTTCCTTCAGCTCTCCGCCCTCTAAGGTACTGGCAGCTTTCTGTCAGTACCCAGTTATAGAGTTCAAAGAAAGACGATCCCAGCTGCATAAAAGTATATTCCTTTATTTTGTTCAAATTAAAACATAGAGAAACACAGCAAACAATGTGGAAGGTGCTGAGGGCGCAGCACTGTCTGGCTTACATGTTTCAGAAATGATCCGTAGTCATAGCCTACAGTGTTGAGCCCCACACCTGTTTAAAAAGGATTCAAACAAATGTGATAGGTTAAAATTAAAAAACACGCCCTCAGCCTAAACCTAAGCACACCTGTAGATTGCATTATGTCTAAGATACTGCATCACGTAACCACTATATAAAGGGAAAAACAGATTGTAAAAATATGCCCAATGCGTATATATACATCACTCTGAAAATATTTGTTAAAAAAGAGGACAGCTACATAATGTCCTGACTGCCATTTATTATACATGAACAGTATTAATAGGTATACCAAAAAGGGTATTTGAAAAAGATATTTACAAAAACCCTAGGATGGAATAGAACATTGCGCTATCCCCTTAAAGGGGCAAAGTCCTACAAGGGTCCTTACATAAATGTGGGCCAATCCCTATGTTCGAGAGTAAATAAATTATTATTATTATATGTCCCAGAGATAGCAATTAAATATAAGTGACATATGTAGTCAGGGACTAAAGTATAGTAATAATTTCTGGCATTTGAGAAATAATAATAATAATACTCTCTGCGTGTATAATATTTACCCTGAAACTACCTAAGGAAAAGATAGAATAGTGAAAAATTTATATATATTTTCATTCTCCTAAACTCGCATGTGGTAGCTAATTATGCACAAGAGAAACAGTGAAAGTTACAAACCGGAATAGTTAGAAAAATAACTATATGTAATTGTTACCTATTGTAAGGTCAATAATGATGGTAATAATATACCTACTTAAAAGGGAAGTATCAAATATCAAATATGGAATATATGGTGTAAAGTATAAAATATATATAAAATATATTATATTAGGAGGTAAGGCAAATAATAGGATGGAGAAAGGACCATATTATACAATAGAATGCACATGGGGGCTGTGTGCCTAAAAGATGGCATAGACATCTTTACTTAGTGTCAATAGAATTATTCCCAGAGATTTAGAACATCATATCTGGAATTTAATCCCTCTGGCACCCGAGTGCCCAGTGTGAAAATCCAGAAGGCTTCACGTCTGGCGAGGAGAATATCTATATCTCCTCCTCTAGTGGGTCTATTAACCTTCTCAATAGCACACCAGGTAAAGCCCTGAAGATTATTGTCATGAAAGACCCCAAAGTGCTGAACTATAGGGGTTGATGCTCTTTTTGTGTTAAAAGAGGACAAATGTTCTCTAATCCTAGTATTAAGGTCACGTGATGTGAGTCCTATGTACTGGATCTTGCACAAGGTACACTCTATCAGGTAAATCACTGACTCTGTCTTACAATTCATACAGGATCTAATCTGATATTGTTTTTTTGTTACTTCACTTGTAAATCCTTTTGTGATGTTGACAAACTCACAGGGTTTACACTTACGATGCCCACACTTGTACATGCCAGTGTGTTTGAGCCAGGAACTTTGTTTGGATTTATCTAACTTAAGAAGTGTGGGTGAGAGTATGGAGCCTAATGTGGGGCTCTTCCTATATGCACATCTTAGTCCTGATTTCACGGTATCCACTAATTTGTCCTCTGCCAACAGCAATGGAAAATGTTTGCGAATGATCTTGCATACCTGGGGATATTGGACACTGTGCGTGGTGACGAAAGTTACTCCCTGTCTGGCTTGTCTGGTATGCTGTTTGGTGCCCAAAAGTTTTTCCCTGGGAATGGTTAAGACCTGTTCCCTGGCTTTTTTATGGCCTTTGGAGGATAATTCCTATCTCTAAGCCTCTTGTCTAGTCCCCTAGATTCCTTCAGGAAATCAGTATGCAATGTGCAATTTCTCCTAAACCTGGTGTATTCACCTTTTGCTATGGCAAAAGGGACATGTTTCGGATGGCAGCTGGAGCCCAAAAGTAGGGAATTGCCTGAAATGGGTTTTCGATAGATAGTCGATTTGACTGTGCCCATAGTCGTGGCCTCCAAAGTAAGGTCAAGATAATTAGTGGACTTGTCATTGAGTTCAAATGTGAACCTAAGGCCAAAATCATTACTGTTGAGATAATTCATGAACATAGGGATACTGGTATGGTCACCAGTCCACACAAAAAGGAGGTCATCGATGTACCTCCTATAAAAGGAGATACAGTCCTTATACGGATTACTATCTCCAAAGATGTGGTAAAACTCCCACCACCCTAAAAACAAATTGGCGAATGATGGGGCAAATTTCGCTCCCATGGCAGTACCACATCTCTGGAGATAGTAGACATCCTCAAACTTGAAAAAGTTGTGTGTAAGTAAAAAGGTGGTGACCCTTATGATGTACTCAGTAAAGATATCACTATACTCTGATTCCTGTTCAAGGAAAAAAGCTATGGCTTGTACTCCCACCTGGTGTGGAATGCTAGAATATAGTGAAACAGCATCCACAGTGAGCCATTTGGACCCTTCAGTCCATTCTATCCTCTCAATCAAATTCAAAATGTGTTTTGTATCTTTCACATATGAGTGGAGAGACATGACAATGGGTTGAAGAATAGAATCTAACCATTCTGAAAGATTCCCCAAAAGGGAATCAATCCCACTCACGATCGGTCTCCCCCGGACATTGTCCAGGGTTTTGTGGGTCTTAGGTAAGTGATGGAACAATGGGGTTTTGGGGAAGTCCACTGTCAAAAATTCCACAGTGGTCCTATCCAAAATACCCAGTTCAAGACCATCATCAAGGAGCTGTTTAAGTTCCATCTGGAACTCTATAGTGGGATCCCCTTTCAGGACAAAATAATCAGTCTCTTTCTGTAATTGCCTCAGGTCTTCCTGTATATAATGTTCCCTGTCCATCACTACTACCATGCCACCTTTGTCAGAATTTTTAATGACAAGTGAACTATTGTCTCTTAGTGACACCATAGCTTCTTTTTCAGAGAGAGATAGATTAAATGTGTGTTTAGGTTGATTATTTTTTAAAGTCAAAAGATCTTTCCCCACACATTGATATTTTGCCTACAGGCAACAGGGATGGTGGGTTGGTACAGGGAACTAACACAACACGAAGTGTGTATATAGAATCAGTTCCTGCAATACATGCACAAAATCAGGCTGACCCCTTCACCCTTAATCAGGTTTTTCCCCAGGAACGGGCAGCACCCACAGGGGGAGGGAGACGGACCACCCATCACGGTACCCATTACAATCAGAACCAAGACAGGTACCAACTCAGGGAGCCCAGGCCCCTGACCTGTTACAAATAGAGGATTCCAGGATAGTGGGGAATGTAGTGAACTTAGAGGTTTAAACTTTGCACCAACGAATGATTTTGACCTTTTTAAAACGATTCTTGATGTCAATAAACTTGTTCGTAATTTAACTTTAAAAAAACATTTTTGTAGTGATGGTGGTAATGAATGTACTATGACTCAGACACAAACTTTGACCCAGACTGGCGATATCAATTTTGAGAACCACGATTTTAAACATATATGTGATGTGGTCTCACTTCAGCAGCTCCAGTTTGAGACATCTGGAGCTACTGATGGAGCCAGCAGGGGTCCAAGTTTCAAGAAAAAATCTAAATTCTATCCCATTCATAATCGTGGAAATGTTATAGAAACTTTCTATAACAGAGTGGAGAAAGATCTTTTGACTTTAAAAAATAATCAACCTAAACACACATTTAATCTATCTCTCTCTGAAAAAGAAGCTATGGTGTCACTAAGAGACAATAGTTCACTTGTCATTAAGAATTCTGACAAAGGTGGCATGGTAGTAGTGATGGACAGGGAACATTATATACAGGAAGGCCTGAGGCAATTACAGAAAGAGACTGATTATTTTGTCCTGAAAGGGGATCCCACTATAGAGTTCCAGATGGAACTTAAACAGCTCCTTGATGATGGTCTTGAACTGGGTATTTTGGATAGGACCACTGTGGAATTTTTGACAGTGGACTTCCCCAAAACCCCATTGTTCCATCACTTACCTAAGACCCACAAAACCCTGGACAATGTCCGGGGGAGACCGATCGTGAGTGGGATTGATTCCCTTTTGGGGAATCTTTCAGAATGGTTAGATTCTATTCTTCAACCCATTGTCATGTCTCTCCACTCATATGTGAAAGATACAAAACACATTTTGAATTTGATTGAGAGGATAGAATGGACTGAAGGGTCCAAATGGCTCACTGTGGATGCTGTTTCACTATATTCTAGCATTCCACACCAGGTGGGAGTACAAGCCATAGCTTTTTTCCTTGAACAGGAATCAGAGTATAGTGATATCTTTACTGAGTACATCATAAGGGTCACCACCTTTTTACTTACACACAACTTTTTCAAGTTTGAGGATGTCTACTATCTCCAGAGATGTGGTACTGCCATGGGAGCGAAATTTGCCCCATCATTCGCCAATTTGTTTTTAGGGTGGTGGGAGTTTTACCACATCTTTGGAGATAGTAATCCGTATAAGGACTGTATCTCCTTTTATAGGAGGTACATCGATGACCTCCTTTTTGTGTGGACTGGTGACCATACCAGTATCCCTATGTTCATGAATTATCTCAACAGTAATGATTTTGGCCTTAGGTTCCCATTTGAACTCAATGACAAGTCCACTAATTATCTTGACCTTACTTTGGAGGCCACGACTATGGGCACTATCTATCGAAAACCCATTTCAGGCAATTCCCTACTTTTGGGCTCCAGCTGCCATCCGAAACATGTCCCTTTTGCCATAGCAAAAGGTGAATACACCAGGCTTAGGAGAAATTGCACATTGCATACTGATTTCCTGAAGGAATCTAGGGGACTAGACAAGAGGCTTAGAGATAGGAATTATCCTCCAAAGGCCATTAAAAAAGCCAGGGAACAGGTCTTAACCATTCCCAGGGAAAAACTTTTTGGCACCAAACAGCATACCAGACAAGCCAGACAGGGAGTAACTTTCGTCACCATGCACAGTGTCCAATATCCCCAGGTATGCGAGATCATTCGCAAACATTTTCCATTGCTGTTGGCAGAGGACAAATTAGTGGATACCGTGAAATCAGGACTAAGATGTGCATATAGGAAGAGCCCCACATTAGGCTCCATACTCTCACCCACACTTCTTAAGTCAGATAAATCCAAACAAAGTTCCTGGCTCAAACACACTGGCATGTACAAGTGTGGGCATAGTAAGTGTAAACCCTGTGAGTTTGTCAACATCACAAAAGGATTTACAAGTGAAGTAACAAAAAAACAATATCAGATTAGATCCTGTATGAATTGTAAGACAGAGTCAGTGATTTACCTGATAGAGTGTACCTTGTGCAAGATCCAGTACATAGGACTCACATCACGTGACCTTAATACTAGGATTAGAGAACATTTGTCCTCTTTTAACACAAAAAGAGCATCAACCCCTATAGTTCAGCACTTTGACACTAAGTAAAGATGTCTATGCCATCTTTTAGGCACACAGCCCCCATGTGCATTCTATTGTATAATATGGTCCTTTCTCCATCCTATTATTTGCCTTACCTCCTAATATAATATATTTTATATATATTTTATACTTTACACCATATATTCCATATTTGATATTTGATACTTCCCTTTTAAGTAGGTATATTATTACCATCATTATTGACCTTACAATAGGTAACAATTACATATAGTTATTTTTCTAACTATTCCGGTTTGTAACTTTCACTGTTTCTCTTGTGCATAATTAGCTACCACATGCGAGTTTAGGAGAATGAAAATATATATAAATTTTTCACTATTCTATCTTTTCCTTAGGTAGTTTCAGGGTAAATATTATACACGCAGAGAGTATTATTATTATTATTTCTCAAATGCCAGAAATTATTACTATACTTTAGTCCCTGACTACATATGTCACTTATATTTAATTGCTATCTCTGGGACATATAATAATAATAATTTATTTACTCTCGAACATAGGGATTGGCCCACATTTATGTAAGGACCCTTGTAGGACTTTGCCCCTTTAAGGGGATAGCGCAATGTTCTATTCCATCCTAGGGTTTTTGTAAATATCTTTTTCAAATACCCTTTTTGGTATACCTATTAATACTGTTCATGTATAATAAATGGCAGTCAGGACATTATGTAGCTGTCCTCTTTTTTAACAAATATTTTCAGAGTGATGTATATATACACATTGGGCATATTTTTACAATCTGTTTTTCCCTTTATATAGTGGTTATGTGATGCAGTATCTTAGACATAATGCAATCTACAGGTGTGCTTAGGTTTAGGCTGAGGGCGTGTTTTTTAATTTTAACCTATCACATTTGTTTGAATCCTTTTTAAACAGGTGTGGGGCTCAACACTGTAGGCTATGACTACGGATCATTTCTGAAACATGTAAGCCAGACAGTGCTGCGCCCTCAGCACCTTCCACATCGTTTGCTGTGTTTCTCTATGTTTCTCTATGTTTTAATTTGAACAAAATAAAGGAATATACTTTTATGCAGCTGGGATCGTCTTTCTTTGAACTCTCTGCTTTCCAGTAAACCGGCTGCATATTCGGCTGATTATGGGACACAAAGATACAAAGGAGCAAGTGTGATGGACGCTTGTATTTAGCCTCTGCAATTTACGGCCACAGCACCCTCAAGTCTCACTGTGTTACGGAGCGGAGCAGGGGGGAGGAGCCACACGAGGACGCAGGAGGATTGCAGCTGGGATAAGTTGAGGCGGTTGAGGTTCACCGCTTCGTCCTGGCGTGCTTCTGGTTTGCTTGTTTTCCCCAGAGTGGAGCTTTTCCTGCACAGAGCCTAGTAAGAGGACAGGGGCATTGATATTGCCTGAAGCACCCCCACTCCGGCGAACACGGGTGAGTGAAGTACTTGGTTGGATAAGGTGTGCTCTAAACAGCCGTTTATACATTCGATACATTTCTATTTTGCCTGCTTGTGTGCAAATATTTGTGGCTGCTTGCGGCCAATTGATTTTTCAATATTTAACTGTTTGCATTGGTAATACTTACGGCTCCCATACTTTTGGATATTATACTTTTGGACTGCTGGCACAGTAATAAGAGTTTCTCTTTGACTATTTGTTTAAGTACCCAGTTATACACATTTATTTTTTTATTTTATTAATAAAAAAAAGGTTTGACCTGTTTTTACTTCTGCCTCACTGTTCTTCAAGTCTTCCTTATTCTCAGGCCAACAAGGTGATTCTATGTTCCTCCAGTGTCTATAATTTCTGTAATGGAAGTCACAGATTTCCTTGAAACTGGGTATAGCTTCTGCCATTTGTAACCTCTTACTTCCGGTAGCACTTCTGTATTCATCCACCTACAAGCAAGCTTAGCTTTTGCCCATTTTGAAATTTGTGCACCAGCTGCTTAAGCCATTCTCGTCTAGGGTGGCCACCTTTTGCCCAGAAGATTCCTGGACACTTTCTAAATGGGGGTGAAGGTGGCGTGACTGCTCCCGGCCTCAAATTCAATATTAAATCAAATTTTTCTATCTATCTATCTATCTATCTATATATATATATATATATATATATATATATACTTTAACCCTAAAACTGCGCTAACTGACAAGACTGCTAGGACTATATTCAATATACAAAAACCTTTGTGAATAACAATAATTATTTCAAACAGTCCTATACATATCTGATATAATGCATATAAATACTAACTAATAATCAAAAAAAATCAGAATAAGCTTGCGGCAGATCGCTAGTTAAAAAATCATATACAGGAATAATAATAATAATACACTCTATGGTTCTATTTCTATTTGTATGTATTTGAATAATGATTTTATATCACCTTAATGTCTCAGGGAGTATGGTATAACGATTTGTCGATAGCACTTTGGTAACCGACACTCTCCTGCCTCCGTGTCTGTGTGCGATGTTGCTTCACAACTCACTGAACGCTGAAGAGCGTTCAGCCACGAAACACACTGGAAATAGAAGAAAAGAGAGCGCAACCGCGACTAAAAGTAAGTAGTTTAATGATTTCCTTAGCGCATAGAGAACAAGTTGCACTTACAAGATCACAATGATAAAAACGCCTTTGACAATGTATACTGTCCGCAACCCGGTTAATTCCCAGCTGATGTTACTTCCGTCTGAGTCCCGTACTTGTGTGTAGGTTTTGACCAATGGAAGTAACAATTTCGGCAATCAGTCTCTTTAGTTATTTGGCTGTAGCTGCAACATTACTGTCCTTGTCCGGTGTCTGTACCTATGTCCACCACGTCTACGCGTTTCATCCGATTCGTACAGACTTTCTCAAGACGTTGGACTTATGTTTTGTCATTCGCAGGGATCCTCTTTGAATACCTCAGATTGTTCCCATTGGTTGGAGCCTGCACCAAACCTACACGCTCGTGCACACCCCTTCTTTGTGAATAATCGGCGTATAATACATACCCAATAGGGGAAAGTCATTTTGCTGATATTGTCCATTTAGACTTAACACAACGTCTCTGCTGCATTAAACACATTCTGCTGTGTTACATAAGACATTCATTAACATTATATCATTAACACCTATACAGGATTAAAATTTCATACTTTAATACATTAATGCTAAAAACTCACACAAATAATGGTGCTCAATATAATATAATTAATTACAGCTAATAACACATATACAAGATATAAAAAAGCGTATATTCATATAAAAATATCCATATAAAAATTTTTTCCATATAAAAAATAATGAACCATTAATAGAGTCCTTCAAATGATTTACACTTTATTTGTTACTACTCTATATATTATCCTTATACCAACTCTTCTGTGGCCCTGAGTCAGAACTACTTATGAATGACTTCGCTCATAAACCATAAATTCTTTTATACATTCCTCCTACTTCTTAAGATCCTCTAAAGCATGAAGGATTGGAGATCTAAATCTATGTTCAAGCCTTTTGGAGCCAGACATTCTAGTTCCTGGCTCCACTTAGTTTCTTTTTTCCTCAAGGTAATATTATATATATATATATATATATATATATATATATATATATATATTATATACATTATGTATATATATATATATATTATATACATATATTATATATATATATATATATATATATATAAGTTGCAGAAGTGTACGGCACTCACAAATAAGTCAGCTACCTGGTGCTCTCACTAGGGAGAAACAAACAGTAAAGCAGCAATGAATCCCACGGACGGGCTCCGTGTTGCAGCCAGGATCCAAATGAAGCAGGCACACAGGTTTTTTCATAAACACTCCGGTTTATTGGCAGTATAGTTTACCAAACGTTTCCGCTCAAACACGAGCCTTTGTCAATGGTGTACAAAACCAAATGTGAAGAATTAAACAAAACTACACCTTAAGTATCCACCCAGCCCAAGTGATAAACCAATCAGAATGTGTATCTGTGGCGCACCCACTCGCACAGACCTCAAACTTTTGCCGGGTTCAACGTAGGCATGGCGTGACGTCATCACGTTACCGCCGTCCTAGGTGAAACCAAGGAAGCATGAGTAACCATGGAAACAACCCATAAACACTGATGTGGTGCGGGTGCGCAAACGGATAAGACTCTGACAGGAAACAAATTGAAAGTCGATCAGTGAATGATCCTAATAACCCTACATAGAAATACAATAATAGAAAAGGTATCTATCTATATGCAACATAGAAACAAACCTTATATATAGCTTGTAAAGCAAAAAACGCTACAGCAACCCATAGTATAAATAACTAATAACACAGCCCTCTATACCCATGGTATCAAGGCATGTGGGGAGGTTGCTAAAGAGGGCGAAAAAATCTAAAGCCCCCTATTTTATTCGAATAGGTACACATTGTATCATGCCTGAGGAGTAGGTAGAAATTAAGTCCTGGATGACTCCCAGTAGTTCACAACTCATCTGTGTTTGTACCAACAGCCAAAGTCTATGTTGACATTCAGTCCTCGAGGGGCAACTGTGTCCAATGTGAAGATCCAGCGGGATTCCATTCTTAGTAATGCCAATCCTCTATCACCACCACGTCTGTTGTAAGGCACATGGTCAATCAACATCACTCTTAACGAGGAAACAGAATGTCCAGCAGTTGCAAAATGTCGTGCAACTGGTTGTTCCGATCGTCCTTTGTCAATCGCCTGAGGAATTGCCATTTTATGGTTAGCCAAACGTTCCTTGAAGGGTGTCACCGTTTTGCCTATGTAAAATTTGGAACATGGGCAAATAATGGCGTAAACCACATATTCCGATGTGCAGGACAGTCTATGCCTTATTTTATACCTCTTGTTGTTATGGGGATGTTGAAAGGATGTCCCAGCAATAAGGTTATTGCAAGTGACACAATTGCCACACTTGTAGCATCCTGGTTTCCCTCTTGTAAGCCATGTCTGTTTCTCGTAACAATGTATGGGATCACTGAGTACCAGTAGATCTCTAAGGTTACTTGCTCGCTTGTATACCACCTGGGGTACCGGAGCATCCACAAAAGGTAGGCTAGTGTCCTTGGAGAGCATCATCCAGTGTTTCTTAATCACATTCTGGAGCATCCCAGATCCCGGAGTGTGGGGTGGACGCAGGAGAATACCTTTTAATAAAAATAGACGGATCAATCTCACCACAGTAGACAGTAGTGGGGGGGGGACTCTTCAGAAGGTGAAACTCAGAGTACAACTAATATCACCGCTAGTGGGGTAATTACAAGATCTGCACAGAAACCCCCTTTAGCCGTAGGCCCCGAGGCGGTAGTCTCAGGAGGGGGCGGGGCAAAACGAAAAAAACAATCACGACAGAAAAAGACACAATAATTTATAATCTGAGTAAACGACCACTTACGGGCGACGAGATAAGAGTCCTTAACAGAGGGTTGTCCTTTGTACCAATCCCCGCTGTGATCTGTTTGATCTGATGGTAGATATGGGTAGATTTCAACGGCAGTTGAAGCTTAAAGACTTCTTTAAAGATAAAGGGGATCAGACCCCCAAAACAATTTAAAGCGAGTAGCACCTTTGAACTAATTAATACAGATTCTTCGATAAAAACATTCCATCATATCTGTACAACCACCCTTACTGAATTACATAAGGATATGCCTCTGCCAAGAGACAATACTACAAGTGCTGAAAGACGGGCAATTAGGTCTCTGTCTACTGACAGAGACATAGTCATAAGGCCAGCGGATAAGGGTGGTGCCACAGTGATACTTGATTATGTACAGTATAGAGGTGAGGCTCATAAACAACTCCATGATCCTAATACCTACTGCCAACTACAATCGAATCCGACTAAAACTTTTAAAAGAGAAATTGATGAATTCCTGGGCATGGCATACCAAGCTGGGGTAATTGATGATGATGTATTGGGGTTTCTTTCAGTTGATCATCCCATCTGCCCAATACTATATTTACTGCCCAAGATCCACAAGTCCCTTAAAGACCCCCCTGGCAGACCTATTGTGTCTGCCAGGGGATCATTGATGCAGCCTTTAGCAGAATTTATTGATTTTTACTTACAACCAGTGGTACAAAACACTCAGTCCCACCTCAAAGATTCCTCTGAACTTATTAAACTACTGAAAGAGTTTGATAGTCTAGCCCCTACTGACATTTTAGTCACTATGGAGTAGTGAGTTTATACACGGTGATACCCCACGGGCCGCATGGTATCAACATGGTGCGACAGATCCTGACTGACAACCCACTATATACTGGTCCACCTGTGGAATTCCTGCTGCATCTGATGGAGTTCTGCCTGGAGAAAAATTATTTTTGATTTGAAAATGAGTATTTCTTACAAATTATGGGCACTGCGATGGGGTCGAATATGGCCCCATCGTATGCAAACATTTATATGGCAATGTATGAAAAATATAATATTTTCTCCAAACAGAACCCCATTAGAATGTATCGCAGATACATAGACGATGTCTTTTTTATTTCGGGTGGTACCCCTGAAAATCTCATTGAATGGGTTGAAGGGTTGAATACCCTTGACTCCACGATCAGATTTAAAATGGAACATAATAACAACCAGATTCACTTTCTTGACCTGGAAATCTTCAGGGTAGAAACATCCAATGGTTATAAACTACACACCACCTTGTTTAAAAAACACACAGATAAAAACTCTATACTTCATTATCAGAGTTTCCACCCTAGATTTCAGAAAGATGGTGTCAGCTCTTCACAACTCCTGCGGGTCGTCCGGAACAACATGGATGACTCCCGAAAAGAGAGACAACTTGAAGAAATGTCCCAAAAATTCGTGGGCAGAGGATACCCACCAATGCTAATAGATCAACAAAAGAGTGAAGCAATAAAACTCACCCAGAATGATACTATCCCGAAACGGATAGCGACGGAACAGCCCAAACGGATGAACTTTATAACCACTTACACTCCGGGATCTGGGATGCTCCAGAATGTGATTAAGAAACACTGGATGATGCTCTCCAAGGACACTAGCCTACCTTTTGTGGATGCTCCGGTACCCCGGGTGGTATACAAGCGAGCAAGTAACCTTAGAGATCTACTGGTACTCAGTGATCCCATACATTGTTACGAGAAACAGACATGGCTTACAAGAGGGAAACCAGGATGCTACAAGTGTGGCAATTGTGTCACTTGCAATAACCTTATTGCTGGGACATCCTTTCAACATCCCCATAACAACAAGAGGTACAAAATAAGGCATAGACTGTCCTGCACATCGGAATATGTGGTTTACGCCATTATTTGCCCATGTTCCAAATTTTACATAGACAAAACGGTGACACCCTTCAAGGAACGTTTGGCTAACCATAAAACGGCAATTTGTCAGGCGATTGACAAAGGACGATCGGAACAACCAGTTGCACGACATTTTGCAACTGCTGGACATTCTGTTTCCTCGTTACGAGTGATGTTGATTGACCATGTGCCTTACAACAGACGTGGTGGTGATAGAGGATTGGCATTACTAAGAATGGAATCCTGCTGGATCTTCACATTGGACACAGTTGCCCCTCGAGGACTGAATGTCAACATAGACTTTGGCTGTTGGTACAAACACAGATGAGTTGTGAACTACTGGGAGTCATCCAGGACTTAATTTCTACCTACTCCTCAGGCATGATACAATGTGTACCTATTCGAATAAAATAGGGGGCTTTAGATTTTTTCGCCCTCTTTAGCTACCTCCCCACATGCCTTGATACCATGGGTATAGAGGGCTGTGTTATTAGTTATTTATACTATGGGTTGCTGTAGCGTTTTTTGCTTTACAAGCTATATATAAGGTTTGTTTCTATGTTGCATATAGATAGATACCTTTTCTATTATTGTATTTCTATGTAGGGTTATTAGGATCATTCACTGATCGACTTTCAATTTGTTTCCTGTCAGAGTCTTATACATTTGCGCACCCGCACCACATCAGTGTTTATGCGTTGTTTCCATGGTTACGCATGCTTCCTTGGTTTCACCTAGGACGGCGGTAACGTGATGACGTCACGCCACGCCTACGTTGAACCCGGCAAAAGTTTGAGGTCTGTGCGAGTGGGTGCGCCACAGATACACATTCTGATTGGTTTATCACTTGGGCTGGGTGGATACTTAAGGTGTGGTTTTGTTTAATTCTTCACATTTGGTTTTGTACACCATTGACAAAGGCTCGTGTTTGAGCCGAAACGTTTGGTAAACTATACTGCCAATAAACCAGAGTGTTTATGAAAAAACCTGTGTGCCTGCTTCATTTGGATCCTGGCTGCAACATGGAGCCCGTCCGTGGGATTCATTGCTGCTTTACTATATATATATATATATATATATATATATATATATATATATATATATATATATATATATATATATATATATTATATATATATTATATATATATATATATATATATATTATATATATATATATTTTTATGTATGTATATATATATATATATATATATATGTATATATTATATATGTATACACAGGAGGTGGCAATGAATATCAAAAGGCCAAGCAAAAAACGTCTGACCGGTTTCGGGGATACAACACCGTAATCATAGACATAAACTTACTGCAGCTGTTGTCGACCTATATATCATACAGCACTATCTGATTTGTTAAAACTTAAAAGAAAGGAATGGCCTAAAGATAACCCTTTATTCACCTGGTAAAACATTATACTAAGTAAAGAAGAACTAATATATATATAAACAAAACCAATTAGCATCATTATCTTTTTGACTGTGTAAGAATGTTTTTAAAGAATGACAGCACAAAAACAGAAACAGAGATATACACAGTAAATCCTAATAAATAAGACTATTCATAATAATATTATTAGATTGCGCACTCATGGGTGAAGGAAAAAACTTAATAAAGGAATATAGGTCCTCATCTGGTTATAAACCCATAGATCTTGAGGAATACAAACTCCCATAGTGAGCAATAGTAATTGGATATTAATTATCAAAGAGGGGGAAAAAATATTAATATATAAATATATATATATTAAAATATATATATATATATATTAATATATATATAAGCCACAGTCAGTACATTACATGAGAACACCCTGACTTAGAGCACAATGTGACCGGGTGACCCTGTGGTATAAGAAGCTAGTCTCCAGGTAACGGGTTTGTAAATTGTACCTCTGTGCTGTTAGTTACGGGACCGGCATGGCTGCACACACCTCTGCTGTTTGACTCCTTAGATGGCGCTAATAAATCTGCACATCACAGCGGCGCAGCAATGAATGGACGTGACGCTCCTCTTCCCCCCTCCCTCCCACATACTCCAGGCTCCGTCTCTCCTCCCAGGCTAAGAGCTCCCCTGGCCAGCTATTTTTTTAAAAAAAATCTGTGCTCACTGCTGAGCCAGGGGAGCTCTCTTAGCCCTGGGCATTTGACGGTAGTTCCGGGACACGGGACATACAGTTCCAGACCGGGACTCTCCCGGTGAAACCAGGGCAGGTGGCAACCCTATTCTCATTGTCTCTCTAACTGTAGTCTGTTTTCTACTAGGCTTTTAACTAGACCCAATATGTATACCATTTTACACACTGCTCCTTTTATTTGTGTTTATCTACAAAGCCTACCATACATTTACCTTTCTTTAGTGATTTTATTCCCAATATTTCTTCAGGCCATCCAACTATATCTTGAACATTAAAGAGATAGTACATTTGCTAATTGTAGAAATAATAGTTGAAATAAACGTTAGATTTTAGTATAAGGCTCATTGATAAACTCTGACTTTTTATTTGCCAAACAAAAGTTATACAATAATATGACTACCTTTTCTTCTCGTAGCTCCATCCGCCCTTTGTGTTTTTTTAAATTTTTATGTAGTTTTCTGTGGCAGCCAATCAGACTACGTGCCATGCGGAAATTTAAAAAAAATCTTATTTGCTGCCACACAAAAATGACATAGAAACAACAAAAAACACTCTAGTGAGGGGCAGATACAGGTACAAGTAGAAAAGGGTGTCAGTGTCCACCAGAAGATTATTCTCTGATATTCCAGGGGGCCATATGTAGGCCTCATTGTAATGTAGCTAATTTACTTTTCTACATTAGTTAAAGGGACATGAAACATATAATTTTCCTTTCATGATTTAGATAAAGGATATGTTTGTATCAACTTTCCAATTTACTTATATTATCAATGTTGCTTTATTCCCTTGGTATCCATTGTTGAAAGAGCAACAAAGCACTACTGACAGCTAGCTGGACACACAAGTAAGCCAATCACAAGAGGGATGTTTGTGTAGCCACCAATCACCTTAGTCATCTTAAAGTCTTACCTTAGATTAAGCTGCAAATAGCCACTTTGAAATGGCTGCCAAGCTCTGCCCACTGATGACATTATGATTTGGGCTGCATCTATGCTCTCTTCTGAATAGCAATGACAGTCTGTTGAATCCAACTAATGAGCCTTTTGTGATTGGAAGCCATATGCAGCCCAGATCATGATGTCATCAGTGGACTGAGCTTGGCAGCCATTTCAAAGTCGCCAGAAACAATATTCATTTTAAAATAACTATTTTACCATTCCTGCTGCATGATATAAAAAAGTGCAGGAGGGCGGAGCCTGCAGGCATCCATGAGGGCAACACCACACTAAAACTCCTGTGACGGCAGAGGCGGATTTCACTCCCAGGCCTTTCTAGCGCTAGATATGCGTTCATAGAACGTAGCTACGAATCGCAGAGGAGACAACTAACCTAACAGGCATAACATTTTGGATTAGAATGGAGGCCCACGACAAACACTAAGACTGCAGCGTAGGCCGCAAACGAAGCCAGACCTCCGTGACGAACTTGAACAATGTGGCATAGAGGTGCATCAGAACACATCTCTGTGACAACCTAAAGAGTTCCGGAGGAGGAGCCTGCGTACAGGTTGTGCAGCGCGGGCTCCTGTGTCCTGCAGGTAACCCATTGGCGGTGGTTTTCCGCGCGCTGGAGACTCCTGCAACCGGAGGAAACCTGCAATCGGCTTGTGCAGTGGAACAAGCCCGGAGGGACTCTGTTAGCGCTTGTTACCTGCGCTTTGTCAGTACATCCATTCTCTAAGCTCCACGCAGGACATCGCGTGTAGGAGCTAGTCAGAGCTTAAACACCTTGAGTGGCAGTCCCCCCCTCCCATTAGAACTGCGAGAGGGGGGTAGATAGCCCAAAGTCATCTGTTCAATAATAATCTGTGATTCCCTACTGCTGCCCTCCCCCCCCCACCGGTGCTGCGCGGGGGGAGAAGAGACAGCTGACCAGGCTGAAAACAGGTAGTCTAAAGGGAGCACGGCATTGGCCGCCGGTGTGGCGCAGAGCACCTTACTCTGACGGTGGTCTAGCTTAAGATACCGCTAAAGTTTGGCTAATACTGTAACTCTCCCCCCCCCCACCGATGCTGCGCGGGGGGTGAAGGAACAAGTGACCAGATCGAACGACCAGACCGAACAAGTGGCTGCGGATTCCATCTGGAGCCGGCATTAGTCTAACCCAGAGCAACCGGCTATACTGCAGAGCACAGGGGCCCCGGTGGTGCGCTGATTCCCCTGTTTGCAGAGGCTACTGAAGAGCGGGGCTGTCGCTGTGTTCTGTTCATCCAGGGGCTACAGATTGTCGGCACTGGTCCGGTAAACAAAGAGGCTGAGCATGGAACCATGGATTCCTTTTTTCCTTATATACAAGGGCATTTAGGAGAAGTTTCATAGGCACCTGGGCCTGTATAACCCCAATGTTCAGTGCATCTTCCAACGCATAGCACTCAGAGAAATAGAACTTACCACCAATGGTCGATATAAGAAGAGGGGTGAGTGCAGGACTCCTGCGAGTTTGGTAAAATTGTCTTTCTTTTCTCCCATCCATTTGTCACGCAAGTTATATTTTGCCTTTGAGGATACTCACTTTTTGGGAGAACTTTTTCAAAAACTTTTTTTTTTTTTTTTGGGCACCCCCAAGAAAAATCTGTACTGTTTAAAACGTTGCCACAAGCAAGTTACTAACTGAATTTCAGCTTCCTCTCAGGGGTTGTGTAAGCAATGTAATTATTTGGATCAAAGTGCTCTAACATTGGCAAAACCTCTTGAGAAAGTTTAAATCTTTTTTTCCTTGATTACAAGGCACTCTCTTTATTTCCTAGGGGGATACAACAGGCAGTCCTGGCCTGACTCCATTTTTCTGCCTTATTACGGAGAAAAAGTTGTGAATTATTATTTGTTAAAATTACTATGGATGGCAATAACTGTATTACATTTTGTCTATGCATTCTGATGTTATCTGAGATGTAATTAACCTGTGGCTATCAATTTATTTTAGTAGCCTCACACTGTAGGAGGAATCTGTGACTTAGAGGGGCTTTGTTACTATACAAGTGTTTATTCTTTTTCCACATTGGCCTGAATTGAAATACAAGTGAGGGTAGTTCCCCCAGGCCCTTACAGAGGGAGAAGGGAGGCGAGTTGACACAGGTTTAAAAGTAAAAGTTATTTTTATATAATTATCTTAACATATCGTAACCCAAAAGGAATACTCCAGTTAAGAAGGCTCATTAGGCAAAAATTTTGCTTAGTTTAATTTATATTGAACTTTTAGAGAGTTTTTCGTTGGCTGCTCAGGTGTTACAACTTTGCGTGATACTCTGTGGGAGTGAGAACCCCTGGTCGGCCTAGATCACTTCTTTTTCACAGTCACTATTAGAAGAATTTAACTGCACCCTTATCACTTCCACTAGACCCCGCACTTTCTTCTTTCCCCTTCCCCCCCCCCCCTTTTTTTTTTTTTTTTTTTTCTCTCACCGTATTTGCGAACCCCCTTCACTTCAAGACAGTGTATTGGACCCCCCTTCACTTCAAGACACGTCACATTTTCCCCGTTTAGGGGGGTGGGAAGGAGGAGGAGGGGAAGAGATCCACAATTCCCTCTTTCCCTCCTCTCTCTCTGTCTACCCCTCTATTGTCCCTTTTCCTTTTCTCCTCCTTCACTATTTTTCTAGCTGCACTTATTTATGGATAGATTTTTGAATTCACCGACCCATCACAAAAGCACTCAACCGGCCATGGCTTCCAGGCCCAGAGAGAGAAAGAATAAAGCAGCCTCTGAAACTTTAGTGGAAATGCATCCCGAACCTGGATCTGCCAGAAGGACTAGTGAGGGCACACACTCACAACCTCTAGTAAATAGCATATTGGAAGCCTTGACCCCGAAATTTGAGGCACTTAGGTTAGAGATAAAACAAGACTTAAACTCCCTATCCAATGAGCTCAAACAGTTCACGATGAGAATTGAAGAAGCGGAGCAAAGAGTCTCCGATCTTGAAGATCTCACACTAGAGCAGAATACTAAACTACAAGCAAATACCCTTTCTATCAGAGAACTACAAAACAAGATTGAAGACTTAGAAAACCGTTCAAGGAGGAACAATATTAGAATAATTGGGGTCCCTGAAACCCCAGGTTACTCAGATTTGATGAAGTTTGCGGCTGAGTCCCTCCCTAAACTATTGAACTTCCCATCAGAATTGTTACCTTTAGTTATAGAAAGAGCCCATAGGATAGGGAGGCCTGTAGCAGCGGATGACAACAAATTCAGACCCAGACCCATAATTGTGAGATATTTGAGCTATCAGGACAAGCTTAAAATCCTGCAATTATTGCGTAAAACCTCATCAGTGCTTTTGGATGGGGTTAAAATATTAATCTTCCAAGACTTTGCATATGGAACTTCTCTGAAAAGAAGAGAACTTTCTCCAATATGCGGAAGACTAATTAAAGAGGGTATATCTGCTACGGTAATATACCCAGCTAAGCTTAAAGTGGTATATCAGGGTTTCACACATTTCTTTGAAACTGCTGCGGAAGCAGAGAAGTTCTACTCTGAAAAAGTTGTTAAATAGGTTAACTTGATTTTTCTCATAATCTTAAGAAACGCAATTATTTTTCTGATAAGTAAAACCAGAAGGTTCTGGGGGGGGGGCTGGGTTTTTTTTTTTGTTTTTTGTTTTTCTCTCGTCCCTTTTTTTCTTTGTTCTTTTTCTTCCTTCTGCTAAATAATGCCTAAAAAGGAAAAAGTTATTTTAACATCCTGGAATGTCGGGGGTATTTCTTCTCCAATAAAACGTAAGGCAATAGTCTCACAACTGAGGAAATATAATTCTGATATAGCCTTTATTCAGGAGACTCACCTTAATCTGGAAGAATCATTAAAGTTGAGAACCTCCTGGGTTAGGGAGGTATTCCTTACACCCAGTGTGGGCAGGAAAAGGGGAGTGGCCATCTTAATGGGGAAGAGGTTAACGTATGAAGTGTTATCAAAATACTCTGACCCAAGTGGTAGAAGTCTGATCATGAAAATGAAATTGGCAAATCTTGTCCTTATACTTTGTAATATTTATGCTCCCAATAATTTTGATTCTAATTTTTGGGACTCTGTACAAACCAATATCTTACGTATGGGAGAAGGGATTGTCATACTAGCCGGGGATTTCAATATGGCACCACAAACACCTATTGATAGACTTAGGCAAACAAATATTACTTTTCAATCTAAGAGAGATAAATCAGAGGCCAAAATGTTTAAAACTATATCGAGCAACCTGGCTCTTAAAGACATCTGGAGGTCACAACACCCTGATGAAAGGGAATTTACCTGTAAAGCCAAGAATGCCAATTCTCTTTCAAGAATTGATTTATTTATGGTTAGTGATGAATTAGTTAAGATTGGCTCCACTACCAAAATCTTACAAATAACTATTTCAGATCATGCCCCAATCTTATTAGAGATTCCAATTTTTGGTAAAAGATACCTTTCACAACGGTTCTTCTTCCCTAAATTTCTATTTAAAAATCTAAAGTTTAAAAATTGGTTAACAAATAAAACAAATGAATTCTTTTCTTTAAACTTGGGTTCAGTTAATAATCTGAACTTACTATGGGAAGCAGGCAAAGCTGTAATGAGGGGGGAGATTATTGCGTATATGGTTAACTTCAGAAGGAAAGCTAATCATAGAGAACACCAAGCATTGAAAGCCTTGACTAATTCCTATAATAGGTATTTATCTCGCCCCACTACTGTAAATTGGAGACGATACTCTGCTGCCAAGAGAGAGAGAGATACTCTATTGACTTATATCTCAGCCCAAGCTGACCTAAAAACTAAAGCAAAATTCTATCGCCATGGGGACAAAGCGGGCAAATTTCTGGCCAAGCTATGTAAAAACTTGCAAGGGAATCCCTCTATTGATTCACTATTAGAACATTATTCTTTGATTATTGATCCGAAAGAAATATTGGAATTTTTTTCGACCTATTATAAAGGGATTTATTCCTTTAAAGAGTCGGACATGGAGGTCTCAAGTAGCTTTTGGGAGGGTTTGGAATATTCAGTTTTAAGTGATGATGCAGTAAATAAACTCAATGCTCCCATATCCGATCAAGAGATTCTTCAAGCTATTAAAGAGTTGCGGTTAGACAAAGCTCCTGGGCCGGATTCCTTGCCCAATGAGTTTTATAAGATATTGGCCCCGGTTATTATTCCCCATCTGAAGAATCTTTTTAACTACTTCTATGTAGAAAGAAATTCTATTCCTACATCTTTCATTGCATCTACTACGGCTTTAATCTTAAAACAGGGTAAAGATCCCTTAAAAAAGGAAGCCTATCGTCCAATAGCTCTACTTAATTCCGATTACAAATTGCTATCATCGATTCTAGCTAAAAGACTACAGAGTGAGATTGGGGTCCTTATCAATAAGGATCAAGCGGGGTTTTTAAATAAACGTAATCTAGCAGCCAAAGTTAGAGAACTCTTTCTGGTCCTTGACTATTTCTATAGTTCTCGGGAAATACCCTTACAAGATCAACTAGACTTAGCGGTGATAGCTCTGGACGCAGAAAAGGCGTTTGACTCGGTACATCATCAGCATATCTTGTCCTCTCTCTCTCGATTTGGTTTTAAAGATAATTTTGTATTCTTTGTCAAAAATCTCTGTGAAAATTCTTCCACAAAATTGATCATCAATCAATTAGAATCCAATTCAATTAAACTTCAAAGGGGAACTAGACAAGGATGCCCTTTATCGCCTCTGTTGTTTGACTGAGCCATAGAGCCACTAGCCCTTAAAATAAGAAAAGACCTTCAGGGTATAAAAATTGGCTCTATTGAACAGAAAGTCGCTCTCTATGCTGATGATGTGCTGGTCTATGTCTCCAATACTGGAGTTAATATTCCTAGGTTAATCTCGATCACGAACTCTTTTGGAACCTTCACAGGTTATAAAATTAACACCGCTAAGTCAGAGTTAATGTGGATTAGGAAAAATCAGATTTCTATACCTGAGACACCGTTTAAGGAGGTCACTTCTCATTTTAGATACTTAGGCATTAATGTATCGGCAAACCCACGAAATTGGTATGACCTTAATGTCTCTCCAATCCTACTTAAGGTAAAAGAATATATGAAGAACTGGCAAAATTTTCCGCTCTCATTAACAGGTCGTATTGCACTCTTTAAAATGGTTCTTCTCCCTAAGATTCTTTTCCCTCTGCAAAATGTACCAGTCCTGCTGAAAACCAAGGATTGGAAGAGTCTATGTAGGGCCCTTCGATATTTTATTTGGAAGTGCAAAAGACCTCGAATCTCGATCAACAGACTTTTTCTTCCTAAGAGGTTTGGTGGCATGGCTCTACCAGACCTCAGCAGCTATAGTATGGTCTTTTTGGCACGGATCGTGATAGATTGGATATTAAACAAGGACTATTTTACAAATAATACTCTTGAAATTAACATAGTACACCCCTATAACCCTATAGCCTTAATCCATTGTCCAATGCATTTAATCCCAAAAGAAGTGAAACATCTTAGTTCCGTATATACGGTAATTCAGGCTTGGAAAAAACTAGGTGGTAAATTAAGTATAGATCTTTCCATTCCGAAGTTTCAGGGATTATGTGGCAACCCGGAGTTCCAAAGAGGTACTCAATCTCAGGTTTTTCAGAAGTGGCATAATGCAGGCTTGCTTTACCTCACACAATTCATAGATCAAGAGACCCAACTAATTAAGACTTTTGAGGGACTTAAGCAGGAATTCAAATTAAGCAATAAGGATTTTTTTGCCTACTTGCAGGCCAGACACTATCTTTCTTCACTCATTGATAAATATGGTTGGACTTGGTCCTGGGGGAAGCTAGACAGCTGGCCGATCCTTGCTAAGAGCAACCTATTCTCTATATCAACCTGGTACGAGTTGCTGGTCAGTCAAAAGGGTGAACTTAATCTACAATTTATATCACAAAAATGGAACCGTCTGGCTCAGGAGTTAGAAAGTGGGGCAGACCAAGTAGAAAAATCTATAGCCACAGTAACACAAACTACTTTATCTGCTAGTTGGAGAGAATCACACATAAAGCTATTATACAGGACTTATTATACTCCACTGAAAGGATTCAAATGGCATAATCCCAATTTTAACGTCTGTCCAAAATGTTCATATCCAGCGGCGGACTTAGTCCATATGATATGGTCCTGCCCCCGGTTAGCTCAGTTCTGGCGGAAGATAGAATTTTGGCTAATTAGGGTATTAAGGTTACCACCTTACTCTCTCTCCTTGGCAGAAATTGTCTTCTTTGTTGAACCCTCTTCCCCATACGAATTTAAGAAAATATTGAATATGACAATCCTGGCCGCAAGGAATTTAATCTTTAATAAATGGCGAGACACAACAGTACCGAGTATATCAGAAGTTAAAAACTACATGAAAAAACAGTGTATTATTGAACAATTGGATACAACAGTAACATCTGAGAGGGAAATAACTGTTTTTTTCAGAAATGGGCTAGATTTATTAAAATTTTTCCCCCGGATGAAATAAATAGTTTAATTTACCCCTTCAGACATTCTGAAATAGTTTTATTGGATAGATGGTAGAGGAGGGGGAGGTTCCCCCCCTCCTCCCCCCTTTTCCTATCTTTCTCCTTCCCCCCTTTTTTCCCCCCTTTTTTTTTTTTTTTTTTTTTTTTTTTTCCTCCCCCCCCCCCCATCCCCCTAGTCGTGTTATCTTTTTTTTTGCACATTGTCTAAAAATGAGATTTTCTTCTCATATATATCTATTACTGTTGGACCAAATGACCATTTGTTTGTGTTAAGAGTTAAAACTTTATAAATAGTTTCAACTATAAGTGTACTTTCAAAACTATTGATTTGCATTGTATGCTCATAAGATATCAATCATTTTTTATTTTGTACATTGTTTAAAATGAGATTTTCTTTTTATGTATACCTATTGCTGTTGGACCCGACGTCTACCTGTTTATGTTGTTAATTTAACCAAAATTTGAATAAAAATTATAAATATCATACAACTAAAAAAAAAAAAAAAAAAAAAAAAAAAAAGAACACATCTCTGTATCAAAGGGAGAAGGCACCAGAACCTCATCAACTGCATCAACTCAGACACCCTTGAACGGACGATATAACTGACAGCTGAGTGGCGCACCTTCCCTATAATCCGCCATCTTTGGGGTAAGAAGGCATGAGAGTTATGCTAAACTTTTAAAAGTTAACATCTAGCCACAAATCACAATATAACAACCACAGCCTTAGCAAACCAATGAAATGGCAATAATCTTTAACCAAATACGCACACATATGCACCTTGTAGTCATCAAAGTATGGTGTAATTGCGTAACTGACTGAATCATAAAACTTTACAGCCTTTTACAGCCTTGACTTAAAATCATTGATCTAAGGAACTAATATTAACACCAATAGTGTGAACTCAGCACACTAAAGTTAAATACTGACTAGCCCAAGCTAATCACTCTCTGTACCGACAAATATATCTCTGTGGGGCATATACAAGGGCTACCCTTACAAGAAGAGCCCTGACATAGATCACTATAAAATTGAAGCTTTAATCTGCTTGTCTACCTTGACCCCGAGGACCCCATGATGGCACTGCGTAGATCCTTAAAAACAGATACAAATCTAAAATCCAACAATACAGCAAACACAGTGAATACCTTCTTTAAGAATATGGACAAAAAGGCGGACGGAGCTACGCCATGCTGGGACATGGCTGCACTGTGGACGAGCTCCGTAGTCATCAGGGCACCCTATCCTAATAACGGCTAAAGGAGTAGTCAAATGTATACCATGGAGGATATATAACGCGCTGTAATCAACATCCATACAGCTGAGAAGAATCCAGTGCTACGATAAGCTGAACGCCAACACTAAAATGTCAGGCAAAATATCGACGCCACCATCTTAAAAGGTCCCAGCCATACCAACAGAGAAGGTCACACTTATACAGTGCTTTTACATCAGAGCCCTACAGAACCTACCGAGTGGGCTGAACACCAGCCGGCGAAGCCAGATTGCACTGTAGAGGCCTTACAGAGCACAGTGCAGGCTAAGGGTCACAGAGAAGACGATCCACTGCCACCCACTTGGCTTGAATTACTCAGGAGCCATGTGAGTATAAAAAAACTAAATCCCCATAAACACTGATCCGCTCCGGGGGTTCTCATTACAAGCATAAGAAAACCTAGAGCTTGATAGAAAATAACTTGGCCTAGGAGAATTAGGTGAGAGCTGCAGCACACGTGGGATATAAAAAGACATAGCGTACACAAAGCCTGTGCTGGGGATACACCATAGGGGGGTACAGGCGCACCTCAAGATATCCCTGGAAACCAACATGAATCGTTATTAGCTATTTAATCCCAAATAGCAAGACTGTCCTCAAAAACAGACCTTGAATCTTTTAAATCCTTTATAAAAGAGGAACTGAGAGACCTCAAGAAAGACCTGAATGAACTAGGATCTAGAATCGACTATCTTGAAGATGTCCAAGACAATCTAAATATCCTAGGCTAGCTCCAACATTCAGCAATTGTCTATCCAGGACTCAATGATACAAAACCTACCAGAAAAAATTGAAGACCTCTATAATGAGGGGGAAGGAACAATCTCAGGATTAGGGGAGTCCCAGAAGAGATCACTCAAGAACACCTTAAATCATATGTAAAAGATTTGTTTCAATTCCTAACACCTCGCTCTCCTCCCCTGCAACATGAAGATATTGAAAGGTTTCACAGAGCTCTACGACCCCCTACTTAACCTCCTGCCCCTCCAAGGGATATCATACTACGACTACTGAAATACACAACAAAAGAAGAGATCTGGCATGTTGCCAAAAACAGGCAAACTATATCCTTCCAAGGTCACAACCTGCAAATATACCAAGACCTCAGCCCTCAAACAATTCAAAGGCGGAAGGAGGCGAGATTTGATATCGCTGGAGCTTCCCCTTTAGTCTTATCATCACTCACAATAGATCCCAAATAGTTTATAAGAACTTCATTGATCTGGACTCACTAGCTAAAAGCCTAAACTTATCCTTTGGATATGCTGGTGGACTAGGAGCAGTGGTATGATGTATAATGTGTGATTTACAATGTTATTATGTAAATGATTTATGCAGTATTAAATATATGATATCCTTTAACTCCGAAAACAGTCATAATACCTTGCCTTGACAATCCTGTTAATAGTCACATAATCATACCAGGCATTGCTAACACACATAGTTTATGAGGCCGTCTCTGACCGGCAACTGTAGCACACCAACCAGTAAGATCCTCCAGCTCAAAAAACACATAAGACTAAGCTCTGACACTAATGTTTATTCAACTTTCATTGTTCTATTCTCTCAGCTTGTTTAAAATTTGTAGTATGTTCTATTTTAATAACTTGTTTTATTGGTTACTGTATTACTGAAATGTCTATTCAAAATGTGTCTCCTAATCAGGTACTATATATAGAGAATACTATACATTACACTTGCCAGTTCTAGAAATTTCACACTCTTAGAATGTTCTCCACATACTTCACAACATAATGGCTAAGAAACCCCTCAATATTAAGATCCTCTTGCATAATATCAAAGGACTAAACATTGCCCAAAAAAGAACTACAGCCATTAGGGAGATTTATAATCATAGCGGGAGTACTTTACAATAAGCCTATAACATTACCCAATATACGCCCCAAATAGCAACTCCCTTCAATTCTTCCAACACACACGTAACAAAATACTAGAAATGGTGAGGGGGAGCTTGATAATCCATCAAGATCAAGTGGGCTTCTATCTATCTATCGGGTTCTTCTGAAGCGCGGCTATTCACCTATAAGGATCTCAAGGCGCTGAGGGTTGCAGTTCAGTCGAAGAGCCAGGCTTCGTGCCCAAAAGGGAGATGAAGGATAATACTGTGCATAATCTTCATCTAATTTTACACGCTAGGGAAAAGGGAAAAAGGAAATACCAACTATATTGCTTTCACCCGATGCCGAAAAAGCATTTGACCAGGTTAGATGGTCATTCCTAAAGGCAACCCTCCAGACATTTGGCATCAGTGATGTTATGTTCCATAAAATCTTTGCATTATATGACTCCCCCAGTGCAGGTATATCCCTCAATGGCATCATTTCTCCCCCTTTCCACATCACCAATGGTACCAGACAAGGTTGTCCTTTATCCCCCTTGCTATTTGCCTGCTTAATGGAAACCTTAGCAGCTAAAATTAGAAGGAATCAGGAAATATCAGGAATAATAATTGGAAGCCAGGTTTATGAGTTGTCCATGTTCGCTTACAACATTTTATTTACTCTAACCAAACCAGAGAAATCAATCCCCCCTTGTTAAAAGAATTAGACCAATAGACTTACAAATTTCTTGATAAACCAAACAAAATTAGAGAGTCTTGGAGTCTTGCTCACCCCACATATTGAAAGCCAAATTAAAAATAACAGCCCATTTAGATGGTGCAGACTCCTTAAAATATTTAGGCATCTTCTTAGCTGTATATAGATTAAATTACATTCCTATTAAGACTGCTTTATCATGCGACCTGTCCTCCTGGAACGCTAAAAACCTCACATGGATGGGTAGGATTAACACCTTCAAAATTAATACAGACCCTTCCAATCCCTATACTTCCTAGATACACTACACAAGTTCAACTATTATGTAGCTCATTTATATAGAAAGGGAAACACCCTAAAATCAACAGACGTATTAGGATGCGCTCTAAAAACCAAGGTCGACATAGAAGCATACAGAACATCCATATTTCTTCAACGTATCCTAGATTGGAGGATTCATAAAAACCAGAAACAATGGATTGAATTAGAAGAACCTAAACCCAGGGGTAAATTTAGCAACCATATGTTGGCATCCAAACTTTACTCAAGTAAACAAACTTATTCTTAACCCTATTATGAGAGAAACTACTCATCTATGGGAAGTAGTGAATAGAAGAAACCCATACATATCCTCAAGACCATCCCCATTAACCTCTCTAGTACACAATAGCTTATTCTCCCTAAATAATCTAGGGATACACATTGACCCGAATTCGTCAACGTCAGACATAGCTATACAGCAACTAATAAATGATGATTCCATATACAAACAACATCAACTCCAAGAGAAAGGCTTTGCCTGGGCTCACAATTGGTTCACCTATAGGAGAATACATTATTACTTAACTACACACAATAATATGACACGCCCCCTTACTAATTTAGAGAAATTTTATTCCTCAAACCCACCTATTAAACACACAATATCTAAAATCCAAAAACTTATAACCCTCTCCCCGCCAGGCAACTTACCACACTCTATCGAATCCTGGGAGAGAGAACTAGGGGTCATTATAATTCTGCAAACAGCCATCAGTATATTTTGCAATACCAAATCTTCCTCATCTTCGACCTCTATATTAGAACTTAATTACAAAATACTCCACAGTTGGTATCTTACCTCTGAGAGACTACACAAGCTATACCCTTCATCCAGTAATGCTGGAGATGCTCTAACAAACAGCGAGGAAGAATCTATATCAGATAATCCTGATATATCTCAAGCATCATCAGCGCCTTCTAGCTCTTTAATACAGCCAGAAGATGGCCCTATAACCCTAAAAGCTATGGAAGCTCTCACAAACCAAGTCAAATCCTGTATCAAAAATTAATGTGCAGAATTTAAAAAAGATATCAATGAACTGGGCTTCCGTGTGTAGAAACCTTGGAAGGTGATAGAGAGGAACTAGTCAATGAAAGACCAATATGTCTCAATCTATAGAAATGATATTTAAAATAGAGCGAGAAGAAACAATCTCCGCATCCGTGGAGTCCCCAAATCAGTGAAAGGAGAAGATATCCATGAAAACTTACAAAATCTGTTCTAATCTCTAGCTATAGCCAACCAAAAAGTGATAGAGGGGGCACCTCTGGAAAGAGCTCATCAATCTTAACGGCCTAAGCCCAATGACAATCAGCCTTTAAGAGACTTTATTGTGTGCTTTCAAAGTTATAGAGATAGAGAAAAAATATTTCAACTAGCAATAGCGCAACCAACCTTCTCCTTTATGGGTGCAAAAATCCAAATCTTTCAAGACCTATCTGCAAGAACACTCCAGCTTAAAAAAGAGTTTGCTTTCTTCACTACACATCTGCGGCCCCTCAAAATTCCTTACAGATGGGGTTTCCCTGTTTCTCTACAAATCTCCAAAAATGGGAAATGCCTGGAATGTATGAAACCAGTCAACATGAACAACTTCTGCAAACAACTGGACATTCCCACTCCAGAAGCTCTATCATCCTCAAATATCACCTCAGCACCAGATACACCTCTACAACCCAAGCTACAAAGAAGACTGTAGTCAGAAGTTACCAGCAAACAGACCAAGAAGAAACAATGCATTAAACCAGCTAACCCACTGGACTCTACCTGAACCTCTGCAACTCAGGCTGCGACCATCAGAGTTAGTAAGTACTAGAATACAGGTACTTTTACCTAGTAGTTACATCGGATATGACCATATTGACTTTCCATACGAAATACAGTTTAATTTAAATATTGAACTCAAGACTTACTTGGTCAAATTATGGGACTTTGCTTAATTTTAAAGGTTTGTTATCATTTGTACTAGTTAATTCTGTTTTACTCTTACAAGTGGCTTTGTTGTAAACCTTATTGAATAATCCAACACCCCTACAAAAGGAACATACCTAACTATCACCTAGATTACAAGTTGTGCGTTATCACTCAAATTGTAGCTTTATGACCCATAACGCAACAACTCCCATAACGCAGCCATTACAAGTTTGAAAAAACCTCCATAGCGCAACAAAAATACCCATCTACGTACAAATCCATAACGCTACCCAAGACCAGTAGTTATTTATATATCGCCATCAAAAACCTTCACTAATCACTTGAAAAATATTATACAAAGTACACTTACACTCATACAAATTAATTTTTAATAACATTTTTAAAAAAAACAATATAACGGATCAAAGATACGAGATACGTGTTTAGGAAATTACAGTACATCAACTATAAATCACGATCAATTGTATCATCACAAATAGGAAATCAGTCTCAAGAATTAACACATATTTAAACGGACATAAAACACCATTTTTAGATTTCATGATTTGGAAAGAGTAGGCAATTTTAAACAGTTTTCTCATTTACGTCTAATATATCATTTGATTTATTCTCTTCATATCCTTTGATGAACAGCATATCTAGATCGGCTCAGTAGATGATGATTGGTGGCTGCACATAGATGCCTTCTGTGATTGCCTCACCCTTGTGCATTGCTATTTCTTCAACAAAGGATATATAAACAATGCACCTATTTAGATCATTAAAGTACATTGGAATGTTATTTAAAATTGTATTCTCTGTCTGAATCATGAAAGATAAATTATGGCGTTAGTGTCCCTTTAAGATCAGGATTTAAAAATAATATACCATTAGGAATTTCCTATAATTCGAACATATCATTAGAATATATTATAGTTGTTGCTTTTTTGGAAGGAACAACTATGCTATACTGCTTTATACAAATAAACATATGTGGGAGAGAATCACAATACATACGTATATGTACATAACACACATCACACAACAACAAAACACACATTTATCTTTTTAATCATCACACAATAAGAATGTAGCAAACAAGTAGACAGGCATGTAGCTAATATGACAACATCATTCTAAGCTTCAACCATACAGAGTATAGCATTAGGACTTTATTGCCTCTTTAATCAGTTTCTCACTCAATATTACATATACGTAGATGAGAGGTTTGGAAGATCATTATTATTGTGATTTCAATGGTACACGTAAAATATTGAAATCTCGACAATCACTTATATATATAATATTATAAACTGTATGTCAGCTGTTACTTTATCGTTTTGCAACAATATTGCAACAACATTGATCAATCAGATTCTATGCCATGTCTATGCACACATTATAGACAAGTATGCACTTTGACTCATGTTAGCGTTTTCTAAGTATTTGTTGCGCATTTTTACTAAGTATTTGTTGCGCATATGAACAAACATTACAAAGATACTGTATATGTTATATTTTACACTTTAACACTTTCACTTTACAATTTATTGGGGGAAAACAAACACAAAAAACCCCGCCCACTTTGAAAGCATTTGCGCCGCTCAGATACAATCAAGTGAATACAATCAGCAATCATTATGAACACGCTACTTGGACATTTTGCACTATAAATCACCCAAACACCATGGCCAATACGTCCCTTATGACCGACATTGTATCAAATCGCTTTTGTGTGTTTGAATACCTTGTTACTCATTTCCTGTTGGCTCTGCTGTTTGGCTTCAGCTGCTTGGCTCTGCAAATATGGACAACCCCCAGTTAGATTGTGTTGGTGCTGTTGGACAAGTTATGTACAACAGACTCAGGCGTGCCCGGCGCCTCGAAGAGGAGCATGTGGAACGCCTGAGGATTAGGGATCCTCCTGCTCACAGGGTGAGGCTCACCTTTGATAACATGAGCGATGCTGAGGTTTTTCACAAATATAGACTCAATAGACAGCAGCTATTGAGCCTTTATGATGTACTAAAGCCTTATCTGGAGCCACGCAAGCGTATGCGCACTGCAATTCCTGGCATGTCCAAGATGCTTTGCTGCATACATGTCCTTGCATCCGGAAGCTTTAATCCGTACATATCTGGCTTGTCGCAAGGTACCTTCTCTGTGGTTTTTGAAAGGTTTCTGAACGCCATGAAAAGAATTTGTAGGCTTTTCATAGGATTCCCTCAAAATGAGGACAATTGGAGACGCCTCAAGAGGGAATTCTATCAAATAGCTGAAATGCCAAATTTTTTGGGAGCAATAGATTGCACCCATATTGCTCTGCGGGCTCCAGCAGCAGAGAGTCCCTTCCAAAATCACAAAAACTTTCATAGTTTGAACATGCAGTTCATTTGCGATGCACGTATGCGAATTTCGGGGGCGCTAGTCACGACGCCTGTATCCTTAGGCAGTCCTCACTATGGCAACAGTTTGAGGACAGTTTCCCCAAGGGTGGCTCATTGGTGAGTACTTGTGCACAGCATGGTTAAGAAGTTAGACAATTGCCACTGTAATGTTCGCAAACAGTTGTGTTTGTGTAATGTGCAAAATGTGCAGATATAGAATGCTGTTTAACCATTTACTTGTCTCTTTCAGCAAATGTCTAGGTTTATATAAACTGATATGTAGCAGGTCATAGCTAAAATGTGCAGCTATAGAATGAGGTTTAACAATTTACTTGTCTCTTTCAGCAAATGTTTAGGTTTATATAAACAGATATATAGCAGGTCATAGCTAAAATGTTCAGATATAGAATGAGGTTTAACCATTTACTTGTCTCTTTCAACAAATGTCTAGGTTTATATTAACAGATATGTAGCAGGTCATAGCTAAAATGTGCAGATATAGAATGATGTTTAACCATTTAATTGTGTTTCTGCAATAAAGAAAATTTATGTTAATTGTGTTTCTGCAAATGTCTAGGTTTATATAAACAGATATGTAGCAGGTCATAGCTAAAATGTGCAGATAAAGAATTTGCTTTAACCATTTACTTGTCTCTTTCAGCAAATGTCTAGTTTTAGCTACAAACAGATATGTAGCAGGTCATAGCTCATATGTGCAGATATAGGATGTGCTTTAACCATTTATTTGTCTCTTTCAGCAAATGTCTAGTTTTAGGTCAAACAGATATGTAACAGGTCATAGCTCAAATGTCTAGGTTTCTTCTATAAACAGATATGTAGCAGGTCATAGCTCATATGTGCAGATATAGGATGTGCTTTAACCATTTACTTGTCTCTTTCAGCAAATGTCTAGGTTTATATAAGCAGGTATGTAGCAGTTCATAGCCTTGACAATACTTTTAAAGGGACAGTGTAGCTCTTTAAACATAACTGACGTAGACGAGTTTAGCAGTTTGCTGATTTTACAGAGTCTTTCAAAGTCACTAGCAGAGCAGTTAAAGTTTATTACATATACTGTAGACATTTTAGCTAGGTTATGTAAACGTTTAACCCTTATTTCAATTTCATGGAATTTATGCGATTTTCGTATACACAAATGCATTGTATAGTTTTCTTATTTTTTTAAATGTATTTTTTCATCTTATTATTTATTAGATATTAGTAATATTGACATTTTGTAATGTTAATTATTAATAGGTGATTCGGGTTACATGAGCCAGAATTGGCTCATTATGCCTCTACGTAACCCCACCGACAAGGCACAGGAGCACTATAATCCGGCACACAGACGAACTTGGGCTGTAGTGGAACGGATGTTTAGGCTCCTCAAAATGCGCTTTCATTGTCTGGATAGGTCTGGAGAAACCCCCAATACAGCCCTAGGAATGTGGCGAAGATCATTATAGCCTGCAGCATTCTTCATAACATAGCTCAGCAGGCTGGGATGCTGCAGGACGTCCAGGTGCACCTAGCCCTCCAATGAGATGAGCAGGATGACAAAGTTGTAGAGGGGCCATTCCGGGATGAGGGGGTCAACGTCAGAGACAACATCATTAACCCCCACTTCAGAAGGAAAATACTATAAGTTATATAGGAGCATTGTGAAAATGTGACACATGTAGTACAATGAAAGTAGAATTGTGTAAACATGTTAGGATTGTTCAAGAAATTACTATATCAAATATATCTAATATATATTTTATAATCATAGGCAAATTATACATCATATGTCTCTGGCATTGCCTTCCGTGATGACTTTGCCACCTGATTTTTAAAGACAACATCAGATGGTAAGTATACACAATGTATGGACCAAGAATGGGGGGGGGGGGATTTGGGCCACAGATCCATCATATGGCACACAATTAGTTTACATGTATTATTCATTTTAGACATAATTAGATTTTAGATAGTCTGAAAGGGATGAATGTGACAGATAGTAGATAAAGGGATACTCTGAAGCACATCAAATTGACAAAGTCATACATCAGAGGTTGAGTATGCACAATGTATGTGACTCAGCTTCACACTTGATTGTTATAACATAACACAAAAGAGGCTACATACACTTAGTAAGCTATTGCTAAGAAACAATTAGGAAATAGTTAGTGTTAGGGGGAGGGATGCAGAACTATGTACCACTTTAAGATATTTGATTTACACTTTATTTTCTAATAGGGAGATTTACTTTATCTATAGACTGAAACTGAAGAATACCAATGTGATCATGTCTGTTGCATTGTCTTTCAACTGTGCTGACTTCTACAACATTTAAGGACACCTTCACATTATAAGTATACACATTGTATGGCCCAAGACTGGGGGGGGGGGGATTTGGGCCACTTATCTATCACATGGCACACAATTAGTTTACATGTATTATTCCTTTTAGACAGAATTAGATATTAGATAGTCTGAAAGGGATGAATGTGACAGATAGCAGATAAAGGGATACTCTGAAGCACATTGAATTGACAAAGTCATACATCAGAGGTTGAGTATGCACAATGTATGTGACTCAGCTTCACACTTGATTGTTATAACATAACACAAAAGAGGCTACATACGCTTAGTAAGCTATTGCTAAGAAATAAGTAGGAAATAGTTAGTGTTAGGGGGAGGGATGCAGAACTATGTACCACTTTTAGATATTTGATTTACACTTTATTTTCTATTAGGGAGATTTACTTCATCTACTGACTGAAAGTGAAGAATACAAATGTGATCATGTGTGTGGCATTGTCTTTCAACTGTGCTGACTTCTACAACATATAAAGACACCTTCACATGGTAAGTGTACACAATTTCTGGAAGAAGACTGGGGGGTGCAGAATACATCCTATGGGAAACACTTATGTTTCCTCTAATTTCTTTTAGATGGTATTTCACAATCCTCTATTTTGAAAGTGATGAATGTGACACATAATGCAGATAAAAATTTTAATTTGGAATCGATTCAACTTTTAAAGATCATACATCAGGTTAGTTTGCACAATGCATGCTATTGGTAAGAATCATAGGAGGAATAATGGGGCAATTATTGATTAATATATTGAATGTGTCTAACAATTAGTTTTCACAATGTCCTATTTTATTTCAATATATTTCATATACATTCACCCTACTTTGTGCTAGAGAGGGCTCAGATTGTGACCGATCATCCAAATATAGGGATACATTTCATCTGAAATAATTTCATAGGTGACATTTATGTATTTTACTTTTTAGAGGGACAGGAAATATTACATTCAATTATGTCCCTTATACAATTGAATAATTAGAAATATTTACCCAAAATAGGACATTCATTTATGTAATTTTAAATGTTAATATGTAAGTCAACTTTTGATTAGCCAATTTAATATGATTAATTTCAAATTATGTACATATAGATATCCAGTATGAACATGGCTTTAATATCAGAACAAACACTAAAGCTTAGAGCATAGACAGAACATGACTTTAGAATTATTATACTTACAGATACAAAATGTATTAATGTTTTATGAAATAACATACTTGCTTTCATATTCAAATTATTTTTATTCTTTTTTTCTTACAGATTTTCAAGTTTACTAAATTCACAAAAGAATTTGTAGTTATTATTAAACAATTTTTTATAAATATCTTTAAATATTATATATTTTTTAATTTTTTTAAATACATCTTTTAAAATCATATTTTATATATATATATATATATATATATATATATATATATATATACATCTAAGTAAGACACTAACAAACACAGCTCCAGCAGATGAGTGTTAACGTCTTGTATTTTAACAAAGTGAGGGTGGAGTTAGATACAGCCATATAATGAATTTTGGTTGTGTGATTTAATTAAGGGTTTATTTTTTTGATGAGTGTTCACTCTAGTGGAGTAATTTGAAGGGACACTTAAGTCATATTTTTTAAACTTCAATTTGTTAACAATCATCCACTTTACCTGCTGGTGTCAGCCATATAGAATCAGCCCAGGGTTTAACCCAACTGCTAGCGTGAAAATTAAAACACACGCTAGCACACTGAGAAATATCCAGGACGTGACCCACTCAGGAAACAAAATAAGCAGGATATAAGGTATTCCCAAAAGAAATAGTAACTTAGTATATCTTCTTGAGAACTGAATTGATACAAAGGTGATAACGTTCCTTTTTAGGAGGTTTGCAAAGGTAATGTCCCTTTAAGCAGATTGTCAGCAAACAAAAGATAAATGTTCCTTTTAAGCAGGTTTGTAATGAACTAAGATAATGTACCTTTAAGCAGGATATCAGCAAACAAAAGATAATGTTCCTTTTTAGCAGGTTTGTAACAAACAAAGATAATGTCCCTTTAAGCAGGTTATCAGCAAACAAATGATAAATGTTCCTCTTTAGCAGGTTTGCAACAAACAAAGATAATGTCCCTTTAAGCAGGTTATCAGCAAACAAATGATAATGTTCCTTTTTAGCAGGTTTGCAACAAACAAAGGTAATGTCCCTTTAAACAGGTTATCAGCAAACAAATGATAATGTTCCTTTTTAGCAGGTTTGCAACAAACAAAGATAATGTCCCTTTAAGCAGGTTATCAGCAAACAAATGATAATGTTCCTCTTTAGCAGGTTTATGAAAAGATTGAGGCAAGCAAGGTCAGACAAGAAATGCTAGTTTTCCAGAAGTCAGATTGAGGGATAAGATGAGACAAAGTCAGGAAGGCAATGTTTCATAAAAAAAATCAGAGTACTCACATAACTGAAGACAGGACTTTACAAACGGGCCCCGAGTAATATCTCCCGCTGTGATTTAAAGGCTGAGAGAGAGGGCCGTTACGTCACAGGGAGTGTCCGAGAATGCGTTCTTCTTGAGAACTGAATTGATACAAAGGTGATAACGTTCCTTTTTAGGAGGTTTGCAAAGGTAATGTCCCTTTAAGCAGATTGTCAGCAAACAAAAGATAAATGTTCCTTTTAAGCAGGTTTGTAATGAACTAAGATAATGTACCTTTAAGCAGGATATCAGCAAACAAAAGATAATGTTCCTTTTTAGCAGGTTTGTAACAAACAAAGATAATGTCCCTTTAAGCAGGTTATCAGCAAACAAATGATAAATGTTCCTCTTTAGCAGGTTTGCAACAAACAAAGATAATGTCCCTTTAAGCAGGTTATCAGCAAACAAATGATAATGTTCCTTTTTAGCAGGTTTGCAACAAACAAAGGTAATGTCCCTTTAAACAGGTTATCAGCAAACAAATGATAATGTTCCTTTTTAGCAGGTTTGCAACAAACAAAGATAATGTCCCTTTAAGCAGGTTATCAGCAAACAAATGATAATGTTCCTCTTTAGCAGGTTTATGAAAAGATTGAGGCAAGCAAGGTCAGACAAGAAATGCTAGTTTTCCAGAAGTCAGATTGAGGGATAAGATGAGACAAAGTCAGGAAGGCAATGTTTCATAAAAAAAATCAGAGTACTCACATAACTGAAGACAGGACTTTACAAACGGGCCCCGAGTAATGTCTCCCGCTGTGATTTAAAGGCTGAGAGAGAGGGCCGTTACGTCAGAGGGAGTGTCGGAGAATGCGTCACGTTGCTAGGCAACGTGACGTAAGAACACAGAAGAGATCCGGGAGCCGCGGCGAGACGGCGATGAACGGAGGGATCATGACAGCACCCCCCCTCAAGGACCCCTCCAGGGGACAGGACCAGGCTTAGTAGGGTGAAACTTGTGAAAGGCCTTAACCAAGGCAGGGGGCGTTCACCTGCCGGGCAGGTTCCCAGGATCGCTCCGTAACAGGATAACCTTTCCAATGAATGAGATAATACAGTTTTCTCTTGTTAGGTGTATCCAGTCCACGGATCATCCATTACTTGTGGGATATTCTCCTTCCCAACAGGAAGTTGCAAGAGGATCACCCACAGCAGAGCTGCTATATAGCTCCTCCCCTAACTGCCATATCCAGTCATTCTCTTGCAAGGTCTCAACATAGCTGGAGGTAGTAAGAGGAAAGTGGTAAAATATAGTTAGTTTTTTCTTCAATCAAAAGTTTATTGTTTTTAAATGGTACCGGAGTGTACTATTTTATCTCAGGCAGCATTTAGAAGAAGAATCTGCCTGCGTTTTTATATTATCTTATCAGAAGTAACTAAGATCCACTGCTATTCTCACATATGTCTGAGGAGTGAGGTAACTTCAGAGGGAGAATGGCGTGCAGGGTATCCTGCAATAAGGTATGTGCAGTTAAGTTTTTCTAGGGATGGAATTTGCTAGAAAATGCTGCTGATACCGGATTAATGTAAGTTAAAGCCTAAATACAGTGATTTAATAGCGACTAGTATCAGGCTTGCTATCAGAGGTATATACTCTGATTAATGTGCAATATAAAACGTTTGCTAGCATGTTTAATCGTTTTTATATATGCTTTGGTAATAAAACTTATTGGGGCCTAGTTTTTTCCACATGGCTGGCTTTATTTTTGCCTAGAAACAGTTTCCTGAGGCTTTCCACTGTTATAGTATAAAAGTTACAGTTGGTGCAGTTAAAATTACAAACTGTGACATTCAGCTTCCCTCAGCAGTCCCCTGCATGCTATAGGACATCTCTGAAGGGCTCAAAAGGCTTCAAAAGTAGGAGCTGTGGCAGTTGTTATGACTGTTTAAAAAACATATTTTTCGTTTTGTTAATCTGTTTTTTGTATTAAGGGGTTAATTATCCATTTGCAAGTGGGTGCAATGCTCTGCTAACTTGTTACATACACTGTAAAAATTTCGTTAGTTTAACTGCCTTTTTTCACTGTTATTTCATATTTTGGCAAAATTTGTTTCTCTTAAAGGCACAGTAACGTTTTTTTATATTGCTTGTTAACTTGATTTAAAGTGTTTTCCAAGCTTGCTAGTCTCATTGCTAGTCTGTATAAACATGTCTGACATAGAGGAAACTCCTTGTTCATTATGTTTAAAAGCCATGGTGGAACCCCATAGGAGAATGTGTACTAAATGTATTGATTTCACTTTAAACAATAAAGATCAGCTGTTATCTTTAAAAGAATTATCACCAGAGGATTCTGACGAGGGGGAAGTTATGCCGACTAACTCTCCCCACGTGTCGGACCCTTTGACTCCCGCTCAAGGGACTCACGCTAAAATGGCGCCAAGTACATCAAAGACGCCCATAGCGATTACTTTGCAGGACATGGCGGCAATCATGGATAATACCCTGTCAGCGGTATTAGCCAGACTGCCTGAATTCAGAGGAAAGCGCAATAGCTCTGGGGTTAGACGTAATACAGAGCGCGCAGATGTTTTAAGGCCCATGTCTGATACTGCGTCACAATATGCAGAAGCTGAGGAAGAGCTTCAGTCTGTGGGTGACGTCTCTGACTCGGGGAAACCTGATTCAGATATGTCTACTTTTAAATTTAAGCTTGAGAACCTCCGGGTGTTGCTTGGAGAGGTTTTAGCTGCTCTGAATGACTGTGACACAATTGCAGTGCCAGAGAAATTGTGTAGACTGGATAAATACTACGCGGTGCCGGTGTGTACTGACGTTTTTCCAATACCTAAAAGGTTTACAGAAATTATTACTAAGGAGTGGGACAGACCCAGTGTGCCGTTTTCCCCCCCTCCTATTTTTAGAAAAATGTTTCCAATAGACGCCACCACACGGGACTTATGGCAGACGGTCCCTAAGGTGGAGGGAGCAGTTTCTACTTTAGCAAAGCGTACCACTATCCCTGTCGAGGACAGTTGTGCTTTTTCAGATCCAATGGATAAAAAATTAGAAGGTTACCTTAAGAAAATGTTTATTCAACAAGGTTTTATCCTGCAGCCCCTTGCATGCATTGCTCCTGTCACTGCTGCTGCGGCGTTCTGGTTTGAGTCTCTAGAAGAGGCCTTTCAGACAGCTACTCCATTGACTGAAATACTTGACAAGCTTAGAACACTTAAGCTAGCTAATTCTTTTGTTTCTGATGCCATTGTTCATTTGACTAAACTAATGGCTAAGAATTCTGGATTCGCCATCCAGGCGCGTAGGGCACTATGGCTTAAATCTTGGTCAGCTGACGTGACTTCAAAGTCTAAATTACTTAACATTCCCTTCAAGGGGCAGACCCTATTCGGGCCTGGTTTGAAGGAAATTATTTCTGACATTACTGGAGGTAAGGGTCATACCCTTCCTCAGGACAGGGCCAAATCAAGGGCCAAACAGTCTAATTTTCGTGCCTTTCGAAACTTCAAGGCAGGTGCAGCATCAACTTCCTCTGCTACAAAACAAGAGGGAAGACAGCATGAAGGAACGGCCCCCTATCCGGCAACGGATCTAGTAGGGGGCAGACTTTCTCTCTTCGCCCAGGCGGATCCCTGGGCGTTGGAGATCATATCTCAGGGATATCTTCTGTACTTCAAAGCTTCCCCCCCACAAGGGAGATTTCACCTTTCGAGATTATCTGTAAACCAGATAAAGAAAGAGGCATTCTTACACTGTGTGCAAGACCTCCTAATAATGGGAGTGATCCATCCAGTTCCACAGATGGAACAAGGACAGGGATTTTATTCAAATCTGTTTGTGGTTCCCAAAAAAGAGGGAACCTTCAGACCAATTTTGGATCTAAAGATCTTAAACAAATTCCTCAGAGTTCCATCATTCAAAATGGAAACTATTCGGACAATCCTACCTATGATCCAGGAGGGTCAGTACATGACCACAGTAGATTTGAAGGATGCTTACCTTCACATACCGATTCACAAAGATCATCATCGGTTCCTAAGGTTTGCCTTTCTAGACAGGCATTACCAGTTTGTGGCTCTTCCCTTCGGGTTAGCTACAGCCCCAAGAATTTTTACAAAGGTTCTGGGGTCTCTTCTGGCGGTCCTAAGACCACGAGGCATAGCAGTGGCCCCTTATCTAGACGACATCCTGATACAGGCGTCAAACTTCCAAATTGCCAAATCTCATACGGGCATTGTGTTGGCATTTCTGAGGTCGCATGGGTGGAAAGTGAACGAGTGAAAGAGTTCTCTATCACCCCTCACAAGGGTTTCCTTCCTAGGAACTCTGATAGATTCCTAATTGGATCTCATGGCGTCTTGCCAGAACGCCAAGCTTCCTTGTTACGGATCCAGGTCCAGGGACCCAGAAGCGACGCTGATAGATGCTCTAGTAGCACCGTGGTTCTTCAACCTGGCTTATGTGTTTCCACCGTTTCCTCTGCTCCCTCGACTGATTGCCAAAATCAAACAGGAGAGAGCATCAGTGATCTTGATCGCGCCTGCGTGGCCACGCAGGACCTGGTATGCAGACCTGGTGGACATGTCATCCTTTCCACCTTGGCCTCTGCCTCTGAGACAAGACCTTCTACTACAAGGTCCTTTCAATCATCCAAATCTAATTTCTCTGAGACTGACTGCCTGGAGATTGAACGCTTGATTTTATCAAGGCGTGGCTTCTCCGAGTCAGTCATTGATACCTTAAAGGGATAGTCTAGTCAAAATTAAATTTACATTATTCAAATAGAGCATGCAATTTTAAGCAACTTTCTAATTTACTCCTATTATCAATTTTTCTTTGTTCTCTTGGCATCTTTATTTAAAAAAGCTGGAAAGTAAGCTTAAGAGCCGGCCCATTTTTGGCTCAGCACATGGGTAGCGCTTGCTAATTGGATGGCTACATTTATACACCAATCAGCAAGTGCTACCCAGGTACTGAACTAAAAATGGGCCAACTTCTAAGCTTACATTCCAGCTTTTTTAAATGAAGAAACAAAGAGAACAAAGACAAATTGTTAACAGTAGTAAATTAGAAAGTTGCTTAAAATAACATGCTCTATCTGAATCATGAAAGTTTAATTTTGACTAGACTATCCCTTTAATACAGGCACGAAAGTCTGTAACCAGGAAAATCTACCATAAGATATGGCGCAAATATCTTCATTGGTGTGAATCCAAGAATTACTCATGGAGTAAGGTTAGGATTCCTAGGATATTGTCCTTTCTCCAAGAGGGTTTGGATAAAGGATTATCAGCTAGTTCTTTAAAGGGACAGATTTCTGCTCTGTCTATCCTTTTGCACAAGCGTCTGGCAGAGGTTCCAGACGTCCAGGCATTTTGTCAGGCTTTGGTTAGAATTAAGCCTGTGTTTAAACCTGTTGCTCCTCCATGGAGCTTAAACTTGGTTCTTAAGGTTCTTCAAGGAGTTCCGTTTGAACCCCTTCATTCCATTGATATCAAACTTTTATCTTGGAAAGTTCTGTTTTTGATGGCTATTTCCTCGGCTCGTAGAGTCTCTGAGTTATCAGCTTTACAATGTGATTCTCCTTATCTGATTTTCCATACAGATAAAGTAGTTCTGCGTACAAAACCTGGGTTTTTACCTAAGGTAGTTTCCAACAAGAATATCAATCAAGAGATTGTTGTTCCATCATTGTGTCCTAATCCTTCTTCAAAGAAGGAACGTCTTTTACATAATTTGGACGTAGTCCGTGCTTTAAAGTTTTACTTACAAGCGACTAAAGATTTTCGTCAAACATCTTCCCTGTTTGTTGTTTACTCTGGACAGAGGAGAGGTCAAAAGGCTTCGGCAACCTCTTTTTCTTTTTGGCTTCGGAGCGTAATACGCTTAGCCTATGAGACTGCTGGACAGCAGCCCCCTGAAAGGATTACAGCTCATTCTACTAGAGCTGTGGCTTCCACCTGGGCCTTTAAAAATGAGGCTTCTGTTGAACAGATTTGCAAAGCGGCGACTTGGTCTTCGCTTCATACCTTTTTAAAATATTACAAATTTGATACTTTTGCTTCTTTGGAGGCTATTTTTGGGAGAAAGGTTCTACAGGCAGTGGTCCCTTCCGTTTAAGTACCTGCCTTGTCCCTCCCTTCATCCGTGTACTTTAGCTTTGGTATTGGTATCCCACAAGTAATGGATGATCCGTGGACTGGATACACCTAACAAGAGAAAACATAATTTATGCTTACCTGATAAATTTATTTCTCTTGTGGTGTATCCAGTCCACGGCCCGCCCTGTCCTTTTAAGGCAGGTCTAAATTTTTAAACTACAGTCACCACTGCACCCTATGGTTTCTCCTTTCTCGGCTAGTTTTGGTCGAATGACTGGATATGGCAGTTAGGGGAGGAGCTATATAGCAGCTCTGCTGTGGGTGATCCTCTTGCAACTTCCTGTTGGGAAGGAGAATATCCCACAAGTAATGGATGATCCGTGGACTGGATACACCACAAGAGAAATAAATTTATCAGGTAAGCATAAATTATGTTTTTTGCCACGAAGTTTGGAATCTAGAATGTGACTGACCTCAAATTCAGGTTGTCCATGAATCAAAAGAGGTGGAGGTTTGAACATAGGTTTAGAATACCTATTAGATAACATAGGTTTTAGAAGAGATACGTGGAATACAGGATGGGCTTTGAGAGTCTTGGGCAGAGCAATTCGGTAAGCAGTAGGACATACTTGACCCAGTATCCGGAAAGGACCCACATATCGTGGTCCCAATTTGGTGGAAGGCTGCTTGAGGTGAAGATGACGTGAAGAAATCCAAACCTTATCGCCAGGCCGATATTTGGGAGCCCTCTTCCGTCGAAGATCCGAATAGAACTTATAACGTTTAGAAGCCTTGGAAAGAAGAAGATGTATCCTCCTCCAATGACGTGTTAACCTCCGGGCAGATAGATCAGAAGCAGGATTTTCTGTGGAAGAAGTATGTAGAGGAAATGTTCTGGGTTGAAATCCATAGGCCGCATGAAAAGGAGAGGTCTATCGGGCATTAAGAGCCAATTCTGCTAGTGGGAGATAACCAGTCCAATTAGAATGATTATGATCCACATAATGTCTAAGATAAGTTTCAAGGCACTGGTTTACCCTTTCGGTTTGGCCATTAGATTCTGGATGATGTGAAGTAGACAAAGAGATCGTTGTTCCAAAGTGTTTGCAGAGTGATCTCCAAAACCGGGAAACAAATTGTACCCCTCTATCCGAAACGATATCCAGAGGGAAGCCATGTAATCTCACAATGTGTAAAAGAAATAGTTCAGAAAGTCTTTTGGCAGATGGTAAACCAGGTAAAGGAATGAAGTGTGCTGTCTTAGTGAACCTGTCAACAACCACCCAAATAGTGTTGTTTCCAATTGAAAGAGGAAGGTCGGTAATAAAATCCATGGATAAATGGGTCCAAGGCTGATGAGGAATGGGTAACGGTTGGAGCAAACCGGAAGGAAGTTGACGAGGAGTCTTATTGATGGCACACTGTGTACATACTGAGACATAATCTTTAACATCTTGAGAAAGAGTAGGCCACCAGACATGTTACTTGAGATTCCGAGCGGTGTTACTGATGCCAGGATGTCCAGAGAGAGGACTGTCATGAGCCCAATATAGAATCTTGAAATGAAGACGTTTAGGAACAAAGAGTAGGCCATCAGGGGGTTTGCAAGACAAAGAAAGATCCTTCTGAGCAGATTGTAAGTCTTGTAACCAAGAAGTTGATAACTGGGCTAAGACTTTATGAGGTTGAAGAATGTTACCAGACTCAGGAGTTGAGGTATCTTGAAATTGTCTGGAAAGGGCGTCAGCCTTGATGTTCTTAGAACCGGGTATATAAGACAGATTGTAATGAAAACGTGAGAAGAATAAAGACCAACGTGCTTGTCTGGAATTCAGTCATTTGGCCGTTTGAAGATATAGAAAGTTTTTATGATCTGTGAGTATAGTAAATGGTAAATAAGTACCTTCCAACCAATGCCTCCATTTGTCCAGGGCCATTTTAATGGCAAGCAACTTGTTATAATTCTATTTCTTGTTTGTCTGTTCACTATAGTGAGTGAATCATACAGGATTTCTTATAGCAATTATTATGGAATATGACAAAAAATATGTATAGTGTTACAGGTTGGTTAACAGAATAAGACTTTTGCTAAGTTAACCTATCTGTATTAATATTTGCCAGCTAGATAGTTTGATCCTACAAACACTGTAGTCTGCAGTAAACTAATTAGGCAGGATTAAAGTTCAGGTTCATGCAACAATACTGTCCAGATATTCAGTAAGATATTGTTCAAAGTAGTTACTGTAGCGAATGTAATATAAGGTATCAAGTAATAGTATTGGTAAATATACGACCTGTTAATCAGTCCTGAATACAGAGGTGTGCAAAGTTAAATGTGGGGCCGCGGAAGGTTGCGGCTTGCAGCGTGGAGCTGTGTGAGAATGCCTCCAGGCGGTAGCTGATGATGTCAGCGGTAAGCAGCCGATACTGGTCTGAGACGTGCTGAAAGTAGAAGCTGCGGTCAGTAGCGAGAGCGAGAGTGCCGCTCTGAGATGCTGGGGAAAATAGGTGGAGCCGGATTGGCTCAGTTTCACACACACTTGGGTGAGAATTGCAGATAATCCAGCATAGAAGAGAGGCAAAGGTGTGTCTTAAATAGGCAGGTAAATTCATTAAAGGGGCAGTGAGCAGAGAAAAAAGGAAGGATCTGACATATCCCCCCCCCCAAGAACACCCACAGCGAGGGTTCTAAGGACAAGGTCTTTCCGGATTTCTACGGTGGAAAAGCGAAACACATCTGGGGGCCGAAACTGAAGTAGCAGGTTCCCATGAGTCTTCAGAATGATCATACCCTTTCCATTGCACTAGATATTCCAAAACACCCCTTCGCCGCCTGGAGTCAAGAATAGCCTCTATCTCATATTCTAAATCCTGGGAAAGAACATGGGTAACAGAATCCACAGTAAATCTGTCGGAAAGACAGGGTTTAACCAAGGAGACATGGAAAGTCGGGTGTATCTTATATGAGTCAGGCAGTTGTAAAGTGACAGTAGCTGGATTCCTAACGGCAATTATAGGAAAAGGACCTATAAATAGCCTACTCATTTTCTTGGAGGGTGTATGTAAGCGCAAATTCTTGGTTGACAACCAGACTAGTTGTCCAACCTGGTAGACAGGTTGAAGCTTATGCCGCAAGTCATAATAACGTTTATGGGAGGCTTGTGCATGTTTTATGTTGTCTCGAGCAACAGACAAGGTCTGGGAGATGTCATTCACAGTGTCGTTGACTTTAGGACAGGGAGATGGTGCATAAGGGAGGAAGCTGATTCTGGGATGGAGTCCATGGTTGAGAAAGAAAGGGCTAAAGCCAGTTGAGGAATTCTTAGCGTTGTTGTAGGCGAATTCTGCCAGAGCGAGATGGTCAGCCCATTGATCCTGTTGGTTGGAGCAAAAACAGCGGAGGTACTGCTCCAACCACTGATTGGTGCGCTCTGCCTGTCCATTCGTTTGTGGATGATATGAAGTTGTGAGCTTTTGAGTAACTTGTAGAGTATTACATAAATGTCTCCAAAAACGAGAGGTGAATTGTGATCCTCTGTCCGAAAGGAGTACCATAGGCAACCCATGTAATCTAACAACATTCCTAATAAACATGTCGCAAGTTTGTTGTGCAGTGGGTACTCCTATAGCTGGTATGAAATGTGCCATTTTTGTTAGCAAATCAACTACTACAAAAATGGAGGTGTAGGATGAAGATTTTGGTAGATCGACAATAAAATCCATTGCGAGATGAGTCCAAGGGGTTTCTGGAACTGGATATGGTTGTAGAAGTCCCATCGGAGATTGATGTGATGGTTTACACGTGGCACAAATACCACATTTGGAAATATAGTCTTCTACGGAGGAAAGCATAGTTGGCCACCAGTAATTACGCTTAAGTAGCTCTAGAGTTTTTTGTATGCCTAAATGTCCCGTGAGTGGGGAATCATGATGGGTTCGTAAAAGAGAAATTCTATACTGAGGTGGTATGTATAGATGTTTACCATGGAAATATAAACCATCTGGATTTCTTTGCAGAAGATGAGTTGGTTTTGTGGAATCCTGATTTTGATCTTTCTGAAACTGAGGATCGTTATGGATGAGTAGTCCTAAGAAGTTTGATGAGGGTATAACTGTAGATGGGGTTTCCACATTAAGCGGTCTAGTGTCTCTGCGGGAGAGAGCGTCAGCTTTGCCGTTTCGACTACCAGGTCTGTAGGTGATGAGATAATTGAAACGTGAGAAATAGAGATTCCAGCGAAGTTGTCTGGAGGAGAGAGTCCTACTTTGTTGTAAATATTGTAAATTTTTGTGATCTGTTATAACGATAATGGGGTGTAAAGCTCCCTCTAAGAGATGTCGCCATTGCTCAAATGCAGTTTTGATGGCCAGCAATTCCTTTTCCCCTATGGGGTAATTTCGTTCAGCTGGTAGCATGAGCCTGGAAAGGTAGGCGACAGGATGCATCACATCAGTAAGGGATTGTTTCTGTGACAACACTGCCCCCAGAGCATAATCCGACGCATCAACCTCTACAATAAACTGTAAATCTGGGTCTGGGAATTTAAGAATAGGTGCCGTGGTGAAGTCAGTTTTCAACTGTTGGAAGACTCTCTGACAGTCAGATGTCCAGTTAAAAGTGTTTGTGTGTTTTGTTAAATCAGTAAGTGGTTTAGCAGTCTGGGCGAAATTACGAATAAACTTTCGATAGAAATTCGCAAAACCAAGGAATCTTTGTACTTGTTTGCGATTTTTTGGGGTAGGCCACTGAGTGATAGCATGGATCTTAGAGTCATCCATCTTAATACCAGTGTTCGAGATAATGTAGCCCAAGAAAGTGACTTGACTGCAATGAAATTCACACTTTTCTAATTTAGCGTATAACTTATGTTGACGAAGTCTTGCTAATACTGTTCTCACGTGGGTCACATGTTGTTGTATAGTATCAGAATAGATCAAGATGTCGTCAAGATAAACTACTATAAAGGTGTCCAAGATGTCTTTAAAAATGTCATTTATGAAACATTGGAATGTAGCTGGAGCGTTACATAACCCGAAAGGCATAACGGTATATTCATACAAGCCATAACGAGTTCTGAAAGCTGTTAACCATTCATCTCCAGCTCTCATTCTTATAAGATTGTAAGCACCCCTAAGGTCCAATTTTGTGAAGACTTTTGCAGTGCGCAATCTTTCTATCAATTCAGGGATGAGGGGTAATGGGTAGCGATTTTTCTTAGTACGTTTGTTTAACTCCCTGTAGTCAATAATTGGTCTGAGCGACAGATCTTTGTTTTTAACAAAAAATATACCTGCACCAGCAGGTGAGGTGGAAGGTCTAATAAAACCCTTTGCTAGATTTTCCTGTAGATATAATTTTAGGTGATCTAGTTCGGGTTTAGATAGGGGGTATATGTGACCCACTGGTATTGTGGAGCCAGGTAAGAGGTCTATAGGACAGTCGTAGGTCCTGTGTGGCGGAAGTGTCTGTGCATCAGTCTTGTTAAATACGTCTTGGAAATCAGTATATTCGGATGGCAACTGAGAAGTAGATGAGAGAAGAATGTTATTGAGAGGGAAACAAGTCTGAGAGCAGTAGGGAGACGTTAGGTCTATAGTCAATTTGTGCCAGTCAAAGATAGGTTTATGGATTTGTAACCAAGTAAGACCTAATATAACAGGATAGAGAGGACTAGGTATAATGTCAAAGCTGATAGATTCTCTATGTCCTGTGGAGGTGCACATAAGTAAGGGAGTGGTTTCAAGAGTTACTGGACCAAAGGATAATGAAGACCCATCAACCAAATTTATAGAAACAGGAGACATTTTTGCTTGTGAGGGTATTTTATTTCTATTTACAAAATCACAATCAATGTAATTTCCTGAAGCGCCTGTATCAATAATCGCATCAATCTTTAAGCAGTGTAGATCCCACTGTAAAGTAAAGGACATAGAAATATGTGGTTGTTTTGGTCTGTTTAGTGAAAGACTAAGAAATGTTGAAGAAGTCTTACCGTTTTTTGTCTTATTTAAGAGAGGACATGCTGTCAGGTCATGCTCAGGGGCAACGCAGTACATACACAGACGATGAGTGCGTCTTCTGCCTTTCTCCTCAGGTGATAGAGGACCTCTGATGAATCCAATATCCATTGGAGTCTCATTATCCCTAGAGGGTACTGGTGGAGTATTCTGTCGTTTGTATGAAGTTGGAGTGTTTGCCCTCTCTTGTTTGCGTTCCCTTATACGCCTATCAATTGTAGTGCAATGTGTGAAGAGATCCTCCAAATGCTCTGGTACACCAGTACGGGAGAGCTCATCTTTGATGTCTTCTGAGAGCCCAATCCTGAACTGGTGTCTGAGCGAGGGCTCATTCCACTTTGATTCGATTGCATAGATTTTAAATTGTGATATATAATTTTCTACTGGTTGTCTGCCCTGTCTCAAGGCCCTGAGAGAGGATTCGGCAGATTCCTGTTTAAAAGGATCTTCGTATAGTGAGGATAGAGCCTTTAGAAAATCCTGTATAGAGTTTAGAATGGGATTCTGATTTTCAAACAAACTATCCGCCCAAACACGGGGTTCACCCCTTAAATAAGAGATAGTGGTCAACACCTTAATTCTATCAGTGCTATAAGTTCTGGGTTTTAGTTCGAACATCAAAAGACAAGCATTTCTAAATTCCTTAAACATTGCTCTATTACCACTAAACTTGTCAGGAAAAGACACCTGTGGTTCAGGATGTGCTTCTGAATGTGCAGTTTTAGCAGTATACATATCTCTAAGGCAATCTTTGAGCACCTGATTTTCAGTTTGCACTTCTCTGAGAGTTAAATTTACAGAATCCATACGTTGAGTTAAAGTGGCAATTTGGTTTGCAATTTCTGTCATATCCATGGTGCTATACCTGTATTTAGAGGCTGGATTATACTGTTATAATTCTATTTCTTGTTTGTCTGTTCACTATAGTGAGTGAATCATACAGGATTTCTTATAGCAATTATTATGGAATATGACAAAAAATATGTATAGTGTTACAGGTTGGTTAACAGAATAAGACTTTTGCTAAGTTAACCTATCTGTATTAATATTTGCCAGCTAGATAGTTTGATCCTACAAACACTGTAGTCTGCAGTAAACTAATTAGGCAGGATTAAAGTTCAGGTTCATGCAACAATACTGTCCAGATATTCAGTGAGATATTGTTCAAAGTAGTTACTGTAGCGAATGTAATATAAGGTATCAAGTAATAGTATTGGTAAATATACGACCTGTTAATCAGTCCTGAATACAGAGGTGTGCAAAGTTAAATGTGGGGCCGCGGAAGGTTGCGGCTTGCAGCGTGGAGCTGTGTGAGAATGCCTCCAGGCGGTAGCTGATGACGTCAGCGGTAAGCAGCCGATACTGGTCTGAGACGTGCTGAAAGTAGAAGCTGCGGTCAGTAGCGAGAGCGAGAGTGCCGCTCTGAGATGCTGGGGAAAATAGGTGGAGCCGGATTGGCTCAGTTTCACACACACTTGGGTGAGAATTGCAGATAATCCAGCATAGAAGAGAGGCAAAGGTGTGTCTTAAATAGGCAGGTAAATTCATTAAAGGGGCAGTGAGCAGAGAAAAAAGGAAGGATCTGACACAACTCTTTAATGCCTACGTCATAATTTAATTCAGAAGGAGTAAATTTCTTGGAGAAGAATCCAACAGGATGAATCTTTCCTGTGCCAGGTATACATTTGGAAAGAACAGCCCCAGCAGCAACAGAAGAAGCATCCACTTCAAGAATAAATTGAAAATCCGGATTTGGGTGATGCAGGATAGGTGCAGAAGAGAAAGCTTCTTTGAGAGAGTCAAAAGCTTCAACAGCCTCAGGAGGCCACTCTTTACAATTTTGCCCTTTTCTGGTGAGAGACGTAAGAGGTGACGTAATTGTAGCAAAACTTTTGATGAATTTCCTATAATAACTGGCGAAGCCCAGAAAACGTTGCAGAGCTTTAAGAGAGTCAGGTCTAGGCCAATCCAAGTGGAAATAAGTGGAAGTATAGATACAAAAAGATACAATATACAGTGCTAGATGGAAAATAACACTTAAATGTAACAACAAGAACTGATACTCTCCTTTTAGATAAGACCGCAGCCTTCTTACAGTCTCTGTAGGCCAATCCAAAATGGCAGAAAGTTTAGTTGGATCCATTTCAAATCCTGATTCGGAGATTACATATCCCAAGAAGGGTATGGACCTTTGATGAAAAGAACATTTTTCCAGTTTAGCAAATAGATGGTTAATTCTTAAACGTTGAAGTACCTTCCTGACGTAATGTATATGATCTTGGTAGTTTTGAGAAAAAATCAAGATATCGTCAAGGTAAATGATGACAAAAATGTTCAAAAAATCCCGAAAAATCTCATTCACGAAGTGTTGAAAAACAGCAGGGGCATTACACAGCCCAAAAGGCATGACCAGATACTCATAATGCCCAAATCGAGTGTTAAAGGCTGTCTTCCATTCATCACGCTTGCGCATACGGATGAGGTTGTATGCACCACAAAGATCTAGTTTGGTAAAAATGGTGGAACCTTGAAGATATGTTAATAATTCAGGAATGAGGGGTAAAGGATAACTGTTCTTGATGGTAATTTGATTTAGCCCTCTGTAATCGATACAAGGTCGCAGTCCGCCATCTTTTTTTCCCACAAAGAAGAATCCAGCCCCTACAGGAGAAGAGGAGGGTCGAATGAATCCTCTGGCCAAATTATCTTTGATATATTCTTCCAAGGCTACATTTTTTTTTTTTATTATTATTATTTTTTTTTATTGAATATTTTTATTGAGGTATAATGCATTATAATACAAGTTAGATAATAATTTGCATGACATGTAGGTGCAGAAAAAAAAAAATCACATTAATACTGGGAAGAGAATATAAATAGAAGAACATTAATATACTCTTTATCCCCAGATAGAGTCATACCATAAAAGGACAAGTATTAGCTATATATATATAAATAGAGAAAAGAAAATTCAACCTCATATTTTCTATTATAGAGCATCCCCATTAGAGTATGTTACAGTAAAAACCTAACACATACGAGTCTTGATAAAGGCCTTTTCTAGGGCCGAAACGCGTAGACCTATTGGTAAGCACCATTTTAAGATTTTCACTATTTTAAGGACTTGTTACGCTATGTTCATCCTTTTTTTACAGGGACATTTCTAGGATATTGGATAAGCAGCTGACCGCTGTCAGGATTCACCTGGGATCTTTCACCCTCAGGATCCAAGGTTCTTTCTTGTGACTTTATTTTCAATTCAACTGTTTATTTATTTGGATTACAAAACACATTTTTCGATCTTCATTAACATTTGTTGAACATCATTTTTATTTTTTATTTTTATTTTTCGTTTTTTCACTGGATTCTTGACCCATTTCATTTTTTCATTTTTTCACATTACTGTGTCATCTCATCCCATTTTTTCACCATTTTTCACATTTTTCACTTATTTGTATTCACTTATTTGTGTTTATTTTTTGCACTGCAGTGCTATCAGCAGAACTGTTCAGCTACTTTTGGGTGTTTTTTAATCTTGTATATTTATACACTGTTTATATATTTTTATTATTACACTTGTGTGTTTATTGCCCACCTATGCTGTAAATCACTTTGCACACTGGTTTATTTATGTCCATACGTGGAGTTTATATTATTTTCTCACCATATAATTCATGGATCCATGATCTTTACTGTTAAGTAATTAACGTAATTTTGAGCTTTTTATTATAGGGATCTGTCATTATATCCCTGGCCACTTTTTACCTATACCATTGTTTTTACCTACCATTTTGTATTAAACTATCATTTTAGCCCTGGTACTCCTACACCATTTTTTAGTGCTTATATTTATCCCTCAGCCTTTATTGGCGCTGTACATATTATTCTATTGCTAGTTCTTTTCTTTGGGGGTTGGTTAGGCCCTCTATTTGTACTTAGCTTAGGGATTGTCTTAGCGCTTGGCTACTACACCATATTCCTATTCTGAAGTAACACTAGCTGTTATGCAAACTGAGAACTGGGTGCTGTCTGACTTATTAGGGAGGAGTTGGTATTAGGGACATAACGGAAGCTGATATGCTGACAAACAGGTGCATACTATCCCATAGACATTAATTCTACCTCAAGACAATGTCAGAGCAATAACCTCCATTTCACTAACTTAACATCCTACTGGCCATTAATGCTGAAAAGTCAATCATACCAGAGTATAAATGTCCGTGCACAAACAGTCCATATCTCAGGGAGACAGCGCTCCCCTTCTTTTCCCTCATGTGTGTCCAACATAATAAGAGGTTTGTGACGGTATGGGATCATACCTGGAAGCCTCCAGGGTCAAAAGTCCGGCAGCCGCAAAGTGTGCCTACAGAGTCCAAAGGCTGGAGGAAAGTTCCCCTACAGGTGTTCAATATTACCCATTCTCTCGGTCTCTCTCCTTCCAAGGCAAGGCAATGATGTACGGCAGAGGGTTTCATCATTATGACCATGTTCCAGGCCTCTGCAATAGTGCTCAGCTCGCAGCAAGCGGGTGTCGTCCTGGGCAGTTTCAAATCCCCCTCTGTCACCTTCCGACCGCCAGGCTTCTGATATCTTCCACTGACACTGTTATCATGGTGTGAGAGGTAAGTTCTTTCCAGGCTTGGGGATGCGACTTTTACTGCATTACTGGTTACTTTTATTGTGACGGTTGCGGTGAGTTGCTGCCCGAAGGCTTGTGGGTGTATGCTCGTGTCTGGGACGCCATCAGGGTAATCATCCACTGCTGGAGGAATCTTTGCAGGTGGGCACAAATGTTTTGCTGCCTCATCCGGAGCCTGGATCTGGGGTGTTGGGCTTGACAGATTCAAAATTGGCTCTTGGAGGTTAGATTTTTTTGTAGTTTTCTCTGCAGAGTCTCTTAGTGTCTCCTGGCGGCGCCCCACTTGTCTAGCCAGTACGCAAATGCTCTCCCATTCAGCATCCCAAGCCTGCTGTATCTGTACGTGATGATCGTGCAATAGTCTTGTCACCGCTGCCAGTAACATTTCTGAGCCCAGCGCCATCTTTAGTGGGTACATGCTTATGAGGAAAGTATTATATTCTCCTGCTAACTCTCCTATATAGCAAGGGTGGTGCTAGGTAGATAGGAATAGTGTTGGTTTCAGATGAGAAATATAGGACAGTGTCCAAGCACTGCTTACCCGGTCTGAGTTATTACCGGGGGGGTGTTGAGGGCCTCTCTGTATAGAGTTTGCCTTAGGCCTCAACGCTCCAGATTGGTGTGCAACGGTGGTGTTCTCAGAAAAAATACTTCTTTCACTTAGTCTTGATCTGTGGAATACATATACAATGATAATATAGCTGGATGGTCATTTAAGTCACCGATATTAGGCAGATTATCAGTGAACCACACGGAGCTCCCAATATTGCTACCACTCAAGGTGCTGCCCAGAGACACGCCCCCCCAAGGCTTCATTTTCAGGCCTTGAAAGTGGGTAAGTCTTGCCTCGAGGATAAGGAGCCCCAGGAAGGAGATCAATAGGGCAATCAAATGGACGGTGAGGAGAAAGGTGTTCTGCTTCTATTTTAGAAAAAACATCAACAAAATCTTGATAAGGCATAGGTAGAGGACCAGAAGTGTCGGTAGTAAGAGCAATAGTGAGTGGTATTTTAGTAAGTTCTTGAAGACAGTTAGTATGGCATGATAATCCCCAGGAGGTGAGTTCACCATGGGTCCAAGAAAAGGTAGGATTATGCAACTGAAGCCAAGGAAGACCCAAGATTATGGGAAATTGAGGAGTAGTAATAACATCAAAACATATCCTCTCACAATGAAGTACTCTGACAGAAAAAAGTATGGGTTCAGCAGTAAACTGGATGAATCCGGAACCCAAAGGATCTCCACTAACAGTAGAGACAGAAACTGAAAACTTCTTTCTTAGTAAGGGAATAGTGTGAGTAGACACAAAAGTGGAGTCAATGAACACTCCTCCAGCACCAGAATCAATAAGAGCTTGGGTATGAATCTTGCTATCACCCAATTGAAGAGTTACAGGAACAAAGAGTTTATTATAGAGGGAATGAATTATTTTTTGGCTTAATTTAGTTCCCTGGACAGAAGTTAAGCCCTGGCTTTTACTGGCCTGGTAGGACAATCCCTTAATAAATGCCCTTTAAGGCCACAGTACAGACACAGGCCAAGAGAACGTCTTCTCAGACGCTCCGTTTCTGTTAATTTTATGGTTCCTACTTCCATAGGTTCAGCCTGATCAGGAGAAGGAGAGGCAGTCGTTACTGGGTTAGAAAAACGAGGAGCCAGACGAAAAGGAGTTCGAGTTGAGGACCTCTGATTTCTTTCTCTTTCTTGTTCACGTTCACAATATCTAGAATCAAGATTGATGCAAAGATTTATCAAGGCTTCTAGGGATTCTGGAAGTTCCCGATACACCAATTCATCTTTGAGACGTTCTGAAAGTCCTTTGCGAAAAGCTGCTCTAAGAGCTCCCTGATTCCAAGTAGTTTCAGATGCAAGAGTGCGGAACTCAATGGAATATTGAGACACTGGTTGACCACCCTGTCGTAAGTCTAAAAGAGAAGCTTCAGCAGCGGAAAACCTTCCAGGTTTGTCAAACACGTTAGAGAATACAGAGAGAAAAGCATCCACATCCTGAAGTATAGGATCATTCTTTTCTAACAGAGGTGATACCCAGGCCAAAGCTCTTCCTTTCATTAAGGAAATGAGGAATGTAATCCTAGAAGAGGGAGTAGCAAAAAGGGTAGGACTGTTACGAAAGTGAAGTCGACATTGATTCAGAAAACCCCTACAGTCTTCAGGATTCCCGTCATATTTGTTTGGAAGAGGTATCCTAGGACTCAATTGTCCTTGTGATTGATTGTTGGGAATCGGAGGAGGAGATGCCTCAATAGGATTAAGATTGGGAGGGATAGGAGCAAGCAAGCTCTGTAATAATGTAGTGATTTGATCCAGCTTAGAATCCAAGGATTGCAAGTGGGTAGCATGAGATCCCAGTAATTGTCCCTGGTGGGCCACGGCCATGGATAATTCAGTGGGGTCCATTTATGGCCCGTTTGTAATGTCAGCCGTATAGAATCAGCCCAGGATTTAACCCAACTGCTAGCGTGAAAATTAAAACACACGCTAGCACACTGAGAAATATCCAGGACGTGACCCACTCAGGAAACAAAATAAGCAGGATATAAGGTCTTCCCAAAAGAAATAGTAACTTAGTATATCTTCTTGAGAACTGAATTGATACAAAGGTGATAACGTTCCTTTTTAGGAGGTTTGCAAAGGTAATGTCCCTTTAAGCAGATTGTCAGCAAACAAAAGATAAATGTTCCTTTTAAGCAGGTTTGTAATGAACTAAGATAATGTCCCTTTAAGCAGGATATCAGCAAACAAAAGATAATGTTCCTTTTTAGCAGGTTTGTAACAAACAAAGATAATGTCCCTTTAAGCAGGTTATCAGCAAACAAATGATAAATGTTCCTCTTTAGCAGGTTTGCAACAAACAAAAATAATGTCCCTTTAAGCAGGTTATCAGCAAACAAATGATAATGTTCCTTTTTAGCAGGTTTGCAACAAATAAAGGTAATGTCCCTTTAAACAGGTTATCAGCAAACAAATGATAATGTTCCTTTTTCGCAGGTTTGCAACAAACAAAGATAATGTCCCTTTAAGCAGGTTATCAGCAAACAAATGATAATGTTCCTTTTTAGCAGGTTTGCAACAAACAAAGATAATGTCCCTTTAAGCAGGTTATCAGCAAACAAATGATAATGTTCCTTTTTAGCAGGTTTGCAACAAACAAAGATAATGTCCCTTTAAGCAGGTTATCAGCAAACAAATGATAATGTTCCTCTTTAGCAGGTTTATGAAAAGACTGAGGCAAGCAAAGTCAGACAAGAAATGCTAGTTTTCCAGAAGTCAGATTGAGGGATAAGATGAGACAAAGTCAGGAAGGCAATGTTTCATAAAAAAAATCAGAGTACTCACATAACTGAAGACAGGACTTTACAAACGGGCCCCGAGTAATGTCTCCCGCTGTGATTTAAAGGCTGAGAGAGAGGGCCGTTACGTCAGAGGGAGTGTCGGAGAATGCCTAGCAACGTGACGTAAGAACACAGAAGAGATCCGGAAGCCGCGGCGAGACGGCGATGAACGGAGGGGATCATGACAGCTGGAGTGTATTAAATTGTTTACACGTATTCCCATTACCCTTATTTTTTATTTTAAAATAGTTTATTTATCCTGTGGTATCTCCACCTATTCATAAGGTTTTTGGCCTTAAGGCCAAGCTGTGTAAACACAGCCATCATAAAAATTACACTCCCATTGGGGTACACAAGAGATAAGGTAATAAAATGTATTTATTATTTATAAAACATTTTACCAGGAAGGATACATTGAGATTTCTCTCGTTTTCAAGTATGTCCTGGGATCACAAAACATTGCATTGATACAATAGGGTACAATAAAATACAAAAACAATAATAATACACAATATATGCAAACATTTAACATAGAGCAGGTACGAAATATTTAATCAACCATGACAGGAGCATTCTGTTTTGAGATATGTATAGAGGGATCTCTTAAAGGATTTTGTGTTTGGGAAGGTTTTAAAGTGTGCGGGAGGTCGTTCCATAATTGTGGCGCTCTGTAGGAAAAGGAGGATCAAGCTGCTTTCTTTTTGTATTGAGGCAAGCTAAATAATGTGCTGTTATTGGATCGGAGGTTATAGGAGGTGGGAATAGCAGGGGAGAGGATTCTGCTCAGGTAGGGTGGGAGCTTCCCAGAAAGGCTCTTAAAGACAAGGCAGGAAAGATGGAGGGTGCGTCTGGATTCCAGCCACAGCCAGTTTAGTTCTTTTAGCATGTCACAATGGTGGGTCCTGTAGTTATATTGTAGCACAAAGCGGCAGAACGAGTTATATAACGTATTTAGTTTATTAAGGTGAGTTTGCAGAGCAGGTGCATATACTATGTCCCCATAATCCAAGATAGGCATCAGCATTTGCTGTACAATCTTTTCCTTTACTGTAAGGCTGAGGCAAGATTTGTTTCTGTACAGGGCACCTAGTTTTGGATAAAGTTTAGAGGCAAGTTTTTCTATGTGGAGTCCAAAAGATAGATTGGGGTCTAACAACATACCTAAGTATTTAAAAGAGTGGACTGCGGTCAGCGTGCAATTGGATTTTGTTTTGATGCGGAGATGGGAATTTTGTAATTTTTGTATTTTAGGTCCCGTTCCAAAGATCATTGTGACCGTATTGTCAGTGTTTAGGAAGAGTTTGTTTTTCGAGATCCACTTTTCTACCTCTGTGAACTGGTCTTGGAGCACTGCTTCAAGCTGCGGCAGATCAGATTTGTTTGCATAGATTACCGTGTCGTCTGCGTACATGTGTACAGTTGAGGATTTGCAGACATTAGGCAAATCATTTATAAATACTGTGAATAGTAGGGGGCCGAGAATGGAACCTTGGCGAACACCACAAGTGACTGGGAGAGGGAGGGAGTCACTGTTAGAGACAGAGACATATTGTGATCGATCCGATACATATGATTTAAACCAGGTTAACTGGCGATCAGCAATACCAGAGTTTTTTAGTTTGAGAAGTAGTATGTCATGGTCCACTGTGTCAAAAGCCTTTGCAAAATCAAGGAAAATAGCTCCAGTTAGGTCTCCTTGTTCCATGCCAGTTTGGATGTCGTTGCAAACTTTTAGGAGGGCAGTTGTAGTGGAGTGATTCGGTCTAAAACCTAATTGATCAGGGGTCAGATAGTTAGAAAGTTGATAATACTCGCATAATTGCGTATGGACGCATTTTTCTAAGATTTTTGACAATACAGGGAACAATGATATAGGACGATAGTTAGAAACCAAGGTTAACTCCCCACTTTTATGAATAGGCACTACTCTTGCAGTTTTCCAGAGTTTGGGTATGTATCCAGACACCAAGGATTTGTTAATTAGGGTTGCAACAGGCTTAGCAATTGCCGGCGAACTGAGCTTCAACAGCATTGCTGGGATTTGATCAGGTCCTGACTGGTTTTTCATTTTTAGATTATTGAGGTGTTTCTTAATGACATTGAAGGGTACAGGTCTAAAATTGAACTTTTCTATATTGGGTCTTTGCTGTTTTAGTGGGGCCTGATCCACATTTGTAGCTTCAGGATGCGTGCCATTTATTAGTTTGTCAATCAGGGTGGTGGAGCATCCGACAAAATAATTGTTAAAGACATTTGCTACTTCTAAGGGGAGTTGCAGGTTTTGGTTATCCACATTGACAGCGGAGGGTTGGGAGTGGATTGGTGGATTTTGTAAGTTATTTATGAGTTTCCAAAACTTTCTAGGGTTAGATATATTATTGTGCAGATTTTCACAGAAATATTGCGCCTTAGCCAATTTTGTTTGTTTAGTACATATATTTCGCCATTGTCTATATACACAGTGATCATTCATAGAGCCAGTATGCTTGAACCTTGACCACAATGAATCCCGAAACTGGTACATTTGAATGAGGTCAGCTGTGATCCAATTCAAGTGTGCTCCTTTTACTCTCACCTTACGCAGCGGTGCATGTAAATTCCAAACTTGTAGGAGTTCAGACTGAAAGAATTCAACTGCATTAAAATGTTAATTGTCAAGTATTGTTGATTGTTTTACAGACAGATATAAGATAAATAAACATGTATATGTACACAATGTGATAAAGCTATGATATCAGATTACAGGTAGCCCTCAGTTTACGCTGGGGTTAGGTTCCAGAAGGAATGGTTGTAAATCGAAACCGTTGTAAATTGAAACCCAGTTTATAATGTAAGTCAACTGGAAGTGAGATAGTTAGGTTCCAGGCCCCTCTCAAAATTGTCATAAGTAACACCTAATACATTATTTTTAAAGCTTTGAAATGAAGACTTTAAATGCTAAACAGCATTATAAACCTAATAAAATAATCACACAACACAGAATATATAATTAAACTAAGTTAAATGAACAAAAACATTTGCTATACAGCATTATAAACCTAATAAAATAATCACACAACACAGAATATATAATTAAACTAAGTTAAATTAACAAAAACATTTGCTATACAGCATTATAAACCTAATAAAATAATCACACAACACAGACTTTACTTGTATTTTTCTGCAAACAGTTCTTTCTATGCATTCCAATCTGGACTGATTATAGACAAGAAGATCTTGTTCCTCTGAAATCTGCTCGATAGCTCAGGTCTGGTTAAACTGATTCATTTCAGCTTGCTTGGCTTTGCTGCAACACAAGCGGACAGATCCACCTACTGGCTATTTTAATAAATGCACTGCTTCTCAATGCTTTTCAATAGCAGTCACATGACTGGAAAAAAGGGTTGTTATTCTGAAACGGTGTAAATTGAACCGTTGTAAACCGAGGGCCACCTGTATATCTACAAGCTCCAATCATTTTATTTGATTGTGGCTTCAAAAGACAAAATAAGAATTCATATACACAAATAAACAGTAAAAATAGAATTTCATACATTTTATACTCTGCTGCTGATAAAAAAAAAAAAAAGGAATTGGAAATACATTAAGGGACCAAAATATTATAGTATACTGTCCTTTTAAGAGTCTGTACTGATTCATTAAAAAGCTTCCTCAAAGGAGGGAGATAAGTGGCCAGTTTACATAGGCTTACATACAAGGTCCTCACACAGGTCAAATGTATATTCATATAACAGGGTCGAGTATGCCAAAATGTGGATTAGGTATTAAAGTAAATATCTAATTCTTGTAGACTGTCACTTTAAATGTATATAACTTTTGACGGTGTCTGACTCATCTATTTAAATGTATTATTATATTTAGACATGACTGCATCTAAAATTTATTTTTGCAAAACATTACCATTGCATATTTACTATTAGAATATTGTGTATTACATGTATTCATCAGTGATAAGAGCACTATTCTAAAAGTAAATATGTTAACTATTTAGTTGTTGTTGTTAATAGCTTGTGATGGCTATTTCATTAGTAGTGAAAGGAACATGCAACCCAAAGTTAATATTCCATGATTCCGACCGAGGAAATTTAATTAAAAAAAATATTTTCCTTCGATAATCACATTTGGTTCATTCTCTTGTTATCCTAAGTTGAAAAAAAACAATCTACATAGGCTCATGAGCACCAAAGCATTATTGGGATCTATCTGCTTATTTGTGTGTGGCCAACAATGCATAGTTAGCCAGATGCCTTCAGATACTTCACAGTATTGCATAGCTGCTCCTTAAAATAAAATACACCATGAGATTAAAAATTAAAAATTAAGTATATGTGAATATGTAATAGAAATACATGCTCTATATGAGATTTGGTCAATCACAACATTTATTTTAAAAAATGTCACTTTAATTTATCAAAGTAACGTCTGTTTTTAATATAAATAATGCATTTCACCATTAGTGAAATATTTGTGGTAAACATATCTTTCAACACGAGATTCGCATTTCTGAAAAGTGAAATAGAATTTCACACACTGTCACTTAGCATACAATCAATGTGCATTGTTGGGATTGTAAATTAATTAAATAAATACACACTATACTTGACAATAAGTCACAATATTTATTTAAGAAACAAGGAATACATACAATATTAACATTCTGGATTCGACAATATTATCAACATATTTATTTCCAAATTGAACAATGTTACATATCTATTGATCAATATTAAACTTTGAAATGTTTAATAAACATTTAATAATGTTACTGTTTTATAGTTACTATTGTGATATTAAATCAAATATATTTTAAATGTCAACAAAATAGCTTAATATTTAACGGATTCCGTATATTATATATGCGACACATACGCATTACATTCCCATATATTCTAAATAAAAGTCCACATGCCAAATGTAGTTATAGCACCCCTAGGAGGTATTTGTATGTAAGTTACAAAGATATAAATACATCAACTATTAAGTAACGGCCAATCATAGTTCATCACACAAACATGACTTGAGTCAGTATGGCCTCACAGACATGCTAACAAAATTACAGTATTTTATCCAATCAGATGTACAGATGCCATGTCCCATGGTGTATCTCATGTTTACTTTCCCATATAAAAGTACATTACACATAGCCATTTTTGCCAGTTCTCTAATGTCTACAGTTTGTCAGGATGTCTACTCCCAGGTTCACCAGAGAGGAAAGTGCTGCTCTGGTGTACGTGGTCGAGGAGTTTTATCCTCAGGTTTATGGGACTCGGAGGAGGTCGACGACTGGGCCGATTAAAAAAGCCATCTGGGCATCTATCGTCCTCTTTGTTAATGTGGTGGCAGACGTCCAGAGAACAGCCCTGTAAATGACTCAGAGATTCTGGGATGTGAGGTTGTGGCCGGGTTATAAAGTTTGCCTCATGAGGGAGTGGACTCGTGCTCATTGGAGAGGTGAGGATCCGGGCCCACCCCCATAGAAACTTGTCCTCAAACCTCATGAGGAGACTTTATACATGCTCCTCAATCTCCATTTCCCTCACGCATTTGCAGCCCCCAAGTCCTTGCCCCTCTCCCAGTCCCCAGCTGATGGCCCTGAAACTCCCAACCCGGAGGCCAATGCACCTCCAATCGGTGACGTGGGAGAAAGCGGGACAGAGGCTAAACCAGGTAAAGATCAGACTTCATATAATATTTTAATATTTGAGTATATATTTAAGCAATGTGTATACAGTCATATTTTCAACATAAATCGAATTCACAACAGACGTTACCTAGGACGGTATACATCTGAATTTAGATTTGTCAGACATCAAATACGAATAATGCTATTTTGTGCGCAATCAAGATTATGCGTCACAGAGATAAAAAGGAAGTGCACATCCGTGAACTCCCTATCCTCCACCATTTAATCCATTGAATATCAATTAATACATAACTTAGAAATATTAATTTGTATCATTAAATATTTACAATGATTACATTCGACTATCATAATACACACAATTGTTAATATATTTTAAATATTTAGAAAATATATTATTGCGCAATGCTCAGCAAAAATATAATTGCGCAGAGACGTGAACATGGTTTTGCTGTTACAGTGGTATTACTTTAGACATGTTGGTCAAATGTATACAAATTGGTATAAATGTTAAGAATACAGTATCATGATTTTCAAGATTGAAAATAAAATGATCTATACTAGGAATCTAGATTTAATAAATGACAGATCAATGTGTAACAATTGATAACAATGCAAGAATACATAAAATGACTCAAAGGGACAGTCGACAACATAAAGCGTTTAAAAAAACATACATACATTTATTTCTAAATACAGTTTGAATTCTAAAATAAGGTTTAGAATCAAAAATATTTTAACTCTGTGATTAGCTTGTATGTAAGCCATTGAAGACTGACACCTTAATTATTTATTTTGTACATGCTAACATTTAGCCAATCAGTGGCCTTTCCCTTGTGAATCAATGGGCGTGGTCACACTGTTATTTGAATGGCACACGTGAACTTACGCCCTCTAGCTGTTGAAAAGGGAAAAATGCATTGAAATAATCCTTCTATTTCAAGGATATTGATAATAGCATATGATCATAATATTTTAAAGCTTTCAACACAGAATAACGAGAGATCAAACACAATTTGAACTTCAAATTATGTCCCAATTGCATTCCCTATCAGTTAGATTACGAGTTGAGTGTTATGACTCAAATAGTAGCGTTATGGCCCATAACGTACCATTTTCCCTAACGCAGCCATTACAAGTTTCAAAAAACATCTGTAGCGCCACAAAAATCCCCATTTATGCTCAAATCCATAACGCTATCCAAAACCAGTAGTTGATGATATATTGCAACCAAATACATTCACAAATCACTTCAACAATATTATATAAAGTGCACTTACACTCATACAAACACTCTACAATTTTAAATTTTTTAAAATAAATAAATAAATAAAAATAACGGATAAAAGATACGAGACATACATGAACATACTCTCATTTAGCTACAGCTGCGTACAATATCATCACATACATACAGAATTCACTACATACAAGCAATATAAAGCACATTACGTACACAAAACATATTTTAAATATGAAATTATCACGATTTCAGGTACTTTTTCACAGAATGACATGACGTCACTTACATTACGCTCAACAGGAGTGTTGGAAGTTTTTTTCTTTAAATTTCTAGCCTCCATTGACTTCAATGGAGAATACGTGTGTCAGGGTTTTCTCTTGTAAGGTGTATCCAGTCCACGGATCATCCATTACTTGTGGGATATTCTCATTCCCAACAGGAAGTTGCAAGAGGACACCCACAGCAGAGCTGTAATATAGCTCCTCCCCTAACTGTCATAGCCAGTCATTCTCTTGCAACTCTCAACAAGCAAGGACGTTGTAGGAGAAAGTGGTTAAATATAGCTAGTTTATTTTCTTCAATCAAAAGTTTGTTATTTTTAAATAGTACCGGAGTTGTGCTATTTTATCTCAGGCAGTAAATAGAAGAAGAATCTGCCTGAGGTTTCTATGATCTTAGCAGGTTGTAACTAATATCCATTGCTATTCTCACATATGTCTGAGGGGATTACACAGATGAGGTAACTTCAGCGAGAGAATGGCGTGCAGTTTATTCTGCTATCAGGTATGTGCAGTTATAATTTTTTCTAGAGATGGAAAACACTAGAAAATGCTGCTGATACCGGATTAATGTAAGTTAAGCCTGAATACAGTGATTTAATAACGTCTGGTATCATGCTTACTCCCAGGGGTAATACCCTTATGATATTTACAATATAAAACGTTTGCTGGCATGTTTAATCGTTTTTATATATGCTTTGGTGATAAAACTTTATTGGGGCCTAGTTTTTTCCACATGGCTGGCTTAAATTTTGACTAGAAACAATTTCCACTGTTGTAGTATAAAAGTTACAGTTGGTGCAGTTAAAAATTACAAACTGTGACATCCAGCTTCCCTCAAAGGCCCTCTGAATGCTATAGGACATCTCTAAAGGGCCCAAAGGCTTTCCAAAGTTGTTTATTGGGGAAGGTAGGGCCACAGCTTGCTGTGGCAGTTGGTTGTGACTGTTAAAAAACGTCTATTTCGTTTTTTTTATCCGTTTTTTGAACTAAGGGGTTAATCATCCATTTGCAAGTGGGTGCAATGCTCTGTTAGCCTATTATACACACTGTAAAAATTTCGTTTGATTTACTGCATTTTTTCACTGTTTTTCAAATTCTGACAAAATTTGTTTCTCTTAAAGGCACAGTACCGTTTTTTTATATTTGCTTGTTAACTTGATTTAAAGTGTTTTCCAAGCTTGCTAGTCTCATTGCTATTCTGTATAAACATGTCTGACATAGAAGAAACTCCTTGTTTATTATGTTTAAAAGCCATTGTGGAACCCCTTCTTAGAATGTGTACCAAATGTACTGATTTCATTTTATGCAATAAAGATCATTTTCTGTCTTTAAAAAATGTATCACCAGAGGAATCTGACGAGGGGGAAGTTATGCCGACTAACTTTCCCCACGTGTCAGACCCTTTGACTCCCGCTTAAGGGACTCACGCTCAAATGGCGCCAAGTACATCTAGGGCGCCCATAGCGTTTACTTTACAAGACATGGCGGCAGTCATGGATAATACACTGTCAGCGGTATTAGCCAGACTACCTGAACTTAGAGGTAAGCGAGATAGCTCTGGGGTGAGACAAAATGCAGAGCATACTGATGCTTTAAGAAACATGTCTGATACTGCCTCACAATATGCAGAAGCTGAGGAAAGAGAGCTTCAGTCAGTGGGTGATGTTAATGACTCAGGAAAGATACCTGATTCTAATATTTCTACATTTAAATTTAAGCTTGAACACCTCCGCGTGTTGCTTAGGGAGGTTTTAGATGCTCTGAATGACTGTGATACCATTGCAGTGCCAGAGAAATTGTGTAGACTGGATAAATACTTTGCAGTGCCGGTGTGTACTGATGTTTTTCCAAATACCTAAAAGGTTTACAGAAATTATTAATAAGGAATGGGATAGACCAGGTGTGCCGTTCTCTTCCCCTCCTATTTTTAGAAAAATGTTTCCAATAGACGCCACCACATGGGACTTATGGCAGACAGTCCCTAAGGTGGAGGGAGCAGTTTCTACTCTAGTAAAGCGTACTACTATCCCTGTCGAGGACAGTTGTGCTTTTTTTTTTAGATCCAATGGATAAAAAATTAGAGGTTACCTTAAGAAAATATTTATTCAACAAGGTTTTATCCTACAGCCCCTTGCATGCATTGCCCCTGTCACTGCTGCTGCGGCGTACTGGTTTGAGTCTCTGGAAGAGGCTTTACAGGTAGCGACTCCATTGGATGACATACTTGGCAAACTTAGAGCACTTAAGCTAGCCAATTCTTTTATTCTGATGCCATTGTTCATTTGACTAAACTAACGGCTAAGAATTCTGGTTTTGCTATACAGGCGCGCAGAGCGCTATGGCTTAGATCATGGTCAGCTGACGTGACTTCAAAATCTAAGTTACTTAACATTCCCTTCAAGGGGCAGACCCTATTCGGGCCTGGTTGAAGGAGATTATTGCTGATATCACTGGAGGAAAAGGTCATGCCCTTCCTCAGGACAGGTCCAAATCTAGGGCCAAACAGTCTAATTTTCGTGCCTTTCAAAACTTCAAGGCAGGTGCGGCATCAACTTCCTCTAATAATAAACAAGAGGGAACTTTTGCTCAATCCAAGATGGTCTGGAGACCAAACCTGACATGGAAAAAAGGTAAGCAGGTAAAAAAGCCTGCTGCTGCCAATAAGACAGCATGAAGGAACGGCCCCCTATCCGGGAACGGATCTAGTAGGGGGCAGACTTTCACTCTTTGCCCAGGCGTGGGCAAGAGATGTTCAGGATCCCTGGGCGTTGGAAATTATATCCCAGGGATATCTTCTGGACTACAAAGCTTCCCCCCCAAAAGGGAGATTTCACATTTCACAATTATCTGCACACCAGATAAAGAGAGAGGCATTCTTACACTGTGTACAAGTCCTCCTAGTTATGGGAGTGATCCATCCAGTTCCAAAGGAGGAACAGGGACAGGGTTTTTACTCAAATCTGTTTGTGGTTCCCAAAAAAGAGGGAACCTTCAGACCAATTTTGGATCTAAAGATCTTAAACAAATTCCTCAAAGTTCCGTCGTTCAAGATGGAAACTATTCGTACCATCCTACCACTGATCCAGGAGGGTCAATATATGACTACAGTTGATCTAAAGGATGCTTATCTTCACATTCCGATACACAAAGATCATCGGTTTCTCAGGTTTGCCTTTTAAGACAGGCATTACCAGTTGTAGCTCTTCCCTTGGGATTAGCTACAGCCCCAAGAATCTTTACAAAGGTTCTAGGGTCACTTATGGCGGTCCTAAGGCCGCAGGCATAGCAGTAGCCCCTTATTTAGACGACATCCTGATACAGGCGTCAAACTTCCAAATTGCCAAGTCTCATACGGACGTAGTAATGGCATTTCTGTGGTTGCATGGGTGGAAAGTGAACGAGGAAAAGAGTTCTCTATCACCACTCACAAGAGTTTCCTTTCTAGGGACTCTGATAGATTCTGTAGAAATAAAAATTCACCTGACGGAGTCCAGGTTATCAAAGCTTCTAAATTCCTGCCGGGTTCTTCATTCCATTCCGCGCCCTTCGGTGGTTCAGTGTATGGAAGTAATCGGCTTAATGGTAGCGGCAATGGACATAGTGCCGTTTGCACGCTTACATCTCAGACCGCTGCAACTATGCATGCTCAGTCAGTGGAGCGGGGATTACAAAGATTTGTCCCCTCAACTGAATCTGGACCAAGAGACCAGGGATTCTCTTCTCTGGTGGCTATCTCGGGTCCATCTGTCCAAAGGTATGACCTTTCGCAGGCCAGATTGGACAGATGCCAGCCTTCTAGGTTGGGGTGCAGTCTGGAACTCCCTGAAGGCTCAGGGATCGTGGACTCAGGAGGAGTCTCTCCTTCCATTAAATATTCTGGAACTAAGAGCGATATTCAAGGCTCTTCAGGCTTGGCCTCAGTTAGCAACTCTGAGGTACATCAGATTTCAGTCGGACAACATCACAACTGTAGCTTACATCAACCATCAAGGGGGAACGAGAAGTTCCCTAGAGATGTTAGAAGTTTAAAAAATAATTCGCTGGGCAGAGATTCACTCTTGCCACCTATCAGCTATCCATATCCCAGGTGTAGAGCACTGGGAGGCGGATTTTCTAAGTCATCAGACTTTTCATCCGGGAGAGTGGGAACTCCATCCGGAGGCATTTGCACAACTGATTCATCGTTGGGGCAAACCAGAACTGGATCTCATGGCGTCTCGCCAGAACACCAAGCTTCCGTGTTACGGATCCAGGTCCAGGGATCCCAAGGCGACACTGATAGATGCTCTAGCAGCGCCCTGGTCTTTCAACCTGGCTTATGTGTTTCCACCGTTTCCTCTGCTCCCTCGACTGATTGCCAAGATCAAGCAGGAGAGAGCATCGGTGATTCTGATAGCACCTGCGTGGCCATGCAGGACCTGGTATGCAGATCTAGTGGACATGTCATCCTTTCCACCATGGTCTCTGCCTCTGAAACAGGACCTTCTACTTCAGGGTCCTTTCAACCATACAAATCTAATTTCTCTGAGGCTGACTGCCTGGAGATTGAACGCTTGATTTTATCAAAGCGTAGCTTCTCCGAGTCAGTTATTGATACCTTAAGACAGGCACGAAAGCCTGTCACCAGGAAAATTTACCATAAGGTATGGCGTAGATATCTTTATTGGTGTGAATCCAAGGGTTACTCATGGAGTAAGGTCAGGATTGCTAGGATATTATCTTTTCTCCAAGAAGGTTTGGAAAAAGGATTGTCAGCTAGTTAAGCGTCTGGCAGATGTTCCAGACGTTCAGGCATTTTGTCAGGCTTTAGTTAGAATCAAGCCTGTGTTTAAACCTGTTGCTCCACCATGGAGCTTAAACTTGGTTCTTAAGGTTCTTCAAGGAGTTCCGTTTGAACCTCTTCATTCCATAGATATCAAGCTTTTATCTTGGAAAGTTCTTTTTTTGGTAGCTATTTCCTCGGCTCGTAGAGTCTCTGAGCTATCTGCCTTACAATGTGATTCTCCTTATCTGATTTTTCATACGGATAAGGTAGTCCTGCGTACCAGGAGAGGCTTCGGCAACCTCTTTTTCTTTTTGACTAAGAAGCTTAATCCGCTTAGCCTATGAGACTGTTGGACAGCAACCTCCTGAAAGGATTACAGCTCATTCCACTAGAGCTGTGGCTTCCACTTGGGCCTTTAAAAATGAGGCTTCTTTTGATCAGATTTGCAAGGCGACGACTTGGTCTTCGCTTCATATTTTTTCAAAATTTTACAAATTTTATACTTTTGCTTCTTCGGAGGCTATATTTGGGAGAAAGGTTTTACGGGCAGTGGTTCCTTCCATTTAAGTTCCTGCCTTGTCCCTCCCTTCATCCGTGTACTTTAGCTTTGGTATTGGTATCCCACAAGTAATGGATGATCCGTGGACTGGATACACCTTACAAGAGAAAACACAATTTATGCTTACCTGATAAATTTATTTCTCTTGTGGTGTATCCAGTCCATGGCCCGCCCTGTCATTTTAAGGCAGGTAATTTTTAAATTTAAACTACAGTAACCACTGCACCCTATGGTTCCTCCTTTCTCGGCTTGTTTTCGGTCGAATGACTGGCTATGACAGTTAGGGGAGGAGCTATATTACAGCTCTGCTGTGGGTGTCCTCTTGCAACTTCCTGTTGGGAATGAGAATATCCCACAAGTAATGGATGATCCGTGGACTGGATACACCACAAGAGAAATAAATTTATCAGGTAAGCATAAATTGTGTTTTTTTCCCTGTTTGTTTGCCATGTGCTGCTGGCAGCCATTTTACTCACCTCTCTTCCTGACTATGGTGCATTGTGGGGGATGCTGCTCATTTCCTGCACTTCCTTTTATGGCCAGACTGGTGTGCATCATCCATGTGTCAGAATTTTGATGTCATCACTTATTATTTAAAGGGCCTCTGTTCAGTATGCTTTGCCTTTGCGTTGTCTCAGACCTGTTTGTGAGAGCTCCTGTGTATTACCTGGCTGCCTGACGTCCTTCCTGGTTCCTGATCCCTGGCTTGTTCCTGACTCTGCTGTTTTCCTTGTTCCTGATTCCGGCTCGTCTGACTATTCGCTTTGGCTCCTGACTACCAGCTCTAGTTTTGACTCCTGGCTTGTTATTTGACTTGTGGACTTTTTGTTATTTTCTGCTATTAATAAAGGTGTGATTATTTTTGCACTTCTCGTCTCAGTCTGATTCCTGGCACCCTGACAACGTGTTAGTGCACGCGACCGGCCTCTTTCCGTAACGCACGCAATATTTTTCTCTTTTATAACTTGTAATGGTAGTGTTTTAATTGTTGCGCTAATTCATTAATTCTAGCGTAGGTCCCGTAATGACAAATAGATCACAAAATATACTATTTGACACTGGAGTTAGGTGTTTTACTTGTTTGAATATCACTACAACTTCAAAATATTTTATAAACTTACATTACATCAACTATAAATCACGATCAATTGTATCATCGCAAATACAAAATCAGTTTCAATAATCAACACATATTTAAATGGACATAAAAAAAAACAAAATTTTTTGATTTCATTATTTAGAAACAGTAGGCAATTTTCAACAGTTGTCTCATTTACGTCTATTATATCATTTAATTTATTCTATTCATATGCTTTGATGAACAGCATATCTAGATAGGCTCAGCAGATGATTATTGCTGGCTGCATTGCTATTCATTCAACAAACCATATATAAACAATGAACACATTTACGTCATAGAAGTACATTGGAAGGTTGGTTAACATTGGATTCTCTCTCTGAATCATAAAAGATACATTATGGCTGTAGTGTCCCTTTAACATCAGGATTTAAACATAATATACCATTAGGAATTCCGTATCATTATAATATATCCTTAGAAAATATTATAGTTGTCGCTATTTTGGAACAACAATGCTATACTGCTTTATATAAATGAACATATGTGGGAGAGAATCACAATACATACATATATGTACATAACACACGTCACACAACAACAAAACACACATTAATCTTTTTAATTATCACACAATAAAAATGTTGCAAACTAGAACAAGAGAGAACAAAGATTTGGAAAGTAGACAGGCATGTAGATAATATGATGACATCATTCTAAGCTTCAACCATGCAGATTCAAGCATTAGGACTGTACCGCCCCTTTCATCAGTTTCTCACTCAATATTACAATATTACATATACGTAGATGAGAGGCTTGGAAGATCTTCATTATTATTGCGATTTCAATGGGACACGTAAAATATTGAGATCTCGCCAATCACTTATATATATAATATTATATATGTCATCCGTTACTTTATTGTTTTGCAACCATATTGCAGCAACATTGATCAATCAGATTCTATGCTATGTCTATGCACACATTATACACAAATATGCACTTTCAATTATGTTAGCGTGGATGTGTGGTTTTTAAGTATTTGTTACGCATATGAACAAACATTACGAAGATGCACTGTATATGTTAGATTTAGCACTTTCACATTACTATTTATCAGGGGGAAACAAAATTTCAACAAACAAAAAAAAAACGCCCACTTTGAAAGCATTCGTGCCGTTTTGATACAATCAAGTGTATACAATCAGCAATCATTACGAACACGCTACCATTGGACATTTTGCAAAATAAATTACCCAAACACCATGGCCAAAGCGTCCCTTGTGATCGACATTGTATCAAATCGCTTTTGTGTGTTTGCATACCTTATTACTCCTTGTGTGTTTGCTCTGCTGTTTGGCTTTGTGCTGCTTGGCTTTGCAAATATAGATAACCCCCAGTTAGTGTGTGTAGGTGCTGTTGGACAAGTTTTGTACAATAGAATCAGGCGGGCTCTGCGTCTCCAAGAGAGGCGAGGGGAATGTCTGATTAGGGGTCCTCGTATTAACAGGGTGAGGCTCACCTTGGATAACATGAGCGACTTTGAGGTTTTCGACAAGTATAGGCTCAATAGACAGCAGCTCTTGAGCCTATATGATGTACTGAAGCCTTATCTGGAGCCACAATAGGAAGTTGTTTAGATCATGTGGCTGCATCTGTGTCCTTTTCTGCTGTTTTACCTGTGTATGGACAGGAAGAAGGAAGAATGCAGCGTATTATAGAATTTAACTCTTGGTTAGAGAGGTGGTGTAGGGAGAGAAGATATGGTTTTGTTAGCCATCAAAGCCCTGTTCGGCTTGATAGCAGCTTGTATAAGAAGGATGGTTTGCATCTGGATATTAAAGGGACAAGAGTATTGAGTAAAGAATTTAAAGACTTTATTAGTAAAAATTTAAACTAATGAAGGGGGACAGAGTTAATATAGATGTGTGGGTTTGTAGGGGGCGCCTAAGGCAATCTGGTTGTTTGAGAAATAATATAAAATTGATAGATATAAATATATAGATTTAGTCAATAGTAGATTAAGTTATATATCCAGTGTTAATTAAATTTGGTGATGTGAGTGTATTAACATATATACAGTATATATAATAGTTCATAATGAATACATATAATGTATTATTAAAAAATGTCAAAAATTTGAAAAAATGCTCAAAGGTAGTGTGCAATATTTATTTAGGTGTTTGTGATATCTTCCATAAAATTCCTACTTATACTAATATGATTAAACACAAAATAAAATATAGTGTTAAAAATATCTAAGATTGTGAACTTGATAGTGCAAATTGATTATTTATCTGTAAATTGTGAGTCTACAATCAACTAAGTTGTCTTAAACCATTGGCTAATCTTAATAAGTATATGCTAAAAATATATACTGGCCAAAATTTACAAATGCGACAAATTAATTTCTATGAAATAAAGGTTCTCAACAATGCATAATGTAAAATAACATTATTTAATAAAGCTAATACAATCAATATGATAAAAAAAGATTTTATGTTTAAAAAAAGATTATAAATAATGACACCAGTGTCCGTTCCTAAAAAGTCCTAAATCCTACTTAATAACAGACTACTCAATTAGATTTATATACCATTCAATTGATAAACATTCATAAAAATTCATAAAAAAGCACTAGACAATATCTCTGTTGTGTCAGTCTCTGACCAAAAAACAGTATTCAGGTAAGATTCTTTAACCCGACCACAAGTATGAGAATAGTTCTGAATCTATCGCCCAAATGAGCTCAGTTTAGGGCAGATAATTAGTTACCGTTGAAAAGATCAATTAGTTGCCAGTCTCAATGGTATAAGTGTAGCTGATGTTAGGCAATTGCATTCACTCTTATAGATTTTAATAGTATCGCTTCACCTTATAAAGTATCCTTTAGCAATGTGTGCTGTTTATTTGTATCCTCTCTTGCTTTGGCGTCCTTAGCCGTTATTTTGTTTCCAAGCGGGATCTCCGATCACATGGGTTCCAGCAACCAATCAGCAGTGACAAAATGTCCGTGAGTGCGCGCACTTTTGAATTACATTCTGACAAGTTTGTTTATCGCTCCTATCGTTCATAAACCAAAGTTCCTCCGTAAATGCTATATAATACGGCAGGTGTTATGGTTATAACGGTCCTGGGAGCTGTATAAATGTTCTCTGAATAGAGTGATCTTCTTTAAATAGAACTATAGGGTGGTATCCACGCGTATCGGCTCTTGCAAGCCTTTATCAAGATATCCCATAGTTCTTTATGTGCTCTTATATACCACGTCCGTTTAACTCTTTCCATTCTGGTTTAATCTGTATCTGTTCAATTAGCTCATAATAAACATCTTGTATTCGGCTGCTTTTGGTTATTTATAGTGCTATTTTGAGAACAGGATTTTTTTTATATTAAAGCATCAATATATAGAATATCTCATTTCCCATTCATTGAAGCTTGGTCATTCATATTTTAAAAAAGTCACCTAGATAGATGATGTATAACAAATATATGTATAACAAATATTTACATCATCAATGTATAAATTATATACAAATGTTTTTTATATATATTCAATAATACACATCTTTAAGAATGCATTAATGATACTTATAAAATGCATAACATTTATTGGCCGTCATTTATTTTAATATAAATTTGAACTTAAAACTGTTGGATTTGCTAATTCCATAGTGAATCTTTTATGTGAAGTATGATATGATTAGTGTTATGTATAGTTAATCAGTGATGATATAGAATACAAGAAAGATATCTTATAGATATCCAGTTGGTCATATATTGACTACATTTATAAATACCTTATTCAAATATAATCAAGAGCTATGATGGGTATATTTTCAAAATGTATACCTTTAAACATATTTGAATATCTTACATTCAAAAAAGAGAGGGGGGGGGGAGTCTGAATCAAACTATCTATCTGAAGAATCTGTTCTTTGTTCTCATAATTTTTTGTGAATCCTTAGTTAAACAATTTATTAAATCAGGCTATTTAAATCTAGTTCCCTGTTTAAACCTGTAGGTGATAGGGTTCCAAAATTATGAATGAATTCAGCTTCTTTTTTTAGAAGTTTTTGTTCTATATTTCTTCTTCTACTATCCACCTTTATTTTAAATATCCCCCAATATTTCATCGTTTCCACTTTGCTGTTATGTTTCTCCTTGAAATGCCTATAGAGAGTGGTGTCTTCTCTTTCGTGTTCTATAGCTAGTAAATGTTCTCTTATTCGATCTCTCAGTTTACGACTCGTTTGTCCAAAGTATCTTAAATTACATCCACATTGTATCATATAAATTATATTTTTATCTGTGCATTTAATTATTTCCTGAATTGTGGTTGTTTTCCCATTTTTTTGGATTTGATACTTTTATTTTGTTGCTAAATTTGCAAGATTTGCAACTATAACAAGGGAAATAGTCTTTTACTTTGGACCCTGCTAGATCGCCAATTGAATTCTTATTCTTTTTAGTGTGGTATTCGCTAGGTGCTAGTATAGTTTTAAAATTCTTAGCCTTTCTGTAGATGAATTTAGGTTTCTCTTCCAGTGAATTCCCTATAATCGGATCTTTTAATAGTAAATGCCAATGTTTGTTGACTATTCTTTTAAACATCCTGTGTTGTATTGAATAGTTTATAATAAAGGGTATTCCTAATTTCTTATCTGTTAAACATTTTCTTTTTTTCTGGCTTCTCTCTTATCCAATAATGTGTTTCTATCTATTTGTTTTACCTCTTCAATTGTTGCATTAATTTTATTAATATCATATCCTTTTTCTTCAAATTTCTCTACTATGTATTCATTATGAACTATTATATATATATATATATATATATATATATACACACAAACAGAATAATACAGCGCTATAAACCTGGACAGTCCCAATCTATAACCTTATGTACCAGTATTGTCCTATGTGTATAGGTCTCCCTTTCTTTTCTTCCAAATGGCACCAATGGTGATATCTGGAGGGAGTTGAAGTTGATATCTTCCACCTGCAGCCTAATCCCAAAGGTAAGCGAAGTCCCCCTGTGTACAGGAAAGCTCCTTAGGAAAATAAATTCTGGAACAGAAGAGGGAAGGGCGCACAGCAAAAGAAAACCTCCTGGTGTAGTATATCAAGATACTTGTTGAAAATATTGTAATACAGTGACAAATGCAAACTCACGTGTTTCTACCTCAACCTTATGAGGTATAGATAAGACTCTGAGTGGTGATTATCCACTAAGGAAGGCAGTCCAATCCCCTTGTGCTTGCGACTTGTACTTCACTCCTTATATGTAGTCCTCACCTTTCCAGCAGAAACTTAACCACTTCAAAAAAGGAGGCTGCAATATCTATCCTGGAGGAAATCCTCTCACAAGCGTTGCTTATTTGGGGGATAACAAAATGGGTATCGCACACCACAAAGTTCTTTAAAAGCGTGCTTTAATTTGACATGTTGTTCATAATTATGACATGAAGAACTCTCATAAAAAAACGCACATGCCGGTTCAATAAAATATATTTACAAAAGTGGCTGTAAAAAACTCACTCGTTTTGTATAAAAAAATACATAAAAATAAAAACATAGATAAAGAACAGGTTCAAAATACACATGAACAAAGTAAATAGAGGTGAACATACATATATATATTTTTATTTATATTTGCATATATATATAGGTCCAAGAGTGGACACAGCAGGTATGTCAGCTGCAAAGAATAGCACACTAGTATGGATATAGATGAAGATTTTTTTTTAGCAAATGTTTTTAGCAAGTATTGGATATGTAGATAGGAAGGCTATGTATAGGGAAAGGTCATTGAAAGTAATAACACAGAAACAACAAATAAAGTTTTTCCCTAAAAGTCACAGATGAGATTGTTTTACAAGGAGTGATAAAATATGAAAGTTTTTAAGCTACTGAGGGGAGATAGTAGGATCGTTTCTGAGTTATATTGATTTGCCCCCAGAACGAACCATTTAAGCTCTACAGGTGCCCAAATCAAATATGGAGTTGGACACCACAGACTAACGTTTCAAGTGTATAAATAGGAGGCTTAGGGGGGGCGTACCCTACCTCTGATGTAGCGACCAATCGAGTCGCGAAACACGTCAGGCCACGCCCCCTCACGAGTCGAGATTCAGTAACGAAGTGCCACGGCACGGTTTGCTAAGGACCCAGACTTACTGGGGATTTTACAACTAGCCACAGTATATTTTATACAAAACGAGTGAGTTTTTTACGGCCACTTTTGTAAATATATTTTATTGAACCGGCATGTGCGTTTTTTTATGAGAGTTCTTCATGTCATAATTATGAACAACATGTCAAATTAAAGCACACTTTTAAAGAACTTTGTGGTGTGCGATACCCATTTTGTTATCCCCCAAATAAGCAACGCTTGTGAGAGGATTTCCTCCAGGATAGATATTGCAGCCTCCTTTTTTGAAGTGGTTAAGTTTCTGCTTGAAAGGTGAGGACTACATATAAGGAGTGAAGTACAAGTCGCAAGCACAAGGGGATTGGATTGCCTTCCTTAGTGGATATTCACCACTCAGAGTCTTATCTATACCTCATAAGGTTGAGGTAGAAGCACGTGAGTTTGCATTTGTCACTGTATTACAATATTTTCAACAAGTATCTTGATATACTACACCAGGAGGTTTTCTTTTGCTGTGCGCCCTTCCCTCTTCTGTTCCAGAATATATATATATATATATATATATATATATATATATATATATATATGTTAATACACTCACATCACCAAATTTAATTAACACTGGATATATACCTTAATCTACTATTGACTAAATCTATATATTTATATCTATCAATTTTATATTATTTCTCAAACAACCAGATTGCCTTAGGCGCCCCCTACAAACCCACACATCTATTCATTTCATACCATGGAATTTTTTGTGAGAGATTCCACAAGTAAGGGAGGCTTTTTGATTTGGTATATAGTTGATACATATATACATATTTGGTATATAGTTGTTTAACTAAACTTTTTTACATTTCTGTAATATTATCTCACTTGTTGAACCGATCCCGCCCCTCTCTCTACAGGAAACCATTGATGGCCGCCCACCCACCAATGATTGCGGCCATCGATGGCAGATGCAGAGAGGGCCACAGAGTGGCTCTCTCTGCACTGGAGGGGTAAAAAATGTTATTGCAGGATGCCTCAATATCGAGGCATCACTGCAATAACCGGAAAGCGTCTGGAAGTGATTAGGATCGCTTCCACCACTTTCCCAGACCAACGACGTGGGTACGTCCTCAGTCATTAAGGGTATTTTTTTTGAGGACGTACCCTGCAAGGGGTTAAAGATTCAGTTTACGGTCGGATGTCTTCGGGATGGACCCGTTCTGCACCGGCTGGATGAAGACTTCTTGCCACCAGGAGGAAGACTTCTTGCCGCATGGATGAGGACTTAACCGGCTGGATGAAGATAGAAGAGGCCGTCTGGATGAAGACTTCTTGCAGCATAGATGAGGACTTCGCCAGCTGGATGGATCCTTCAAGCGGGACTTCAACAACTGTAAGTGGATCCTCTTGGGGTTAGTGTTAGGTTTTTTTAAGGATTTTTTGGTGTTTTTTTTTTTTAGTTTAGGGTCTGGGCAGAAAAATAGCTAAATGCCCTTTTAAGGGCAATGCCCATACAAATGCCCTTTTCAGGGCAATGGTTAGCTTAGGTTATTTTAGCATTAGGGTTTTTATTTGGGGGGGTTCGTTGTGGGTGTGTTGGGTTTTACTGTTGGGGGGTGTTTGTATTTCTTTTTACAGGTAAAAGAGTTGATATCTTTGGGGCAATGGCCCACAAAAGGCCATTTTAAGGGCCATTGGTAGTTTATTGTAGGCTAGGGTTATTTTTTATTTTGGGTCGGCTTTTTTTATTTTGATAGGGCTATTAGATTAGGTGTATTTTTTTATTTTTGTTTGTTATTTTGTATAATGTATATTTTTAGGGGGTGTTTTAGAGCTGTTTATCTCAGGGCAATGCCCTACAAAAGGTCCTTTTAAGAGCCCTTGGTAGTTTGGGGGGTGGGGGTTTGTATAGTGTTAGGGGTTTTTTGTATTCTTTTTAAAGTAAAAGAGCTGGTTATCTCAGGGCAATTCCCTACAAAAGGCCCTTTTAAGGCACCCCAAAATGCCCTTTTTAAGGGCCCTTGGTATTTTATTCTACAGTAGTTTTTTTTTTATTTTGGGGTGGTTTTTTTAAGGGTATTAGAATAGGATTAATCTTCTTTTGTTTGATCATTTCGTGTTTTTTTTGTAATGATAGTTTTTTTATTTTTGGTAATGTTAGGTTTTAGGGTAAGGCAGGTTAGGTTTTATTTCACAGGTAAGTATTTATTTTAACTAGGTAGTTAGTAAATAGTTAATAACTATTTACTAACTAGTTAAAATACAAACTTACCTGTGTAAACAAAATAAAACCTAAACTAACTACAATGTAACTATTAGATATTGTAGCTAGCTTAGGTTTTATTTCACAGGTAAGTATGTTTTTAATTTTAAATAGGAATTATTTAGTTAATAATTGTAAATTTAATTTAGATCTAATTTAATTATGTTAAAGTTAGGGGGGTTAGGTTTAGGGTTAGGTTTAGGGGTTAATAAAGTTTAATTTAGCTTGTTGAAATGTAGGGGGCTGGTGGTTTAGGGGCTAATAGGTTTATTTAGTTAATAAGTAAATTTGGTTCTCTTCTCGTCCGACGCGGAGAAGGCCTTCGACAGGGTTCGTTGGTCTTTTCTGCATCGGGCTATGATTGAGATGGGGATCCCGGAGCCCTTCCTGAACATGACTCTAGCTTTATACTCCAACCCAAATGTGAGAGCCTTTTTCTATTAAAAACGGAACTCGTCAGGGTTGTCCCCTATCCCCCCTACTCTTCGCCATCTCCATCGAAATTCTAGCCCAAAAAATTAGAAATAACATTAATAATAAAGGCATCAAGATTGGGCACACAGAGAATAAACAAGCATTATACGCTGACAATATCCTCTTCTCCCTGACAGATGCAGAAAGCTCTGTCCCTGAATTGCTGTCAGAGTTGAACGCCTATGGTTTGGTGTCTAACTTCAAACTCAACGTCTCAAAATCTGAAATCTTAAATATTAATACCTTGCCCCTTGCCCATAGCAATCTGAAATACCTGGGTATCCAACTGTCCTCCAATACCCAAGAGCTATTCAAGCACAACTACAGCACCCTAAAAAATGACATTTCACGTGACCTCTCTTCTTGGAGAAACAAACCCCTGTCCTGGTTAGGCAGGATAGGAGTGATAAAAATGAATATCCTTCCCCGAGTTCTATACGTGATGCAGGCCTTATCTATACTGCTTCATGATAATTTTATTACCCAACTCCAAAAGATTATAGAACAGTTCATTTGGGCAGGGACAAGACCTAGAGTGCCAAAGAAAACACAATATCTACCTAGAGACAATGGGGGGCTGGGAGTCCCGAATCTGCTGGGTTACAAACCAGCAATTATACTTAGGCATGTAGTAGAGTGGGCACACAACACTGACAATAAGATATGGATCCGTTTGGACAGGGACATCCTCAAATTGAATAATGTTGCAACTCTGGCATGGACACCTCATCAACAGAGACCCAGACATACACAGCAATACCTTATTACGGCACATATCCTGTCCGAGTGGGACAAGCTCTTATCCACCAACACACACATCTCCTCTAGACTTGGCCCGCTCTCCCCGCTTTTGGAGAACGTTGACCTTCCCTTCCACAGACTGAAAAATAGAATACCAACTCCATACCCCCTTAGAACGGGCTCCATGCAGTTCATTTCGGAAGAAGGCAAACTGAAAACACAAAGGTACCTTGCGGAGACTCATGGGGGAATATTTTCCTCCTGGCTCCACTATAACCAATTAGTTCACTTAATCTCACATCACAAGAATAGACATAACTTTGGAAGAGAACCAACATACTTTGAGAAACTTTGTATACAACTTCATCATCCCAGACACTTAATCTCCAAACTATACAAAATTATGGTCACACCTACTACTGCCTCTCTCCCCTCATACACAGTATCCTGGCAGCGGGAAATCAATCACGACCTGGACGTTGAGACATGGATTAGGGCGTTTAGACTCATTAAGCGCTCCTCAGTCTCAGCTAAGATACAAGAAATTCATCTAAAACTTATCACCCGCTGGTACTTGACGCCAGCGAGACTATGCAAAATGTTCCCTAGAACGACTAACACTTGTTGGCGGGGGTGTGGGGAGGTGAGCTCCCTCCTCCATATCTGGTGGGGCTGCCCTCACCTGAAAGAATATTGGGCAGCAGTATTTCAAGCAATGACAGAAGTATTAGGTACAACAATCCCTTTAACACCGGAAATCCTGCTATTCTGTTCCCTGCCCCGATTAGTTGGCCAGGGCAAACAAGCGCTGCTGCTCCTAATGCTCACGGCTGCTAAGAAAATTATACCAAAGTACTGGAAATCGCAAACGGTCCCCACTGAACAAGAGTGGCGGCATCAGGTGAATGAGTTGCTGTCACTGGAGAGATATCATTACTTAAAAACTCATAAACTCGACCAACATGAGCTTCTGCTGGCATACTGGAATAGTTTGCCTGATTTACTTCCTGCCTAAGCCTCAGCCTGATGTCCCCCCCCTGCCCAATCGTTTGTTCTGAGTCCCCCCTCACATCATCCTTCTCCCTACCCCCCCCCCCCTTTTTTTTTTTTTTTTTTTTTTTTCTCTCTCTCTCAGATCTCCCCTCCTCCCCTTTCTCTTCTCTCTTATTTCCCTCTCTTCACCAGAACCTTCTGGCCTGGTTACTTATCTGCTTAAATTTATATTATAAGGTGTTCATAATAGAAATAAAATATGTAGAATATTTTGTAAAGCTCAGAGGATATGACGTAATTTGTCCTTAGATGACCACCATCTGTCATTGTATGCTTAGGTACTTTCATTTGCTGGTCACTCCTGTTATTTCAGCCATTGATTTTGTCAATAAGAAACTGCTTTAAAATGTCTATTATGTTGCATTCTCTGTATCATTTAACTCAATAAAAATTTTCTTGGAAAAATAAGTAAATTTAATTTAGCTATATTTGTATTATGTTAAAGTTAGAGGGTGTTGGGGTTAGAGTTACATTAGGGTTAGGGTTACGTTAGGGTTAGGTTTAGGGGTTACTATAGTTTAATTTAGCTAGTTGCAATGTGGGGGGCTGGTGGTTTAGGGGTTAATAAATGTAGTATAGTGGCGGCAATATCGGGAGCGGCAGATTAGGGGTTAATAACTGTAGGCAGGTGTCAGTGATGTCAGGTGTAGCAGATTAGGGGTGTTTAGACATAGGGTTTATGTTAGGGTGTTAGATTTAAACAGTATTTTAATTTCCCCATGGACATCAATAGGGCTGCGTTACGGAACTTTTGTTACCGCGATCGCAGGTGTTAGGTTTTTTTTTTGCCGGATCTCCCCATTGATGTCTATGGGGAAATCGTGCATGAGCACGTCTCAGCAGCCCTCTGATTGTGTGCGGTATGGAGCTCAATGCAACCATATCGCACGCAAAAGGCATGTGTTTGAGAACTTGTAATAGCAGTGCTATAGAAAATGAAATAACGTAACTTTTGTTGCGTTCGTTAATTCCTCTATAGCGCTCAAAGCTCGTAATCTAGCTGACTATTGCATATCTGCTCCTTAACAATCAAGACACCATGAAAAACAAAACTATATGTGAACATTTCAGACAAATACATGCTCTATTTGATTTTTATAAATAAGGACCAGAAACATTTAATTTCCATGAAAAAATATGTCCCTTTATTTTCTCAAAGTAACGTCCATTGTAAATACGAAGAATGCATTTCACCATTTATTGAAATATAATGTGGTAAGTGTATCTTTCAACACGAGATTCGTATTTATGAAAAGTTGAATATAATTTCACACAATGTCACTTAGCACACAATCGATGTGCATTGTTGGGATTGTAAATACATTTAAAATACTTCATGATATTTATTTAATAAACAATGAATACATACAATATTTACATTTTTTAATCTAAAATATTTTAAAATTTATTTTAAATAACTTGAAAAATGTTACACATCTATTGATCAATATTAAACATCGACATGTGTCATAAACATTTACTAATGTGACTGGATTATATTTACTATCGTGATTAAAAATAAAATCTAGTTCAAATGTCAACAAAATATATTAATATTTAACAGATTCCATATATTATTTATGCGTCACATATACGCATTCCATTCTTATAAATTCTAAAGAAAAGTCTACATGCCAAATGTAGTAATAGCATCCCTAGGAGGTATGTGTATGGAAGTTACAAAGATATGAATCCATGAACCATTAAGTAACGGCCAATCAGAGTTCATCACACAAACATGACTTGAGTCAGTATGGCCTCACAGACATGCTAACAAAATTACATTAGTTTATCCAATCAGATGTACAGATACCATGTCCCATGGTGTATCTCATGTTTACTTCCCCATATAAAAGTCCATTACACGTTGCCATTTTTGTCAGTTCTCTAATGCCTGTAGCCAAGATGTCTCCCAGGTTCACCAGAGAGGAATGTTCTGCACTGAGGTACACGGTCGAGGAGTTTTTTCCGCAGCTGTATGGGGCTCAGAGGAGGTCGATGACTGGGGCGGTCAAAAGAGCCATCTGGGTGTCCATCTGGGTGTCTGTCACCCTTTCTGTGAATGTGGTCCAAAGGACCCCCAAGCAAATGATTCAGAGATTCAGGTATATGAGGTTGCGGCTGTGGAATAAAGTCTGCCTCAAGAAGGAGTGGAGTGGACTAGTGCTCGTCGGAGAGGTGAGGATCCAAGCCCACCCCCACTGAAACTTGTCCTACAACCTAATGAGGAGGCGTTATGTGCCCTCCTCATTCTCCGTTTCCCCCAGAGATTTGCTGCCCCACAGTCCTTGGCCCCCTTCCAGTCCCCAGCTGCTGGTCCTGAAACTCCTGACCCAGAGGCCAGTGCAGCTCTAATCGGTGACCTGGGAGAAGGCAGTACAGAGGCTGAACCAGGTAAACATCAGACTTCATATAATATTTTATTATTTGAGTATATATTTAAGCAATGTGTATATAGTCATATATTCAACCTATATAGATCTCAAAACAGACGTTACCTATGATGGTAGACATCTGAATTTTGTATCATTAAATCTTTACAATGATCCTATTCGAATATCGTGATACACACAATTGTAAATATATTCGAAAGCTTTAAAAATTATATTCATCACACAACTAGATCCAAATTAATTCATAATCATGGATGCGCAATTACGCTTTTAATTATTACGCAATGATCACGGAAGATATAATTGCGCAGAGATGTGAACATGAGTTTGCTGTAAGAGTGGCATTACTTTAGACATGCTGGTCAAATGTATACATTAATTAGTATTAATGTTAAGAATACAGTATCCTGATTTTCAATATTCTAAATTACAAAAGCTATACTAGCAATATAAAATTAAAAATTGACAGATCAATGTATAACAATTGATGACAATAGAATTCATAAAATTACTCAAAGGGACAGTCAACAACATAAAAGCTTTAAAATATACATACTTAGGGGCCTAGTTATCAAGCCGTCAACCTCAAATACGCTGGAATTCTGCAGCGTATTTGTGGCGAGGCTGATTGGCCTTAGTTATCAAAGGCTAGAGACTGGCAAAAGTAGAATTTTGTGACGTAAGCTTCGATCCGCCGGCCTCAGTCCGACACAGATCGATTCTTACGTCACTACAGATGTTCCGCACACAAGTGCGGCACAATCTGACTACTTTTGCTAGTTATCAAAAAACTAGCAGGTACGCTCGGCACTTTTACGGCCCAGCGTACCTGGTTTTCAATCTGTTCCGATCAGCCAATAGAATGCGAGCTCAATCTGATTGGCTGATTTGATCAGCCAATCGGATTGAACTTCAATCTGATTGGCTGATTCAATCAGCCAATCAGATTTTTCCTACCTTAATTCCGATTGGCTGATAGAATCCTATCGGCCAATCGGAATTGAAGGGACGCCATCTTGGATGACGTCCCTTAAAGGAGCCTTCATTCGTCAGTAGTCCGTCGGGCCAGCAGGATGTTCCGCGTCGGAGGTCTGCAAGATGGATCCTGAAGAAGAAGATTGAAGACCCCGCATGGAAGATGACATCGCCCTGATGGAAGACTTCTTCAGCGCCGCTTGGAGGATCACTTCATCGGATGGAAGACTTCTTCAGCGCCGCTTGGAGGATCACTTCATTGGATGGAAGATTTCTTCAGCGCCCCTTGGAGGATAACTTCTGCCGCTCCGGATCTCCTCTTCGGTTCCATTGCTGCTCGGCTGAGTGAAGACGACTCAAGGTAGGATGATCTTCAGGGGGGTAGTGTTAGGTTTTTTTAAGGGGGTTTGGGTTAGATTAGGGGTATGTGGGTGGTGGGTTTTAATGTTGGGGGGTTGTATTTTTCTTTTACAGGCAAAAGAGCTGAATTCTTTGGGGCATGCCCCCACAAAAGGCCCTTTTAAGGGCTGGTAAGGTAAAAGAGCTTTGAACTTTTTAAATTTAGAATAGGGTAGGGCATTTTTTTATTTTGGGGGGCTTTGTTATTTTATTAGGGGGCTTAGATTAGGTGTAAGTAGCTTAAAATTGTTGTAATATTTTTTAAATGTTTGTAACTTATTTTTTTTATTTTTTGTAACTTAGCTTTTTTTTGTACTTTAGTTAGTTTATGTAATTGTATTTAATTGTAGTTATTTGTAGTTAATTTAATTAATTAATTTAATGATAGTGTAGTGTGTCTTTATTTTAGCTAGGTAAGCTATTAAATAGTTAATAACTATTTAATAGCTATTGTACCTAGTTAAAATAAATTGAAATTTGCCTGTAAAATAAAAATAAATCCTAAGATAGCTACAATATAATTATTATTTATATTGTAGCTATATTAGGGTTTATTTTAAAGGTAAGTATTTAGTTTTAAATAGGATTAATTTAGTTAATAATAGAAATATTATTTAGATTTATTTAATTAATATTTAAGTTAGGGGGTGTTAGGGTTAGTGTTAGACTTAGGTTTAGGGGTTAATAATTTTATTACAGTGGCGGCGGTGTAGTGGGGGGCAGGATAGGGGTTAATAAATGTATTATAGGTGGCGACGGTGTAGGGGGGCAGGATAGGGGTTAATAAATTTAATATAGGTTGCGGCGGGGTCCGGGAGCGGCGGTTTAGGGGTTAATACATATATTATAGTTGCGGCGGGGTCAGGGAGCGGCGGTTTAGGGGTTAAACTATTTATTTAGTTGTGGCGAGGTGCGGGATCAGCAGGATAGGGGTTAATAACTTTATTATAGAGGGCGGCGGTATAGGGGGGGCAGGATAGGGGTTACTAGGTGTAATGTAGGTTGCGGCGGTGTCCGGGAGTGGCGGTTTAGGGGTTAGTAACTTTATTGAGTTGCGGGGGGCTCCGGGGGCGCCGGTATAGGGGGTAGAACAGTGTAGTTTCGTGTCGGTGCTTAGTGACAGGCTAGCAAGAAAGCTGTAAAAAAAGCCGAAGAGCAGCGAGATCGGATGAGTGATAACTCTCACAATCCGCTGCTCATCGCCCCGTACTTGGTGCGTGGCTTTTTGACAGCTTTTTTGATAACTTAGGCGAATTTTTGCAGGTCTGCGGCGGCGATGTGAGGCGAGCTTAGGTGGGCGTATTGGGCCGGCGAAGGCAGGAAAAGTAGATGCGTTGATAACTACCCCCCGTGATCTCTTTATTTATAAATATATATTTTTAAAAAAATTAACTCTTGTGAAGAATTAAAATAGGTTTAAATTTGTCAAATTGAAAAACAATGTAGGATTGTTTGTGTCAAAGTTCTGATTTGTATTTATGATATCCAATCCTGATTGAATATTTTACAGATATGGATATTGGTGCTGGACCCTCAAGCTCGGGTTTGTCCCAGTCTGGTATGTCTCATTATACTTCACTTTTGGCTTACAAATTTGGACATAACATGCCCTAATACATTCACATTGATCTATATTAACATGGATCCTCTAATTAGATTTCAAGTGTATTTAAAAAGAAGAATAACGATTCAGAGATCGAATTCCATTGTAATCAAAATCACAATTTATTAGTATTCAAAGATATTCCTCAGAATCTTGCTATCTTTATTTGAATGTAATCTTCAGGTCTTGCCCATTTTGTGGCTACATTTAGACAACACTAACACATTTTTACACATGTGCAGAATATATAAATATCCATCTTATATGCTTTGATATTTTATTCTTATCATCAGGATAGAAGGATAATTAAATATTCATAATGATAGGAGGAAATTATATATTTGATTGAAATTGCATGCCCTATCCGATTCATTACATCAACATATGAAATAGACTATTCCTTTAGAGTGATATTCTCAAATATTGATATTGAATTTATCTAAATATACAAAATATCTTTATTAATCATTACATTGTTTGAATGAAACAATACTGAAATTTAAATTATTCTTTCACTCTCGCATTACCTTTATATATAAGCATATTCTAACAGCACCATGATGACATAGTTTAAAATATATCTTATGTCTTGCATTGTGATCAATATGTGTTGTGTCAGAAACCAGATTACTGTACATTGTACAAATTTATATATGTGCCACCTGTATTATGTTCTAGTTGTCAACAGTTGTTATTCAAAGTGTTAATTGTCTGTCTGGATTAATTTAGAGACAGGGACCAATAGTTATTTTTAGATATGCCATAGATTAATATGATAAGAATCGGATGTCTAATATTTTAAGAAATAGTACATATGTGAAAGACATCATTTTCTTTCCACTCACCTAGATGAACTAATTCATTTAATTTTCATATTAGTGGTTTAGTCTTCACATTTCAAAAGATACTATTTTAAATAGTTTTGAATAATTTTATGTTATAATACCAAATATGTATATTTAAAGGGCCATAATACCCAAATGTTTAAACACTTGAAAGTGATGCAGCATAGCTGTAAAAAGCTGATTAGAAAATATCACCTGAACATCTCTATGTAAAAAAGAAAGATATTTTACCTCAAAAGTTCCTCAGTAGCCACCTCCCATTGTAAAGGATTTCTTAGCAGCATTTTTGTGTGTTTGTCCTGGGACATCTGAAGGGACTAGCATCGTGCACTCTCATATTATTTCACCAATCAGGTAAAGGAAGCTTACTATGAAATCTCATGAGAGTTAAGTCAAATCTCATGAGATCACACGAAGAGTTCATGACCTCAGCACTGCTGATGCTGATTGGCTGCTGTTCATTTCTTCATTTTTTTTATTTTTTTACCTGCAGCTGGGAGCAGCTGAGTATAACTTTTTACACAGAACTTACTCTGCTGAGCTGAGGAAATTGTGAGGTAAAATATCTTCCTTTTTTACATAGAGATGCTCAGGTGATATTTTCCTGTCAGCTTTTTACAGTTATACTGCATCAGTTTCAAGTGATTTAGCATATGAGTATTATGTCCCTTTAAAGCTGATGTACAAATTGTGTCACATAATATTTATTTATATAATTAATAGTTGAAGTTAATTTGACAAGGCCGGAGGGATCCAGCACCGATGCAGACCTGCCTTTGCAAGATGCTGGTAAGTCCATTTACTCATTCATACGTCAATAAAGGTGAATTTTTTTACACATGATAACTTTTAAATGTTCCGTGTACTATGCTTTTTTATGGCTTTACAAAATACAGACAATCACATTTAATTATTAATCATTGATAATTATATATTTTATTTCAATTGCATACTCCATCAAAATTATGAAATTCCTAACTTTGGTTCAGTATCTCTTTAATGCAACATTGTGTCCTTGAACACCAGTAACATGTTATAATATTTGATTTTTTGTTTAAATTTTCAAAAACCTTTATTGAAAATTGTCATCAATACAACATAACATGCGGCCTAGGAACAATATTATGTAGTTACGAACAACCCTTCCAGCTATAATTGTCTGTTTAGGGTCCATATTAGCATACTGTTGTATTGTTACTGAGTTCAAACAGGAATGAGTATTATTGTCCAAAGAGTCCGTGGAGTAGGGCTTATCAAGAGAAGAGACCAATGGCCTCACTCCTCTCTGGCTTACAAAGTTCCTATCAAATATTGCCAGTTGCGTAACTGAAGATAAATTAATTAATACATTTCCAATTCTAGTATACATAACATTATAAACAAACAACTTATACCATACTTTCCTTTAACATTTCCTGCCTGTTTAGCATGAGCTCTTCATATGACAATGGGGGAAGGGGGCGGTTGGGGGTGGGAGGGTGTCGGAAGGCACTTTGCCCTAAGGGGTACCGAGTGGTTCAGGACGTCCCACCTCTCTTGGGTTGTGGGATAGAGACTCCCAATAAAACTGGACTTCCCGAAAGAAGGCCAAGTTGCCGTTCCTATAAAAGGAATACTCTTCCCCTGACAGGAGTTCTGAAGTATAGAGGGTCCACTCCTGAGTTGTGGGAACACAGGCAGATTTCCATTTCCGGGCAATAAGTGCTTTTGCGCTGTTTATGCTAATTTGTAGTAATTTCCATCTGATTTTACAAACTTAGTACTGCTTTTAATTCAGAAGGGCGGTAAGGGGCGTTAATCTAAATGCTGTTCCCATTAATTCCATGAGAAATATTTCTACTCTCTTCCAAAAAGGGGAAATCAAGGGACAATGCCACCATATATGTAACATCATTCCAACGGCCCCACACCCTCTCCAACAGGTGGCGCCCGCTCCCGGATAGATTTGTTTAATTCTTTCGGGCATAAGGTACCAGTGGAATAGGACCTTGTGATTTAATTCTAGGATTCTGGGTAGGGACGAGGATTTGGAAGTGTGAAAGAGGACATTCTGCCACTGCTCTTCTGAAATCCGAGGGGGACGGCAACACAAGGGCAGTATCTAACATTTTTTTTTTGCTATTGATAGGGAACCACGGGGTGAGGAGCCAGATAAGCATAACTTCTTGAAGTGGGTTAATTCTCTACTTAGACTGTCTCTATGGGGTGAAATTTTCAGTAGATGTGTCAGTTGGGCATATTTAAGCCAAGAGGAGAAACTCCCCCCGGCGATGTCTGACATTTGTGAGCGTGCTTTTAGTGTGTGACTGGAGACCAAGTTGACAAACGGGATTGTGTTTTCGGATTGTGTTTTCCAAGCCCCTAGGGTAAGATTTCTCAACTAGCATACCTCCCATAAACTCAGCATTGTATGAGATTAGTGTTATTGGGGAGATGGGAGAGCAAATTCCCTTTGTTTTAGCTCGTATTATGTCCCAGGTCTTAAAGAGGTGGGTGTACAGTTGGGATGTCCTAGCAAGGGGTGGCCTGGCTGAGTGTTTAATCCAGCTAAGGGGGCCTAAATTGGGTGAATTTAAAAGGAAGGAATCAATGGATGCCCATGCTTTGGTATTTGTTCGATCATGCCATTCAATTACTCTCTGCATTACTACAGCCCAATAATATAGCATCACTGAGGGCACCCCCAGTCCTCCTACACCTAGTGGGGACAGAATAACTTTTTTACTAATACGCGGTTTAATGTTACCCCAGATGAATGAATTTAACATCGATTGTATTTGATGAATGTATGTATTTGGTAGATGTATCTGCACCGCCTGCATTACATAGAGTATCCGCGGGAGGGCAGTCATCTTGACCGCTTTTATGCGACCCCACCAAGAGAGCGGTTTAATCTGCCAGGTGTCTAGCTCTCTTTTAAGCCTATGCATAATGGGTATATAATTATGTTTGAATAATTTACTGCTAGTCGGAGTAAGGTAGACGCTGAGGTATTTATTTAATTTTATTGCAATTTAATTTATAAGGGCAGCAATTTCTTAAAGCTTCGAATTGCTTTTTTTTCATGTTGATATTAAGAATCTCTGATTTTTTTGCATTGATAAGAAAGTTAGAGTGGGCACTAAATCTGTCAAACTCCTCTAATAAGTAAGGGATTGAGGTATTCGGAAAAGTTAAGAGAATTAGAACATCATCCGCATAGAGTGTCACTTTATATGTATTGGGGCCTAGTTCGGTTCCCGTGATATTGGAATTGTTTCTAATATGTGAGGCCAGAACCTCCATCGAGATTGCGAAGAGGAGTGGTGACAAGGGGCATCCCTGCCTTGTTCCATTTCCTATCATAAAGCTATCTGAAAGTGTGCCATTGGCTTTAACTCTCGCTGAAGGTTGGGTGTACAGGCTAAGAATTCTATGGGTCATGATATTTCCTATACCAAAGGCGGGCAAGCAGGAATGTAGGAATTTCCAGTCCAGCCGGTCGAAAGCTTTTTCAGCATCAGTCGATATTAAAATTGATATATTGGTATATTCGACCGGCTGGCCTGTTCTACTAATTGAATAACCCTGATGGTGTTATCACGTGCTTCCCTCCTGGGAATGAACCCTGTTTGGTCTACATGAATGATTTGGGGGAGGATTGTGTTTAGGCGCATTGCTAATATTTTTACATAGAGTTTAATATCAGAATTAAGCAGCGAAATGGGTCTATAATATTCTACTTTTTGGGGGTCCCTATCCGCCTTTGGTAAAACGATGATATGGGCTTCTAAGGTACTTTTGGACCATGGTACTGAGTTATCTATTGTTGCGAAAATAGAGGTTAGATGTGGGGCTAATAATTGTCTATATTTTTTGTAATAGATGTTGGTAAACCCGTCGGGTCCTGGAGTTTTGCGCAGGGGGAGAGATTTTATCTTGCGTAGTAATTGGAGCATCCAACGCCTTGGATAACTCTGTAGGGAGGACCGGCAAGCCAGCCTTTGCAATGTACTGTTCCCGTGCTTGCGGGGTTGCCGCCAATGGATGATTCGGTAAATTGTATAGATTACTATAGAACGACCTAAATTGGTCCACAATTTGGTGACTGCTGAAGGCTTGATGCCATGTGGAGTCAGTTAAACTGTGTATGTAAGAGCTAAGTTTATGTTCTTTGAGGGTTTTTGCTAGGGAGGGTCCTACCTTATTGGAGTTGGCTAGATACATTTTTTTAAGGTAGAGTGCCTTTGTTTGCGCCTCTTTATAGATTAGTCTATTTAATTCATTCCTCGCCTGTCTCAATTTATCCGTTATGACTTTATCTTGTGGGGACATTTTATGTTGCATTTCAATGTTACAAATGTTCTGCATCATGGACCTATAGGATTCACGGTACTGTTTCGTCAAGTGTGCTTTGTATTTTATTATTTCACCCCTGATTACACATTTGTGGGCCTCCCATAAGGTGTGCGGTGAAACACCAGGTGTATTATTGAGTTCAAATTATTCTTTTAATATTTCCGCCACTCGCGCAAAGAGCACAGGGTTTTTTAATAAGGATTCATCAAGCCTCCACACATGAGATAGAGGTTTGTCTGACCAATTCAGAGTGGCTGTCACCATGGCATGGTCTGACCAGCTAATAGGCTCTATATCAGTGTCCCTTGCTAGGCTATAAGTTATTTGGTCCGTGAAAATGTAATCTATGCGCGAGTAGCACTTATGTAGGTTAGAGAAAAATGTGTAATTCCGTTGACTCGGATGTTTTGCCTGCCATACATCAATCAAAGTAAGCTTGTGAGTGGTTGCTTTAATATCTTGTAAGGTTTTAAGAGGTACACTACATCAGCCCAGTGAGCAATAGATGCCCGGTTCAAGTGCCACGTTCACATCTCCGGCTACAATTAGGCAGCCTTTTTGGACCTGGAGTATCTTGTTCGTAACTTTTCTGAAACATTGTGCTTGTTTAGAGTTTGGGGCATAAATATTAGCTAAAGTTATAAGTCGGTTATAGAGGAGGCCCGTAAGGATAAGCCATCTGCCTCCAGAGTCTGCTTCCATACTCGATAATTGAAATGGTAGTGACCTATGAAACATAATTCCCACCCCTCCATGTTTACCAGCATGTGACGCAAAATATGCAGTGGGGAAATCTCTATTTGAAAATTTAGGCCATTTTTCTTTTGGAAAGTGAGTCTCCTGCACAAAGACCACATCTGCCTTGGCCTTCTAAAACAGGAGAGAGCAACTGATCTCTTTGTGGGTGAATTCAAGCCCCTTGCATTCTGAGTAACAAATTTGATGGTGCGTATCCCTGCACCATTTTGAAGTGTCAATAAAGTGGGGGAGATGTAGAGTGTAGGGTCTATGATGTCCCTGTGGAGGTTGGGTGTAGGGGTGGCTATACCTTAAAGTAGCGGGAGCCATTTCCTGGAGGTAGGTCATAGTGTAGCTCGTGCGGATCCGACCAGACCCGGTATAGGGAGGAGGGAGGGTAGGTTTCGATGAAGGCAGTTTGAAATAGGTATATCTTGAATGGTAAAACACAAGCATGAACAAAACAACATACATAAAACTTAACCTAAAATCATGAACATGAGACATATTATGCTTCTAACTAAATGGGGGGGTGGTGTAAGTAGCTGCTACGACTTGTGGTAGCAGATCGGCAATAGAATATAAGTTGTGTAGTCCAGGAACTTCTATAAGGGGTAAACTTTCTAACTGTTTAGCAACATTTATGTCAAACATCCGCTATGCGAATAGCACATATAAAATTAGGCATTCTGCATTATACAGCATATAGAGGGAGAAACAAGGCAACAGGTGGTTGCTAAGAGGGTACATATTCTCCCATAAAGGCCACACAGTACTGTGGCACTATGTAAAAATAGCAAATAGCAAATAACAAATGGAGGTTACTTAGCATAAGGTAGTCCTTTTGTTCAGGTAACTGCTCCTTGGCTCACAGGGATCCCTGTGGAGGGTCTGTTCTTCTTTCCATGGTGGACTGGTGTCCATTCTTGTCTTTGCTGTCTTCGTATGCGCTGGTCTTTAGGACCTTACTGTAGTGAAAGGAGGCTGGGCTGCGGGATCTTTAACGATGTGCAGAAGTCTTCCAAGTCCTCTGTTGATCTATATATTGCCGTTGTGTTGTCTTTGATCGCCTTAGGGCAGAAGGGGAAACCCCATATATAGGGAATTCCAAGATCCATGAGGTGTAGAGTAAGATATCTGGTTTCCCGTCGTTTGGTTAGAGTCAACTGACTTAGGTCTGCATAGAATTGGAGAGCACAGCCATTATGTGATATGGGTGATTTCTTCCGTGCCGCTGTGAGGATATTTTCTTTATCTCTGAAGCTTGTGAACTTTATAATTATATCCCTTGGGGGGGCTGTGTCTTTCGGGGGTGGTCTCAGTGCCCTATGGTAGCGGTCAAGTGGATACTCAACTTCATCTGTATTATCCATGAGTTTGTTAAATAGAGTCTGTAAATAGGGAAGGAACTCTGGAGATTTAATGCTCTCAGTGACACCCCTGATTCTGATGTTCTGGCATCTCCCTCTGTTATCCAGGTCCTCCACCTGGTCCTGTAATTTAGTTATTAAGGTTGAGTGGTGTGATAATTGCTGGGACTGGATATCTAGAAGTTTATCTGTATGTTCTGAGTCTTCTTCCAGTTGTGCTATTCTGTTTCCAATTTCACTTATCTCTTTTCTTACTTCGGATAAGCTAGTTTTTATCATAGTGCTGACTTGGGCAATAAAATTATTAAAATCATCTTTGGAAGGTAAGGACTGTAGGTCTGATTTAGTAAGCATTGTCTCTGTTGCACATTCTATTTCTGAGTCTGATGTTAATGAAGGCAGTTTAGCTGAGTTATCAGCTGGTTCTGAGGTTGCTGTTTCCACTGCCTTGAAGAAATTATGTACTGTGTGAGCTGTCAAAGTACTGCCTCTGCAAGATTTTTTTAATTTTCCTGGCAGCGCCATTTTATTTTTTCATACAAGGTAGTTAGACTACAGATCTGTTTATAATTTTGAGGATTGACGGGTGTAGGAGCTGGGAAGTTGCCCCTGCAAAGATGTTATCTTAGTTGAGGTTCACCAGTCTTAGCGTGGTTATATTATTGGGGCCATGAGAGGTTAGCAAGCAAAGGACATAACCCCCTTTATTATATGCATTGTGCGCTCACCTTCCACTCGATGTCCACGTGGTGAAGTGTCTGGAAGTCACTGAACCTACAATACTCATTTACATCTCTGTTAAGAGTTGGGGAGGCCTCTATGTATGCCGCACATCCTGGATGACATCAGCAAAAGTGTGATGCATTTTGTGCGATAGGCTGCATGGAAGCCGCGATATGTTATGCGCCACCATTTACAGCACCGGGACTCCTCTGCTTCTCACCGAGTGCTCCCCTGGCCGACAGTCGGTAAATGCACCGTATTTTGGCTCCTGTCTCACAAATCTTTGGGGCTGATGAAGTACTTAAGCCGACCGTACTTCAGAGCTCTACTTGCTAGCGACCATCTTGGACGCCGGCTAGCTCCGCCCCCCGTTATAATATTTGATTTTAACGTGTACACAACATATTATGTTTTACAGATATGGATGTTAAATGTGCGATGGAGGAGAATGTGGCTCCCTTGGAGTCTGATGGTACGTCAAATATATATAACAACATGTATATAACGTGTATTGTTTCCAAATCATTATATTGAATAAAACTAAAGTCTACAGCTTGGTCCCTTTAAAATATATTATTCCATTAATTTTCAAATACACTACTGCCCCCTTTTTATATCATGCAGCATGAACATAGAAATTATGGATTTATTTGCTAATTTATGTATAAATTATCATGAATGACATCATGATGTCACATGCATCATTGCTATTCATCTAAGTGCTTAGATGCAGACCATCACATTATGTCATCATTGTTCTGAGCTTCTCAGCCACTTCTAAGTATACATAAAACATAATCATGTTGAAATTCATTTATTTAATTTCATGATGTATGATATGTAAAGGGATTTGAAAATGATTTATCTATAGACTGTCCATTTCACTCAGACAAACATTAATATTCCTCTAACCTAAAAAGTTAAAATCTGAATGTGTCTATTGATATTGGGATGACATACATTTAATCCTAATGCAAAAGATATATTTACAAAACATACTCTCTAAAAGTAATGTCAGATAGATACCATTCTATTGTTACTATTTAATATGAACGGTAGTATCTACAGTGTATACTGAATAGTAATTGATTGAACCATCAAGCTTAAAATAATTATGTTTAAGATTACAAAGGCAATCATCTTAATCTATATGGTAATCAGTGATTACCTTGTTTCAAAGGCTATGTTTAGTGGCCATTTATATTTGATCATATTACACACTCCCATATTATCCAATTGGTGGAGTCTCCAAAGTCAATCCACGGGCATGTGTCTAATAGAACTCTATGGCGTTTCAATATCAAATGCATACATGCATACTGATATATTATCAAAAAGAGAAATATCATATTGTAAAATCATAAAGATTAGCACATAATGTTGATTTTGAAAAATATGATTTTTAATGTATTGATCAAACGTTCCATGAAAAATACTAGTGAGCAATCAGAGTTTCAAGGATCAATTACATATTATTATAAATTAGACTTGCTTCAAATCAATCAATTCCTTTAAACATTGTCAATATTGTGACTTTGTATAAATATTTTATGAGAAAAGTAATACAGATTTAAAATGATGGTCAATATTAATTCATTTCAATATAATAATTTATTTTTATATAATATATGTATTTATAAAATTGTATTATATATTTCAGATGGACCTTCCACTTCTGGGTATCACCCTCCTCCCCCCTTGCCGCTATTCCCATCCTGCCCCTTCCCAAAACTAACCCCCTGCCCCCCCTCGCCACTTTCCCTGTCTTGCCCGTCCTGCTCCTGCCCCACCTGCAAAGGCACCAACTGCCTAGGCCCCACCCTCCCCACCTGTGCAGGCTCCACCGGAGCAGAACTAACATGCCCTACCTCGCTACATCCCTCCCCACCAACACATTTACCCTGACCCCCACCTTCCTTGTCCTGGGTGTGGTGTTCTCCTTATTAGAATCATATGCAGAGTCAAACAGCCATGACGTTTCAGGGTACTATGCCCCTTAATCATGTGTTAAGTGTTTGTACAGGTACATCTGTTTAAATAGCTTCACTGGGATTTTAACCCTTACAATCTTATAAAGCACATAGCTTATGCATTAGCACCATCTACTGGTCAAAATGAGGTATAAACAAGTACAAAAATTAAAAACAAACAGCTATGAAGCCTCCAAAATAGATCACATTACAGAACCAACTCATAAATCATTACATATAACTTATATTAGGTTTTTGTAGCAAATATATTTACAAAATGATACATTATAGCAATATCAAACACAAAAATGCAATATTAAATTAATAAAAGACAGCCCAATCAATTTCTCTGTTTAACCCCTTCGGTTCCAGGGTATCCAAGTGGAAGATCCAAATAGTCTCACGTTGTTTAAGAAGGGTATCTCTATTAACCCCTCTTCTGGGGACCCTAATCTGTTCGATAACCTGGAACCTAAGCTGGCTAACATGGTGACCTGCTGCTAAAAAATGATAAGCAACCAGAGCAGTTATTGTCTTACATCTAATGTTGCTCTTGTGTTCTGTTATACGATCACGTATCCTTCTTGAGGACTTTGGCATGTTGGAGAGCTTCTATTTCTCTTTTTTTTTTTTTATTCAAATGTTTTTTTATTTTTCAACATTAAAAGTATACAAACAACAGTACGATCTGAGCGTACTACAGATACAAGTTACATGTTCATACATGGATACAGTATCAAATCACAACCAGTATTAATGTTATAACAGAAATAGCTTCGCAATGCGGATTCCAGCTCTCCCTAACACACAGAGGGGAGCCAACTGGGGGGGGGGGGGGAGGTAAGGATGTAAGTATGGATGAAGGGGGGGAAGGGAGGTTGAGGAGACGACTTAAAGGTTTAATTCACTAAAATATATGAGGATCACCTATATTATGAAAGGGAAAGGGTCAAAAAGAGAAGGCCTTGCCTCCTCCTTTGGGTAAGTAACCTCTATTTAAGCCTCAAAGCTCGGGAGCCACTGGGTATTAAATCTGTCCTTCCAATCTGACCAAATTAATTCAAAAGAGTCTAATTTACCCATAGTGTAGTATATATTTTTTTCCATTGAATAAATATAAGCCATCAAGGAGACTATGTCCGACCAAGCAGGGGGGATGATTCTTTTCCAGGCCCTAGCTATGGAGAGCTTAACAGCAGAAAATAAATAGATGCATAATGTACCTTGGTGTCTGGGTAGTTTGTGTGTACCTATGTGAAAAAGGGCCACCTCAGGTGTCTTGAGGATATGTATTCCCATGCTTGCTAACGTAGCAAAGCTTTGAGTCCATAATGATTGGAGTTTGGGGCAATGCCACCAGATGTGGAGCATATTACCATTGTGGGCGCATTCCCTCCAACAAGCCGCAGAGGCTGCAGGGAAGAGTGCGGCCAACCTAGTTGGTACGTAATACCAATGCATGAGGAGCTTAATGTACGTTTCATATATATTGACGCAATGTAACACCTTTTTTGTAAGTAGGAGTGTACGGTGCCATTCCTCCACTGGGATTGATATGTTCAGCCTCTGTTCCCATTTAAGGATATGAGTAGCCTTGTCTACAGGAGTCGCGCCTTACATGAGAGTGTAGTGTAGTGATAATGGTTTGCCTAATCGACATCCTTGCTGCCACCTGGTCTCCCATAAAGTCAGCTGACGGGAGGAGGAGGGTTTGAAACCCCATCTGGAGAGTAAGCTTATTACTCTAACATATTCAAAGGCCATATAGGATGGGATAGGCATAGGGTTGTCGATGTGGGATAATTCCACATAAGCTCCCTGGGAGGTCAAGGACCATAAATCCGCTACTTTACTAATACCTAACTTAGCCCAGGTGACTGGGTGTGAGTCTGGAAGGCCTGAGAGGAGCCAAGTTAGGGCAGTTATAGAAGAGGGATGAGGAGCTATTTGTTTATAATGACGTATCTGGTCCCAGACTGCAAGGCATTCTTTTATCACTGGGTTTGTTATGCCAAGGAGTCTCCTACATTGAGGAGGTGTCCAAATTAGGTCTCTTAATGACAGATCAAATGGCAGTGACGCCTGTTCTACGCTCCTCCATCTGCTATCGGAGCCAATTACGCCCCACTCGGATATATGTGTAAGCATTGCCGCCTCATAATACCTAGATATGGATGGGGAGGCCACCCCCCCATCCATTCTGGCGTACTGCAAGCATCTATGGGCAACGCAAGGGGGTTTACCCTGCCAAATATATTTGGTGCATGCGCTCTGGAATTGTAGGATGAGGGAGCGAGGGATTCTGAGTGGGAGGCATCTGAATACATATGTGAGTTTAGGGAGGTAACTCATTTTAAAAGCTGCAATACGACCTATCCACGAGACCGTTTTAAAGTTCCACCTCCGGCCTAAAGACTTGAGTTCCGAAAGGAGAGGCTTTTAATTGTCTTCAAGAATCTGGGGAAGGGAGTTAGAAATTTTAACTCCTAAATGAGATATATGAGAATTATTGACTACAAATTTATGTCTATTATGTATATGTTTGGAGATATCTTCCGAAAATCCCTGCAAATAGATTTCTGATTTAGTTTGGTTTAATTTATAGTAAGAGAGAGTGCTAAAAGTCTCCAGCAAGGATAAGAGTTTGGGTATAGTTTGTACTAGTTTAGAGGTGAAGATTGTGGTGTCATCTGCGAATAGTGCCACCTTGTGTGTCGTACCATGTAGTGTAATTCCTACTATGTCTTTATCTTCTCTAATAGCTGCAGCAAGGGGCTCGATGGCCAGAGCAAAAAGCATGGGGGAGAGAGGGCAGCCTTGTCGTGTAACGTTCGAGATGGGGAAAGGTGGTGAACAAAACCCGAGGCCCCTGACCGAGGCCGTGGGGACTGAATACAAGGCTCTTATTGCAAGTATAACTTGCGTTGGGAACTGGAAGGCCTCTAGTACGTTCCATAAATAGTCCCAGCGGACCCAGTCAAAGGCCTTTTCCGCATCAAGAGAAAGCACGGCCAAGGGTTTATTTAATCTCTGAGCCTCACATAGGATGTTTAACAATCTCCTAGTATTATCCGGGCCCTCTCGGCCCAGGATGAAGCCTACTTGGTCTGGGTTAATTAGGGAAGGCAGTAATTTCGCTAACCTATTGGCCAGGATTTTTGCGTAAATTTTAATATCAATATTAATTAATGATATGGGTCTGTAATTAGAGCATAATGTTGGGTCCTTATTAGGCTTGGGGGTAGCAATAATGGAGGCCTCCAGAAATTCCATCCTAAAATTACCCTCCTCCATTGCTAGTTTAAAGAATCTAGTAAGGATAGGCAAAATTTCGTTGCAATATGTTTTGTAAAATATTGCAGTGAAACCAACTGGGCCCAGGGCCTTCAGAGATTTCATATTTTTAATGGCTTGTTTCACTTCTTGACATGTAATTGGGACATCTATACATCCCTTTTGTGCCTCATCGAGGGCAGGGAGTTTCAAAGACTGTAGAAATGGTCCTATCTGTGTGGAAGGTGATTGCGTGAGTCCTGCCTGGTCCCGGATATTATAAAGTGAGGAATAGTAATCACTAAACTGCTGGCCAATTAAGGACGGCAACCTGTATACCTGTTTACCATGTTTAAGTTCATGTATACGCGTAACACCTCTACGTTGTCTGATTTTGTTGGCAAGAATGGTGTCAGCCTTGTTGCCCTTCAAGTACATAAGCTGTTTCAATCTAAAAAGGTTATTCTGTGTCTTCCTGAATTCTATTTGGCATATATGTTTCTTAAGGTCCTTGACCTCCTGGCTTAGGTCAACATTACCTGAGGTGCGTTGTTGTGTTTCTAGTGTATGTAACCTACTATGAGCCTGAGATAGAGTGAGGCCCGCCTGTTTCCTGAGGTGTGCTTGTTTGCGAATAAATAGGCCTCTAGTGGTGGCTTTAAATGCCCCCCAAATTATATCATCTCGGACCTCAGGAGTGTCGTTAATCTGTAGTGTAGTTGTTATTTCGGACCGGAGTTCCTCCCTAAAGGGAATATCAGCTAAGAGGTGGTGAGGTAACCTCCATAAGGGTCTGGTTCTGTTGGTGTTCCTGGATTCTAGATCCATTACGACCTGGTCATGGTCTGACCACGGGCATAAATGGATGTTTGTGGTTCGTACGTAGTCAAATGTCTCAGGGTGACCGAAAAAATAGTCCAGTCTGGAGAATGTAGAGTGAGGGTGAGAAAAGTGAGTAAAATCTCTGTCACGGGGATGCACAGATCTCCAAATGTCAAAATAGTTGAATCTGGTCATGAGCTCTCTAAACCTGCCACTCATGGTGTCTGGTGTAATCACTCGCCTCTGAGAGGAGAGCTTTTTCCTATCTAGTCCACAGTCCAACACCATGTTCATGTCGCCCGCCATAACCACCCTCCCTTGTTTAAATTGTTCAACTTTGTTCAGTATCTTCTTAAGATAATTAGGTTGGGAGGTGTTTGGGAGATAAATCGAAACTAACGTATAGGTAACATGGTCGAGGTTACAAACCACTATGAGATATCTTGCTTGTGGACCCCTAATCACTTGGAGAGTTCAAATGCTACCCTTTTGTGTACCAGAATGGCCACCCCTCTAGCTTTTTTAGAATAAGAGGCTGTCTCGATGACTAGATAGTCTCGGGAGATGGATGTGGGAGGGTTGTTGGAAAGTAAGTGCGTCTCCTGCAGGAAAGCCACATCCACCTTGTGGAAGCGTAAAGATCTAGCTAATAGGCTCCTCTTGCCCACTGTGTTTAGGCCTCTCACGTTATGAGTGAGATATCTGAGTGATGACATTTATGTTTCAATATCTTTAGTGATCCTTGTCAAGAGAACTAATTGGGACAAGGGTGATGAGGGAGGGTAAGGGGTGGGAGGGGAGAATGGATGCGGTGGAAGTAGTCCACCAAAATAGAGCCCTAGTACGGGCTCCTAAATCTGGGGGGGAGCTAACAAGGCCTAGTGAGTAGCCCCACTCTCTGATGGGACATGTCGAGTGAAAAATAACTAAGCTGTATAAGCTATAACTATACTCATAACTTTGAGATAAATAATTGCAACCTTATTTTCAACAGTATCTAAACGGTAAACAATCATTAACGATTGGTAATTAGACCGTAATGTGCGATATTAGTTACAACAGTATGTTAGCACTAAATCTTACTCGTTGGGAACCATGAGAGATATGATTACAACTTTAACTTCAACAGTATCTTAATATTAAACATTCAACAATAATATCTTAACAAATAACAATCGCTAAATGTTGGTGGCAGGACCAAAGCGTGCAACATTATCTGCAACAATATATTAGTGCTAAACCTTACTCGTCTTAGACCATGAAAGGTATAACTGTAGCACCAGCACCAACAGAATCTTAATATTAAACATTTATCAACTGTTGGTGACTAGACCCTAGTGTGCAACATTGATTGCAACAATGTCTTAACTTTAAGTAATCTCTGACTGTTGGTAGCAGGTCCTAAGTGGGTGAGGCTTGAGGCCTCAGGGAGTGATCAGGGGGGACTATGCCTCTGTCGTTTAGGTCTCTGTTCTTTCAGTGTCCATTCAGGTGACGAGACCCTGAGGCGAGAATGAGCTGGCGCCTGAATTCCCGGATCCGGTTGAAGACCCCAATTGGCTAGAAGGGTATTTCCCAAAGAAGGATAAGTAATAATGTGGGTCTGATTGTCCTTTGTCACTATCAATTTAGTGGGGAAGCCCCATCTATACTTGATGTTGGCCCTCCTGAGCTGAGATGTGAGAGGGGCGTACAGTTTTCTCCGTTGCAAAGTATAGGGCGAAAGATCTGGTAGTAACTGAATATCTTTTAAGGGCTCAGGTAGGGAGGGTTGCTGAAAGCCGCCTGCATCAGGCGGTCCTTGAAGGTGAAGTGGTGAAAACAGACTACTACATCCCTTGGTTTATCAGATGACACTGTCCTTGGTCTAAGGGCTCTGTGTGCCCATTTCATGGTGTGTGAAGTGCCCTCTAAGGGGCCCAGAAGTGCCACAAAAAGCGTTTTAAGGAATTCCTGGAGGTCACTCGTCGCCACTGACTCAGGTATGCCTCTGAATCTAACATTGTTTCTCCTGGCCCTGTCCTCCAAATCTGCCAGTTTTAATTCAAGTTGTGTTATTTGATCCGGCATAAGAGAGCAAGCTTGAGTGGTCAGTGGCCAGGTCATCGTGTTGCCGCTCAAGGGTGTCCACTCTATCACCAATTTCAGCTATATTTTTCTTAAAGGGAACCACAACACCTGCTTCAAATGTTCTAAACTAACTTGTTGGAATTGTGCAAAATAAACTAACTATCACTTATTTATGCTGTCTTTTCATATTTTCATTATATTGTAGTAAAAAAGCTTCATAATTTAAAGTTTAATCAGCAGCCTAGCACTTGCTATGTCTGCTGCCATATTGTAATGCACGTCTTCAACATTATTAGGTCACGTGACTCACACGGCACCTTCTATTTCTAACACTGAGGAAGCAGAGTGAGGACTGCAGTTTCTGAGAACGGCTTCAGGCTCTGCTATATTTATAAACAGCAAGAGCAGGGAAGGAAGCAGAGAGGGGGAGGGAGACTCAGGGCTCCCGAGACTGTAAGTAACGTAGATAAATGCAGAAGTATCTGGTTACAATTATATCTGCAGCAGGAGTTTGCTTTCTGTCTCCGGAGCCTTTCTTCCCCTGTGCATTCCTCTGACCTCTCCCCCTCCCACTTCCTTCCCTGCTCTTGGTATTTATGATTATAGCAGTGAAGCCGTTCTTAAAAGACACTGCAGTGATCCCTCTGCTTCCTCAGCCTTAGTAAAAGAAAAAGGTGCCGTTTTAGTCACATGACCCACTGTAGTGGAAAGTACTTCACAATATGGCAGCAGACATAGCATATTTTAGGCTGCAGATCATCATTAAAATTATAAAGCTGTTTTCTGCAACAGACTGCAGTAAGATGAAGACTGCATGCAGAATTGCAGTTAGTTTATTTTGCATAATCAAAGAAAGTTAGTTAAAAACTTTTCAAGCAGGTGTTGTGGTTCCCTTTAAGTTCCGCAGAACTTCGCTGGATTTCAGCCGTGATGGATTTGGTCTGTAACGCCAGCATCTTCTGCAGCGTGTTTTCAGTAATGTAATGGTTAAGGTGGGCAGTAGAATGGGAGCTCGATTGAGAGCCCTCATCTTGTGACTCAGGATCACTTTCCACTCTCCTCTGGGGATTAGGTTCTTTACGGGATTGAGAAAAATGATCAAGAACAGACTTTTGGGACCTAGCAGGGGTCTTGGGGTTTCTTCTTGAAGCATAAGGCATGATAGGGGTGGTCTAAGGGGATAAACAATCCCACTAAGTTGGTCCACCCTGACCACACAAGGCACTGCAAAGGAAATAAAGCAAGTAGGACCTGCACCAAATGTATACCTTTAAGTTATATCATTTATATCTTAATTTGCGAGAGTGGGGTTAAGCATCACCTATTTATATAACATACATTCACAGCATTTTGTTTGATTCTATATAAAACAGAAAAAGAGTTAGTGTCTGCCTATATAGGCTAATTTGTCTCTATGGACCTTAGAGGAAGGGAAAAAGGAAAGTGGCAGTGACCAGCCCAGACTAGCAGGGCCGGAAAGGGGGAGGTGCGAGAAGGTCCACAGCAATAAAGTTGTCTAACTAATATCCTGGCCCTCCTTTTGAGGCGTTGTAAAGAGCTAAGGCATCAAAGTAGATGCTAGAATAGGAGAGAGAATCCCCTAATCTAGATGTCAGGAGAACAGTTGGTGTCGTAGGGTACTAGTTTACACTGTACTAGGTACACTGAAATTGTCTAAGGTGGCAAAGGTAATACAATATATGAGATGGAGAGGTTATCAAAGTACTGTATATTAGGTTTGTGCAAGGAGCAGATTTAAAACACAAACTAATTATGCATATAGAAAAGGAAAAGAGACACTCCACTCTGAGCATAGGCTGCAGAGATACATATGCTGATGCAGCAGCCTAAACACCCTCAAATTTTAAAATATGATCTCCCAGGCTGCAGCACTAATGCAGGCCCGACACAGCAAAACAAGAAATGTTCCAAACCATATGATTTTGGGTATAAGCTGTAGTAGTATGCTGCACTCAGACAAAAGCTCACTGTCAAATTATGAGTGCTGTAAGGAGCCTAAGTAAGCAGGTATGCCCAGATGTAAAGTCAGGCTGCAAAGGGACCGGGTGCTTGGCCCTCAATCCCAAAATTGGCCCTCAATCACAAAATATAAGACCCAGGGAAAGAACTGCAGGGTCTCTGTGGGACTGGGTGAAAGGAAAGAGCCTCCTGCTCTGTGATGATTTGTGAGTGCACAGTCTAGGCCTTAGCTTTGGGAACTACTTGGTGGGCCTTATTGCAGAGGTTGGGCAATCTTAGTGTCTCATCTCTGCCCGTGTTCTGTGAGGTGTGAGCTGTGTGAGGTAAATGCTTACCATCTGATTTAATCCCCTTTACAAAGATGAAGGGATGTCACAGGGGTCTAATCCGCTTTCCAGTTTCCTCAGGGCTTACAATCACAGCTCCGGAGCGGAGCCCCGGCCCTTCCGGAGCTTTAGGCAGGCCTGAATTGTTCAAGTGTGGGGAAGATTGTGCCAGTTAGGCGGTACGTAGGCAGATGGATACCGTCCGGCTGACCCTGGCGATATGTGCTCTACCGAGGTATCACTGGGGTGCTGGAAGTAGTCCCGGTCTTTCTCTTCTAACCTGCGCCACTCCTGGGAGTTAGATGGGGACAAGATGGCGGCTGTTTGCGCCACTTCAGCCCAGGATCTTGATCAGCCGTGCGAGCCGTAGGAGATTGCCCTTGGTTTGCGGTATCAGGTCCTCAGATGTGGGGTTGCGGTATACGCCAGACAGCTCTGTGAGGTCGCCTTCTTAGCCCGGGGAGTAGTCGCCCAGTGATCTCGCAGTCTACCCCGGCCTTGTAAACGGGTCTTCGGCTCTACAGCAGGAACGGCTCCAGAGCGGAGCCCCGACCCTCCGGAGTCACCTGCGAGCACTAGATGTGGGCTTGACTTGTTGCTGGCAGAAGTAAGTTGAATCTTCTAAAAAAGGTGGCCCAGGCCCCGTGCAGGCAAACACGTCGGCTCAAAAGTCCTCAAAACAGTTAAGAAAAACGTATGGTTTTGGTTCAGAATGTATTGTGAGGTACTTAAGAGTTACTTAATCAAAGTAATCTTCTCACTTGTATGTATTTAGTCGGAAAAAAGCACTACTAATTGAAGTTTTTAGACGGAGCTAACAAGAAACGCAGCCACTCAGCTCAGTGGTTAGCTCCGCCCCCCTCTATTTCTCTTTTTTTGCTTATGTTTGGGAGTTTGGTAGTTACTCCTTGAAACTCTGACCAGTAGTTTTGTTGCTGGATAAAAATTTGGATTTTCTGTTGGACTTTTTACTACCTTATCCGTGCACTACCAAGCCTATTTCAAATATGACAAGCGAGGAGGAACCTGCAGGGTCACAAACCTTCACCTATACAGAGTTTGAAGCCTCTAGGATCACAACCCTTGTGAAGGGTTCATGGAACTTCCTTCATACAGCACCTAAACAAGTGGCAAGTAATGATTATGAAAAATTCACTAAGAAACAGTTGGCATATGATCTTCATGCCACTACCTTGGCAGAATATCACTGAGTAAAGAGGATCCCCAGAGGACTTTGCATGAACATCAGACCTACCCTGTTAAAAGACAATCAGGAGTATTGCAAGAAGTTTGAGCAAATTCTTAACAAATGCTCCTTCGACCTGATTGTCTTAACAGTTGAATATCTACAAATTGATCTGGACAACATTAAAACTTCCATATCGAGATTGGAGGAGGAGATTCGCCAGAATGTATCCACAGAAGTTTTTAGACGGAGCTAACAAGAAACGCAGCCACTCAGCTCAGTGGTTAGCTCCGCCCCCCTCTATTTCTCTTTTTTTGCTTATGTTTGGGAGTTTGGTAGTTACTCCTTGAAGCTCTGACCAGTGGTTTTGTTGCTGGATAAAAATTTGGATTTTCTGTTGGACTTTTTACTACCTTATCCGTGCACTACCAAGCCTATTTCAAATATGACAAGCGAGGAGGAACCTGCAGGGTCACAAACCTTCACCTATACAGAGTTTGAAGCCTCTAGGATCACAACCCTTGTGAAGGGTTAACGGAACTTCCTTCATACAGCACCTAAACAAGTGGCAAGTAATGATTATGAAAAATTCACTAAGAAACAGTTGGCATATGATCTTCATGCCACTACCTTGGCAGAATATCACTGAGTAAAGAGGATCCCCAGAGGACTTTGCATGAACATCAGACCTACCCTGTTAAAAGACAATCAGGAGTATTGCAAGAAGTTTGAGCAAATTCTTAACAAATGCTCCTTCGACCTGATTGTCTTAACAGTTGAATATCTACAAATTGATCTGGACAACATTAAAACTTCCATATCGAGATTGGAGGAGGAGATTTGCCAGAATGTATCCACAGAAGAATGGGATAAATTGCTATCTTCCAACAAAGAACTACTCACCGAGATGAGAACAGTAATCGAGGAGAGGAAGAGGTTAAAATTCCAGAGAGACTCTGATGACTATTCCTCCAATCGGGTCTATCATTGGGTATATGATCCAATGGGTAAGGAGCGTAACGTCACTTCCGGTGCAAGGAGGAAGCAGCATCTACGCAACGCAGCAGCTCCGACTCATCTTTGGATTTTTTGCAGGGGGAAGGTTCCAACAGCCCAGGAGAAGGGGGCGGAAGCACCGCGGATGCCAACAAGCATACCAAGGTAACGAAGACCGGCAAACCCTCTACACGCAGGGCGACAAGGGCACGCAACAAGATATAGTTATTAATATATCTAACTGCCCACTTGATATCAGAGAATCTGGGATCCTTCAAAAGGGACTATCTTTTTGCCCATTTAGTGACTAACTTTTTCAATTTGAATAGAGATGTTTACAGATTTTTTCGTAATATTAGATTGAAATTTTGGCATAACAATAGGAACAAGATTGTGACACAGAGCAATGTTATTTCAGGTACTATTGGCTTACAATCTGAGTCTGTCAGTGTTGGTGGTAATAAAATTAACCCTTTGAACATTCAAAACTTGGGGATATTTAATAAAAGTTCTTATTATCCCACGGTCACTGACCATAGTATAGAAACTTTTGAACAACTTGTACTAACTGATTTAAACAAACTGCAATCTAAAATTACTCATCAAAAGCCTAAGGTTAAACCTAATTTGGCTAATTTTACATCTGCTGACCATCTAGCCCTGAAGTCCCTTAAATCTAATGATAAGGTCATATTGAAGCAAGCAGACAAGGGCGGTGCAACTGTTGTATTAAACAAAGCAGATTACAAATCTGAGATTTATCATCAGTTAAATACTGGTAATGTTTATAGGGAGATTCCAGCTAACCCTGTCATTAAGATTAGCAAAGAAATATCAACCACTATTAAATTTGCTTTAAATAATGGCATTATTGATGAAAAAACAGCTAAATATCTCACTGTTAAAGATCCTATCACGCCAGTGTTATATATTTTGCCGAAGATCCATAAGTCCTTGACTGCTCAACCAGGACGTCCCATTGTGGCTGGGACTAATTCTGTTTTCTCAAATGTTTCCATTTTTTTGGACAAATTATTGAGACCCCTGGTGGAGCAGTCAAGTACTTTTATTAAGGATACCAATGATTTTTTGGTCAAACTGAATGATTTGCAACTCCAGACTGATAAATTTATTCTTTTCAGTCTGGATGTTGCAAGTCTTTACACTTCAATTACCCATGAGAGTGGTCTAGGAGCTGTGAAACATGCGTTGTTCACTTCTGGTTTATATTCAAATCCACAGATTTGGTTTATCTTGCAACTGTTGGAGATAATATTATACAATAATTATTTTCTTTTTGAGGATTCTTTTTATTTACAGTTGCAGGGTACAGCCATGGGCTCCAATGTCGCCCCTAATTATGCCAACATTTTTATGAATCTCTTTGAAGAGAAATTTGTGTTTGAAAATGCCCTGTTTCATCAATGTGGCGCCACATTGATGATATTTTTGGGGTATGGCTGGGCGACGTTGGAGCTCTTGTACTGTTTGTTGAAAAGTTGAATAATTCAACTGGCAACATTAAATTCAAATTAACCTATAGTGAATGTTCCATTGATTTTTTGGATGTGACTGTGTTCAAGGATGGATGTAATTTTAAAACAGATATCTTCAGGAAAGATATGGACAGAAACAACTTGTGGGTCTATGCTAGTGCCCATCATCTTTCTTTGATCAGGTCATTACCCAAAAGTCAATTGCTCAGAGTGAAACGTATTGTAGCTGAGGAAACCAAGGTCCCCATTAGATTATCTGAGATGGGTGAGAAATTTGTACAGCGTGGGTATCCTAAGGATTTAATTGTTGACACCATTAACAAGGTGTCTCAATTGGATCGTGATACATTATTGAAACCTACACAATCTGTCAAAAAAAGATTCTAAGAGAATGATTTTTGTGTCTGAATTTTCTAGACAGAGTAATCAGGTTTTGAGGATAATTAAAAGACACTGGGGTATCCTGAAAAGATGCAACTCAGAAGTATTGGAGTTTGACCAAATGCCAATGCCAGCCTACAAGTGTAGTAAAAGCTTGAGAGATTCTTTAATTAGGGCAGACATTGTCTCTGGTAAAACATTGGTACAACAATATATCACTAAGAAAAGTCTAGGCTGTTTTCCTTGTCTTGGGTGCAGTAATTGTAACTCTATAGTAAAAAGTCCTTATTTTTCACATCCACATAGTGGTTATAAATTTTATTATAAGGATTATTTTACATGCACCAGTAGTTATGTTATTTACATGATTAAATGCCCATGTGGGAAGGCCTATATTAGCAAGTCCTCAAGAAGGATACGTGATCGTATAACAGAACACAAAAGCAACATTAGATGTAAGACACTAACTGCTCCGGTTGCTTATCATTTTTTAGCAGCAGGTCACCATGTTAGCCAGCTTCGGTTTCAGGTTATCGAACAGATTAGGGTCCCCAGAAGAGGGGGCAATAGAGAAACCCTTCTTAAACAACGTGAGACTTTTTGGATCTTCCACTTGGATACCCTGGAACCGAAGGGGTTAAACAGAGAAATTGATTAGGCTGTCTTTTATTAATTTAATATTGCATTTTTGTGTTTGATATTGCTATAATGTATCATTTTGTAAATATATTTGCTACAAAAACCTAATATAAGTTATATGTAATGATTTATGAGTTGGTTCTGTAATGTGATCTATTTTGGAGGCTTCATAGCTGTTTGTTTTTAATTTTTGTACTTGTTTATACCTCATTTTGACCAGTAGATGGTGCTAATGCATATAAGCTATGTGCTTTATAAGATTGTAAGGGTTAAAATCCCAGTGAAGCTATTTAAACAGGTGTACCTGTACAAACACTTAACACATGATTAAGGGGCATAGTACCCCAAAACGTCGTGGCTGTTTGACTCTGCATATGAGTCTAATAAAGAATTTATTTTGAATCTGAATGTTTATTTATAACACCTTTCTTTATTTTATGAATTTAGATGTTTCATATTTACATTTTATGAAATTATCATCCTCATTTTTTTTTGCCTAGATGTTGGATATAAATTATGTATATATGCCAATATTTTGTATTTGTTATTACCGCACTTTTCCCAGTGTGTCATAAACCAAAGAAATAAAATTTTGCCAATAGGGTTGTTAGTTTATTTAATATCTTAAAAGGACACTGAACCTAATTTTTTTCTTTCGTGATTCCGATAGAAAGTTGCTTAAAATTGCATTCTCTAATTTATTCCTGTTCTCAATTTTTCTTTGTTCTCTTGCTATCTTTATTTGAAAAAGAAGACATCTAAGCTTTTTTTGGTTCAGCACTCTGGACAGCACATTTTTATTGGTGGATGAATTTATAATTAATTAACAAGGACAGCCCAGGTTGTTCACCAAAAATGATCCGGCATCTAAAGTTACATTCTTGCATTTCAAATAAAGATACCAAGAGAATGAAGAAAATTTGATAATAGGAATAACTTAGAAAGTTGCTTAAAATGTCATGCTCTATCTGAATCACGAAAGAAAAAAATTGGGTTCAGTGTCCCTTTAATGGTTTATCTATGAAGAACATATTTAATGTGTAATTCTTCTTCTCTATAGCATATTTTATTATATTCCTGATTTGTATTTTAATTAGTACAATGTCTCTTTGCTATATTTTAATTATGTTCAGTAATTAATATTAATTTTTAATATTAATTTTTGTTTAGGTTGTGACTCAGCATGGTTAACTCCTCCATCCACATCATGTTATATTTGTTGCCCATTGGCTAAGTTTTTTGTTTTATTTTTATTGTTGTGCCTGTTGCACTATTTCACCTTGTCAGATTTCTAATAAGGGGATATTTTGGCCATTGTTTACCCTTGGCAGCTCCCTGAAAGGACTGTGATGCACTATGTCACCTTGTCAGATGGCTCCAAAAGGACTATGTTGACCTTTGTTTACCCTTATCAACTCCCTGAAAGGACTGTGATGCACTATGTCACCTTGTCAGATGGCTCCAAAGGGGCTATGCTGGCCTTTGTTTACCCTTGTCAACTCCCTGAAAGGACTGTGATGCACTATGTCACCTTGTCAGATGGCTCCAAAGGGGCTATGCTGGCCTTTGTTTACCCTTGTCAACTCCCTGAAAGGATTGTGATACACTATGTCACCTTGTTAGATGGCTCCAAAGGGCTATGTTGGCCTTTGTTTACCCTTGTCAACTCCCTGAAAGGACTGTGATGCACTATGTCACCTTGTCAGATGGCTCCAAATGGGCTATACTGGCATTTGTTTACCCTTGTCAACTACCTAAAAGGACTGTGATGCACTATGTCACCTTGTCAGATGGCTCCAAAGGGGCTGTGTTATCATTCTGAGTTATTTGTCCTATTATCCTATTTATTTATGACCTTTATAAATCATATTTATCATAATAAAAAGTATAATGTAATTAAAAATGTTATATTTCTTCTTTATTTATTAATTTATCAATTCCCCCTGTATTTGTTTGTTAAACTTTGTCTGGTGTCTTTTATATTGTATTGTACTGTACTTTTATCTCTGTACCCATGGACAGCGCTGCGGAATCTGTTGGCGCTTTATAGAATAATAATAATAATTTATTAATATCATTTGTAATAAAAGTTCATTTATGTTGATAATCCTTAAGTGATGCTGACTACAATTCCTAATTTATGGATATGCATTCATGATGTACATTTTAATATTTTTGCTTTGTATATCAGCATACACATATAATATATTTAAAACAGACTATTATCTGAATGTTGGCAGCACATATATTGAAATTTTCCTTACATCTTATTGTAGTAGTATAACATAAGAAATATCTGTGTGTAATGCACACATTTTAGATGATTAATCTCTTTCTAATCTTTTTGATTATTTTTAATTATCAAACAATAACATAATTTATGTAAGAACTTACCTGATAAATTCATTTCTTTCATATTAGCAAGAGTCCATGAGCTAGTGACGTATGGGATATACATTCCTACCAGGAGGGGCAAAGTTTCCCAAACCTTAAAATGCCTATAAATACACCCCTCACCACACCCACAATTCAGTTTAACGAATAGCCAAGAAGTGGGGTGATAAGAAAAAAGTGCGAAAGCATATAAAATAAGGAATTGGAATAATTGTGCTTTATACAAAAAAATCAAAACCACCACAAAAAAGGGCGGGCCTCATGGACTCTTGCTAATATGAAAGAAATGAATTTATCAGGTAAGTTCTTACATAAATTATGTTTTCTTTCATGTAATTAGCAAGAGTCCATGAGCTAGTGACGTATGGGATAATGATTACCCAAGATGTGGATCTTTCCACACAAGAGTCACTAGAGAGGGAGGGATAAAATAAAGACAGCCAATTCCTGCTGAAAATAATCCACACCCAGAATAAAATTTAATGAAAAAACATAAGCAGAAGATTCAAACTGAAACCACTGCCTGAAGTACGTTTCTACCAAAAACTGCTTCAGAAGAAGAAAACACATCAAAATGGTAGAATTTAGTAAAAGTATGCAAAGAGGACCAAGTTGCTGTTTTGCAAATCTGATCAACCGAAGCTTCATTCTTAAACGCCCAGGAAGTAGAAACTGACCTAGTAGAATGAGCTGTAATCCTTTGAGGCGGAGTGTTACCCGACTCAACATAGGCATGATGAAATAAAGATTTCAACCAAGATGCCAAAGAAATGGCAGAAGCTTTCTGGTCTTTTCTAGAACCGGAAAAGATGACAAATAGACTAGAAGTCTTTCGGAAAGACTTAGTAGCTTCAACATAATATTACAAAGCTCTAACAGCATCCAAAGAATGCAAAGATTTCTCCTTAGAATTCATAGGAATAGGACATAATGAAGGAACCACAATTTCTCTACTAATGTTGTTAGAATTCACAACCTTAGGTAAAAAATTCAAAAGAAGTTCGCAGCACCGCCTTATCCTGATGCAAAATCAGAAAAGGAGACTCACAAAAAATAGTAGATAATTCAGAGACTCTTCTGGCAGAAGAGATGGCCAAAAGAAACAAAACTTTCCAAGAAAGTTATATAACGACCAAAGAATGCATGGGTTCAAAAGGAGGAGCTTGAAGAGCCCCCAGAACCAAATTCAAACTCCAAGGAGGAGAAATTGACTTAATGACAAGTTTTATACGAACCAAAGGTTGTACAAAACAATGAATATCAGGAAGATTAGCAATCCTTCTGTGAAAAAGAACAGAAAGAGCAGAGATTTGTCTTACAAGAAACTTGCGGACAAACCTTTATCTAAACCATCCTGAAGAAATATAAGTCTTCCAGACTCTATAATATATCTCTCTAGATACAGATTTACGAACCTGTCACATAGTATCAATCACAGAGTCAGAGAAACCTCTTTGACCAACAATCAAGCGTTCAAACTCCACACCTTAAAACTAAGGTTTTGAGATCCTGATGGAAAAAAGAACCTTGAGACAGAAAGACTGGTCTTAACGGAAGAGTCCACAGCCGGCAAGAGGCCATCCGGACAAGATCCGCATACCAAAACCTGTGAGGCCATGCTGGAGCTACCAGCAGGACAAACAAGCATTCCTTAGAACATTGGAGAATACCCTTGGAAGAAGAACTAGAGGCGGAAAGATATAGGCAGGATGACACTTGTAAGGAAGAGATAATGCATCCACTGCCTCCGCTCGAGGATCCCGGGATCCGGACAGATACCAGGGAAGTTTCTTGTTTAGATGAGAAGCCATCAGATCTATTTCTGGAAGTTCCCACATTTGAACAATCTGAGGAAATACCTCTGGGTGAAGACCATTCGCCCAGGTGCAACGTTTGGCGACTGAGATAATCCGCTTTCCAATTGTCCATACCTGGGATATGAACCGCAGAGATTAGACAGGAGCTGGATTCCGCCCAAACCAAAATTCGAGATACTTCTTTCATAGCCAGAGGACTGTGAGTCCCTCCTTGATGATTGATGTATGCCACAGTTGTGACATTGTTTATCTGAAAACAAATGAACAACTCTCTCTTCAGAAGAGGCCAAAACTGAAGAGCTCTGAAAATTGCACGGAGTTCCAAAATATTGATCGGAAATCTCACCTCCTGAGATTCCCAAACCCCTTGTGCCGTCAGATACCCCCACACAGCTCCCCAACCTGTAAGACTTGTATCTGTTGAGACTATAGTCCAGGTCGGAAGAACAAGAAGCCCCCTGAACTAAACGATGGTGATCTGTCCACCAAGTCAGAGAGTGTCGTATAATCGGTTTAAAGATATTAATTGAGATATCTTTGAGTAATCCCTGCACCATTGGTTCAGCATACAGAGCTGAAGAGGTCGCATGTGAAAATGAGCAAAGGAGATCGCATCTGATGCGGCAGTCCTAAGACCTAAAATTTCCATGCATAAGGCTACCAAAGGGAATGATTGTGACTGAAGGTTTTGACAAGCTGATATCAATGTTAAACTTCTCTTGTCTGACAAGGACAGAGTCATAGACACTGAATCTATCTAGAAACCTAAAAAGGTTACCCTTGTCTGAGGAATCAATGAACTGATTGGTAAATTGATCCTCCAACCATGAACTTGAAGAAACAACACAAGTCGATTCGTATGAGATTCCTTGAAAATGAGAAGACTGAGCAAGTACCCAGATATCGTCCAATAAGGAAATACCAAAACCCTGTTCTCTGATTACAGAAAGAAGGGCACCGAGAACCAAAAAAATTCTTGGAACTGAGGCTAGGCCAAACGGTAGAGCCACAAAACTGGTAATGCTTGTCTAAAAAGAGAATCTCAGACACTAAAAGTGATCTGGATGAATCGGAATATGCAGATACACATCCTGTAAATCTATTGTAGACAAAAAATGCCCTTGCTAAACAGAAGGCAGGATAGTCCTACAGTAACCATCTTGAATGTTGGTATCTTTACATAACGATTCAATATTGATAGATCCGGAACTGGTCTGAAGGAATTGACCTTCTTTGGTACAATGAAGAGATAAAATAAAACCCCAGCCCCTGTTCCAGAACTGGAACTGGCATAATTACTCCAGCCAACTCTAGATCTGAAACACATTTCAGAAATGCTGAGCCTTTGCTGTGTTAACTGGGACACGGGAAAGAAAAAAATCTCTTAGCAGGAGGCCTTAACTGAAGCCAATTCTGTACCTTTCTGAAACAATGTTCTGAAACCAGAGATTGAGAACGGAATTGATCCAAATAACTTTGAAGAAAACGTAATCTGCCCCATACCAGCTGAGCTGGAATAAGGTCCGCACCTTCATGGGTACTTAGGAGCTGGCTATAGGTTTTCTATAAGGTTTGGATATACTCCAAACTGGAAATAGTTTCCAAACTGATACCTTTCCTGAGGATGAAGGATCAGGCTTTTGTTCCTTATCATGAGGAAAGGAACGAAAATGATTATTAGACCTAAATTTACCTTAGATTTTTTATCCTTTGGTAAAAAAGTTCCCTTCCTTCCAGAAACAGTTGAGATAATAATTTATTACCCTGGAAAGAAAGGGAAAGCAAAGTTGACTTAGAAGACATATCAGCATTCCAAGTTTAATCCATAAAGCTTTTCTAGCTAAAATAGCTAGAGACATATACCTGACATCAACTCTAATTATATCAAAAGATGGTATCACCAATAAAATTATTAGCATGTTATAGAATAATAATAATGCTATAAAATTATGATCTGTTACTTGTTGCGCTAAAGCTTCTAACCAAAAAGTTGAGGCTGCAGCAACATCCGCTAAAAATATAGCAGGTCTAAGAAGATTACCTGAACATAAGTAAGCTTTTCTTAGAAAGGATTCAATTTTCCTATTTAAAGGATCCTTAAATGAAGTACTATCTGCCGTAGGAATAGTAGCACATTTAGCAGGAGTAGAGACAGCCCCATAACCTTAGGGATTTTGTCCCCAAAACTCTAATCTGTCAGATGGCACAGGATATAATTGCTTAAACATTTAGAAGGAGTAAAAGAATTACCCAAATTATTCCATTCCCTGGAAATTACTTCAGAAATAGCATCAGGGAGATTAAACACTTCTGGAATAACTACAGGAGATTTAAAAACCTTATTCAAACGTTTAGATTTAGTATCAAGAGGACCAGAATCCTCTATTTCTAATGAAATTAATACTTCTTTAAATAAAGAACGAATAAATTCCATCTTGAACAAATACAAAGATTTATCAGCATCAACCTCTGAGACAGAAACCTCTGAACCAGAAGAACCATTATCAGTATCAGAATGATGATGTTCATTTAAAAATTCATCTGAAAAAAGAGAAGTTTTAAAAGACTTTTATGTAAACTAGAAGGAGAAATAACAGACATAGCCTTCTTAATGGATTTAAAAAATAAAATCTCTTATGTTTATCAGGAACACTCTGAAAATTAGATGTTGACGGAACAGCAACAGGTAATGTAACAGTACTAAAGGAAATTTTATCTGCATTAATAAGTTTGTCATGACATGCAATACAAACAACAGCTGGAGAAACAGATACCAAAAAATATAGCAGATACACTTAGCTTGGTAGCTCCAGCACTAGACAGCGATTTTCCTGTAGTATCTTCTGACTCAGATGCAACGTGAGACATCTTGCAATATGTAAGAGAAAAAACAACATATAAAGCAAAATTGATCAAATTCCTTAAATGACAGTTTCAGGAATGGGAAAAAATGCCAAAGAACAAGCTTCTAGCAACCAGAAGCAAAGAAAAAATAAGACTTAAATAATGTGGAGACAAAAGCGACGCCCTTATTTTTTAGCGCCAAATAAGACGCCCACATTATTTGGCGCCTAAATGCTTTTGGCGCCAAAAATGACGCCACATCCGGAACGCCGACATTTTTGGCGCAAAATAACGTCAAAAAATGACGCAACTTCCAGCGACACGTATGACGCCGGAAACGGAAAAGAATTTTTTGCGCCAAAAAAGTCCGCGCCAAGAATGACGCAATAAAATGAAGCATTTTCAGCCCCCGCGAGCCTAACAGCCCACAGGGAAAAAAGAATCAAATTGAAGGTAAGAAAAAATGATTAATTCAAATGCATTATCCCAAATATGAAACTGACTGTCTGAAAAATAAGGAAAGTTGAACATTCTGAGTCAAGGCAAATAAATGTTTGAATACATATATTTAGAACTTTATAAACAAAGTGCCCAACCATAGCTTAGAGTGTCACAGAAAATAAGATTTACTTACCCCAGGACACTCATCTACATGTTTGTAGAAAGCCAAACCAGTACTGAAACGAGAATCAGCAGAGGTAATGGTATATATAAGAGTATATCGTCGATCTGAAAAGGGAGGTAAGAGATGAATCTCTACGACCGATAACAGAGAACCTATGAAATAGACCCCGTAGAAGGAGATCACTGCATTCAAATAGGCAATACTCTCCTCACATCCCTCTGACATTCACTGCACGCTGAGAGGAAAACCGGGCTCCAACTTGCTGCGGAGCGCATATCAACGTAGAATCTAGCACAAACTTACTTCACCACCTCCATCGGAGGCAAAGTTTGTAAAACTGAATTGTGGGTGTGGTGAGGGGTGTATTTATAGGCATTTTAAGGTTTGGGAAACTTTGCCCCTCCTGGTAGGAATGTATATCCCATATGTCACTAGCTCATGGACTCTTGCTAATTACATGAAAGAAATATTGCTATAGGTAACATATAATGTATATAGTAGCATTATTTCTATGTTAAACCCTGCTGCTTCCTAAATATTTCCTAATCTTCCTATTCTAATTAAATATATATTTTTTACCAACAATGGATTATATTTCACATATTACAGTATTATGTTATCTACCATTACATTATGTGAAACAGTGCATTACATAAAACAAACACGCTTGCTAGTTAATAATATAGCACATGCTAGTTTTTGAAAGAGAAATACATTTGCTATTGACATGCAAAGGTGTTAAATCCATCATTTGATTGGATTACGTTGCTCCGTGATATTGGATGCACCATGTTGCATAAGACGTCACATGCAAAGGTGTTAAATCTGTCATTTGATTGGATTACGTTGCTCTGCAATATTGGATGCGCCATGTTGCGTAAGACGTCACATGCAAAGGTGTTAAATCTGTCATTTGATTGGATTACGTTGCTCCGCGATATTGGATGCGCCATGTTTGCGAATGAGAACACAAGTTTAAAACCATGATTTTCTAGGTTTATGAATTGTGTCAATCATACATTGTTGAAACATAGATGATAAAGAGTAAAGAAATATCTCTTGATGGCTGTCTCGTGAAAGAAACAAATGAAGGCAATGTATTGTTGAGCCCAAATATATTTTAAGGCAAGTGCTAATCCATGAATGTTCCTCGATGAATATACTCAATCTTGTTTAATATGTTTGTCAACAATCTTTGCACATTAACAAATAATTAATGTGTTGTGTTTAATTGTCTACATTGTAAATTCCTAAACATGTGCATTTGAAGTCATTTCTCAATATGCATTCACCTATATCATGATATATATATGAGCTGTATACTTTTTTTTATAGATATGTCCTGATATTTCTTCTTAATGTAAATGTTCAATATCGTGTCATGTATCTATTCCACATTGTTGTTATCCAAATATAGTAATGTGAGTATGAATTTCAAATGTAACTCTAATAGGGACATGAAACCCTAAATGTATCTTTCATTAGTTATGTTGAACATACAATTTTAACCAGGTTTCCTATTATCTTCTATTCTCAAATGAGCTTCTTTCTCTTGGTATAATGTGTTGAAGGAGCATCAATACAGTACTAGTTTTTAAGTGAACACATGGGTGAGGCAATTACAATCAGTAGATATATGCAGATCAAAGCTAATTTAAAATAGCCTAGGACCTTGGTCAATCAGCAGCCTGTCACATATTTCTTCCATACCTCAGAATCAATCCAGGGTGGGGGGGGGAAAGTTTGGACATTCCTGTATGGTTGAGACCGGGCATTGAAAGCTACTATAGGTAGTGTGTGCTTCAAAATTGTCTGAGCTTTCTAAACACTGTAGATAAAGAAATAAAAACAAAAAACAAAAAACGACATAACAAAACCATACTTATGGCCAACAGGGCCAACAAGTGACAATAGTGATCGTACAATGTGGTGGGCTTGTAGGCTAGCCTCTAATCAGTTATCAATGGGTTGAAGGTTTATTGCAGTTACGGTAGCCACCTCACAGTTATAGTCCCAGAAGAGATTGAGAGTCCCCTTTAGTAAGCGTGTTAAAGCGCCCACCTGCCACCCAGAGTAAGATGAGCACTGTAAACAGCCTTAATGTACCTTAGTGGACGATTCACAACAGATATGCAACTCAAGTTGCAGGAGGTATTCAAAGCCTAGATCAGCCAATTGTTCCAAAGCCATAGGAGACAACCAGAAGAGGGTCTGCAAACGTTACCCCACTCCCTCCCTGGACAGAGCCAACGGGTTATGGTATGCATCCGGCAGCCATCTTAGGTGTGATAATTGGAGGGCGCATTCAGCTGCGCTAGGCTTACAGAGGCAGGATGTAAACAGGAATGTATCACCGGCATACTCCGCCATCCCAATTGGTATGTTAAAGGTAGGCATCTTCATGATAGCGGTTTCGTGCAGCAGAGTATCAGCAGGGCACCCTTTAATCGCTGTTTGCATAGCGTATTCAGAAATTTCCTTGGCAGGGTAAATATAGATAATGTCCCGGTACTATGTTTCTCTATCTGCTGGGTAAGAATAGAGTGTTCCAATCGAGTGAATTCCCCAGCCGCTCCATCAGAGCCACATGCATTCTCAGCAAATGAGTACAGAGGGGACAGAGCCTCCTCGTCTTGACATGCCCGTGAGTTGTCGACTGGGTTTGGGATAAGAATGTGCGAGTTGTCAATTATGATATATCCATGTGGGTGATTGCCAGGTGAGTCATGCTGGTTGCATGCTGGTGAGGAGACAATCCAGTCTGCCGGCTCACTGTCTTTAAGATGAGGCTTCGCCGCCGAATGCACCACCTCACATAGTCTTTCACAGCTCATAAGTAGGCGATCCAATACAGGCAGGAAAGCCCCAAGTATCTGCAACGCCACAGTACTCTCCGGTTCCATTGCCCCAAAAAAACCAGCGGGCCTGCAACTAGTACAGTCTATTTTAGTCAAATGCCTTCCAGGGGAGAAAAGATGGAATTGTTTCTATCTGCCTGAGGTTCCCGGACACCGTCACTGTCAAGGGAGATGCAGATGGCATAGATTGATGGCGTACAATATAGATTAGGAGAAAAATTCTTCAGAGCAATAAGAGCTCGCAGCCATCTTCCAGAGCCGCCCACCGGACGTCCGACTGAAGTTTAACAAAAAATATAAACCTGTCTTTTGAAAATAACAGGGTGGGCTGTGGACTCATATCGTAAAAGAAATAAATTTATCAGGTAAGCATACATTTCCTTTTCTTTTACAAGATATGACGAGTCCACGGATTTCATCCTTACTTGTGGGATACAATACCAAAGCTATAGGACACGGATGAAAGGGAGGGACAAGACAGGGACCTAAAAAAAAGGCACCACTGCTTGAAGAACCTTTATCCCAAAAACAGCCCCAGAAGAAGCAAATGTATCAAATTTTTAAAATTTGGAAAAAAGTATGAAGAGGCGACCAAGTTGCAGCCTTGCATATCTGTTCAACAGAAGCCACAGCTCTAGTAGAATGAGACGTAATTCTTTCAGGAGGTTGCTGTCCAGCAGTCTTGTATGCCAAACGAATGATACTCTTCAGCCAAAAAGAAAGAGAGGTAGCCGTAGCTTTCTGACCCCTACGTTTCCCAGCAAAAACCACAAACAAAGAAGATGTTTGATGAAAATCCTTAGTCGCCTGTAAATAAAATTTTAAGGCACGAACTACATCCAAATTATGTAGCAGACGCGCCTTCTTAAAAGAAGGGTTAGGACATAATGAAGGAACAACAATTTCCTGATTAATAGTCTTGTTAGAAACAACCTTAGGAAGAAAACCAGGTTTGGTACGTAACACCACCTTATCAGCATGGAAAATAAGATAAGGTGAATCACATTGTAAAGCCGAAAGCTCAGAAACTCTGCGAGCAGAAGAAATAGCAACCAAAAATAAAACTTTCCAAGATAATAACTTAATATCTATGGAATGCATGGGTTCAAACGGAACCCCTTGAAGAACTTTAAGAACTAAATTCAAACTCCAAGGAGGAGCAATTGGTCTAAATACAGACCTGATTCTAGTCAGAGCCCGACAAAAAGATTGAACATCTGGAATATCTGCCAGACGTTTGTGTAGCAAAATGGACAAAGAAGAAATCTGTCCCTTTAAGGAACTTGCTGACAACCCTTTCTCCAATCCTTCTTGGAGAAAAGATAAAATTCTGGGAATCTTAACTCTACTCCATGAGTAACTCTTGGATTCGCACCAATAGAGATATTTACGCCATATCTTATGGTAAATCTTTCTAGTAACAGGCTTACGTGCCTGGATCAAGGTATCAATAACCGAATCAGAGAACCCCCGCTTAGCTAAAATCAAGCATTCAATCTCCAAGCAGTCAGCTGCAGAGAAACAAAATTCGGATGATGGAAGGGTCCCTGAATGAGAAGGTCCTGCCTCAATAGCAGCATCCACGGCGGCAGAGAGGACATGTCCACCAGATCGGTATACCAAGTCCTGCGAGGCCACGCAGGAGCGATGAGAATCACTGATGCCCTCTCCTGTTTGATCCGAGCAATCACCCGGGCAAGGAGAGCAAACGGTGGAAACACATAAGTTAGTTTGAACGACCAAGGCATCTATCAGTTCGGCCTGTGGATCCCTGGACCTGGATCCGTATCTTGGAAGTTTGTCATTCTGTCGATATGCCATCAGATCCAATTCCGGTCTGGCCCTCCTGAGAATCAGGGTAGCAAAGACCTCCGGGTGAAGTTCCCATTCCCCCAGATGAAATGTTTGTCTGCTCAGAAAATCCGCTTCCCAGTTGTCCACTCCTGGGATGTAAATTGCTGACAGAAAACAAGAGTGAGCCTCCGCCCACCGAATTATCTTGGATACTTCTATCATCGCCAAGGAACTCCTTGTTCCACCCTGATGATTGATGTAAGCCACAGTCGTGATGTTGTCCGACTGAAATCGGATGAACTTGGCCGAGGCCAATTGAGGCCAAGCTTGAAGTGCATTGAATATTGCTCTCAACTCTAGAATATTTATGGGAAGTAGAGACTCCGCTCGAGTCCAAACTCCCTGAGTCTTCAAGGAATTCCAGACTGCCCCCCATCCTAGTAGACTGGTATCCGTTGTCACTATTACCCATGAGGGTCTGCGGAAGCACGTCCCTTGGGACAGATGATCCGGTGACAACCACCAAAGAAGAGAGTCTCTTGTCTCACGATCCAGATCTATCTGAGGAGACAAATTTGCATAATCTCCATTCCACTGTCTGAGCATGCTCAGTTGCAGAGGTCTGAGATGAAAACACGCAAACGGAATGATGTCCATTGCTGCTACCATCAATCCGATTACCTCCATGCACTGAGCCACTGATGGCCGAGGAGTGGACTGAAGGGTTCGGCATGTCTCCAGAATCTTTAACATTCTGACTTCCGTCAAAAAGATTTTCATGGCTACAGAATCTATTAGAGTTCCCAGGAAAGGAACCTTTGTCTGTGAAATTAGTAAACTCTTTTCTAGATTCACCTTCCACCCATGAGTCCTTAGAAAAGACAGAACCATGTTGGTATGAGACTTTGTCAGTTGAAAAGAGGACGCCTGGATTAGAATATCGTCTAGGTAAGGCGCCACTGCAATGCCCTGCGGTCTGAGAACCACTAGCAAAGACCCTAGAACTTTTGTGAAGATCCTGGTAGTCGTGGCCAGCCCGAAGGGAAGAGCCACAAACTGAAAATGTTGGTCCAGGAAGGCAAACCTTAGAAAACGGTGATGATCTCTGTGGATAGGAATGTGAAGATATGCATCCTTTAAGTGCAAGGTAGTCATATATTGACCCTCCTGGACCAATGGAAGAATTGTCCGAATCGTTTCCATCTTACCACAAAAAGATTTGAGTAAAACACCTGCCCCTGGTTCCTGAATTGGAACGGGACAAATTACTCCCATAGTGGAGAGGTCTTTTACACAACGTAAGAACGCCTCTCTTTTTGTCTGGTCTACAGACAATCGTGAAAGAAGAAACCTTCCCCTTGGGGGGAAATTTTTGAATTCCAGTTGATACCCCTGGGACACTATCTCTAGTGTCCAGGGATCCTGAACATCTCTTGTCCAAGCCTGAACAAAGAGAGAAAGTCTCCCCTTACTAGATCCGGTCCCGGATCGGGGGCCGCCCCTTCATGCTGTCTTGAGAGAAGCGGCGGGATTCTTGGGTTGTTTACCCTTGTTCCAAGCCCGATTGGGTCTCCAGACAGGCTTGGACTGTGCGAAGTTCCCTTCCAGTTTTGTGGAAGAGGAAGAAGGGACTCCTTTGAAATTTCGAAAGGAACAAAAATTACTCTGTCTCCTCTGTTTGGACATCTTATCCTGAGGGAGGAGATGACCCTTACCTCACGTAATGTCAGAAATGATCTCTTTCAATTCAGGCTCGAATAGAGTCTTCCCTTTGAAAAGGATAGCCAATAGTTTGGATTTAGAGGATACATCCACAGATTTTAACCATAAGGCTCTGCGTGCCACAATGGCCAAACCTGCATTCTTAGCCACCAACTTGGAGATCTGAAAGGCGGCGTCCGTAAGAAACTAATTGGCCAGCTTAAGGGCCTTAATTCTATCCAATATCTCATCCAAAGGAGTCTCAGTCTTAAGAGACTCTTCTAGGGCATCAAACTAAAAGGCAGCCGCAGTTGTAACTGGTATAATGCAGGCCGTTGGTTGCAATATAAACCCTTGATGAACAAACAGCTTCTTTAGGAGACCCTCCAATTTCTTATCCATAGGGTCTTTGAAAGCACAACTGTCTTCAATAGGAATAGTCGTACGTTTAGCTAGAGTAGAAATGGCCCCCTCCACCTTAGGATTCGTTTGCCAAACATCCCTAACAGTGTCAGGTAAAGGATACATTTTCTTAAATATAGGGGAAGGAGAGAACGGTATACACCCGGTCTTTCCCATTCCTTAGTAATAATTTCCGAAATTCTTTTAGGAATCAGAAAAACATCAGCATAAGTAGGGACCTCCAAATATCTGTCCATCTTACACAATTTCTCTGGAGACACTACAATAGAGTCACAGTCATCCAGGGTTGACAAAACCTCCCGCAACAACAGACAAAGGTGTTCAAGCTTAAATCTGAAGGACAGCACGTTCAAATCTGTCTTGGGTAATGCACTACCTGAGTCAGACAGTTCTTCTGACAAAACCTCCCTACCTCCCCTTTCAGAGTCCTGGGAGGGAAGATCAGAGATCGCCATCAAGGCATCAGAATTTGCATGGACTACCTGGGTCTCTATTCTATTATGTTTACCCTGTAGTACTGGCAACTTAGATAACACCTCTGTAAGGTTTGAGGACATAACTGTAGCCATATCCTGTAGAGTGAATGATGAAAATGTGTTCCTTACACTGTAATGCACTAGTTATACATGAGGGACAAAGTGTAACAGGGGGTTCCACAATGGCATGTAAACACATGAGGCATTGACTAGGTTCATCCATCATAATAAAGTATTGAGTACAGTATCTTTAAGACTCAAAGTACTTATAAAACCGTCTTATTTAAATGACAAATAAATCAGTTTTTTATATTGCAAAGGAGAAGCTCTTAGAGATAAATCTTCCCTCTTACACCGTGTATTATGAATTTGGTATCCACAATAATAAGGCATAAGCTGTCTTTAATACACTATAAAACCGTTTTTTATTTTTTAAAAGCCTCGTCACCCTTGCCGCAGCTCTGCTGCGGCCCCTACCTGCACCTGAGACCGGAACAGAAAATTACCACATACACATCCGGAAGAACAGGCTAGAGGCTGTAGACGATTACACTAACACCAACTGACTGCGCTATGAAAACGCGCAAAGACTAGCTCCGCCCCTCGTGGGCGTAATGTAACGTGCTCCCTGAAACTAAGCAACATCCGCCATTAACCGGAGCAAAAACATAATTTATGTAAGAATTTACCTGATAAATTCATTTCTTTCATATTGGCAAGAGTCCATGAGCTAGTGACGTATGGGATATACTATCCTACCAGGAGGGGCAAAGTTTCCCAAACCTCAAAATGCCTATAAATACACCCAACACACCCACAATTCAGTTTAACAAATAGCCAAGAAGTGGGGTGATAAGGAGCAAAAAGTATCAACAAGGAATTGGAATAATTGTGCTTTATACAAAGAAATCATAACCACCATAAAAAGGGTGGGTCTCATGGACTCTTGCCAATATGAAAGAAATGAATTTATCAGGTAAATTCTTACATAAATTATGTTTTCTTTCATGTAATTGGCAAGAGTCCATGAGCTAGTGACGTATGGGATAGCAAATACCCAAGATGTGGAACTCCACGCAAGAGTCACTAGAGAGGGAGGGATAAAAATAAAGACAGCCAATTCCGCTGAAAAATTAATCCACAACCCAAATCAAAGGTTTTAATCTTTATAATGAAAAAAAATGAAATTATAAGCAGAAGAATCATACTGAAACAGCTGCCTGAAGTACTTTTCTACCAAAAACTGCTTCTGAAGATTTACCCGACTCCAAATAAGCATGATGAATCAAAAGCTTTAACCAAGATGCCAAAGAAATGGCAGAAGCCTTCTGACCTTTCCTAGAACTAGAAAAGATAACAAATAGACTAGAAGTCTTCCTGAAATCTTTAGTAGCTTCAACATAATATTTCAAAGCTCTTACCACATCCAAAGAATGTAAAGATCTCTCCAGAGGATTCTTAAAATTAGGACACAAAGAAGGGACAACAATTTCTCTACTAATGTTGTTGGAGTTCACAACTTTAGGTAAAAATTTAAACTAAGTCCACAAAACCGCCTTATCCTGATGAAAAATCAGAAAAGGAGACTCACAAGAAAGAGCAGATAATTCAGAAACTCTTCTAGCAGAAGAGATGGCCAAAAGGAACAATACTTTCCAAGAAAGTAATTTAATGTCCAGAGAATGCATAGCCTTCAAAACCAAATTAAGACTCCAAGGAGGAGAGATTGATTTAATGACAGGTCTGATATGAACCAAAACCTGAACAAAACAATGAATATCAGGAAGATTAGCTATTTTTCTGTGGAACAGAACAGAAAGAGCAGAGATTTGTCCTTTCAAGGAACTTGCAGACAAACCCTTATCTAAACCATCCTGAAGAAACTGTAAAAGAGAATTTATGAGAAGAGCACCATGAAATGTAAGTCTTCCAAACTCGATAATAAATCTTTCTAGACACAGATTTACGAGCCTGCAACATAGTATTAATCACTGAGTCAGAGAAACCTCTATGACTAAGCACTAAGCGTTCAATCTCCATACCTTCAAATTTAATGATTTAAGATCCTGATGGAAAAACGGGCCTTGAGATAGAAGGTCTGGCCTTAACGGAAGTGGCCAAGGTTGGCAACTTGACATCTGAATAAGATCCGCATACCAAAACCTGTGTGATTATGCTGGAACCACCAGCAGAACAAACTAACGTTCCATTATGATTTTGGAAATCAGTCTTGGAAGAAGTACTAGAGGCGGAAAAATATAAGCAGGTTGATAATTCCAAGGAAGTGTCAACGCATCCACTGCTTCCACCTGAGAATCCCTGGACCTGGACAGATACCTGGGAAATTTCCTGTTTAGATGAGAAGCGATCAGAACTATTTCTGGAAGCCCCACATCTGAACAATCTGAAAAAAAACATCTGGGTGAAGAGACCACTCTCCTGGATGTAAAGTCTGACGACTGAGATAATCCACTTCCCAATTGTCTATACCTAGGATATGAACTGCAGAAATTAGACAGGAGCTGGATTCCGCCCAAGCAAGTATCCAAGATACTTCTTTCATAGCTTGAGGACTGTGAGTCCCACCCTGATTGACATACGCCACGGTTGTGACATGGTCTGTCTAAAAACAAATAAATGGTTCTCTCTTCAGTAGAGGCCAAAACTGAAGAGCTCTGAGAATCGCACGGAGTTCCAAAATATTGATTGGTAATCTCGCCTCTTGAAATTTCCAAACCCCCTGCGCTGTCAGAGATCCCCAGACAGCTCCCCAACCTGAAAGACTCGCATCTGTTGTAATCACAGTCCAGGTTGGATGAACAAAAGAGGCCCCTTGAACTAAACGATGGTGATCTAACCACCAAGTCAGAGATAGTCTAACATTGGGATTTAAGGATATTAATTGTGATATCTTTGTATAATCCCTGCACCATTGGTTCAGCATACAAAGCTGAAGAGGTCTCATGTGAAAACTAGCAAAGGGGATCGCGTCCGATGCTGCAGTCATGAGACCTAAAACCTCCATGCACATAGCTACTGAAGGGAATAATTGAAACTGAAGGTTCCGACAAGCTACAACCAATTTCAGACGTCTCTTGTCTGTTAGAAACAAAGTCATGGATACTGAATCTATTTGGAAACCTAAAAAGGTTACCCTTGTCTGAGGAATCAAATAACTTTTTGGTAAATTGATCCTCCAACCATGTCTTTGAAGAAACAACACTAGTTGATTCGTGTGAGATTCTGCAGAACGTAAAGACTGAGCAAGTACCAAGATATCGTCCAAATAAGGAAACACCGCAATACCCCGCTCTCTGATTACAGAGAGTAGGGCACCGAGAACCTTTGAAAAGATCCTTGGAGCTGTCGCTAGGCCAAAAGGAAGAGCAACAAATTGGTAATGCTTGTCTAGAAAAGAGAATCTCAGGAACTGATAGTGATCTGGATGAATCGGAATATGAAGATATGCATCCTGTAAGTCTATTGCTGAACAAAAGGCAAAATAGTCCTTATAGTCACCATCTTGAATGTTGGTATTCTTACATAACGATTCAAAATTTTTAGATCCAGAACTGGTCTGAAAGAATTCTCCTTCTTTGGGACAATGAACAGATTTAAATAAAACCCCAGACCCCGTTCCTGAAAAGGAACTGGCACAATTACCCCAGATAACTCCAGGTCTGAAACACACTTCAGAAAAGCCTGAGCCTTTACTGGGTTCACTGGAATGTGTGAGAGAAAAACTTCTCACAGGCGGTCTTACTTTGAAACCTATTCTGTACCCCTGAGAGACAATGTTCTGAATCCAATGATTTTGGACTGAATTGATCCAAACATTCTTGAAAAATCTTAGTCTGCCCCCTACCAGCTGAGCTGGAATGAGTGCCGCACCTTCATGCGGACTTGGGGGCTGATTTAGATCTTTTAAATGGCTTGGATTTATTCCAGACTAAAGAAGGCTTCCAATTGGAAACCTTTCCCTTAGAGGAAGGATCATGTTTCTGTTCCTTATTTTGTTGAAAGGAACGAAAATGGTTAGCAGCCTTAAATTTACCCTTAGATTTTTTATCCTGAGGCAAAAAAGCTCCCTTCCCCCCAGTGACAATCAAATCCAACTGAGAACCAAATAATTTATTACCTTGGAAAGAGAGAGATAGCAACGTTGATTTAGAAGTCATATCAGCATTCCAAGATTTAAGCCATAAAGCTTAAAAGCATATCTAAAGGATCTTTAAAAGAAGTACTATCTGCCGTAGGAATAGTAGTACGCTTTGCAAGAGTAGAGATAGCCCCATCAACTTTGGGGATCTTTTCCCAAAATTCCAATCTATCAGTCGACAAAGGATACAGTTTCTTAACCCTTGAAGAAGGAGTAAAAGAAGTACCCAGTCTATTCCATTCCCTAGAAATCACATCTGAAATAGTATCAGGAACTGGAAAAACCTCTGGAATAACTACATGAGGTTTAAAAACCAAATTTAAACGTTTATTAGTTTTAATATCAAGAGGACTAGTCTCCTCCATATCTAATGCAATCAACACCTCTTTTAATAAGGAACGAATATACTCCATTTTAAACAAATATGAAGATTTGTCAGTGTCAATATCTGAGGCAGAATGTTCTGAATCAGATAGATCCTCATCAGAGATAGATAAATCAGAATGTTGTTGGTCATTTAAAATTTCAGCAACCTTATGAGAAGTTTTAAAAGACCTTTTACGTTTATTAGAAGGCGGTATTGACAGAAAGCCTTCTGAATGGAATTAGAAACAAATTCTCTCACATAACAGGAATATCCTGAGCATTAGATGTTGAAGGACCCGCAACAGGTAATGGACTACTACTAATGGAAATATTGTCTGCATGTAAAAGTTTGTCATGACAACTATCACAAACTACAGCCGGAGGAACAGTTACCACAAGTTTACAACAAATGCACTTAGCTTTGGTAGAACCGACATCAGGCATCAAGATTCCAGTAGTAGATTCTGAGACAGGGTCAGTTTGAGACATCTTGCAATATGTAAGAGAAAAAACAACATATAAAGCAAAATGATCAATTTCCTTATATGACAGTTTCAGGAATGGGAAAGAAATGCAAAACAAAATAAGCCTCTGGAAACCAGAAGCAAAAAGAAATGAAGTCTTAAATAATGTCAAAAGTTTGGCGCCAAGTATGACGCCCACAACTGACAAATTATTTTTTGCCGCCAAGAACGTCTGCAACAAACACGAGCGTCAGATGACGCAACTACGTGAAAAAACTAGGTGCCAACTAAGACGCCATAAATGACGAAATTACGTCAACAAACGCAATTCTCGCACCAAAAAAGTCCTGCGCCAAGAATGACGCAATAAATTATAGCATTTTGCGCTCCCGCGAGCCTAACAGCCCGCAATTTAGAAAAGAGAGTCAATTTGAAAACTTCAGGTAAGAATTTTTTTTTTTATATATGCATTTCCCAAATATGAAACTGACAGGCTGCAAAAAGGATATATACTGATAAACCTGAATCATGGCAAATATAAGTACAAACATATATTTATAACTTTAAATATAAAAGTGCCAAACAATAGCTGAGAGTGTCTTAAATAAAGGAAACATACTTACGAAAAGACACTCATCTACATAAAGTAGATAGCCAAACCAGTACTGAAACGAGAATCAGCAGAGGTAATGGTATATAAGAGTATATCATCGATCTGAAAAGGGAGGTAGGAGATGAATCTCTACGACTAGTGAACATAAAAATCTCTACGACTAGCGAACATAAAATTTGGGTTTGCGAATGGCGAATGCGAACTTCCACAACTGTTCGGGAACGGGCGAACCACCATAGACTTCAATAGGCAGGCGAATTTTAAAACCCACAGGGACTCTTTCTGGCCACAATAGTGATGGAAAAGTTGTTTCAAGGGGACTAAAACCTGGACTGTGGCATGCCGGAGGGGGATCCATGGCAAAACTCCCATGGAAAATTACATAGTTGATGCAGAGCCTGGTTTTAATCCATAAAGGGCATAAATCACCTAGCATTCCTAAATTGTTTGGAATAACGTGCTTTAAAACATCAGGTATGATGTTGTATCGATCAGGTAGTGTAAGGGTTACGCCCGCTTCACAGTGACAGACCAAACTCCCCGTTTAAAGGGACAGTCTACACCAGAATTTTTATTGTTTTAAAAGATAGATTACCCATTTCCCAGTTTTGCATAACCAACACATTTATAATATACTTTTAACCTCTGTGATTATCTTGTATCTAAGCCTCTGCAAACTGCCCTTTTTCAGTTCTTTTGACAGACTTGCAGTCTAGCCAATCAGTGCCTGCTCCCAGATAACTTCTCGTGCACGAGCACAGTGTTATCTATATGAAATACGTGAACTAACACCCTCTAGTGGTGAAAAACTGTTAAAATGCAATCTGAAAGAGGTGGGCTTCAAGGTCTAAGAAATTAGCATATGAACCTCCTAGGTTAAGCTTTCAACTAAGAATACCAAGAGAACAAAGCAAAATTGGTGATAAAAGTAAATTGGGAAATTGTTTAAAATTACATGCTCTATCTGAATCATGAAAGTTTATTTTGGCCTAGACTGTCCCTTTAACGCACCGCAAACAACCGCAAACAGTCCATTTGCACAACCGCAAACTCCCCATTTGCACAAAGTTGGATACCAAGCTAGCCATGTCCCGTTCCTTGTCCTCACTGATGTCATTGAAGGTCTCTTCCTCCACCCAGCCACATACAACACCAAGGGTCCCCGAAAGGTGACAATAAGCCCCCTGGGACGCCTGCTGTGTTTGGTCTTCCACCTCCTGAAAGCCACCTTCCTCCTCCGACTCCTCTTCTTCAGACTCCTCTCTCTGCGTTATTATAAGGTGTGTTAAGTAGTTCTATTCTTATCAGTTTAATCCCTGTTACGTCCCCTATCAGGGGACGTGTATATGGCATCGATTTTAGGAACCGGGAGATGGAAAAAGATGCTTGGTCGGACCTCCTACTTCAAATTTGGGGCACTGCGCGTGCAATCTAATGTGCCACCAGATAGGAGTGGTGTGTTAAGTAGTACTATTCCTATCAGTTTAATCCCTGTTATGTGCCTTTTTTTGGTTTGGTTTTTTAAGCCACAGTGCAGCACCAGAGGCCAGAAAAATTAGGCATGTACACATGCCTGAAAAATTAGGTGCTGCTGTAGCAGCGGCCAGAAAAATTGATGTTTGTTTCCCAGGCAGAAAGTGCCCTAAAACATTGCGGCTTGAACCCTAGTTGGTGGCGGATAAGTCACGCAAGTCATCCGGCATTCAGAGATAAAATACAGCAGCGTGTGGACCATTTTTAGCCCAAGGCAGCTCATCTCATCAGGCCTTTTTTAGTCGAACGTATCGCCCACTCTCAGTCCCTTCGGGATCCATCCCTCATTCATCTTAATAAAGGTGAGGTAATCTAGACTTTTTTGACCTAGGCGACTTCTCTTCTCAGTGACAATACCTCCTGCTGCACTGAAGGTCCTTTCTGACAGGACACTTGAAGCAGGGAAGGCCAGAGGTTCTATCGCAAATTGGGATAGCTCAGGCCACAGGTCAAGCCTGCACACCCAGTAGTCAAGGGGTTCATCGCTCCTCAGTGTCGATATCTGCAGTTAAGGCGAGGTAGTCTGCTACCTGTCAGTCGAGTCGTTCTCTGAGGGTGGACCCCGAAGGGCTGTGGCGATGCGTAGGACTTAAAAAGCTCTGCATGTCCTCCATCAACAACACGTCTGTAAAGCGTCCTGTCCTTGCCAGCGTGGTGGTGGGAGGAGGAGGATTACTTTCACCTCTTCCCCTGTTAGATTCCCGTTGTGCTGTGACATCACCCTTATACGCTGTGTAAAGCATACTTATTTATTTTGGAACTGCTGCATCCTTTCCGACTTGCGGTAATTCGGTAACATTTCAGGCACTTTATGCTTATACCGGGGGTCTAGTAGTGGGAACACCCAGTACAGGTCGTTCTCCTTCAGCCTTTTTATACGAGGGTCCCTCAACAGGCATGACAGCATGAAAGACCCCATTTGCACAAGGTTGGATGCCGAGCTACTTATGTCCCGTTCCTCGTCCTCAGTGATCTCACTGAAGGTATGTTCTTCCCCCCAGCCACGTACAACACCACGGGTACAAGATAGGTGACAACGAGCACCCTGGGATGCCTGTTGTGGTTGGTCTTCCTCCTTCTCCTCAAAGCCACATTCCTCCTCTGACTCCTCTTCCTTACAATCCTCTTCCAGCGTTGCCGCAGGTCCAGCAAGCGAAGCTGATAAGGCTGTTTCTGGTGGTGATGGTGACCACAACTCTTCCTCTTCACGCTCATCTACGGCCTGATCCAGCACTCTTCGCAGGGCACGCTCCAAGAAGAAAACAAATGGTATGATGTTGCTGATGGTGCCTTCGGTGCGACTGACTAGGTTTGTCACCTCCTCAAAAGAACGCATGAGCCTACAGGCATTGCTCATGAGCGTCCAGTAACGTGGCAAAAAAATTCCCAGCTCCGCAGAGGCTGTCCTAGCACACCGGTCACACAAATAGTCGTTAACGGCTTTTTCTTGTTGGAGCAGGTGGTCGAACATTAGGAGTGTTGAATTCCAACGTGTCGGGCTGTCGCAAATCAAGCGCCGCACTGGCATGTTGTTTCGCCACTGGATATCTGAAAAGTGCGCCATGGCCGTGTAGGAACGCCTGAAATGGCCACACACTTTCCTGGCCTGCTTCAGGACATCTTGTAAGCCTGGGTACTTATGCACAAAGCGTTGTATGATCAGATTACACACATGTGCCATGCACGGCACATGTGTCAACTTGCCCAAATTCAATGCCGTCACCAAATTTCTTCCGTTGTCACAAACCACTTTGCCGATCTCCAGTTGGTGCAGAGTCAGCCACTGATCCACCTGTGCGTTCAGGGCGGACAGGAGTGCTGGTCCGGTGTGACTCTCTGCTTTCAGGCAAGTCAACCCCAAGACGGCGTGACACTGCCGTATCCGGGATGTGGAATAGTACCTGGGGAGCTGGGGGGGTGCCGTTGATGTGGAGCAAGACGCAGCAGCAGAAGAGGACTCAGCCGAGGAGGTTATGGAAGAGGATGGAGTAGGAGGAGTAGAGGAGGTGGCAGCAGGCCTGCCTGCAAGTCGTGGCGGTGTCACCAACTCCTCTGCAGAGAAACGCATTCCATGCTTGGCAGCCGTCAGCAGGTTTACCCAATACGCAGTGTAGGTGATATACCTGCCCTGACCATGCTTTGCAGACCAGGTATCAGTGGTCAGATGGACCCTTGCCCCAACACTGTGTGCCAGACATGCCATTACTTCCTTTTGCACAATCGAGTACAGGTTGGGGATTGCCTTTTGTGCAAAGAAATTTCGGCCGGGTACCTTCCACTGCGGTGTCCCAATAGCTACAAATTTTTTGAGACTCCACCAGCTTGTATGGTAAAAGCTGGCGGGCTAAGAGTTCAGACAAGCCAGCTGTCAGATGCCGGGCATTGGCTTCTTACGCTCAAACATGTCCTTGACAGACACCCGACTGTGGGCAGATGAGCAGGAACTGCTCAAGGCGAGACACGGAGTGGCGGATGGTTGAGAGGGGGCAAGGAGGACAGCAGTGGTTGACGTGGCTGAAGATGCTGGACCAGGAGGAGGATGGCGGCTTTGAGTTTGTGTGCTGCTTGTACTCATGTGTTGATCCCATAGGCGTTTGTGATGTGTGATCATGTGCCTTCGCAAAGCAGTTGTACCTAGGTGGGTGTTGGACTTCCCATGACTCAGTTTCTTTTGGTACAGGTTGCAAATGGCATCGCTGTTGTCAGAGGCAGACACACAAAAAAAATGCCACACTGCTGAGCTCTGCAATGACGGCATTCTGGTGGTGGCAACAGCATGCGTTGATTGGCGTGCTGTCTGGCTGACCCGGGTGCCGATGCATGCTGTCTGACTGTGCCACTAGCTCCTTGCGACGACCTCCCCCTGCTTCCAACTCGTCTCCTCCTCTCTGTCTCCCCATCTGAACTTTCCCCCTCTTCTTCTTCTCTTCTAGCGGGCACCCACGTGACATCCACGGACACATCGTCATCATCAACCTCTTCACTTGTATCTGACAACTCAGCAAAGGAAGCAGCAGCGGGTACAACATCATCATCATCACACCGTACGTCCATGTGTGTAATGCTGCCTGACTGAGACATATCCCTGTTATCTACATCCTCTGGCAATAATGGTTGCGCATCACTATCACTCATTTCTTCCAACTGATGTGTAAATAACTCCTCTGACAGATCAAGTGAAGCGGCTGTGGTGCTAGTGTTAGTGGCAGGCGGGCGAGTGGTAACTTGAGAGGTGCCCGAAGATAAGCTGGAGGAGGATGGTGCGTCAAGGTTCCGAGCGGAAGCTGTAGATTTGGTGTCCTGTGTTAGCCAGTCAACTATGTCCTCTGTTCGAGGTCGGGGTACGTGGCCTCTGAACACTGGGCATTATTCTAGGGCCAAAGGGAATTACAGCACCACGACGGCCCCTGCGGGGTGGCCTGCCTCTGCCAGTCTTTTTTTCTGATTAGTGGTACTATGCGTGCAAGCTACTGTGACAACAGATATGAGTGGCACTGTGCACTGGCAGAATTTGGCAGAGTAGACGCTGTAGGCCTGACACGCTTGCAGACAACTAACTGCTATTCAATCTATTACAGTCAAATTTTTTTTTTTTTTTAAATACACACTACTGTTACACCAGATATGAGTTGCACTGGGGTGACACTGTGCCCTGGCAGGCAGGAACTGAAACGCACACGTGTGAAGGAAACTGACTGCTATTATTTAACACAGTCAAAAAAGTGTTTTTTTTAAATGTACAATACTATTACACCAGATATGAGTGCTGGCACTGGGCAAGTGGGCACAGTATACGCTGTGAGCCTGACACACACGCTGGCAGGCAGGCAACTGCAATTAGATTACACAGGAAAAAAAAAAAGCAGACTGATGTTCTAGGCCTAAAAAGGGCTTTTTGGGGTGCTGTCCTTACAGCAGAGATCAGATGAGTCCTTCAGGACTGTAGTGGACACTGAATACACTAGCCTAGCTATCGATTTCCCTATTAAATCAGCAGCAGCTACACTGTCCCTCCTCTAACTAAGAATGCAGCTTCCAAATGAATCTGAAATGGATGCTGTCCAGGAGGTAGGAGGGTCTGGGAGGGAGGTTCTGCTGCCGATTGGCTGGAATGTGTCTGCTGACTGTGAGGTACAGGGTCAAAGTATTACTCAATGATGACGAATAGGGGGCGAATGCAAACAAGCTATGTTCGCTGGGAACTATTCGCCGGCGAACTATTCGCGACATCACTATCTACGACCGATAACAGAGAACCTATGAAATAGATCCCCGTTATGATGACCATTGTATTCAATAGGTAATACTCCCTTCACATCCCTCTATCATTCACTGCACTCAGAGGAACCGGGCTTCAAAAAAGCTGAGAAGCGCATATCAACGTAGAAATCTAGCACAAACTTACTTCACCACCTCCATAGGAGGCAAAGTTTGTAAAAACTGAATTGTGGGTGTGGTGGGGGTGTATTTATAGGAATTTTGAGGTTTGGGAAACTTTGCCCCTCTTGGTAGGATTGTATATCCCATACGTCACTAGCTCATGGACTCTTGCCAATTATACGAAAGAAAAGTACTCGTATGCACTCCGGAATAAACAGATAATAACGTACTGTTTACTGATAAGTCTTGTGTCTCAAAACCGTCTTTTATTTAGCCTCATAACATATAGGCCCCACACAACTCCCTAGCGCTTCAAGGCAAACACGCCTGAATGTCCAGCAGGCCTATACACAATATTCCCGTTTCTCTCATAATAAACTTTATTCAGAGCACTTGGTGTCTTTATGACATATTGCGTATGTATACCAGCGCTTCTTGGTCATCAGTCTCTAGAATGTCTGGTTCTGTCACTGCTGTATTTACATACCAATCCCCAGAATAAGGAAAATACAGTCCATCTGATTCAGTTTTCTTCCCCAGAAAAAGTAAGAACTGCACTTACCTTTATGCTGAGTCTTCACAGTGTCAAGAGGTGCCCTTTCATATCCTCCTGAGGTCCTATGAAGCAGAAAAAGTCTTAGTTAAGATTTTCTAAGACTTTGTACAGTAACGCAGCACAATTCTGGGAGGCACAGTGGAGACAAAAATCCACCAGTTCGCACAGTCTAAAAAGACCACTTGAAGCTGCTCTGTAAGAAAATAGTACACTTTGGCCCCATTTAAAAACAAAAAATTCTTGATTGAAGAATCTAAACTAAACACCTCACTTTACCTCTTCCTATCACTAACACAGGCAAAGAGAATGACTGGAGGGGAGGGAAGGGAGGGGCTATATATGCAGCTCTGCTGTGGAGCTCTTTGCCACTTCCTGCTGACCAGGAGGCGATATCCCACAAGGATGAAATCCGTGGACTCGTCATATCTTGTAAAAGAAAAAAGGCCATGTGCCCTTCCATATACCCCAGATATCGAGTGAAAACATCGTAAAACCACTGCACTCCCTCAGGCCAGTGATATAAATAACAATGACAGCCCTTAAGCAGAACCGCAACTCCCAGCATCTAGCCCCCCTTGAATAAGCCTCAAAGATATTTTTTACATACATTGGCAATCAAAATAAAGGGATTCCAGGTACACCATTTTCTTACATATAGTGCATACTGCTTACCCCTCCCCATATAGGGAAAAATGTCAACCTGTTCTGATGCATCAAGTCTCCAAGACTTTCTTACACTACCTTCAGCTGCTGTGGGAACCATCATGGATCTTAGATAACATTTGCTAAGATCATCAACATCAGGGCAGAAAATAAGATGGCTCCACTCCTCTTGGGAAGTAATATACTGACTATTTCTCCCTGAGAAAAAACAATTTATGCTTACCTGATAAATTTATTTCTCTTGTGGTGTATCCAGTCAACGGATCATCCTTTACTTGTGGGATATTCTCCTTCCCAACAGGAAGTTGCAAGAGGATCACCCACAGCAGAGCTGCTATATAGCTCCTCCCCTAACTGCCATATCCAGTCATTCGACCGAAGCTAGCTGAGAAAGGAGAAACCATAGGGGGTGCAGTGGTGACTGTAGTTTAAAATTTAGACCTGCCTTAAAAGGACAGGGCGGACCGTGGACTGGATACACCACAAGAGAAATAAATTTATCAGGTAAGCATAAATTATGTTTTCTCTTGTTAGGTGTATCCAGTCCACGGATCATCCATTACTTGTGGGATACCAATACCAAAGCTAAAGTACACGGATGAAGGGAGGGACAAGGCAGGTACTTAAACGGAAGGGACCACTGCCTGTAGAACCTTTCTCCCAAAAATAGCCTCCGAAGAAGCAAAAAGTATCAAATTTGTAAAATTTTGAAAAGGAATGAAGCGAAGACCAAGTCGCCGCTTTGCAAATCTGTTCAACAGAAGCCTCATTTTTAAAGGCCCAGGTGGAAGCCACAGCTCTAGTAGAATGAGCTGTAATCCTTTCAGGGGGTTGCTGTCCAGCAGTCTCATAGGCTAAGCGTATTACGCTCCGAAGCCAAAAAGAAAGAGGTTGCCGAAGCCTTTTGACCTCTCCTCTGTCCAGAGTAAACAACAAACAGGGAAGATGTTTGACGAAAATCTTTAGTCGCTTGTAAGTAAAACTTTAAAGCACGGACTACGTCCAAATTATGTAAAAGACGTTCCTTCTTTGAAGAAGGATTAGGACACAATGATGGAACAATCTCTTGATTGATATTCTTGTTGGAAACTACCTTAGGTAAAAACCCAGGTTTTGTACTCAGAACTACTTTATCTGTATGGAAAATCAGATAAGGAGAATCACATTGTAAAGCTGATAACTCAGAGACTCTACGAGCCGAGGAAATAGCCATCAAAAACAGAACTTTCCAAGATAAAAGTTTAATATCAATGGAATGAAGGGGTTCAAACGGAACTCCTTGAAGAACCTTAAGAACCAAGTTTAAGCTCCATGGAGGAGCAACAGGTTTAAACACAGGCTTAATTCTAAACAAAGCCTGACAAAATGCCTGGACGTCTGGAACCTCTGCCAGACGCTTGTGCAAAAGGATAGACAGAGCAGAAATCTGTCCCTTTAAAAAACTAGCTGATAATCCTTTATCCAAACCCTCTTGGAGAAAGGACAATATCCTAGGAATCCTAACCTTACTCCATGAGTAATTCTTGGATTCACACCAATGAATATATTTGCGCCATATCTTATGGTAGATTTTCCTGGTTACAGGCTTTCGTGCCTGTATTAAGGTATCAATGACTGATTTTATCAAGGCGTGGCTTCTCCGAGTCAAGCGTTCAATCTCCAGGCAGTCAGTCTCAGAGAAATTAGATTTGGATGATTGAAAGGACCTTGTAGTAGAAGGTCTTGTCTCAGAGGCAGAGGCCAAGGTGGAAAGGATGACATGTCCACCAGGTCTGCATACCAGGTCCTGCGTGGCCACGCAGGCGCGATCAAGATCACCGATGCTCTCTCCTGTTTGATTTTGGCAATCAGTCGAGGGAGCAGAGGAAACGGTGGAAACACATAAGCCAGGTTGAAGAACCACGGTGCTGCTAGAGCATCTATCAGCGTCGCTTCTGGGTCCCTGGACCTGGATCCGTAACAAGGAAGTTTGGCGTTCTGGCGAGACGCCATGAGATCCAATTCTGGTGTGCCCCAACGATGAACCAATTGAGCAAACACCTCCGGATGGAGTTCCCACTCCCCCGGATGAAAAGTCTGACGACTTAGAAAATCCGCCTCCCAGTTCTCTACACCTGGGATATGGATCGCTGATAGATGGCAAGAGTGAGTCTCTGCCCAGCGAATTATCTTGGAGACTTCTAACATCGCTAGGGAGCTCCTGTTCCCCCCTTGATGGTTGATGTAAGCCACAGTCGTGATGTTGTCCGACTGAAATCTGATGAACCTCAGGGTTGCTAACTGAGGCCAAGCTAGAAGAGCATTGAATATTGCTCTTAACTCCAGAATATTTATTGGGAGGAGTTTCTCCTCCTGAGTCCACGATCCCTGAGCCTTCAGGGAATTCCAGACTGCACCCCAACCTAGAAGGCTGGCATCTGTTACAATTGTCCAATCTGGCCTGCGAAAGGTCATACCTTTGGACAGATGGACCCGAGATAGCCACCAGAGAAGAGAATCTCTGGTCTCTTGAACCAGATTTAGCAGAGGGGACAAATCTGTGTAATCCCCATTCCACTGACTGAGCATGCATAATTGCAGCGGTCAGATGTAGGCGCGCAAATGGCACTATGTCCATCGCCGCTACCATTAAGCCGATCACTTCCATGCACTGAGCCACCGAAGGGCGCGGAATGTAGTGAAGAACACGGCAGGAATTTAGAAGCTTTGATAACCTGGACTCCGTCAGGTAAATTTTCATTTCTACAGAATCTATCAGAGTCCCTAGGAAGGAAACCCTTGTGAGGGGTGATAGAGAACTCTTTCCCTCGTTCACTTTACACCCATGCGACCTCAGAAATGCCAACACTATGTCCGTATGAGATTTGGCAATTTGGAAGTTTGACGCCTGTATCAGGATGTCTAGATAAGGGGCCACTGCTATGCCCCGTGGTCTTAGGACCGCCAGAAGAGACCCCAGAACCTTTGTAAAAATTCTTGGGGCTGTAGCTAACCCGAAGGGAAGAGCCACAAACTGGTAATGCCTGTCTAGAAAGGCAAACCTTAGGAACCGATGATGATCTTTGTGAATCGGTATGTGAAGGTAAGCATCCTTCAAATCCACTGTGGTCATGTACTGACCCTCCTGGATCATAGGTAGGATTGTCTGAATAGTTTCCATTTTGAACGATGGAACTCTGAGGAATTTGTTTAAGATCTTTAGATCCAAAATTGGTCTGAAGGTTCCCTCTTTTTTGGGAACCACAGATTTGAATAGAATCCCTGTCCTTGTTCCATCTGTGAAACTGGATGGATCACTCCCATTATTAGGAGGTCTTGCACACAGCGTAAGAATGCCTCTTTCTTTATCTGGTTTACAGATAATCTCAAAAGGTGAAATCTCCCTTGTGGGGGGGAAGCTTTGAAGTCCAGAAGATATCCCTGAGATATGATCTCCAATGCCCAGGGATCCTGAACATCTCTTGCCCACTATAGTACAGTTTGTGACTACACTTGCTGAGTAAGCAGGTTAGTCACCCAAAAAAAAGAGATGCTTATATACACTGGGATAATATTTTAAGTTATGAATTGTAGATTACTGTGACTTGAGGAACAAGAATATTTCTGTGTATTAAAAATTAACTTTTATTAGTATCTTTTAAAAAGACAGCTTTTGTGGATGATAGTGCTGCCCTCGAAAATTAAAAACACTCACTGTGTTAGGTGAATCAACAGCATTTGCTCATTATGTTAGAAAATTGTAACTGATCTTAGTATAGCTTTTAGCAATAGATTTCAAATGAGCAGTGTACTAAAGAGTCATACTATATCAAAGAATCCTCTTTGGCATATATTGGCTCTTTAATAGTATCCAAATTATTGTGCTCATATATATAGAAATCTATATGTTATTGATAGATATATGCTTAAGCTCAAAAAATTCCTGCTTGTGATATGACAATCTAAAGCTTCTGATATGTCTAGGTACAACCAATCTATTGTGTACCTCTGGAGGTGACAGCCTATAAATAACCAATGAAACTTTAATTTCTATTTCAGATAGTTGGTTTTAACACCACACTGTGGTGGATAAATCATAAAATAGTGTGATAACAAGATATAATATATTTTATTTGTAGCTGATCTCTCCGTAAATAACACTGGTTATGGTGATAAATGGCACAGTTTACTGCTTGATGAGTGATACCTAGAGTGATATTCTTAATACTGCCGGGTGTTCAAAGAGTAGCCTTCTCAAATATATATGAGTTAATCAGTTTTTTGTTACAAATCGTAATCTATTATATTGCAAGCTTATAAAATTGTTACTGCTCACTAGATTGTATTGTTCCACCAAGTAAAGGGCTAGTGAATTATTACTGGTAATATAAGGTTTATAAAATATATAGAACGTTGTGTAACTGGATTAAGTCTAAGCTCTAGTTAGAGGCTAGTTCTTTGTTACGTATGTGTTAGCTGGTGCTAACTGATGTTAGTATTATAATAACTCCTAAGGCTGTAACATAAATCAGCGTGAGAGAAAAAAACCTCTCTATTTCTCAATAACAAACACCAAACCGAAGCTAGATTGTTTGTGCTATGTTTAGCTAAATTCAGTTAAAGTATTGAGCGTGAACTCATATCTGGCATTAGCGCCTATTCAGAGCTAAAGCGGCTAAGTCTTATGCTAATATTATAAGTAAAGCATGCCGATATTTCTATATTTTAACAACAAGTGAGGCTGATTAAAAGTAAAGGAGACCCCCTGGTGCGGCGTTTCACTAACGCTTCCTCAGAGGGGTTGAAGAGAGAAAGTCTGCCCCCTACTAGATCCGTTGCCGGATAGGGGGCTGTTCCTTCATGCTGTCTTAGAGGCAGCAGCAGGCTTTCTGGCCTGCTTGCCTTTGCTCCAGGCCTGGTTAGATTTCCAGGCCGGCTTGGATTGCGCAAAAGTTCCCCCTTGTTTTGTAGCAGAGGAAATTGATGCTGCACCTGGCCTTGAAGTTTCGAAAGGCACGAAAATTAGACTGTTTGGCCCTTGATTTGGCCCTGTCCTGAGGAAGGGTATGACCCTTACCTCCAGTAATGTCAGCAATAATTTCCTTCAAACCAGGCCCGAATAGGGTCTGCCCCTTGAAGGGAATGTTAAGTAATTTAGACTTTGAAGTCACGTCAGCTGACCAAGATTTAAGCCATAGCGCCCTACGCGCCTGGATGGCGAATCCAGAATTCTTAGCCGTTAGTTTAGTCAAATGAACAATGGCATCAGAAACAAAAGAATTAGCTAGCTTAAGTGTTCTAAGCTTGTCAAGTATTTCAGTCAATGGAGTAGCTGTCTGAAAGGCCTCTTCCAGAGACTCAAACCAGAACGCCGCAGCAGCAGTGACAGGAGCAATGCATGCAAGGGGCTGCAGGATAAAACCTTGTTGAATAAACATTTTCTTAAGGTAACCTAATTTTTTTATCCATTGGATCTGAAAAAGCACAACTGTCCTCGACAGGGATAGTGGTACGCTTTGCTAAAGTAGAAACTGCTCCCTCCACCTTAGGGACCGTCTGCCATAAGTCCCGTGTGGTGGAGTCTATTGAAAAAAAATATTCTAAAAATAGGAGGGGGGGAAAACGGCACACCGGGTCTGTCCCACTCCTTAGTAATAATTTCTGTAAACCTTTTAGGTATTGGAAAAACGTCAGTACACACCGGCACCGCGTAGTATTTATCCAGTCTACACAATTTCTCTGGCACTGCAATTGTGTCACAGTCATTCAGAGCAGCTAAAACCTCTCCAAGCAACACCCGGAAGTTCTCAAGATTAAATTTAAAAGTAGACATATCTGAATCAGGTTTCCCCGAGTCAGAGACGTCACCCACAGACTGAAGCTCTTCCTCAGCTTCTGCATATTGTGACGCAGTATCAGACATGGGCCTTAAAACATCTGCGCGCTCTATATTACGTCTAACCCCAGAGCTATCGCGCTTTCCTCTGAATTCAGGCAGCCTGGCTAATACCGCTGACAGGGTATTATCCATGATTGCCGCCATGTCCTGCAAAGTAATCGCTATGGGCGTCTTTGATGTACTTGGCGCCATTTTAGCGTGAGTCCCTTGAGCGGGAGTCAAAGGGTCCGACACGTGGGGAGAGTTAGTCGGCATAACTTTCCCCTCGTCAGAATCCTCTGGTGATAATTCTTTTAAAGATAACAGCTGATCTTTATTGTTTAAAGTGAAATCAATACATTTAGTACACATTCTCCTATGGGGTTCCACCATGGCTTTTAAACATAATGAACAAGGAGTTTCCTCTATGTCAGACATGTTTATACAGACTAGCAATGAGACTAGCAAGCTTGGAAAACACTTTAAATCAAGTTAACAAGCAATATAAAAAAAAACGTTATTGTGCCTTTAAGAGAAACAAATTTTGCCAAAATTTGAAATAACAGTGAAAAAAGGCAGTTAAACTAACGAAATTTTTACAGTGTATGTAACAAGTTAGCAGAGCATTGCACCCACTTGCAAATGGATGATTAACCCCTTAATACAAAAAAACAGATTAACAAAACGAAAAAACATAATTTATGTAAGAACTTACCTGTTAAATTAATTTCTTTCATATTAGCAAGAGTCCATGAGCTAGTGACGTATGGGATATACATTCCTACCAGGAGGGGCAAAGTTTCCCAAACCTCAAAATGCCTACAAATACACCCCTCACCACACCCACAATTCAGTTTAACGAATAGCCAAGAAGTGGGGTGATAAGAAAGGAGCGAAAGCATCAAAATAAGGAATTGGAATAATTGTGCTTTATACAAAAAAATCATAACCACCACAAAAACATAATTTATGTAAGAACTTACCTGATAAATTCATTTCTTTCATATTAGCAAGAGTCCATGAGCTAGTGACGTATGGGATATACATTCCTACCAGGAGGGGCAAAGTTTCCCAAACCTCAAAATGCCTATAAATACACCCCTCACCACACCCACAATTCAGTTTAACGAATAGCCAAGAAGTGGGGTGATAAAAAAGTGCGAAAGCATATAAAATAAGGAATTGGAATAATTGTGCTTTATACAAAATCATAACCACCACAAAAAAAGGGCGGGCCTCATGGACTCTTGCTAATATGAAAGAAATGAATTTATCAGGTAAGTTCTTACATAAATTATGTTTTCTTTCATGTAATTAGCAAGAGTCCATGAGCTAGTGACGTATGGGATAATGACTACCCAAGATGTGGATCTTTCCACACAAGAGTCACTAGAGAGGGAGGGATAAAATAAAGACAGCCAATTCCTGCTGAAAATAATCCACACCCAAAATAAAGTTTAACGAAAAACATAAGCAGAAGATTCAAACTGAAACCGCTGCCTGAAGTACTTTTCTACCAAAAACTGCTTCAGAAGAAGAAAATACATCAAAATGGTAGAATTTAGTAAAAGTATGCAAAGAGGACCAAGTTGCTGCTTTGCAGATCTGGTCAACCGAAGCTTCATTCCTAAACGCCCAGGAAGTAGATACTGACCTAGTAGAATGAGCTGTAATTCTCTGAGGCGGAATTTTACCCGACTCAACATAAGCAAGATGAATTAAAGATTTCAACCAAGATGCCAAAGAAATGGCAGAAGCTTTCTGGCCTTTCCTAGAACCGGAAAAGATAACAAATAGACTAGAAGTCTTACGGAAAGATTTCGTAGCTTCAACATAATATTTCAAAGCTCTAACAACATCCAAAGAATGCAACGATTTCTCCTTAGAATTCTTAGGATTAGGACATAATGAAGGAACCACAATTTCTCTACTAATGTTGTTGGAATTCACAACTTTAGGTAAAAATTCAAAAGAAGTTCGCAACACCGCCTTATCCTGATGAAAAATCAGAAAAGGAGACTCACAAGAAAGAGCAGATAATTCAGAAACTCTTCTAGCAGAAGAGATGGCCAAAAGGAACAAAACTTTCCAAGAAAGTAATTTAATGTCCAATGAATGCATAGGTTCAAACGGAGGAGCTTGAAGAGCTCCCAGAACCAAATTCAAACTCCAAGGAGGAGAAATTGACTTAATGACAGGTTTTATACGAACCAAAGCTTGTACAAAACAATGAATATCAGGAAGAATAGCAATCTTTCTGTGAAAAAGAACAGAAAGAGCAGAGATTTGTCCTTTCAAAGAACTTGCGGACAAACCCTTATCTAAACCATCCTGAAGAAACTGTAAAATTCTCGGTATTCTAAAAGAATGCCAAGAAAAATGATGAGAAAGACACCAAGAAATATAAGTCTTCCAGACTCTATAATATATCTCTCGAGATACAGATTTACGAGCCTGTAACATAGTATTAATCACGGAGTCAGAGAAACCTCTTTGACCAAGAATCAAGCGTTCAATCTCCATACCTTTAAATTTAAGGATTTCAGATCCTGATGGAAAAAAGGACCTTGTGATAGAAGGTCTGGTCTTAACGGAAGAGTCCACGGTTGGCAAGAGGCCATCCGGACAAGATCCGCATACCAAAACCTGTGAGGCCATGCTGGAGCTACCAGCAGAACAAACGAGCATTCCTTCAGAATCTTGGAGATCACTCTTGGAAGAAGAACTAGAGGCGGAAAGATATAGGCAGGATGATACTTCCAAGGAAGTGATAATGCATCCACTGCCTCCGCCTGAGGATCCCGGGATCTGGACAGATACCTGGGAAGTTTCTTGTTTAGATGGGACGCCATCAGATCTATTTCTGGAAGTTCCCACATTTGAACAATCTGAAGAAATACCTCTGGGTGAAGAGACCATTCGCCCGGATGCAACATTTGGCGACTTAGATAATCCGCTTCCCAATTGTCTACACCTGGGATATGAACCGCAGAGATTAGACAGGAGCTGGATTCCGCCCAAACCAAAATTCGAGATACTTCTTTCATAGCCAGAGGACTGTGAGTCCCTCCTTGATGATTGATGTATGCCACAGTTGTGACATTGTCTGTCTGAAAACAAATGAACGATTCTCTCTTCAGAAGAGGCCAAAACTGAAGAGCTCTGAAAATTGCACGGAGTTCCAAGATATTGATAGGTAATCTCACCTCCTGAGATTCCCAAACTCCCTGTGCCGTCAGAGATCCCCACACAGCTCCCCAACCCGTGAGACTTGCATCTGTTGAAATTACAGTCCAGGTCGGAAGCACAAAAGAAGCCCCCTGAATTAAACGATGGTGATCTGTCCACCATGTTAGAGAGTGCCGAACAATCGGTTTTAAAGATATTGTTTGAGATATCTTCGTGTAATCCTTGCACCATTGCTTCAGCATACAGAGCTGAAGAGGTCGCATGTGAAAACGAGCAAAGGGGATCGCGTCCGATGCAGCAGTCATAAGACCTAGAATTTCCATGCATAAGGCTACCGAAGGGAATGATTGTGACTGAAGGTTTCGACAAGCTGCAATCAATTTTAGACGTCTCTTGTCTGTTAAAGACAGAGTCATGGACACTGAATCCATCTGGAAACCCAGAAAGGTTACCCTTGTCTGAGGAATCAAAGAACTTTTTGGTAAATTGATCCTCCAACCATGATCTTGAAGAAACAACACAAGTCGATTCGTATGAGATTCTGCTAAATGTAAAGACTGAGCAAGTACCAAGATATCGTCCAAATAAGGAAATACCACAATACCCTGTTCTCTGATTACAGACAGAAGGGCACCGAGAACCTTTGTAAAAATTCTTGGAGCTGTAGCTAGGCCAAACGGCAGAGCCACAAACTGGTAATGCTTGTCCAGAAAAGAGAATCTCAGGAACTGAAAATGATCTGGATGAATCGGAATATGCAGATATGCATCCTGTAAATCTATTGTGGACATATAATTCCCTTGCAGAACAAAAGGCAAGATAGTCCTTATAGTTACCATTTTGAACGTTGGTATCCTTACATAACGATTCAATATTTTTAGATCCAGAACTGGTCTGAAGGAATTCTCCTTCTTTGGTACAATGAAGAGATTTGAATAAAACCCCATCCCCTGTTCCTGAACTGGAACTGGCATAATTACTCCAGTCAACTCTAGATCTGAAACACATTTCAGAAATGCTTGAGCTTTTACTGGATTTACTGGGACACGGATAGAAAAATCTCTTTGCAGGAGGTCTTATCTTGAAACCAATTCTGTACCCTTCTGAAACAATGTTCTGAATCCAAAGATTGTGAACAGAATTGATCCAAATTTCCTTGAAAAAACGTAACCTGCCCCCTACCAGCTGAGCTGGAATGAGGGCCGCACCTTCATGTGGACTTAGAAGCAGGCTTTGCCTTTCTAGCTGGCTTGGATTTATTCCAGACTGGAGATGGTTTCCAAACTGAAACTGCTCCTGAGGATGAAGGATCAGGCTTTTGTTCTTTGTTGAAACGAAAGGAACGAAAACGATTATTAGCTCTACTTTTACCTTTAGATTTTTTATCCTGTGGTAAAAAAGTTCCTTTCCCACCAGTAACAGTTGAAATGATGGAATCCAACTGAGAACCAAATAATTTGTTACCCTGGAAAGAAATAGAAAGTAAAGTTGATTTAGAAGCCATATCAGCATTCCAAGTTTTAAGCCATAAAGCTCTTCTAGCTAAAATAGCTAGAGACATAAACCTGACATCAACTCTGATAATATCAAAAATGGCATCACAGATAAAATTATTAGCATGCTGAACAAGAATAATAATGTCATGAGAATCACGATGTGTTACTTGTTGCGCTAAAGTTTCCAACCAAAAAGTTGAAGCTGCAGCAACATCAGCCAAAGATATAGCAGGTCTAAGAAGATTACCTGAACACAGATAAGCTTTTCTTAGAAAGGACTCAATTTTCCTATCTAGAGGATCCTTAAACGAAGTACCATCTGACGTAGGAATAGTAGTACGTTTAGCAAGGGTAGAAATAGCCCCATCAACTTTAGGGATTTTGTCCCAAAATTCTAATCTGTCAGACGGCACAGGATATAAATGCTTAAAACGTTTAGAAGGAGTAAATGAATTACCCAATTTATCCCATTCTTTGGAAATTACTGCAGAAATAGCATTAGGAACAGGAAAAACTTCTGGAATAACCACAGGAGCTTTAAATACCTTATCTAAACGTTTAGAATTAGTATCAAGAGGACTAGAATCCTCTATTTCTAAAGCAATTAGAACTTCTTTAAGTAAAGAACGAATAAATTCCATTTTAAATAAATATGAAGATTTATCAGCATCAACCTCAGAGACAGAATCCTCTGAACCAGAGGAGTCATCAGAATCAGAATGATGATGTTCATTTAAAAATTCATCTGTAGGGAGAGAAGTTTTAAAAGATTTTTTACGTTTACTAGAAGGAGAAATAACAGACATAGCCTTCTTTATGGATTCAGAAACAAAATCTCTTATATTATCAGGAACATTCTGCACCTTAGATGTTGAGGGAACTGCAACAGGCAATGGTACTTTACTAAAGGAAATATTATCTGCTTTAACAAGTTTGTCATGACAATCAATACAAACAACAGCTGGAGAAATAGCTACCAAAAGTTTACAGCAGATACACTTAGCTTTGGTAGATTCAGCACTTGACAGCGATTTTCCTGTAGTATCTTCTGGCTCAGATGCAACGTGAGACATCTTGCAATATGTAAGAGAAAAAACAACATATAAAGCAAAATTGATCAAATTCCTTAAATGACAGTTTCAGGAATGGGAAAGAATGCCAAAGAACAAGCTTCTAGCAACCAGAAGCAATAAAAAATGAGACTTAAATAATGTGGAGACAAAAGCGACGCCCATATTTTTTCGCGCCAAATAAGACGCCCACATTATTTGGCGCCTAAATGCTTTTTGGCGCCAAAAATGACGCCACATCCGGAACGCCGACATTTTTGGCGCGAAATAACGTCAAAGAATGACGCAACTTCCGGCGACACGTATGACGCCGGAAACGGAAATAGAATTTTTGCGCCAAAAAAGTCCGCGCCAAGAATGACGCAATAAAATGAAGCATTTTCAGCCCCCGCGAGCCTAACAGCCCACAGGGAAAAAGTCAAATTTTAAGGTAAGAAAAAATGGTCAAATCAAAATGCATTATCCCAAATATGAAACTGACTGTCTGAAAATAAGGAAAGTTGAACATTCTGAGTCAAGGCAAATAAATGTTTGAATACATATATTTAGAACTTTATAAACAAAGTGCCCAACCATAGCTTGGAGTGTCACAGAAAATAAGACTTACTTACCCCAGGACACTCATCTACATATAGCAGATAGCCAAACCAGTACTGAAACGAGAATCAGCAGAGGTAATGGTATATATAAGAGTATATCGTCGATCTGAAAAGGGAGGTAAGAGATGAATCTCTACGACCGATAACAGAGAACCTATGAAATAGACCCCTTAGAAGGAGATCACTGCATTCAAATAGGCAATACTCTCCTCACATCCCTCTGACATTCACTGCACGCTGAGAGGAAAACCGGGCTCCAACTTGCTGCGGAGCGCATATCAACGTAGAATCTAGCACAAACTTACTTCACCACCTCCATCGGAGGCAAAGTTTGTAAAACTGAATTGTGGGTGTGGTGAGGGGTGTATTTATAGGCATTTTGAGGTTTGGGAAACTTTGCCCCTCCTGGTAGGAATGTATATCCCATACGTCACTAGCTCATGGACTCTTGCTAATTACATGAAAGAAAAAGGGTGGGCCTCATGGACTCTTGCTAATATGAAAGAAATTAATTTATCAGGTAAGTTCTTACATAAATTATGTTTTCTTTCATGTAATTAGCAAGAGTCCATGAGCTAGTGACGTATGGGATAATAAATACCCAAGATGTGGAACTTCCACGCAAGAGTCACTAGAGAGGGAGGGATAAAATAAAGACAGCCAATTCCGCTGAAAATTAATAATAATCCACAACCCAAAACAAAAGTTTTAATCTCAATAATGAAAAAAACTGAAATTATAAGCAGAAGAATCAAACTGAAACAGCTGCCTGAAGTACTTTTCTACCAAAAACTGCTTCAGAAGAAGAAAACACATCAAAATGGTAGAATTTAGTAAAAGTATGCAAAGAAGACCAAGTTGCTCCTTTGCAAATCTGATCAACAGAAGCTTCATTCCTAAACGCCCAGGAAGTAGAAACTGACCTAGTAGAATGAGACGTAATTCTTTGAGGTGGGGATTTACCCGACTCTACATAAGCATGATGAATCAAAGACTTTAACCAAGACGCCAAAGAAATGGCGGAGGCCTTCTGACCTTTTCTGGACCCAGAAAAGATAACAAATAGACTAGAAGTCTTTTTAAAATCTTTAGTAGCTTCAACATAATATTTCAAAGCTCTTACTACATGCAAAGAATGTAAAGATCTCTCCTTTGAATTCTTAGGATTGGGACACAATGAAGGAACCACAATTTCTCTACTAATGTTGTTAGAATTCACAACCTTAGGTAAAAATTTAAATGAAGTCCGCAACACTGCCTTATCCTGATGAAAAATCAGAAAAGGAGATTCACAAGAAAGAGCAGATAACTCAGAAACTCTTCTAGCAGATGAGATGGCCAAAAGGAACAGAACTTTCCAAGAAAGTAATTTAATGTCCAAAGAATGCATAGGTTCAAACGGAGGAGCTTGTAAAACCCTCAGAACCAAATTAAGACTCCAAGGAGAGATTGACTTAATGACAGGTTTGATACGAACCAAAGCCTGTACAAAACAATGAATATCAGGAAGATTAGCAATCTTTCTGTGAAAAAGAACAGAAAGAGCAGAGATTTGTCCTTTCAAAGAACTTGCAGACAAACCTTTATCCAAACCATCCTGAAGAAACTGTAAAATTCTAGGAATTCTGAAAGAATGCCAGGAGAATTTATGAGAAGAACATCAAGAAATGTAAGTCTTCCAGACTCGATAATAAATCTTTCTAGACACAGATTTACGAGCCTGTAACATAGTATTAATTATGGAGTCAGAGAAACCTCTATGACTAAGAATCAAGCGTTCAATTTCCATACCTTCAAATTTAATGATTTGAGATCCTGATGGAAAAAAGGGCCTTGAGATAGAAGGTCTGGTCTTAACGGAAGAGTCCAAGGTTGGCAACTGGCCATCCGAATGAGATCCGCATACCAAAACCTGTGAGGCCATGCTGGAGCCACCAGCAGCACAAACGAACGTTCCATTAGAATTTTGGAAATCACCTTTGGAAGAAGAACTAGAGGCGGAAAGATATAGGCAGCATGATAATTCCAAGGAAGCAACAACGCGTCCACGGCCTCCGCCTGAGGGTCCCTGGATCTGGACAGATACCTGGGAAGTTTCTTGTTTAGATGAGAGGCCATCAGATCTATTTCTGGAAGTCCCCAGATTTGAACAATCTGAAGAAATACCTCTGGGTGAGGGACCATTCGCCCGGATGTAACGTCTGGCGACTGAGATAATCCGCTTCCCAATTGTCTACACCTGGGATGTGAACCGCAGAGATTAGACAGGAGCTGGATTCCGCCCATACAAGTATCCGAGATACTTCTTTCATAGCCTGAGGACTGTGAGTCCCACCTTGATGATTGACATATGCCACGGTTGTGACATTGTCTGAAAACAAATAAACGATTCTCTCTTCAGAAGAGGCCAAAACTGAAGAGCTCTGAAAATCGCACGGAGTTCCAAAATGTTGATTGGTAATCTCGCCTCCTGAGATTCCCAAACCCCCTGCGCTGTCAGAGATCCCCATACAGCTCCCCAACCTGACAGACTCTCATCTGTTGAGATCACAGTCCAGGTTGGACGAACAAAAGAAGCCCCTTGGACTAAACGATGGTGATCTATCCACCACGTCAGAGAGTGTCGTACATTGGGATTTAAGGATATTAATTGTGATATCTTTGTATAATCCCTGCACCACTGGTTCAGCATACAAAGCTGAAGAGGTCGCATGTGAAAACGAGCAAAAGGGATCGCGCGTCCGATGCAGCAGTCATGAGACCTAGAATTTCCTTGCACAAAGCTACCGAAGGGAATGATTGAGACTGAAGGTTTCGACAGGCTGAAACCAATTTCAGACGTCTCTTTTCTGTTAGAGACAAGGTCATGGACACTGAATCTATTTGAAAACCCAAAAAGGTTACCTTTGTCTGAGGAATCAACGAACTCTTTGGTAAATTGATCCTCCAACCATGTCTTTGAAGAAACAACACAAGTTGATTTGTGTGAGATTCTGCAGAATGTAAAGACTGAGCAAGTACCAAGATATCGTCCAAATAAGGAAATACCGCAATACCCTGTTCTCTGATTACAGAGAGAAGGGCACCGAGAACCTTTGAAAAGATCCTTGGAGCTGTTGCTAGGCCAAATGGAAGGGCCACAAACTGGTAATGCTTGTCTAGAAAAGAGAATCTCAGAAACTGAAAGTGATCTGGATGAATCGGAATATGAAGATATGCATCCTGTAAATCTATTGTGGACATATAATGCCCTTGCTGAACAAAAGGCAGAATAGTCCTTATAGTTACCATTTTAAATGTTGGTATTCTTACATAACGATTCAATATCTTTAGATCCAGAACTGGTCTGAAGGAATTCTCCTTCTTTGGTACAATGAATAGATTTGAGTAAAACCCCAGACCCTGTTCCAGAACTGGAACTGGCACAATTACTCCAGCCAACTCTAGATCTGAAACACATTTCAGAAATGCCTGAGCCTTCACTGGGTTTATTGGAATGCGAGAGAGAAAAAATCTCCTTGCAGGCGGCCTTACCTTGAAACCTATTCTGTACCCTTGTGAAACAATGTTCTGAATCCAAAGACTGTGAATCGAATTGATCCAAATGTCTTTGAAAAATCGTAACCTGCCCCCTACCAGCTGTGCTGGAATGAGGGCCGCACCTTCATGTGGACTTTGGAGCTGGTTTTGACTTTCTAAAAGGCTTGGTTTTATTCCAGATTGGAGAAGGTTTCCAGACAGAAACCGTTCCTTTAGGGGAAGGGTCAGGCTTCTGTTCCTTATTCTGACTAAAGGAACGAAAACGATTAGCAGCCCTGTATTCACCTTTAGATTTTTTGTCCTGAGGTAAAAAAGTTCCTTTCCCCCCAGTAACAGTTGAAATAATAGAATCCAACTGGGAACCAAATAATTTATTACCTTGGAAAGAAAGAGAAAGCAAAGTTGACTTAGAAGACATATCTGCATTCCAAGTTTTAAGCCATAAAGCTCTTCTAGCTAAAATAGCTAAAGACATATACCTGACATCAACTCTAATTATATCAAAGATGGCATCACAAATAAAGTTATTAGCATGTTGAAGGTGTTTAACAATGCTATGAGCATTATGGTCTGATACTTGTTGTGCTAAAGCCTCCAACCAAAAAGTGGAAGCGGCAGCAACATCAGCCAAAGAAATAGCAGGCCTAAGAAGATTACCTGAACATAAATAAGCTTTCCTTAGAAAGGATTCAATCTTCCTATCTAAAGGATCCTTAAAGGAAGTACTATCTGCCGTAGGAATAGTAGTACGTTTAGCAAGAGTAGAGATAGCCCCATCAACTTTAGGGATTTTGTCCCAAAACTCTAATCTGTCAGATGGCACAGGATACAATTTCTTAAACCTTTGAGAAGGAGTAAATGAAGTACCCATATTATTCCATTCCCTAGAAATTACTTCAGAAATAGCATCAGGGACAGGAAAAACTTCTGGAATAATCATAGGAGGTTTAAAAACCGAATTTAAACGCTTAGTAGATTTAGTATCAAGAGGACTAGATTCCTCCATCTCTAAAGCGATTAAAACTTCTTTAAGTAAAGAGCGAATAAATTCCATCTTAAATAAATATGAAGATTTATCAGTGTCAATATCTGAGACAGAAGCCTCTGAACCAGAAAAATCCTCATCAGAAACAGACAAATCAGAATGATGACGGTCATTTAAAATTTCATCTGAAAAATTAGAAGTTTTAAAAGACCTTTTACGTTTACTGGAAGGAGGAATAACAGACAGACTTCCTAATGGATTTAGAAACAAAATCTCTTATATTAACAGGAACATCCTGAGTATTAGATGTTGAGGGAACAGCAACAGGTAATGGTATATTACTAATGGAAATACTATCTGCATTAGCAAGCTTATCATGACATTCATCACAAACTACAGCCGGAGGAACAGTTACCACAAGTTTACAACAAATGCACTTAACTTTGGTAGAACCAGCATCAGGCAGCGTCTTTCCAGAAGTAGATTCTGATCCAGGGTCAATCTGAGACATCTTGCAATATGTAATAGAAAAAACAACATATAAAGCAAAATTATCAATTCCTTAAATGACAGTTTCAGGAATGGGAAAGAATGCCAATGAATAAGCCTCTAGTAACCAGAAGCAATGAAAAAATGAGACTGAAATAATGTGAAAAAAAGGTGGAGACAAGAATGACGCCCACATTTTTTAGCGCCAAAAAAGACGCCCACATTATTGGCGCCTTAAATTTTTTGGCGCCAAGAATGACGCCACATCTGGTAACGCCGACATTTTTGGCGCAAAACGTCAAAAAAATGACGCAATCACGAACAACTTTTGCGCTGACTTTTTTGGCGCAAATTTTTTTTTTTCAATTTCCGCCGTCATACTTGACGCCGGAAATGACAAAAAAAATTTTTGTGCCAAAAAAGTCTGCGCCAAGAATGACGCAATAAATTGAAGCATTTTCAACCCCCGCGAGCCTAACAACCCACAGGGAAAAAAAGTCAATTTGAAAACAATTTTTAAGGTAAGAAATAATTGATTATTCATATGCATTAACCCAAATAATGAAACTGACTTGTCTGAAATAAGGAATATTGATCATCCTGAATCAAGGCAAATAAGTTTAAAGACATATATTTAGAACTTTATATAAAAGTGCCCAACCATAGCTTAGAGTGTCACAAAAAAATAAGACTTACTTACCCCAGGACACTCATCTACATATAGTAGATAGCCAAACCAGTACTGAAACGAGAATCAGTAGAGGTAATGGTATATAAGAGTATATCGTCGATCTGAAAAGGGAGGTAAGAGATGAATCTCTACGACCGATAACAGAGAACCTATGAAATAGATCCCGTAGAAGGAGACCATTGAATTCAAATAGGCAATACTCTCTTCACATCCCTATGACATTCACTGCACTCAGAGAGGAAAACCGGGCTCCAGCCTGCTGCGAAGCGCATATCAATGTAGAATCTAGCACAAACTTACTTCACCACCTCCACGGGAGGCAAAGTTTGTAAAACTGAATTGTGGGTGTGGTGAGGGGTGTGTATTTATAGGCATTTTGAGGTTTGGGAAACTTTGCCCCTCCTGGTAGGAATGTATATCCCATACGTCACTAGCTCATGGACTCTTGCTAATTACATGAAAGAAATGTTTTTTAAACAGTCATAACAACTGCCACAGCTCCTACTTTTGAAGCCTTTTGATCCCTTCAGAGATGTCCTATAGCATGCAGGGGACTGCTGAGGGAAGCTGAATGTCACAGTTTGTAATTTTAACTGCACCAACTGTAACTTTTATACTATAACAGTGGAAAGCCTAAGGAAACTGTTTCTAGGCAAAAATAAAGCCAGCCATGTGGAAAAAACTAGGCCCCAATAAGTTTTATCACCAAAGCATATATAAAAACGATTAAACATGCCAGCAAACGTTTTATATTGCACATTAATCAGAGTATATACCTCTGATAGCAAGCCTGATACTAGTCGCTATTAAATCACTGTATTTAGGCTTTAACTTACATTAATCCGGTATCAGCAGCATTTTCTAGCAAATTCCATCCCTAGAAAAACTTAACTGCACATACCTTATTGCAGGATACCCTGCACGCCATTCTCCCTCTGAAGTTACCTCACTCCTCAGACATATGTGAGAATAGCAGTGGATCTTAGTTACTTCTGCTAAGATCATAGAAAAACGCAGGCAGATTCTTCTTCTAAATGCTGCCTGAGATAAAATAGTACACTCCGGTACCATTTAAAAACAATAAACTTTTGATTGAAGAAAAAACTAACTATATTTTACCACTTTCCTCTTACTACCTCCAGCTATGTTGAGAGCTTGCAAGAGAATGACTGGATATGGCAGTTAGGGGAGGAGCTATATAGCAGCTCTGCTGTGGGTGATCCTCTTGCAACTTCCTGTTGGGAAGGAGAATATCCCACAAGTAATGGATGATCCGTGGACTGGATACACCTAACAAGAGAAATAGTACTCACTGGCACCATTTTAAAACAAAAAAACTTCTTGATTGAAGAATCTAAACTAACACCTCACTTTACCTTTTCCTATCACTAACACAGGCAAAGAGAATGACTGGAGGTGGAGGGAAGGGAGGAGCTATATATACAGCTCTGCTGTGGTGCTCTTTGCCACTTCCTGCTAGCAGGAGGTTAAAACCCACAAGTAAGGATGAAATCCGTGGACTCTTCATATCTTGTAAAAGAAAATCCTGGGAGCTGTGGCAAGTCCGAATGGAAGAGCCACAAACTGGAAGTGCTTGTCTAGAAAAGCAAACCTCAGAAACCTGTGATGATCCCTGTGGATGGGAATATGCAGGTATGCATCCTTTAAATCTACTTTTGTCATGAATTGACCCTCTTGAACTAAGGGAAGAATGGAACGAATAGTTTCCATCTTGAAGGATGGTACTTTGCAGTGTTAATTTTGACGGCAAATTTCGATTTAGTCTTGCTATTTTAGTTTTAGTCGTATTTTAGTCATCTGAATTGTTTTAGTTTTAGTCGACTAAATCTCCAGTAAATTTTAGTCGACTAAAATCTAAGGGGTTTAGTTAAAGTGTAATGCATTACTTAAGCATTTCTCTATAATTTGCAAACTGATTATATACTCCAGGAGTAAACATAACACCTGTTATTTATGGTATTAAGGTTTAAACATGCAATACAGACACAGATTTAGCCGTTGTGATATATAACATCTTTATTAAAATTAAATAAAGCCAAGTTTCATAAACAAACAGAATTGCAACTTTAAAATATAAAAAAACAAAACTGTAAACTGTATTGGCTGTATTGCACATATTGCCCAATATAAAAACTAACAGTTTTCTGTTAATAATTAAAACAAGTATCAAGTAACTCAACACAACAAAAAGTTTCTGCAGCTAGTACAGCATAACTTAAACCCATACTCGTGGGTTATGCTAATTTCTATAGGAAGAATCAATTAATTGTTCACAGATTTGAAAAATGTTCGGCAACAATATTAGCACTGCTCTAGAACTTCCAAACTCTTTATATACTCCTGGAGTAAAGGTTTATTAACCTGTTTTTATTTATGGTATTAAAGTTTGAACATGCAATACAGATTTAACTGTTGTGGTATATAACATGTCTATTTATCTTAACATTTAATAAAATTAAGTTTCTTAAATTTGACAAAAGAGGAGTAATTAGATATGGATTGATTATAACACCTTGTATTAAATGTTTTTGTCAGCAAATTTTGATTTAGTTTTAGTCAGTCTTGACTAAAATGTCATTTTGATTTAGTTTTAGTCATAGTCTTGACTAAAATGCCAATTTAGTTTTAGCCATCAGAATTTCTTTAGTTTTATACTCATTTTAGTCGACAAAATTAACAGGTACTCTGAGGAACTTGTTTAGACTTTTAAGGTCTAAAATTGGTCTGAAGGTTCCCTCTTTTTTGGGAACCATGAACTGATTGGAGTAAAATCCCAGACCCTGTTCCTGCATTGGAACAGGAACTATCAATCCTAGGTCGGAAAGGTCCCGGACACAATGTAAGAATGCCTCTTTATATCTGGTCTACAAATAATCTTGAGAGCAGAAACCTGCCCCTTGGAGGAAAGGACTTGAACCATAGTTTGTATCCTTGGGACACGATGTCCACCACCCAGAAATCCGGAACATCCCGAGCCAGGCCTGAGCGAAAAAAAGTCTGCCCCCCACAAGATCCGGTCCCGGATCAGGGGCAGACCCTTCATGCTGACTGAGTCATTAACAGGCTTTTTAGATTGCTTTCCATTGTTCCAAGACTGGTTGGACCTCCAGGAAGGTTTGGACTGTTCCTGCTTGATAGGAGAGGAATGTTTACCTTTGAAGTTTTGAAAGGAACGAAAATTACTCTGACACCCTTTCTGCTTAGTCCTCTTATCCTGAGGGAGGAAATGACCTTTTCCTCACGTAATATCTGAAATAATTTCAGCCAAACCCGGCCTAAACAGGGTCTTACCCTTGTAGGGAATCGCCAAAAGCTTAGACGACATCCGCAGACCAGGACTTCAACCATAAGGCTCTGCGCGCCAGTACGACAAAACCAGAAATCTTTGCTCCCAGCTTAACCTGTAGGGAAGCATCCGTAATAAAAGGCATTGGCCAACTTAAAAGCCTTGATCCTATCCTGGATCTCTTCAAAGGGAGTATCTGTCTGAATAGAATCAGACAAAGCATCAAACCAGTATGCCACCGCGCTGGTGACGGTAGCAATACACACCGCAGGTTGCCATTGTAAACCCTGGTGTACATACATTTTTTTTTTATATTAAACAGCTTTATTATAGCAAAAACCAGTTACAGCATGTATACAAGCTGTAGTAAGTTTCGTTACATGATATAGGCAAGTTGTACACACTAGATTCTGTTGTCTTATTTTATACATGTGATAACAAAACAAAAATCAAATTAGAAATTATAACAAATAAACGGTATATATATATATATATATATAAATAAAGTTGTCAGAATGATACCATTGCTTCTACTTTCCGTTACTATGTAGATAAACATCAATAATTTCTTCAACCCACCAGACCTCCCATTAAGACATGGCATGTACTCTCAAAGACGATCCAGATATTAAACCATTGTGTTTAGTACATACATCTTTTTAAGTAGACCTTCCAACTTCTTATCCATAGGATCCTTTAAGGAACAGCTATCCTCTATGGGAATAGTGGCTCTCTTAGCCAAAGTGGAAATTGCTCCTTCCACCTTGGGGACCGTCTGCCAAGACTCCTTGATAGAGTCAGCTATTGGAAACATCTTCTTAAATATTGGGGATGGAGAAAAAGGGATAGCAGGTCTCTCCCATTCCCTAGCAATAATCTCTGTAGTCCGGTCTGGTACAGGGAAAACCTCCACCATGGAAGGTACATCAAAGTAATTGTTTAGCTTACTAGCCTTAGGATGGACTACGACAGTAGTGTCGGAGTCTTCCAGGGTAGCCAAAACCTCATTAAGTAACAAACGAAGATGTTCCAGCTTAAATCTGAATGAAACAACTTCAGCATCAGAAGATTTCACCCTCAGATGCTACCAAAGTATTTTCCTCAGACTTCTGGGAAGGAACATTCGGAATAACCATGACTGTGTCAGAAACCTTACTCACTGATTCCTTAGATTTCCTCTTGCGCTTTCCCTGCAGCATGGGAAAAGCAGACAGCGCATCAGCCACCGCAGAAGATATGTGGGTTGCAATGTCTTGCAACGTAACTCCAACAGAGTGCGAGAGGAAACGCAGGGCACTGCATGTGTGGACGATAAAGTTTGGGACACTTGAGGATAAAGCTGCGGCATATCTTGAACATTTTCAGGAGACTGAACAGCATCCGCCTTAGACAATGATGGCTCAGAATCAAAAAGTCTATGCCTGTAATTCAATGTTCTCTCAATACAAGTATTTGGGAGGCGCAGTGAGGATTATACCCCACAAGTTCCCAATTGCTTAAAAGCCACCACTGCTTTACTGAATTGACTGACATGAGCTACAGCTAAACCCCAGGAAAAAGCAAAAAAAAATTTGTACTGCTGAAAAAGAATAAAATCTTGATTGAAGAATCTTCTTCGACACCTAAACTTTACCACCTCCTTGCTTTTAAATGTAGGCAAAGAGAATGACTGGGTTTGGAGGGAAGGGAGGTGATATTTAACAGCTTTGCTATGGTGCTCTTTGCCTCCTCCTGCTGGTCAGGAGTGATATTCCCAATAGTAATTAGAGATGATCCATGGACTCACCGTGTCATTAGAAAGAAAATTATACATAGGCATATATCTTGTGAGCTGTTTCTCCAGCTATGCAGTGTTCTGCATATGAATATACATTTCTCTCAATGCTGGTGGGCTATTGATCAACAGGCCCATAGCAACAAAAGTATATATATATATATATATATATATATATATATACACATATACACACACACACATATTAAAGAGTCATATTAGTTGAATAATGACATGCTCTAATTCATTAACGCACGTAATTTTAAGACTATCAACCCTTGCAGCAATACTTTGTGGTTAACCCCTGCACAGGGGTTAAACACACAGTAGAAGTGCTGTTAGGTACATGTGGAACACTGCTGGTCCTGAGCTGAAAAAACACTGGTGATCCAATCAGAAGCCAAGTTGCACAACTCAGATGTGCAACTTGCACTGCTGATTGGATCAGCGGCACTTTCCCACTCAGACCAGAAGTCTTTTCCCTTTAATAGATTAGAGCATGTAATTTTTTTTAACTATAATGGCCCTAAAAAAAAAAAAAGTTTAGATTAACATTAAAGGGACATTATACACTAGATTTTTCTTTGCATAAATGTTTTGTAGATGATTCATTTATATAGCCCATAGTTTTTTTTTTTTTTTTTAAATGGAAGTTTTGCTAATTTTTTAACATTTATCTGATTTTCAGACTCCTAACTAAGCCCCAAAGATTTAGGAGAATACAGACGTTTACCTACTCCAGCTTGCTCCTGTTTGTGTAAAGGGTCTTTTCATATGCAAAGGAAGGGGGAGGGGGGCTGTCTGATATTTCCCACTTGCAGTGGGTGTTCCAGTAACCTTTTAAACAGAGCTAAACTGGAAGCTTCTAAACGGTTTTATACTGGATTTTTTATATCACTATCTGTGCATATTTATAGTAGTGTCTATTACATGCAGTTATATGAAAATTGGTGTATACTGTCCCTTTAAGACAAGAAACCAATAGACTTTTTAAAGCATACATTTTTTTTTACTGTATAGTAGTTAGGAATATTAAAGCACTTAGAGATGCAACAAAAGGATAAATGTAAACCAAGTTTATTTTGATTTTTAAGTAGTAGTGTTCTTAAAGCACTACAGCATGGTAAACAATGTAAATTAGTACAAGTCATCTCAAAAGCCAGAGTTTTATGAGTTGTTAAAAAGATGCAAGCCTATTCTAACAGGATAAATATTTTTTTTTTAACCATTTCACTTCTCGTTAATGAAGGCTCACAAATGAGCAACACTCCTCATTGAGGAAAACAAAAAGCTGTTGTCGACAAAGCGACAGCACACACACAAAACAAAAACTGTGTAAAAATAACTAACTGTACTGTGTTCCCATAGTTTCTGAAGACGGTTTACAATGGGATGATATGCACATGATCTTGCCGCAAAAGTTTTTTTTTAATTCTATCCAAATTGCAGATCGTAGTCTAACCCATTTCAACCCTCCCTCCCAAGGGGAAAAAAATAAAAATAAAATAATGTTCAGAAATGCAGCAATGCCATACTTGTCAATTGATGTTGTCAATGAAATTCCTCCTAGCCTGTCATAACTAATATTTGGTATTTTCTATTAGGGGATATGCTTCCACATCAGACATGTAGGTTCAAAATTCTCTCACCCCCAGAGCCATAAAATTGGCATGAAGGAGGGGGGAAAAAATAAAAAGCCTTAATTCTTAACTTCATGCAAACCAAAAGATGACCAAAGCTTTAAACAATGGAAGGATATTTCACAGAAAATTTCTTATACAAAAAAGCATAATAAGAAAAAAGGGCCACTAGGTGACAATTTACAAATTGGCATCATTTTGGTCAACGATAATCCAAGTGACGTTTTTCCTGAACAAAAGTTGATGTTCAGAGGGAGGAAGTTTACTATACAACTTGGCTTCTAAAAACTAATCACACATTTCTTCAGGAATTTCATGTGGATTAAGTATGCCTGGAACAGACATCTGAAGTTTGTGTTTCTCTTCTTGGGCTTGTCGAAGAGCAGTTTCTCTTTCTTCCAGGAACAAATCTGAAGTGTCTTCGCCAGCATATTCCTATATAAAGGAGGGGAAAAAAGTGTAAACTAAAAAGGTTTAAAATATATATTTTTCTGATAATAGGCAAAACAATAAAATATAACCCATTAATTTTGCCAATTTAAAAAAAAAAAAGATCCTTTATTTTGTGTTGAGGAATTTCATTCAAATAAGAGGGACATGTCCCTTTGTATGAAGCAGGTAATCCCACTATATATATAAAATCCCATCCAATGTACAGTGTTACCCTCCTGTGGACATCTGCCTGGGTGCAAACATGCAATAAATATTCCTGAACAAACGGCCGCACTCTCAGGTCTTTTGGTGAAAAAAGTAAATACTCTTTAATGGAACGTTTTCGGGGAATTCCTCCCCATCATCCGCATGCTGATGATGGGGAGGAATTCCCCGAAAACGTTCCATTAAAGAGTATTTACTTTTTTCACCAAAAGACCTGAGAGTGCGGCCATTTGTTCAGGAATATATATATATATATATATATATATATATATATAGATACATACACACACAAACACACATATATAGATATATATATATAGATAGATACATACATACACACATATATAGATACATACATACATATACATATATATATATATATACACACACATACACATACGTACATACACACAGACACATACATATATATACATATACACATATACACACACGTATATAAAGTTTAACAGATTACCTTTATTTGTACAAGAAAATCCCTAAGGTGTTCTTTAAAAGCAGGAATATCCTGGTTTAAACTGAAGAGACCCGTCACAAATAGTTTAACTTGAGCACTAAAGAGAAGGAAAAAAAGATACATTTTGTTACAACCATCTAGCAAATATGCACAAGATTATAAAAGAATAATGACAACTGATCATCATAAAGAAAAGAAAATATGACTGAGCAAAGGATGCAAAACTGTTGAAAGCTTGGAATAGGTTAAATAAATTCATGAGGTAGAAGACAATAAATGGGAATTTACAGCAATGCAAAAGATTAGTAACAGTAATATGAAGAGACCAAGTGTGTACATTCAATTTTTTTTTTCCTAAATAAGAGGTAAATCAATGTTAAATTAACTTATTAGGTTCCATAAATTGATTTCTTTCATGGTGGTGAGAGTTTACGATCCATTACTCCTGGGAATTAACCTTTCCTACCACTAGGAGGCAGCAAAGATTCCAAAACCCCAAGAAATTTATAAAAACCCCTCCCACTTCACCATTACCTCAGTCCAACATATGGCCAAGCACAAAGAGGAAGGAAAAGTAATAAGCGCCAACAATATAGGAGCAGGTAAAAAATGTGTGGGGAAAAAAAAACGAGTGGTGGAGTCCACAATCCATTACTCCTGGGAACTGATACACAAGCTGTGGAGTCCACGAGCAACAACAGGAAAGGGTTGGATCTAAAAAACATTTTTTCACTGAGAAACTAAATACACAACCCAATCAGATTAAAAAAAAAAAAAAAAAAACGCAACAAAAAAACAACCAACAGGCAAAATTAAATCAACCTGAGACAACTGGCTGAATGACACCCTACCAAAGGCTGCCTCAGAAGAATAAAAATTAAAATAGTCAAAAAAAAATATGCAAAGATGACCAAATGGCTGACTAGCAAAAACAGAAGTTATGCTTACCACATAAATTCCTTTCCTTCCGGATATGGAGAATCCACGGCTTCATTCCTTACTGTTGGGAAATACAACACCTGGCCTCCAGGCAAAGACACCCCAGCCAAAGGCTTAAATATCCCTTCCACTTCCCCAGTCATTCTGCCGAGGGAACAAGGAAAAGTAGGAGAAACATTAGGGTATAAATGGTGCCAGAAGAATAAAATAGGGGACCGCCCATAGACAAAAATTGGGCAGGGGCCGTGGACTCTCCCCTATTCGGAAGGAAAGGAATTTATCTGGAAAGCATAAATTATGTTTTCCTTCCTAAGATAGGGAGAATCCACAGCTTCATTCTGTACTTTTGGGAAAACTATACCCAAGCTCCAGAGGACACTGAATGAATAACGGGCGGGAACAAAAAGGAAGGGGTGGATCCTATTCTGAGGTCCTTCGTAGCCTGTAGATAAAAACTAAGGGCCCGCACAACATCTAAGTTGTGCAAGAGACGCTCTTAATGAGGAGGATTAGGACAGAGAAAAGGAACAAAGATCCTGATAAAAATCTCTGTTCCAAAACAACCATAGGAAGAAAACCAAACACGGTACGAAGAACTGCCTTATCTGTCTGAAAAACGAGATAAGGAAAGTCACACAGCAAAGGGTTAAGAAACCCTTCGAGCAGAAGAAAAAAGCTTTCCAAGATAACATCTTAAAATCTATGGAATACATAGGCTCAAACAGAACCTGAAGAAAAAAAACTTTAAAAAACAAGGATAAGGCTCCAAGGGAGCAACTGACCTAAACACAGTCCTGATTCGGACCAGGACCTGATAAAAAGATTGTACATCCGGCACGTCCGCCGCTCCTGGGAGGAAGGAGAAGAATGCCAATTTGTAACCCTGGAATACTATACCTACAGCTCCTTAGGTATCTAGGACAACTCGTATCTAGGCATGATAAAAACTGAGATAGACTGCCCCCCACAGGATCCGATCCTGGCTCGGGGCAAACCCCACATGCTCATGAGTTAGCTGCGGGTTTCTTAATTACTACCCTTTGACCCAAAACTGACTGGATATCCAAGAGGACTTAAACGCTTCTGCTTGGAAGACAAAAGGGAAAGACTTCCTGGAGTTACGAAGGAAGCAATAGAAATAAAGAGTGGCCAAACGACCTTTCTCCTGGATCTCCTCATGGAGTCCTCCAAATGGAATCAGACAAGGCACCGCACCAAAAAAGATGCCTCACTTGTCCTTATAAGATATCTATCCCTTATATGGATTGAAAATCTCTTAACCAGAAAAACAATGGCCCCTACTACTTTAAGCACTCTGTGCCATGAAATTTAAACGAGACAGCTTATCACTAACAGGAGATGGGGGAAAGAGGAATCCTTGCCTTCTCCCATACCTGAGAAAATTATCCTAGCCCGGTCGAGAACAGGAAAAAGTTTCAGACGAGTCCTAGTATACATTAAATTTACTAGATGTTGAGGATCTACGACAGGGGAGCCAATATTTATCCAGTAGCCAACCCCTCCTAAATAATACAAAAGGAGTTCAGGCTTGATCTGAAGAGAACTACTTCAGCACTAGATGAAGGAATTATACTGTCCGAATAGGAGCTTAAACCCTCAGATGCTACTGACTATCCTCCTCAGACTATAAGGAGAAAAAAGTTTAATAGCAAGCGGAGCAGAAACCTTACCGAGTAGATAAATTTCCTCTTGCGATATATGCCTTTAAGATAGGTAAGGCAGGTAATGCCACAGATACCCGAAGGTACCTGGGCAGACAAGTCTGCAAGCAAATAACTCCTCCAGGAGATTGAGAGGAACCACAGGGCACTGCATGTGACGCCATACAAAGACTTGGGACATCTGGAGAGAAAACTGTGGCATAGCCTAAACAACAACATACAGGAAGACTAATAATTATCTTGGAAATTAAATTATTAAAAATAATTAAATTGACACTTTAAGATAATATGAACTACTTAAAAAAATCTAAATATATTTGGGAACATACCTCTGTTGCAATACTGTAGCCAAATAAATGTATTAATTGGATATAATTTATATAAGAAAGTGGAACTTATGTAACTCACACAATGGATTCACATATGTAGGGGGAAGAAAAAATTCCGACCCTAATTGCTTTATGTTTTTTACTGCTTATGGGAAAAATGAATAATAAGCCAATGTAAACATCATTATTTAGTGACAGTTTAAAAATGGGATGTTCGTTAAGGGCTATCCCACAGACACACACTGTTCCATTCCTTTGTTTCACAGAGCGAGTACATAGAGCAAAACATTGAGGCAGTCAGAAACAAGCTGGAGAACGAAGCGGAGTAGCAAACGAACACTCAAATGCCTCAAAAATGGAGCTGCTCCGTAATGAAGACAGAAGGCGTGGCCAAAAATCGGCACGGAAAGAGCTCTATTCCGTCGACTAACTAGTATAAGGAATCTTCTAGGACTAAAGAATTTATCAGATGTGTTACCATCCCAAACCAGTCTAACACAGTATAACACAAAACATTGGCACCCTTGCACAGCTCCTCTAATGTTAACCAACTACGGAGCTGGGGATTCACCAGAGAACTCATTGCCAATACCTCAGATACTATGCAGAACCACAGAAATGGCGCAAATACACTTAAAAAAGGAAGCAGGAGCTTTAGATCCTAACATTCCCTGAATCATATTCCCTATGAACTAGGGAACTTTAAATAACGTATAATTAAATACAGCATATAAATCTAGCCCAACTGGGAGATAACTCACTCCTTGTTGTGAAGGATAACAGTCTCCATGTCACATGCATGATGTGCCTGCCACTGCCGTAAGGATATGTCCCATTAATAGCAGAGGGTTTTAACCCCTTCAGTGCCAGCCTTCTAGCCCCAGAAAAATAAAAGGCACTTACCTGCATTCTAGTCGTCCGGCAGTCAGACGACTCACAAAGTTTGAGAGGACGCCGCTCCTCACAGAGACCTGTGTAAAAAGAGTAAGCTTACTCAGGCTTTCTATACCAGGGCATCAACATGTTAGGAAAACGCAGAAAAGCACACTTTACAAGTTACTAAATGCTTTAAAGCCACCACAGCCCTGCTGAAGAGAATAACGTGGAGTACAGCTAGACGCAGATTGTGATGGAAGGCCAGAGCAATCTTGCCCAGACTTCAAAATAAAAAAATATTGATAGAAGAATCTTTATCAGGACACCTAATTACTTCACCTCTTCCCTGTACTAGAGGCAAAGAGAATGACTGGGGTTTGTGGGAAGGTAAGTGATATTTAACAGCTCTGCTGTGGTGCTCTTTGCCTCCTCCTGCTGGCCAGGAGTGATATTCCCAACAGTAATTATTGATGATCCGTGGACTCACCGTGTTATTAGAAAGAAAATTAGGACCCTGTCCTTTAGGTTTATTTTTCTTATCCTGTGGTAGAAAGGCACCTTTGTCCCCAGTGACCGTGGATACGATTGAGTCCAGGCCTGGACCAAAAAGAATCTTCCCCTTAAAAGGAAGGGAAAGTAGTCAAGATATTGAAGTCATGTCCACTGACCAAGACTTCAGCCAGAGTGCCCTACGGGCTAGAACAGAAAAAACGGATGTCTTGGCATTCAGGCGAATTATCTGCACAGATAAAATAATTAGCTACCCTCAAGGCCTTAATTCTTTCCTGAATCTCCTAAAGGGGAGTTTCCACCTCGATCATCTCCTATAGAGAGTCGCACCAATATGTAGCAGCTCCAGCCACCACAGCAACTGCCGCTGCAGGTTGAAACAAATACCCCGTGTGATGAAACAGCTTTCTTAACAGAGTTTCTAGCTTCTTATCCATGGGCTCCTTAAACGACGAACTATCCTCAAGCGGGATAGTAGTGCGCTTAACGAGCATGGAGATAGCTCCATCCACCTTAGGGACGGAACCCCACAACTCCAATTGCAAGTCCGGAACCGGGAACAATTATCTTAAAGGAAGAAGACGGGGAAAAAGATCGAAGCCTCTTCAATTCATTATTAATATTTTCCATCTTTATGGGAACTGGGAAAGTCTGTGGCCCTACCCTGTCCTCAAACCTTATCAAGTTTAGGAATAGAAGGTTCCTCAGGTAATTTAGGTTCTGGAACCTCTAAAGTAGCCAATGCTCAATCCTAAATCTAAAGTCTGGTTCCTCCGCAGCCGGAGGTTTAGAGGCAGCAGATTCTGAGAACCCTTCTCCCTAAATAATCAAATGCACATAATCTTCATTCTTTGACCACCTTCAGCGGACGCAAAGACAAGACTTAGGTATTGGTGAGGTGGGTTTTATAGAGTTCTTGGGGTTTGAGAATCTTTGCCTCCTCCTAGTGGCAGGGAAGGATAATTCCCAGGAGTAATGGATTGTGGACTCACCACCTGTATGAAAATTTTTTTTTATATAGACTGCAGTTTTACTTCAACCCTTACTGGATTAACAACTAGAAAAAGCAATTTATACTTGCTGATAATTTTATTTCCTTCGGGCTGATAAGAGTCTATAGCTTCATAATATGTGGGCTATGGACTCATTAGCTAAGGAGAAAATAGAGACTTCTATGATCATCCTAATGATTTGTGTCCTGCAGCCATATGAATTAATTTTATGAAAAAGGAGAATAAGAGGTGTTAACTTGGAAATGTTTTTACTTCTATTAGAAGCGTTTTAGCAACATGCAAATCACAAAGTCAGAGAAACCTCTATGACTAAGCACCAAGAGTTCAATTTCCATACCTTTAGATTTGAAATCCTGATGGGAAAAAACGGACCTTGAAACAGAAGGTCCGGCCTTAATGGAAGTGGCCAAGGTTGGCAACTGGATATCCGAACAAGATCCGCATACCAAAACCTGTGAGGCCATGCTGGAGCCACCAGCAGCACAAACGATTGTTCCATGATGATTTTGAAGATCACTCTTGGAAGAAAAACTAAAGGCTGGAAAAATATAAGCAGGTTGAAAACACCAAGGAAATGTCAATGCATCCACTGCTTCCGCCTGAGGATCCCTGGACCTGGACAGGTACCTGGGAAGTTTCTTGTTTAGATGAGAAGCCATCAGATCTATTTCTGAAAGACCCCACATCTGAACAACCTGAGAAAACACATTTGGATGGAGGGACTACTCCCCCGGATGTAAAGTCTGACGGCTGAAATAATCAGCTTCCCAATTGTCTATACCCGGGATATGAACCACAGAAATTAGACAGGAGCTGGAATCCGCCCAATCAAGTATCCGGGATACTTTTTTATAGCTTAAGGACTATGAGTCCCATCCTGATGATTGACAAATGACACAGTTGTGATATTGTCTGTCTGAAAACAAATGAACGGTTCTCTTTTCAGATTTGACCTCTGTTAAAGAGCCCTGAAAGTCGCACGGAGTTCCAAAATATTGATTGGTAATTTCGCCTCTTGAGATTTCCAAACCCCTTGCACTGTCAGAGATCCCCAAACAACTCCCCAACCTGAAAGACTCATCTGTTGAGATCACAGTCCAGGTTGGACAAACAAAAGAGGCCCCTACAACTATACGATGGTGATATCCTTGAAAAAACCCTGCACCATTGGTTTAGCACACAAAGCTGGAGAGGTCTCATATGCAAAAGGAGATCACGTCTGATGCTGCAGTTATGAGACCTAAAACTTCCATGCACATAGCTACTGAAGGGAATGACTGAGACTGAAGGTTCCGACAGGCTGCAACCAATTCAAAACGTCTTGTCTGTTAGAGACAGAGTCATGGAAACTGAATCTATCTGGAAACCTATAAAGGTGACCCTTGCCTGAGGAATCAAAGAACTTTTTAGTAAATTGATCCTAAAACCATGTTTTGGAAGAAACAACACTAGTTGATTCGTGTAAGATTCTGTAGAATAAAAAGACTGAGCTAATACCAAGAAATCGTCCAAATAAGGAAACACCACAATATCCCGCTCTCCGATTACAGAAAGTAGGGCACCAAGAACCTTAGAAAAGATTCTTAGAGCTGTCGCTAGGCCAAAAGGAAAAGCGACAAATAGGTAAAGCTTGTCTAGAAAAGAGAATCTCAGAAACTGAAAATGAACTGGATGAATCAGAATATGAAGATATGCACCCTGTTAGTCTATGGTGGACATATAATGCCCTTACTGAAATAAAAGGCAGAATAGTCCTTAGAATCACCATTTTGAAAGTTGGTACTCTTACATAATGATTCCAAAAATGTTCATTCAGAACTGGCCTGAATTCATTTTCTTCTTTGGGACAATGAATAGATTTGAATAAAATTTCCAATTGGAAATAGATTCCTTGGGGGAAGAAATAGGTTTCTGTTCCTTATTTAGTCAAAAGAAACGAAAACTGTTAGAAGCTTTAGATTTACCCTTAAGTCTTATCCTAAGGCAAAAAACTCCCTTCCCCCAGTGACAGTTGAGATAATCAAATTCAACTGATAACCAAATAACTTATTACCTTGGAAAAAAGAGATAGCAATCTGGACTTAGAAGTCATGTCAGTATTCCAAGATTTAGGCCACAAAGCTCTTCTAGCTAGAATAGCTAAAGACATAGATTTAACATCAATTTTGATGACAAAAATGGCATCACAAACCGATTAGCATGTTGAAGCAAGCGAACAATGCTAGACAAACCATAAACCAATTCTTGTTGCGCTAATTTTCCAACCAAAAAGTTGATGCAGCTGCAACATCAGATAAATAAAATGCAGGCCTGAGAAGATGACCCGAATATAAATAGGCTTTCTTTAGATAAGAATCAAGTTTCCTATCGAAAGGATCTTAAAAAATAAGTACTATCTTCCATAGTAGTACACTAAGCAAGAGTAGATAGCCCCATCAACTTTGGGGATCTTTTACCAAAACTCCAATGTAACTGCTGGCAAAGGATACAATTCTTTTTTTTTTTTTTTTAAAACCTTTAAAGAAGGAATAAAAGTACCACCAAGCCTATTCCATTCCTTAGAAATCATATCAGAAATAGCATCAGGAACTGGAAAAACCACAGGAGGTTTATAAACAGAATTTAAACGTTTACTAGTTTTAATATTAAAATATCCAATATAATCAAAAAATATCCAATATAATCAACACTTCTTTAACAAAGAACGAATGTACTCCATTTTAAATAAATAAGTAGATTTGTCAGTGCCAATATCTGAATCAGATAGATCATCATCAGAGGAGGATAATTCAGTATGTTGCCAGTCATTTGAAATTTCATCAACATTATGAGAAGTTTTAAAAGACCTTTACATTATTAGGTGGTGGAAAGGCAGACAACGCCTTCTGAATAGAATCAGCAATAAATTCTTAGAAATTCACAGGTATATCTTGTACATTAGATGTTAAAGGAACAGCAACAGGCAATGTACTATTACTGATGGACACATTCTCTGCATGTAAAAGTTTATCATGACAGCTAATTACAAACCACAGCTGGAGATATAATCTCCACAAGATTACAACAAATGTACTTAAACTTTGATAGAACTGTTATCAGTCAGCAGGGTTCCAACAGTGATTTCTGAGACAGGATCAGATTGAGACATCTTGCAAATGTAAGAGAAAAAAACAACATATAAAGCAAAATTATCAATTTCCTTATATGGCAGTTTGAGGAATGGGAAAAAAATGCAAACAGCATAGCACTCTGATAGAGAAAAAAAAGGCTAGAGGCATATAGGAATGGGGTTTAAAATAATGAAAATATTTGGCGCCAAGTATGACGCACAAACAAACAGAGAACATTTTTTGGCACTAACAACATCCGGAAATGACACTCGCGTCATTTAAGACGTTACCTTGTGAAAGGACTCGGCGTCGACAGACACACCGGAAATGACGAATTTGCGTCATCGAACGTAACTTCGCCCCAAAAATATCTTGCGCCAAAAATGACACAATATACTTTGGCATTTCGCGCCCTCGCTAGCCTAATTCATGCCGTCGAAATTAAAATGACAGTCAATTGAAAAAAAGACTATACACCCCAGGCAAGAAATACATTTTCCTAAAAAAATGCATTTCCCAGATATGAAACTGACAATCTGCAAAAGGAAATGTACTTATATTTGCCATGATTCAGGTTTCAGTATAATACATATATTTAGAACTTTATATAATTACATAAAGTGCCAAACCATAGCTGAGAGTGCCTTAAGTAATGAAAAACATAATTTATGCTTACCTGATAAATTCCTTTCTTCTGTAGTGTGATCAGTCCACGGGTCATCATTACTTCTGGGATATTAACTGCTCCCCTACAGGAAGTGCAAGAGGATTCACCCAGCAGAGCTGCATATAGCTCCTCCCCTCTACGTCACTCCCAGTCATTCGACCAAGGACCAACGAGAAAGGAAAAGCCAAGGGTGAAGTGGTGACTGGAGTATAAATTAAAAAATATTTACCTGCCTTAAAAACAGGGCGGGCCGTGGACTGATCACACTACAGAAGAAAGGAATTTATCAGGTAAGCATAAATTATGTTTTCTTCTGTTAAGTGTGATCAGTCCACGGGTCATCATTACTTCTGGGATACCAATACCAAAGCAAAAGTACACGGATGACGGGAGGGATAGGCAGACTCTTTATACAGAAGGAACCACTGCCTGAAGAACCTTTCTCCCAAAAATAGCCTCCGATGAAGCAAAGGTGTCAAATTTGTAAAATTTGGAAAAAGTATGAAGCGAAGACCAAGTTGCAGCCTTGCAAATCTGTTCAACAGAGGCCTCATTCTTGAAGGCCCAAGTGGAAGCCACAGCTCTAGTAGAATGAGCTGTAATTCTTTCAGGGGGCTGCTGTCCAGCAGTCTCATAAGCTAAACGAATTATGCTACGAAGCCAAAAAGAAAGAGGTAGCGGAAGCTTTTTGACCTCTCCTCTGCCCAGAGTAAATGACAAACAGAGAAGACGTTTGTCGGAATTCCTTAGTTGCCTGCAAGTAAAATTTTAGAGCCCGGACTACATCCAGGTTGTGCAGTAGACGTTCCTTCTTTGAAGAAGGATTTGGGCATAAAGAAGGAACAACAATCTCTTGATTGATATTCCTGTTAGTAACTACCTTAGGTAAGAACCCAGGTTTAGTACGCAGGACTACCTTATCCGAATGAAAAATCAAATAAGGAGAATCACAATGTAAGGCTGATAATTCAGAGACTCTTCGAGCCGAGGAAATAGCCATTAAAAATAGAACTTTCCAAGATAACAACTTTATATCAATGGAATGAAGGGGTTCAAACGGAACGCCCTGTAAAACATTAAGAACAAGGTTTAAACTCCATGGTGGAGCAACAGTTTTAAACACAGGCTTAATCCTGGCCAAAGCCTGACAAAAAGCCTGGACGTCAGGAACTTCTGACAGACGTTTGTGTAACAGAATGGACAGAGCTGAGATCTGTCCCTTTAATGAACTAGCAGATAAACCCTTTTCTAAACCTTCTTGTAGAAAAGACAATATCCTAGGAATCCTAACCTTACTCCAAGAGTAACCTTTGGATTCACACCAATGTAGGTATTTACGCCATATCTTATGGTAAATCTTTCTGGTAACAGGTTTCCTAGTCTGTATTAAGGTACTAATAACTGACTCAGAAAACCCACGTCTTGATAAAATTAAGCGTTCAATTTCCAAGCAGTCAGCTTCAGAGAAGTTAGATTTTGATGTTTGAAGGGACCCTGTATCAGAAGGTCCTGTTTCAGAGGTAGAGACCAAGGCGGACAGGATGACATGTCCACCAGGTCTGCATACCAAGTCCTGCGTGGCCACGCAGGTGCTATTAGAATCACTGATGCTCTCTCTTGTTTGATTCTGGCTATCAATCGAGGAAGCAACGGGAAGGGTGGAAACACGTAAGCCATCCTAAGTCCCAAGGTGCTGTCAGAGCATCTATCAGGACTGCTCCTGGATCCCTGGATCTGGACCCGTAACGAGGAAGCTTGGCGTTCTGTCGAGACGCCATGAGATCTATCTCTGGTTTGCCCCAACGTCGAAGTATTTGGGCAAAGACCTCCGGATGAAGTTCCCACTCCCCCGGATGAAAAGTCTGACGACTTAAGAAATCCGCCTCCCAGTTCTCCACTCCTGGGATGTGGATTGCTGACAGGTGGCAAGAGTGAGACTCTGCCCAGCGAATTATCTTTGATACTTCCATCATAGCTAGGGAGCTTCTTGTCCCTCCCTGATGGTTGATGTAAGCTACAGTTGTGATGTTGTCCGACTGAAACCTGATGAACCCCCGAGTTGTCAACTGGGGCCAAGCCAGGAGGGCATTGAGAACTGCTCTCAATTCCAGAATGTTTATTGGCAGGAGACTCTCCTCCTGACTCCATAGTCCCTGAGCCTTCAGGGAATTCCAGACGGCACCCCAACCTAGAAGGCTGGCGTCTGTTGTTACAATTGTCCAGTCTGGTCTGCTGAATGGCATCCCCCTGGACAGGTGTGGCCGAGAAAGCCACCATAGAAGAGAATTTCTGGTCTCTTGATCCAGATTCAGAGAAGGGGATAAGTCTGAGTAATCCCCATTCCACTGACCTAGCATGCACAGTTGCAGTGGTCTGAGGTGTAAGCGTGCAAAGGGTACTATGTCCATTGCCGCTACCATTAAGCCGATTACCTCCATACATTGAGCCACTGACGGGTGTTGAATGGAATGAAGAGTGCGGCAAGCACTTTGAAGTCTTGATAGCCTGTCCTCTGTCAGGTAAATCTTCATTTCTACAGAATCTATAAGAGTCCCCAGGAAGGGAACTCTTGTGAGTGGAACGAGTGAACTTTTCTTTTCGTTCACCTTCCATCCATGTGACCTTAGAAATGCCAGTACTAACTCTGTATGAGATTTGGCAGTTTGAAAGCTTGAAGCTTGTATCAGAATGTCATCTAGGTATGGAGCTACCGAGATTCCCCGCGGTCTTAGTACCGCCAGAAGAGCACCCAGAACCTTTGTGAAGATTCTTGGCGCTGTAGCCAATCCGAATGGAAGAGCCACAAACTGGTAATGCCTGTCTAGGAAGGCAAACCTTAGGTACCGGTAATGATCTTTGTGAATCGGTATGTGCAGGTAAGCATCTTTTAAATCTACAGTGGTCATGTACTGACCCTCTTGGATCATAGGTAAAATTGTCCGAATAGTCTCCATCTTGAACGCTGGAACTCTTAGGAATTTGTTTAGGATCTTTAAGTCCAGGATTGGTCTGAAAGTTCCCTCTTTTTTGGGAACCACAAACAGATTTGAGTAAAACCCCTGTCCCTATCGTGGAACTGGATGGATTACTCCCATTAACAAGAGCTCTTGTACGCAGCGTAGAAAAGCCTCTTTCTTTGTCTGGATTGTTGACAATCTTGACAGATGAAATCTCTCTCTTGGAGGAGAGTATTTGAAGTCCAGAAGGTATCCCTGAGATATTATCTCTAGCGCCCAGGCCTGGGCGAAGAGAGAAAGTCTGCCCCCCACTAGATCCGATCCCGGATCGGGGGCCCTCAATTCATGCTGTTTTGGGGGCAGCAGCAGGTTTCCTAGTCTGCTTGCCCTTGTTCCAGGACTGGTTAGGTTTCCAGCCTTGTCTGTAGCGAGCAACAGCTCCTTCCTGTTTTGGTGCAGAGGAAGTTGATGCTGCTCCTGCTTTGAAATTACGAAAGGAACGAAAACTAGACTGTCTAGTCTTGGCTTTGGCTTTGTCCTGAGGCAGGGCATGGCCTTTACCTCCTGTAATGTCAGCGATAATCTCTTTCACAAGAAAAACAGGGTGAGTAGCACTCTTAATTAGTCAATAAAAGATACAGGTGCATCCTAGAAAAGTGAATATCTAACAACGTAAATAAGAGAGTAGAAACCTAAAATACAGGTAACTAAAAGTCTAGGCAAAAGAGAGCACAGCTGTATATAATGAGTAAAAGACTAGGGCGAATTCTTGAAATACAAATAAATTTAATAAAGTTACATTAAATAAGTGCATACATCCAAACATACAATCACATACATACAGGGATATAGAAGATGCATAAAAATGTCAGATGGGCCGTGCAGGGGACTGGTGCACCAGTATACAAAAATAGGCAAATGTTCGTCACTTTGCATGTATAGGTGATATATAATTGTAATCCGCAGTATAGTGCATGTCCTTAAAGATGCACAGATCAAGTGGATACAGTCTTACCCCTTCGTGTCTAAATGTACATAGTAGCGTGAGGTCATCAGGAGTCAAGGGGAGCTTACCCTCGCCGCGTCTTTTTCACAGGCATGTGTAAAGTGCAAATAGATAACAGTTCATTGGAGTACCTGTCTTTTTCACGCGGTTGCTCTACCCTGAATTGTAGCTCCTGAGACACAGAAATATCCAGATGAGACAAGGGGTAGACCACAGTCAGGCAAAGGGTCCTCTCTGTGACTGTGGTCTACCCCTTGTCTCATCTGGATATTTCTGTGTCTCAGGAGCTACAATTCAGGGTAGAGCAACCGCGTGAAAAAGACAGGTACTCCAATGAACTGTTATCTATTTGCACTTTACACATGCCTGTGAAAAAGACGCGGCGAGGGTAAGCTCCCCTTGACTCCTGATGACCTCACGCTACTATGTACATTTAGACACGAAGGGGTAAGACTGTATCCACTTGATCTGTGCATCTTTAAGGACATGCACTATACTGCGGATTACAATTATATATCACCTATACATGCAAAGTGACGAACATTTGCCTATTTTTGTATACTGGTGCACCAGTCCCCTGCACGGCCCATCTGACATTTTTATGCATCTTCTATATCCCTGTATGTATGTGATTGTATGTTTGGATGTATGCACTTATTTAATGTAACTTTATTAAATTTATTTGTATTTCAAGAATTCGCCCTAGTCTTTTACTCATTATATACAGCTGTGCTCTCTTTTGCCTAGACTTTTAGTTACCTGTATTTTAGGTTTCTACTCTCTTATTTACGTTGTTAGATAATCTCTTTCAACCCGGGCCCGAATAAGGTCTGCCCTTTGAAAGGTATATTAAGCAATTTAGACTTAGAAGTAACATCAGCTGACCAGGATTTTAGCCACAGCGCCCTGCGTGCCTGAATGGCGAATCCTGAATTCTTCGCCGTAAGTTTAGTAAGATGTACTACGGCCTCCGAAATGAATGAATTAGCTAGTTTAAGGACTCTAAGCCTGTCCATAATGTCGTCCAGAGTAGCTGAACCAATGTTCTCTTCCAGAGACTCAATCCAGAATGCCGCTGCAGCCGTGATCGGCGCAATGCATGCAAGGGGTTGCAATATAAAACCTTGTTGAACAAACATTTTCTTAAGGTAACCCTCTAACTTTTTATCCATTGGATCTGAAAAAGCACAGCTATCCTCCACCGGGATAGTGGTACGCTTAGCTAAAGTAGAAACTGCTCCCTCCACCTTAGGGACCGTTTGCCATAAATCCCTTGTGGTGGCGTCTATTGGAAACATTTTTCTAAATATCGACGGCACACCGGGTCTATCCCACTCCTTAGTAACAATTTCAGTAAGTCTCTTAGGTATAGGAAAAACCTCAGTACTCGTCGGTACCGCAAAATATTTATCCAACCTACACATTTTCTCTGGTATTGCAACTGTGTTACAATCATTCAGAGCCGCTAACACCTCCCCTAGTAATACACGGAGGTTTTCCAGTTTAAATTTAAAATTTGAAATATCTGAATCCAGTCTGTTTGGATCAGAACCGTCACCCACAGAATGAAGTTCTCCGTCCTCATGTTCTGCCACCTGTGACGCAGTGTCTGACATGGCCCTAATATTATCAGCGCACTCTGTTCTCACCCCAGAGTGATCACGCTTACCTTTTAGTTCTGGTAATTTAGCCAAAACTTCAGTCATAACAGTAGCCATATCCTGTAATGTGATTTGTAATGGCCGCCCAGCTGTACTCGGCGCTACAATATCACGCACCTCCCTCTGAGCGGGAGATGTAGGTACTGACACGTGAGGCGAGTTAGTCGGCATAACTCTCCCCTCGTTTGGTGAAATTTGTTCAATTTGTACAGATTGATTTTTATTTAAAGTAGCATCAATACAGTTAGTACATAAATTTCTATTGGGCTCCACTTTGGCATTGCAACAAATGACACAGGTATCATCTTCTGAATCAGACATGTTTAACACACTAGCAAATAAACTTGCAACTTGGAAATACAATTCAAATAGAATAATATTAAAACGTACTGTGCCTTTAAGAAGCACAGAAGATCTATGACAGTTAAAAATTAATAAATTGAAACAGTTATAGCCTCAATCCTTGTAAACAACACAACTTTAGCAAAGGTTTAATCCCATTAGCAAAGATAACAATTTCTGAAAGCAGGAAACAAATTACAGAATAAAAGTTTTTATTTCAGTCAAACTATAATTCTCACAGCTCTGCTGAGAGAAATTACCTCCCTCAAAATAAGTTTTGAAGACCCCTGAGCTCTGTAGAGATGAACCAGATCATGCAGGGAATACGAGTTGCTGACTGAAATATTAGATGCATAGTAAAAGCGCCCCTCCCCCACACACACAGCAGTGAGGGAGAACAGAAACTGACAGAAAAAACAGATTTAAGCAACTGCCAAGTGGAAAAATGGTGCCCAAACATTTATTCACTCAGTACCTCAGCAAATGAAAACGATTTTACATTCCAGCAAAAACGTTAAACATAATTTCTAGTTATTAAACAGCTTTATGTACTTCTTACAGTGTAATTCTAGTGAAGTACCATTCTCCCAGAATACTGAAGTGTAAAGTATACATACATGACATTATATCGGTATGGCAGGATTTTCTCATCAATTCCATTGTCAGAAAATAAAAACTGCTACATACCTCTATGCAGATTCATCTGCCCGCTGTCCCCTGATCTGAACTTTACCTCACTCCTCAGATGGCCGAGAACAGCAATATGATCTTAACTACTCCGGCTAAAATCATAGCAAAACTCTGGTAGATTCTTCCTCAAACTCTGCCAGAGAGGTAATAACACACTCCGGTGCTATTTTAAAATAACAAACTTTTGATTGAAGATATAAAACTAAGTATAATCACCATAGTCCTCTCACACGACCTATCTAGTTGCTGGGTGCAAGAGAATGACTGGGAGTGACGTAGAGGGGAGGAGCTATATGCAGCTCTGCTGGGTGAATCCTCTTGCACTTCCTGTAGGGGAGCAGTTAATATCCCAGAAGTAATGATGACCCGTGGACTGATCACACTTAACAGAAGAAACATACTTGCCATAAGACACCCATCCACATATAGCAGATAGCCAAACCAGTACTGAAACGGTTATAAGTAGAGGTAATGGAATATGAGAGTATATCGTCGATCTGAAAAGGGAGGTAGGAGATGAATCTCTACGACAGAACAGAAAACCTATGAAATAGATCTCCTGTGAGGAAAAACATTGCATTCAATAGGTGATACTCCCTTCACATCCCTCTGACATTCACTCTACTCAGAGGAATCAGGCTTCAAAATGCTGAGAAGCGCATATCAACGTAGAAATCTTAGCACAAACTTTACTTCACCACCTCCATAGGAGGCAAAGTTTGTAAAACTGAATTGTGGGTGTGGTGAGGGGTGTATTTATAGGCATATTGAGGTTTGGGAAAGTTTGCCCCTCCTGGTAGGATTGTACCTACATAGCTCATGGACTCTTGCCAATGAAAGAAATAAAATCTCCTGCTTATTTGAAATTCACAGTAGGTGTTAATGCATTGTCTTTATTATGCACCTGTTAATTGTGTAATTCTACAGCATTTAGTGGTCCTTTTAGAAACTTCCTGTAACATTACCAATATAATACTTTAACAGAACAGGTTTACTGCTAATGGGACAGTGTATTAAATTATCTTGAATAATATGTAAATGGAGGCATCAACCTTTGTAACATTCTCCTACCTCTGAAGAAAGGACTGTAAGACTGGGAATATACATTTAAACGTCAGATATAAGGATCAGAAGAAATGCCCCTTCGTACTTCGTAAATATATCCACAAGTGATTTTCATGACAAATTAAAACATTTTTCACACTTTTTTCTTAGGAAAACAAATATTAAAAGGACATTAAACCCAAAAATGTTCTTTCATCATTCCGATAAAGGATACCAAGATAATGAAGCAAAAATTTATAACAGAAGTTAAGAGGAAAGTTATTTGAATTGTATAATCTATCTGAATCATGAAAGAAAAATGTTGGGTTTCATGTCCCTTTATGGAGAAAGCCAACTAATGAAATGTCTTAGTCAGAATCGGAAAGCTAGAAAAGTGAGAAACTAGAGAAAGTTCTAAATCTGAGCATTTTAGGAAGAAACGCATAGCAATGGGGAAAAAAAAAAGAAGATGGTAAATGCTATGAGCTGAACATGCTGCAGAAGAGCAACTAATACTAGGGCATTTTAGTCAAGCAAAAGAGAATTCAAGCATACAGCAGTATTTTCTAGCCATGACAAAGATCAGTAGCTGACTGGACCCTTGCAGGAGCATGCACAGTCATGCAACACACTATGTGTGGGGGAGACTTACTCTTGTAGATGTGGAAATGCTGCTTTTAGAAGATTAGCGACATATTCTTGAATAAACAGCTGGTTGTTTAGTGGACTTGCTGGGTTTAATGGTGCATTTATTTTTCCTTCTTCCACTAGGTTGAACATGTATGCCAATATTGAAGCATGCATTGTTAGCCCTGTAAAGACAAATACCATTTGTTGTTATTTAGGATTATCAAAATATTTCTTATACAGAGAAAATAGATACCCTTATTTGGTGTTTCTGTAAAGGAAAGTGAAAAGCTCGGCATTTGAAGACTATTCTAGAAAAACAAATATAGTTGCTCAGTTGACTTGGTTGTAGACGACGTATACAAAATTATACATATGTAAAAACATACCAGCTGTGTGAGATGTATCTGTTACAACAGAAAAAATGTGCTGGAGAATGTCACAAAAATATGTTTGATAAAAACTCTGAGCTGCAGCCTCCTCTTGACCAACATTCTGTAATAATGTGTACAATATCTGTAATCCTAAAAAAGAAAAGAAAATATAAGGTTAATTCACAAGGTTACATCTGAAGCCACATTTCTATTTAGTGTTCCCAAGAAAATTCACTTAAGTAAATTAGATGTTTCTGTTCCCATCTTTAATTGAGAAGGATTATTCCAACAAATTATAATAAAAAGGGCACTTTGAAAATTAGATTTTGGAAACCCTGACCAGATCAATTTTAGCTACCTGTATAGATACATCAATAATAATAATAAAAAAATAATTTTGGTGTTTATTATTCACTCTCTTATTTATATTAAAGACAAATTCTGCAGAAAATACAAAATTCCATGGAGTAATCCACATCATTATCCAAACCCACTCTGTTATTGGTACTCAAGTCTGATTAAAAACATAATGCAGATTTCATAGAAAAAGAAAAGATCTAGACAACACAAAAATTCATCAACCAATTTTTTTTTTCAAAAACCTTTTTCAAGCTCAAAAGGGACATGAAAGAATGTTAAACTTTTGCATTTAAGCAGAGCTTTCCAATTTACTTCTATGAATCATTTTATCTCTTTGTATCCCTTGCTGAAAAACGTAGCGCCTTTATATGAAAGAAAACAAAAATAGGCTTAGGAGCAAGCACATGTCTAAGTACTAAATGCATAGCATTGCTATGAACACTGCTGCCATATAGTGCTTAAGGTGCATGCTCCTCAGCCTAACTGGGTATGTATTGAAAGCTTTCATAAAAAGGAGCTAAGTAATTAAAGGGATAGAATGGCCAAAATTAAAACGTGCATAAGTCCATATAAATTTGAAATAGAAGCCTTTTTGCAATATAATCATTAGCCATAATGCTTCTAGTAAAATTACTACTATTCTGTAAATGATCTTGTATTTTTTATATTGTATGAGGGCTGTGCAGCAGTATTCAAACACAGAGAGCTTGTGGCGATTCATATTGCTTCTGTATAAACGTAATTTTAAACATACAAGCTCCCGCTGACTCTCTGAGCAGGTGCGGCGCTTGAATACTGGTGCACAGCCCTCAGAGGATGTGTGTATATGCTGTAGAAAAACAGTAATAACTTAATAGAAGCTTTTTTTTCTAATATTGCAAACATGCTTCTATTTTAAATGGAAATTAACCCATGCACATTTAAACTGTAAGTTCAGGCCCCAAAATAGAACATGCTGCGATCTGCGATGTCATTGCAGGAAAAAAAGAGCAGTGCCAGTTTGAGAGGACATTTGTGCCTGCACCCTTTATTTCTACCTGTAGACGTCACTGCTCCGTTCTATCTAAATGCAGATGCAGTATTTACTGCGTTTCTCTTCACTTTCCCTTTCTGAGGTGGCTTGAGTCAAGCCTCTCTAGCAAGTGCATTAGGTAGGGAGCTTAGGCTTATTTGCTATAAGTTCTCCACAGGTGGGGCCCCTTTCTGTCTGTTTAATATATAGGTACCCTGATAAGCCTTCTGGATCTTAATGTTGAGAACCAGAGTTCCAGGTGGCCTTAACCTTGAGGCAAATATACTTTTTTGGCAGCAAAATAGAAATATGGAAGGCAAAAAATAAAATAATGTGTCAATTTTTATTTCAAAACTCTTTTTACTGGTGTACTTTTAGTGTTAACATGATAGGATATACATATGACAATAAGATAAGACAGTTCTTACCTACTTCGATTGATTTTATGTTTTGGGAACTGTACATACATTTGAATTGCTCACTCAAAGATTACGAAGTATAGAGGGTGAATATATATATATATATATACACATACACAGAGTTTTTATTTACATTGTTATTCCAATCCTAAAGGTGTTCTATTGCATTAGAAATACTGAGTGTGTAGGCATCAGAGTGTTTACTTTTTGTACACATGGCCAGATAGGTTTATATAAAAGGATGGCATACCCTGTGGCTGCATGGTCTGGTCTATGATTAAGCCGAAATGTTCAAGACCGCAACTGCCCGTGGGTCTACGCCATGTGTGTTTTCAATATAATAAAAGCTATGTTTTAGCCTTTTAAACAGTCCCCTTCCATGCTCCTATTTTGTGTTTGTCTACTTTAAAGAATACAGGATCCCCAACAGCGGTTTTGCAGGTTGGCGCTTTCTTGGAGGAAAAAGGACAAATTGACTACACACAGGAATGGTTTGTTAAACAGAATATGCTGACGCGACAAAGCCGTGAATGAATGCTGTAAATGCTGAAGGTCACAGAAGTGGAACGTTCTAGCCAGATGAAGGAGCCTGCTAAGGAACTTTAAGGAACTTTGCAGAGATGGATATGTAATCTGCAGAGTTTGCTCCCACATCTTACCTCATACAGCAAGAGTCCAGCTTTTTTCTGTCTTTTGATTATATAGCTGCTGTACTGGTAGTGGGGCAGTGGAGGGGCCTTTTTTGGTATTGTTTCAACACCGATAATGAGATCCACCTTCAAGAACCAGTATTATTAGAAGAGCTAGATCTGATTAAAGATTGAAGTCAAATATTGGACTGATGTAAATTGGAATAAAATTTTAAGTTTTCTACATAAAACAAAAAGGAAGAAAGCACAACTTTAAATCAAGGTGACTTTAAAACAAGGTAAAAAGCACATAAAACATTGCACTTATCAAATATAAAATCTGAATTGAATAATAGTCAGGACTTTCTTAAAAGTTAGTGCTGCTAAGTCCAGATGCTTTCCGGATGAAACACATTAAGGCTTTCTGTCCTACAAGCTGGTGGTAGAGAACGCAATTGACAGCACAACGGAGGAAGATCTGATGGCCTATTGATCAATGTCTATTTAATCTGTGATTAAGTGCAAAGTGTTATGCGCTTTTTGTTTACATTTTATTTATGTATTAAGGACATTACATAGAAAATAAAATAACATTGGTAGTATAGAATACAGTTATGCAAACATTTTCATCATATTTGATAAATTAACTTGTATTCAAAGATATGCAGTCCTCATTTTTTATCTCCTGAATAAGGTTGGACGCTTTTGGTCCCATTTTAACATTATGAATGAAAGCTGGGGGTTTTCCGTAAACATAATATACATGAAAATAACAAAAACACAGAATTTTGCATCTTTAAGAAGAATATTGTGATGGTATAACAAGTAAAAACGTGATGTGAAAAATAGATGCAAGTTACCAGAACTAATTGATTTTACTTAAAGGGACATTATACACTCATTTTTTCTTTGCATATATGTTTTGTAGATGATCTATTTATATAGCCCATAAAGTTTGATTTTTTTTTAAAAATCTATAGTTTTGCTTATTTTTTAATAACATTGCTCTGATTTTCAGACTCCTAACCAAGCCCCAAAGTTTTATGTGAATACCGTCAGCTACCTTCTCCAGCTTGCTCCTGTTTGTGTAAATGGTCTTTTAATATGCAAAAGAAGGGGGAGGGGGGAGTGTCTTATTTCCCACTTGCAATGGGCTTTCCAGCTATCTTTTCAACAGAGGTAAACTAAGAGTTTCTAAGTCAGTCTTTAAACCGTTTTATCATGTATTTTTATATCAGTATCTGGGCATCTTGTTCTTTATAGTAGTGTCTATTACATGCAGTTATATGAAAATGAGTGTATACTGTCCCTTTAAAGTACAACCAAACCTTTGTTGTCATATGCGGATTAGGCTTTGTTAATAGGGGTATCCGATGTTTGTTTTAAACTTCAATTATCCAGGGCTAAACCTCAAAAGATAGATATAGCAAATCCTTATGTCAATACAGAAGCAGTATCTTTACTAAACGTGAATATGCCAATCCCCCCGCCACCTCTGCCGCGGGCGGCGCAAGGAGAAACCAAACACATATACATAGTGTATGCTCTGTTTTGACTATTGATAAGACTTTTGTAAGTTACCGGATTGCCCATTGTTTGGTTTAGGTGTGGAAAACTATAAAGATAGTATAACCTACTGTTAAATACTGTTGTATAAAGTAGCCTGAAGTTCCCGCCCTGTGATTATAGCGTCTGCTTTATTTTGCTATAGGGAGTTACGCATGTGTGAACCATTTAGTTTGATTATATATAAGACATTGTTACAGTACCTTTCTAAAATAGTCATATTTTCCAACAGAAGTGTCTTAATAATGTAATTTGGTGGCAAAGTTTGTGAACACTGACTCCCTTGGCGATCTATCGACATGCTGACTGAACTGTCCCGCTGGATGGGGTCTAAATTTTAATGATCGGCATGATGATACATGCCGGGAGATCTGGCATCATGATGATACATGCCGGGAGATCTGGCATCATGAGACCAGTTGAGCTCCAGCAGTCCCCCCCCACCCAAACTCCCAAAGCGGCAACGCCATCCCAAGCTGCAGCTCTGTCTCAGCAATATGTTTAGTTGCTGTTTTCTGGGATCGATAGCGTAAAAGACAATACAACCCGCTCATCTATTATGAAGGTTGCTGTGGCTGCTTTTAGTATTGTGAACAGGGGTCTGCTTATCTCCTCTATGGGCGCCATTCTAGGTAGGTTAGCGGAAGGTAGTCTTGTCCATCAAGGCCTGCAGCATGGCCTCCAGCTTTGCAAAGTGAAAGTCTGTTTCATCGGAAGATCTGTCGAACCACATAGCTGCAGATTATTGCTGTGTTGTCGCTTTCTGTACTGCCAATTGTGCAGGTATTTAATGGTTGTGAAGGTTTGAGGAATCTTATGGTGGCGGAATAGATTCTGGACGCAATCAGCTCTGGCCAAATACCCCGGTATCCGGGGGAGGCCTTAGTCCTAGTCCGTCTCCTAGGTCATAAATACAGCAAATTAACTAGTAGAAGGTAGTAGCTGTTGATGATTGCAAAGCCAGTCGCAATTCTTATAGATGCTGTGATAGTATAACAATCGTCGGATTGCTATTTCTCTGGAGCACTGGAATAATACGGCAACTCAGTGCCGCTGCTTGGACACGCCCCCTGTGTTATGCGCTTTTTATTAATACTTTTACGTAAAACAAATAGGAAGAAAGAGCAACTCCAAATCATGTTGAAACCCACTAGTATATGTAAAGCTGCAATCCTAATTACCACCTGTGGAAGTGGGACTTAATTGCCAGAACTGCCCAAAGATTGTTTTTGGCACAGGGGACACAGCCAAGCATCCTATATTATATTGCATGTATTATTGTCTGGTTCAATAATACAATTGCATCAGTTTGATAATATCAACATAGAGTTTATTTTGTAACGCTGATTTATTATGTGTTTAGTTTTTTTTATTATATATATATATTTACACACACACCTCTTCTGTTAATGCAGTTTTTTGGGGATTTTTGAAGGAATTTACACTGTTTAGTCTTAAGAGCATGCAGATACTGGTAAAAAACATAATTTATGTAAAAACTTACCTGATAAATTCATTTCTTTAATATTAGCAAGAGTCCATGAGCTAGTGACGTATGGGATATACATTCCTACCAGGAGGGGGCAAAGTTTCCCAAACCTTAAAATGCCTATAAATACACCCCTCACCACACCCACAAATCAGTTTAACGAATAGCCAAGAAGTGGGGTGATAAGAAAAAAGTGCGAAAGCATAAAAAAACAGAATTTATGTTTACCTGATAAATTACTTTCTCCAACGGTGTGTCCGGTCCACGGCGTCATCCTTACTTGTGGGATATTCTCTTCCCCAACAGGAAATGGCAAAGAGCCCAGCAAAGCTGGTCACATGATCCCTCCTAGGCTCCGCCTTCCCGTCATTCGACCGACGTAAAGGAGGAATATTTGCATAGGAGAAATCATATGATACCGTGGTGACTGTAGTTAAAGAAAATAAATTATCGGACCTGATTAAAAAACCAGGGCGGGCCGTGGTCCGGACACACCGTTGGAGAAAGTAATTTATCAGGTAAACATAAATTCTGTTTTCTCCAACATAGGTGTGTCCGGTCCACGGCGTCATCCTTACTTGTGGGAACCAATACCAAAGCTTTAGGACACGGATGAAGGGAGGGAGCAAATCAGGTCACCTAGATGGAAGGCACCACGGCTTGCAAAACCTTTCTCCCAAAAATAGCCTCAGAAGAAGCAAAAGTATCAAATTTGTAAAATTTAGTAAAAGTGTGCAGTGAAGACCAAGTCGCTGCCTTACATATCTGATCAACAGAAGCCTCGTTCTTGAAGGCCCATGTGGAAGCCACAGCCCTAGTGGAATGAGCTGTGATTCTTTCAGGAGGCTGCCGTCCGGCAGTCTCGTAAGCCAATCTGATGATGCTTTTAAGCCAAAAGGAGAGAGAGGTAGAAGTTGCTTTTTGACCTCTCCTTTTACCAGAATAAACAACAAACAAGGAAGATGTTTGTCTAAAATCCTTTGTAGCATCTAAATAGAATTTTAAAGCACGAACTACATCCAAATTGTGCAACAAACGTTCCTTCTTTGAAACTGGATTCGGACACAAAGAAGGCACGACTATCTCCTGGTTAATGTTTTTGTTAGAAACAACTTTCGGAAGAAAACCAGGTTTAGTACGCAAAACCACCTTATCTGCATGGAACACCAGATAAGGGGGAGAACACTGCAGAGCAGATAATTCTGAAACTCTTCTAGCAGAAGAAATTGCAACCAAAAACAAAACTTTCCAAGATAATAACTTAATATCAACGGAATGTAAGGGTTCAAACGGAACACCCTGAAGAACTGAAAGAACTAAATTGAGACTCCAAGGAGGAGTCAAAGGTTTGTAAACAGGCTTGATTCTAACCAGAGCCTGAACAAAGGCTTGAACATCTGGCACAGCTGCCAGCTTTTTGTGAAGTAACACAGATAAGGCAGAAATCTGTCCCTTCAAAGAACTTGCAGATAATCCTTTCTCCAAACCTTCTTGAAGAAAGGATAGAATCTTAGGAATTTTTATCTTGTCCCAAGGGAATCCTTTAGATTCACACCAACAGATATATTTTTTCCATATTTTGTGGTAGATTTTTCTAGTTACAGGCTTTCTGGCCTGAACAAGAGTATCAATGACAGAATCTGAGAACCCTCGCTTTGATAAGATCAAGCGTTCAATCTCCAGGCAGTCAGTTGGAGTGAGACCAGATTCGGATGTTCGAACGGACCTTGAACAAGAAGGTCCCGTCTCAAAGGTAGCTTCCATGGTGGAGCCGATGACATATTCACCAGGTCTGCATACCAAGTCCTGCGTGGCCACGCAGGAGCTATCAAGATCACCGATGCCCTCTCCTGATTGATCCTGGCTACCAGCCTGGGGATGAGAGGAAACGGCGGGAATACATAAGCTAGTTTGAAGGTCCAAGGTGCTACTAGTGCATCTACTAGAGTCGCCTTGGGATCCCTGGATCTGGACCCGTAGCAAGGAACCTTGAAGTTCTGACGAGAGGCCATCAGATCCATGTCTGGAATGCCCCACAACTGAGTAATTTGGGCAAAGATTTCCGGATGGAGTTCCCACTCCCCCGGATGAAATGTCTGACGACTCAGAAAATCCGCTTCCCAATTTTCCACTCCTGGGATGTGGATTGCAGACAAGTGGCAGGAGTGAGTCTCCGCCCATTGAATGATTTTGGTCACTTCTTCCATCGCCAGGGAACTCCTTGTTCCCCCCTGATGGTTGATGTACGCTACAGTCATGTTGTTGAAACCGTATGAATTTGGCCTTTGCTAGCTGAGGCCAAGCCTTGAGAGCATTGAATATCGCTCTCAGTTCCAGAATATTTATCGGGAGAAGAGATTCTTCCCGAGACCAAAGACCCTGAGCTTTCAGGGGTCCCCAGACCGCGCCCCAGCCCACCAGACTGGCGTCGGTCGTGACAATGACCCACTCTGGTCTGCGGAAGCTCATCCCCTGTGACAGGTTGTCCAGGGACAGCCACCAACGGAGTGAATCTCTGGTCCTCTGATCTACTTGTATCGTCGGAGACAAGTCTGTATAATCCCCATTCCACTGACTGAGCATGCACAGTTGTAATGGTCTTAGATGAATTCGCGCAAAAGGAACTATGTCCATTGCCGCTACCATCAAACCTATTACTTCCATGCACTGCGCTATGGAAGGAAGAGGAACAGAATGAAGTACTTGACAAGAGTTTAGAAGTTTTGATTTTCTGGCCTCTGTCAGAAAAATCCTCATTTCTAAGGAGTCTATTATTGTTCCCAAGAAGGGAACCCTTGTTGACGGAGATAGAGAACTTTTTTCTACGTTCACTTTCCACCCGTGAGATCTGAGAAAGGCCAGGACAATGTCCGTGTGAGCCTTTGCTTGTGGAAGGGACGACGCTTGAATCAGAATGTCGTCCAAGTAAGGTACTACTGCAATGCCCCTTGGTCTTAGCACCGCTAGAAGGGACCCTAGTACCTTTGTGAAAATTCTTGGAGCAGTGGCTAATCCGAACGGAAGTGCCACAAACTGGTAATGCTTGTCCAGGAATGCGAACCTTAGGAACCGATGATGTTCCTTGTGGATAGGAATATGTAGATACGCATCCTTTAAATCCACCGTGGTCATGAATTGACCTTCCTGGATGGAAGGAAGAATTGTTCGAATGGTTTCCATTTTGAACGATGGAACCTTGAGAAACTTGTTTAGGATCTTGAGATCTAAGATTGGTCTGAATGTTCCCTCTTTTTTGGAAACTACGAACAGATTGGAGTAGAACCCCATCCCTTGTTCTCCTAATGGAACAGGATGAATCACTCCCATTTTTAACAGGTCTTCTACACAATGTAAGAATGCCTGTTTTTTTATGTGGTCTGAAGACAATTGAGACCTGTGGAACCTCCCCCTTGGGGGAAGCCCCTTGAATTCCAGAAGATAACCTTGGGAGACTATTTCTAGCGCCCAAGGATCCAGAACATCTTTTGCCCAAGCCTGAGCGAAGAGAGAGAGTCTGCCCCCCACCAGATCCGGTCCCGGATCGGGGGCCAACATCTCATGCTGTCTTGGTAGCAGGTTTCTTGGCCTGCTTTCCTTTGTTCCAGCCTTGCATTGGCCTCCAGGCTGGCTTGGCTTGAGAAGTATTACCCTCTTGCTTAGAGGACGCAGCACTTGGGGCTGGTCCGTTTCTGCGAAAGGGACGAAAATTAGGTTTATTTTTGGCCTTGAAAGACCTATCCTGAGGAAGGGCGTGGCCCTTGCCCCCAGTGATATCAGAAATAATCTCTTTCAAGTCAGGGCCAAACAGCGTTTTCCCCTTGAAAGGAATGTTAAGCAATTTGTTCTTGGAAGACGCATCCGCTGACCAAGATTTTAGCCAAAGTGCTCTGCGCGCCACAATAGCAAACCCAGAATTTTTCGCCGCTAATCTAGCCAATTGCAAAGTGGCGTCTAGGGTGAAAGAGTTAGCCAATTTGAGAGCATGAATTCTGTCCAAAATCTCCTCATAAGAAGAATCTTTATTGAGCGCCTTTTCTAGTTCATCGAAGCAGAAACACGCTGCTGTAGTGACAGGAACAATGCATGAAATTGGTTGTAGAAGGTAACCTTGCTGAACAAACATCTTTTTAAGCAAACCCTCTAATTTTTTATCCATAGGATCTTTGAAAGCACAACTATCTTCTATGGGTATAGTGGTGCGTTTGTTTAGAGTAGAAACCGCCCCCTCGACCTTGGGGACTGTCTGCCATAAGTCCTTTCTGGGGTCGACCATAGGAAACAATTTCTTAAATATAGGGGGAGGGACGAAGGGTATGCCGGGCCTTTCCCATTCTTTATTTACAATGTCCGCCACCCGCTTGGGTATAGGAAAAGCTTCGGGGGGCCCCGGGACCTCTAGGAACTTGTCCATTTTACATAATTTCTCTGGAATGACCAAATTCTCACAATCATCCAGAGTAGATAACACCTCCTTAAGCAGGGCGCGGAGATGTTCCAATTTAAATTTAAATGTAATCACATCAGGTTCAGCTTGTTGAGAAATTTTCCCTGAATCTGAAATTTCTCCCTCAGACAAAACCTCCCTGGCCCCCTCAGACTGGTGTAGGGGCACTTCAGAACCAATATCATCAGCGTCCTCATGCTCTTCAGTATTTTCTAAAACAGAGCAGTCGCGCTTTCGCTGATAAGTGGGCATTTTGGCTAAAATGTTTTTGATAGAATTATCCATTACAGCCGTTAATTGTTGCATAGCAAGGAGTATTGGCGCACTAGATGTACTAGGGGCCTCCTGTGTGGGCAAGACTGGTGTAGACGAAGGAGGGGATGATGCAGTACCATGCTTACTCCCCTCACTTGAGGAATCATCTTGGGCATCATTTTCTCTAAATTTTGTGTCACATAAATCACATCTATTTAAATGAGAAGGAACCTTGGCTTCCCCACATACAGAACACAGTCTATCTGGTAGTTCAGACATGTTAAACAGGCATAAACTTGATAACAAAGTACAAAAAACGTTTTAAAATAAAACCGTTACTGTCACTTTAAATTTTAAACTGAACACACTTTATTACTGCAAATGTGAAAAAGTATTAAGGAATTGTTCAAAATTCACCAAAATTTCACCACAGTGTCTTAAAGCCTTAAAAGTATTGCACACCAAATTTGAAAGCTTTAACTCTTAAAATAACGGAACCGGAGCCGTTTTTATATTTAACCCCTTTACAGTCCCTGGTATCTGCTTTGCTGAGACCCAACCAAGCCCAAAGGGGAATACGATACCAAATGACGCCTTCAGAAAGTCTTTTCTGTGTATCAGAGCTCCTCACACATGCATCTGCATGTCATGCTTCCTAAAAACAAGTGCACAATAGAGGCGCGAAAATGAGGCTCTGCCTATGATTAGGGAAAGCCCCTAGAGGATAAGGTGTCCAATACAGTGCCTGCCGGTTATTTTACATAATTCCCAAGAATAAAATAAGTCCTCAAAGCTATGAAGTATAAAATATGTTTATATATCAATCGTTTTAGCCCAGAAAATGTCTACAGTCTTAAAAGCCCTTGTGAAGCCCTTTTTTTCCTTATGTAATAAAAATGGCTTACCGGATCCCATAGGGAAAATGACAGCTTCCAGCATTACATCGTCTTGTTAGAAATGTGTCATACCTCAAGCAGCAAAAGTCTGCTCACTGTTTCCCCCAACTGAAGTTAATTCCTCTCAACAGTCCTGTGTGGAAACAGCCATCGATTTTAGTAACGGTTGCTAAAATCATTTTCCTCTTACAAACAGAAATCTTCATCTCTTTTCTGTTTCAGAGTAAATAGTACATACCAGCACTATTTTAAAATAACAAACTCTTGATTGAATAATAAAAACTACAGTTAAACACCAAAAAACTCTAAGCCATCTCCGTGGAGATGTTGCCTGTACAACGGCAAAGAGAATGACTGGGGTAGGCGGAGCCTAGGAGGGATCATGTGACCAGCTTTGCTGGGCTCTTTGCCATTTCCTGTTGGGGAAGAGAATATCCCACAAGTAAGGATGACGCCGTGGACCGGACACACCTATGTTGGAGAAACACAATTTAGCCAAGGTTTGTTCCCATTAGCAAAGAAAAACTAACCCTGATGGCATAAAAAAGTTAAAGAATAAACGTTTTTTTATCACAGTCAACTATAATCTCACAGCTCTGTTAGATTACTTCCCTCAAACAAGCTTTGAAGACCCCTGAGTTCTGTAGAGATAAACCGGAACATGCAGGGAAAAACAATGAGCTTCTGACTGAAATTTTTGATGCGTAGCAAAAGCGCCAAAAAAAGGTCCCTCCCCCTCACACACAACAGTGAGAGAGATCAGTAAACTGTCATAATTAGATCAAGCAACTGCCAAGTGGAAAAAATAGTGCCCAAACATTTCATTCACCCAGTACCTCAGAAAATGAAAACGATTTTACATTCCAGCAAAAACGTTTAACATAAATTAAGAGTTATTAAAAAACCTGTTGCTTTGCAATTAGGCTAAAGTCTTATATACACAGTGTAATTCCAGTGAAGTACCATTCCCCAGAATACTCAAATGTTAAATATACATACATGATATTATGTCGGTATGGCAGGATTTTCTCATCAATTCCATTGTCAGAAAATAAAAACTGCTACATACCTCTTTGCAGATTAAACTGCCCGCTGTCCCCTGATCTGAAGTTTACCTCTCCTCAGATGGCCGAGAAACAGCAATATGATCTTAACAACTCCGGCTAAAATCATAGTAAAAACTCTGGTAGATTCTTCTTCAAACTCCACCAGAGAAGGAATAACACACTCCGGTGCTATTAAAAAATAACAAACTTTTGATTGAAGAAATAAAACTAAATAAAATCACCATAGTCCTCTCAGACATCCTATCTAGTCGTTGGGTGCAAGAGAATGACTGGGGGTGACGTAGAGGGGAGGAGCTATATGCAGCTCTGCTGGGTGAATCCTCTTGCACTTCCTGTTGGGGAGGAGTAATATCCCAGAAGTAATGATGACCCGTGGACTGATCACACTTAACAGAAGAAATGATTGATTCAAATGCATTATCCCAAATATGAAACTGACTGTCTGAAAATAAGGAATGTTGAACATCCTGAGTCAAGGCAAATAAATGTTTGAATACATATATTTAGAACTTTATAAAAAAGTGCCCAACCATAGCTTAGAGTGTCACAGAAAATAAGCTTACTTACTTACCCCAAGACACTCATCAACATGTTGTAGAAAGCCAAACCAGTACTGAAACGAAAATCAGCAGAGGTAATGGTATATATATATATATATATATATATATATATATAAAAGAGTATATCGTCGATCTGAAAAGGGAGGTAAGAGATGAATCTCTACGACCGATAACAGAGAACCTATGAAATAGACCCCGTAGAAGGAGATCATTGCATTCAAATAGGCAATACTCTCCTCACATCCCTCTGACATTCACTGCACGCTGAGAGGAAAACCGGGCTCCAACCTGCTGCGGAGCGCATATCAACGTAGAATCTAGCACAAACTTACTTCACCACCTCCATAGGAGGCAAAGTTTGTAAAACTGATTTGTGGGTGTGGTGAGGGGTGTATTTATAGGCATTTTAAGGTTTGGGAAACTTTGCCCCTCCTGGTAGGAATGTATATCCCATACGTCACTAGCTCATGGACTTTCGCTAATTACATGAAAGAAATATAACGTATATAAACTCATACAAACCAGATATACATAGAAATGTGTATACATGTATTCAAGCCCTTTAGGTTTGAGGATAAGAAAAAACACTCCCCTTGGCGCACACACGCACTTGCTTTTTTAATCCACCTCTAATATTTTCTGCCACAATAAATGGGGTCCAGAAGCAGAGCCCCTCCTACATCTTGACACGATATGGTTTACACCGATTTATTTGTGCAGTAGTGACCATGGGGCATGCCAGCTCCTACATGATGAACTGCCCTCTATCACCGCCCCCCTCCCATTTTCTACTGAAGATATTTCTTTAAAATTATATTGCTCGCAAGCAGTCTGTTTACTGGAGGTGGCCAAAATAATTTGAAAGAAATGCGTTAAGAAAAACAGATGTGCTGGTTCAGTGCCCCAGTGATTAGCTACAAGTCTTAAAATCGACTGGTGGGCTGGGTTATTATAACTAGTAAGCCCACCTGGAATTTGCACGGTGTGCCTAAAGGCCAGTCCAGACCTGCACACGTGAAATAAAATATTTATTCAATTTAAAACCGTATCATGTACCTTTATAAGCCTCATATAAGAGGCGTAGAATAAGTTAAAACATCACAAAAAATGGGAGAATTTAACTAAATTTCAACTCAAACATACATTTGAATATATGCAATGTGTTTATTTTTAGAAGAATATATACAGCTAGAAGAAATAACTTACCTGTGTCTGCAACATTTCGCATTGTGTGTTTGAAGGCCCATATTATAGAATCCAAAACTAATTTAAACTGAGCCGGTGGGATAGCCAAAAAAGCAGGAAAACAATGTGAATTTACAGCTTGAAGAAGCAAAAAGAAGTTTGTCCTGTGTTCAGGATACTCTTCAAAATCCTAATGAGCATATAAAAAAAAAAGTTATAAGAAACAATTCAGTTTATTCTATAATTTTGTGCATGACATGAATATACAATTACATACCTTATTTATCATGTTTAATGTGCATTCAAAAACAGCATCAAATATTTGAGGTATTTCTGCAGTTATATGTCCTCCTAGCTTGTTTACGATCGTTGCCATGGTGCTAAGCACTTCAGGTTCTCGGGCAGCTGGAACATTTCTTTGATAATCAATTAAAACAGCATCCAAAAGAGGGGGAACAAAGTTTTCAGCAACCTATTAAAATATTAACATTAAAATTAATATTACAAAGGTGCGTGTATCTATCTATATCTCTCTATTTTCATACATCTTATATAAAGTGTTCAGCTCTGCGGAATCTGTTGGCGCTCTACAAATACCTGATAATAATAATAATAAAGTGTAAGTATTTAGAAAATGTTTAAAAAAAAAACTAAAAAAAACACACACGGTAAGGAATTAAATCTAATAGGAACTATTTTCAAGATTATAAATATAAATCTTCTACAATCACTTTATCATATACTAAAAACGTCAAGGTGTAAAACAAGATTAAACAAACAAAAACGATTACTTACCATTTGAGGATCGTTCGACCTGCTCACCCAACCAGATATTAGTTTTAAAGTTTCCCTTTTTACAGTTCTCATACTTCTTATCAACGGTTGCTTTGTAACCATTTCCCCTGTAATAATGCATAAACATTATAGTTTATCTATTTTTAACCCCAATACACGATTATCAATATTGTTTTACAATATTAACACCAACTAACCATTTGCCTGAATTGCTGCAGAAATATTCTCACTTAAGCACTTGTACACATTTAGCATGTCCAAATAAATTCTTCCGAGCTGAATAACAAAGGGATGACCAACTGCTTTACATGCTCTTACATTTGTTTTCAAAATGCTGCCAAGCTGTTTAACGGTTTCTGGATCTTTCAGTATATCAACGTTCTGCAAAAACAACCAATGTTGAAAACCTTAAAGGGACACTAAAAGTCAAAATAAAAATGTTCATGATTGTGATTGAGCATACAATTTCAAACAACTTTCCAATGTACGCCAATTAGTAATTTTTCTGCAGTATGCACCCTGAGAAACCAGCTCCTACTGACCATGTGCAAGAGTCCACAGTATATACGTATCAGTCTGAAATTAGCTGATGGATGTCACTTGATACAGGGGGAAAAAGCAATCTTTGAAATTTCTCATAAAAAAAAAATCTGATAATTTGAAATACAGAGTATTATGGATTATGCAATTAAACTGTATTATTAAGGGACATGAAACCCCCCAAAAAACTTAAATTATGCTTACCTGAAAATTTGCTTTTCTTCTGTACGGGGAGAGTCCACAGCTGTATTCATTACTTTTGGGAAATACAGAACCTGGGCCACCAGGAGGCAAAGACACCCCAGCCAAAAGCTTAAATACCTCCCCCCACTTCCCTCATCCCCCAGTCATTCTGCCAAGGAAAAAAGTGCCACAAGAACAAATAAAATGAATTTAAGGCTGCCCACAGAAAAAAAAAAAAAAAAAAAAAAATGGGCAGGGAGCTGTGGACTCCCCGTACAGAAGAAAAGAAAATTATCAGGTAAGCATAATTAAGTTTTTCTTCTTAAAACGGGGAGAGTCCACAGCTGCATTCATTACTTTTGGGAAATCAATACCCAAGTTTATAGAGGACACTGAATGCAGACAAGAGGGAACAAAAAGGCAGCCCATTCTTATGGCACCACAGCCTGACACAACCCAGATTCCCGCTAAACACAAACTACTTCAAAAGAAGCAGGAAGCACAAAAATATGGAAAGAGGACAAGGTAACTACCCAACAATTAGAACCATAAGTTAGAGATCACTCTAAATTCTGGACCCCACAGAGCACAAAAGCCCATGAGAGGAGACCCAAGTCCCACTCTCTAGAAGCATACAAGACATTTTTTTCCATGAACAATGGCAAGGGAAACAAACTCCCTAACTGAAAGAAGGGCAGAATCAAATAAGAAGGTCCGAAAGAACCTCCCTAAACTTCCCGAAGATTCAAGGACAAACCAGAGAGAGAAGCCCCTAACACAACTCAAAAAGAGTGGCTACCAGGCTGCAAAAAGGACAAGTACCGTAGAAAACAAACTACCAACGGACGAGAGCAAGGAAAGGAAAATTTCCAGACCCCCTCCCACATGAATCCAAAAGGATGTTCCAGAAGGACAAAAGGATAAAAGATAGAACAAGACTACCTTACCAAAGACGGCTAACTTAACACAGAGAACTAAACAAACGTAGGTCCGGAAAAAAAACCCGGGAGCAGAACAGAAACGGAAGAGTAACATCCGTTTATGCCATAAACGAAAGGCACAGGCTTCCATCGGATAGGCCGTCAGACTAAACGTCAAACCATAGTAACGAGTCAACCGAGTAGCTAGTAAACTTACGCCAGGACATTCCTGGCAAGAATAAGAGAAAACTCAAAGGAAAGAACCCCCCCATTGCTAAGGGAAAGTTCCTGCAAGGCCTCCCAACCTAAGGCCTTGCAGGACAAGATACGTAGTCGATGCTCAAACAGAGCAGTCGGAATATCTGACTCCTACTCCGAGAGAACAGTCCTATCACAGAATAGACCGTCAATGTCCCAAGGACAAGAGAGATTAAAATATCCCTCTTACCTGAACTATTCCAATTGTGCCCTTGAAGAAGTCCGGCCGGGTTCCGGATGAAACGCATAGGGATATCGTCAAGTGCTTTGTCCTCATTGACAGTTTGTGCAGCCTGAGAGGTTTAGGCCTAAAGGGGGACGCTCCGGATCCTATGCTTCACAGTGACGTCAGACGCCGGCTTGTGTTCGGCGGTCCATTCTAAATCTGGACATTTCTGCCTGTTGATCGGGACTCAGACTGCCACTGCCTTTAATCCTTATCTGGAAATTTACTGTGCTTACTTAAGTGTAAGTTTTTATGTTTATTTTATCTGCATACTTGTATTAAAAAACTCAAGTTTTTTTGCGCTTCTTGTACTCTTTTGCCATAGTTTTACATCCCTCCATTTGTCTAGAGCTGTTCATTATCAGAATCAGAAGACTGAGGATCCAGAGGCCAATAAAGACCGAATTCCTCCAAAACCTCCAATAATCCATCTCCGACAGGGCATTTGAAGGCCTCGACCCTGACGGAAGCCTCAAAGGGAACCACTCCCCCAGAGTAAACACTCAGCTCACCTGGCACCCCCAGGTGAAGAGGACACTGATAAGCTCTTAGCTGGCCCTCAAGCTGTAAACACGCCAACACCAAGAGTATGGCCATGTGTAACCAATCTGCGACCTCTGGAGAAAAACCTCCTTCCGGAGAAGGGGTAACGATATTTGGGACAGCTGCCTGTGTAGGAACAGTAATTTCTAGGGAATGAGCCTCACGGGACACAGAATCCTCAGGGGGGGGGGGGAGGCTCAGAGGTCTCTACTCTCTCCCCAGTGGAGGAAAAACGCACTATTACAGCATACGGAACATAATTGATTGGGCCTTCATACAATCTAAACAGGAACCAGCATCTGAATCGGAGAAATCCTCAGAAAAATCAGAGTCCTCCATAACTTGACCGGACAAAATCGTACAAAAATACCTGGCACCTCAAACCACCAATGGCTGGGGCACTCACCACCTCCTATGACCCATACAAGCAGATAAAAGACCCTCTCCACCAACCCTCGGTCAAGATTATGGAAATGGGGAACGACAAACATGACTACGTCCGGTCACGAGGTGCAACCTACAGGTCAAGGAAAAGCATGCCAGTCCCACCAAGAAACTGCGTAGCTCAAAAACAGAATTTATGCTTACCTGATAAATTTATTTCTCTTGTGGTGTATTCAGTCCACGGATCATCCATTACTTGTGGGATATTCTCCTTACCAACAGGAAGTTGCAAGAGGATCACCCACAGCAGAGCTGCTATATAGCTCCTCCCCTCACTGCCATATCCAGTCATTCGACCGAAAATAAGCAGAGAAACCATAGGCTGCAGTGGTAACTGTAGTTTAAAATTAAAAAATACCTGCCTTAAAATGACAGGGCGGGCCGTGGACTGGATACACCACAAGAGAAATAAATTTATCAGGTAAGCATAAATTATGTTCTCTTGTAAGGTGTATCCAGTCCACGGATCATCCATTACTTGTGGGATACCAATACCAAAGCTAAAGTACACGGAAGAAGGGAGGGACAAGGCAGGTACTTAAACGGAAGGTACCACTGCCTGTAAAACCTTTCTCCCAAAAATAGCCTCCGAAGAAGCAAAAGTATCAAATTTGTAGAATTTTGAAAAAGTATGAAGCGAAGACCAAGTCGCCACCTTGCAAATCTGTTCAACAGAAGCCTAATTTTTAAAGGCCCATGTGGAAGCCACAACTCTAGTAGAATGAGCTGTAATCCTTTCTGGAGGCTGCTGGCCAGCAGTCTCATAGGCTAAGCGGATTATGCTTCTTAGCCAAAAAGAAAAAGGTTGCCTAAGCCTTTTGACCTCTCCTCTGTCCAGAGCAGACAACAAACAAAGCAGATGTTTGACCAAAATCTTTAGTAGCTTGTAAGTAAAACTTTAAAGCACGAACCACGTCCAGATTGTGTAATAGACGTTCCTTCTTCGAAGAAGGATTAGTACACAAAGACGGAACAACAATCTCTTGATTGATATTCTTATTAGATACCACCTTAGGTAAAAACCCAGGTTTGGTACGCAGAACTACCTTATCTGCATGGAAGATCATATAAGGAGAATCACATTGTAAGGCAGATAACTCGGAAACTCTACGAGCCGAGGAAATAGCTACCAAAAAAAGAACTTTCCAAGATAAAAGTTTGATATCTATGGAATAAAGAGGTTCAAACGGAACCCCCTGAAGAACTTTAAGAACCAAATTTAAGCTCCAACAAACGATTTTGGAAAGCCTAAGAGCCCTTTAGAGATGTCCTATAGCATTCAGGGGACTCTTGGAGGAAGCTGGATGTCTCAGTCTGTAAAAGTTACTGCGCAAAAAAGCGCTAAATTAGGCCCCTCCCACTCATAGTAACACAGTGGAAAGCCTCAGGAAACTGTTTCTAGGCAAATTTAAGCCAGCCATGTGGAAAAAACTAGGCCCCAATAAAGTTTTATCACCAATGTATATATAAAAACTTTAAAACATGCCACCAAACGTTTTATATTGTAAATATAAAAGAGTATTACCTCAGAAAGTAAGCATTATACCAGTCGCTATTAAATCACTGTATTCAGGCTTACCTTACATAAATTTGGTATCAGCAGCATTTTCTAGCATTCACATCTTCTAGAAAAAATCTTAACGGCACATACCTCATAGCAGGATAACCTGCACGCCATTCCCCCGCTGAAGTTACCTCTCTCTTCAGTCATGTGTGAGAACAGCAATGGATCTTAGTTACAACCTGCTAAGATCATAGAAATCACAGGCAGATTCTTCTATTTTACTGCCTGGGACAAAATAGTACAACTCCGGTACCATTTAAAAATAAACTTTTGATTGAAGCAAGATAACGGCTACATTTCACCACTTTCCTCTTACTACCTCCATGCTTGTTGAGAGTTGCAAGAGAATGACTGGATATGGAAGTTAGGGGAGGAGCTATATAGCAGCTCTGCTGTGGGTGATCCTCTTGCAACTTCCTGTTGGGAAGGAGAATATCCCACAAGTAATGTATGATCCGTGGACTGGATACACCTTACAAGAGAAAAACCTGAATGTTCCGTAAAAGCCCTGAGCCCAAAATCCATACACAACAGCAGACAAAATCAAAAACAAATATGATTAAAAGTCCCCCACTGTTCATTAACCCCCCTTAGGAGATAAAAACCCTTGATTCCATAAAGATAAAGGAGCCCCACTGAGACCCTGTATTCTATCATATCATATTCCACAGTGAAAGGAAAATGTTAACAGAATCTATGCCGTGGAACAGTAACACAGTACTTAAAGTGTGACAGATAGTTGCGTCGCTTCTGACATGGACTTGAGTGCAGAAAGCAGGCAGCGAAACTAGTCAACACTGATTGCTTACGGAGCTGTTGAAACGAGTCTGGATGGTTTCACAGAAATACTCTCCCTGCATCTCCATTCTAACTTTCATCCAAGCTCTCAAGGAGAGGCTGACAGGACTACTTAAAACTCCCGTCCCAATTCGAAGAGTACTACTCTGTTATCTTCTAACGCTTCTCTGCCAACCTCCTGTGATGAAAGGCAAAGAATGACTGGGGGATGAGGGAAGTGGGGGAGGTATTTAAGTCTTTGGCTGGGGTGTCTTTGCCGCCTCCTGGTGGCCAGGCTCTGTATTTCACAAAAGTAATGAATGCAGCTGTGGACTCTCCCCGTTTTAAGAAGTAAAAATAAATAAATTATACATACATTTTAAAACAACTTTCCTATTTACTTATATGATCACTTGCTTCATTCTCTTGATATCCTTTGTTAAAGGAAAAGCAATGCACTAATGGGAGCTGGCTGAACTCACTTGTAAGCCAATTAGAAAAGTTATATATGCGCAGCCACCAATCAACAACTATCGTTCTCGTCTGATCCTACCTAGGTATCCTTTCCAACAAAGGATACCAACATAACTAAGCAAATTAGATAATAGAACTAAATTTGAAAGTTGCTTAAGATCGTAAGCTGTATCTAAATCATGAAGGAAATATTTTAGATGTCAAGTCCCTTTAACCCTTTAGTGACCAGACCATTTTTAAATTTTCTGATCATTTGGGACCAGGGCTATTTTTAATTTTCTGTGGTGTTTGTGTTTAGCTGTAATTTTCCTCTTACTCATTTACTGTACCTACACATTATATACCGTTTTTCGCGCCATTAAATGGACTTTTAAACATACCATTATATGGTATATCTTATAATTTACTATAAACCCCCCCATAAAAACATAATTTATGCTTACCTAATAATTTCCTTTTCTTCCGTTGGAAAGAGTCCACAGCTGCATTACTTTTGGGAAATAAGAACCTGGCCACCAGGAGGAGGCAAAGAAACCCCAATCAAAGACTTAAATACTCCTCCTTCTTCCCTTATCACCCAGTCATTCATCCAAGGAACAGTAGAAGAAACATCAGGGTGAAAAAATGTGCCAGAAGAATAAAATGACACCCCACGTATAATAATAATAAAAAAAAAGAAAAAATAAAAGATAAAAAAAAAAAAAAAAGGGTGGTGAGCGGTGGACTCTTCCCAACGGAAGAGAAATTATCAGGTAAGCATAATTTATGTTTTTCTTCCTAATTGGAAAGAGTCCACAGCTGCATTCAGTACTTTTGGGCAAACAATACCCAAGCTAAAGAGGACACAATGCCAAAAACGGGAGAGTACAATAGGCAGCCCATTCTGAGTGCACCAAGCCACAAAACACTACCCAACAAACCCCCCGCTTCGTCCGGAGCCGAGAAAAAACTTTGAAAAGGAAAGGCCCCAAGGGCACTGACCCGCAGATAGTCCAGAAGCCTAGCTAGAAACCGCAAAATCGGACTCAACTGAGCCAACAGTCCTCCAGGAGACATCGTCGCCCAACAGGCGGTCCCTCACCAAGGGATAAGGCAAAGAATAACCGAAAGGTCACCACAAAATCCATAAAATGAAAATCCCCAATAGCGAGCCCAGCTCACAAAGACCCAAATGGGTCCTGACAGACGAGGGTAGGCTACGCACAGACCAAACAGAAACCAGAGGTTTAGGACCGGGCCTCGAAACAGACACTTTTCTCTCAACATCGTGCAAAAGCACCGAAACACAACTGAAGACTGAGTCCTCACATCGTCAGAAATAAGAATATTATAGTATTCAGACAAAAAAAGAATGCATAACAGACCCAGACAAAAAACCCTGAGTCAAAAACACGTAGCCATCATTTGGACAACACAGAAGAATACTTGCTGAGACGTAAAAAGCGTCCAGCAAGAGAACAGATTGCAAAAGGAGAACTCCCAGACAATCGAAGCCGCTAGACCTACACACAAGGCTCCAAAAGGGGAAGCACATAACCTCAACGAGACCCACTGCACGAGAGAGAGAGAGAGAGAGAGACTACACCCATAACCCGAAGGTGAATGGTGACCCGGGACCCTCATCTTGTAAACCCAGGGGGCTAGCTACAATGCCAACCTAGACCCTGAAGATGACAACGCATCTCAGAACCCACTCCCAACCTGGCCAGGTTAAGCATCGGTAGGTTTTGAAAACAGAACAGAAGAACCCCAACACCAGATCAAAAACAAGCGGAAGAATGGCCACAGCCATCCCAACAGAGCATGGGTGCCAACCCGACTCCTTAGAAACAGACAACAAGGCCGTAGACCCAAAGGAATCTAACAAAAGGCCCACCATAGTCTCGACACGGAGATAGCAAGGCTCCAGATGGAACAACCCAGAGAAAAACACCCCTCTCTGAAAGGTTAACTCTCCGTTCCAACCTCCTGAATCCAAGAGAATCCCTAGAAAAAGGACCACACCTCCATAAGAAGGAGAATAAGCCCCCCCACACTAAGAAAAGGGATGGGGCCAAAAAGGCAGAGCACCTGCCCACAAGACACGAAGCCACAGGCTAAAGGAGAGATCAAGCTCCAATGCAGATGAACTTGGAAGGAATGAGCTTGCTAACACGCATCCAATGTGCAATAGCTGCAGCAGAGACACTGCAAACCCATTCGTCTGCAGAGCAGTGAATCCATAAGGTTACCACAGCAATCTGACCAAGGGAAATCAAACAAAGGCGTAAAGTCCAGCCCAATGAGCATCAGCCAACCATGACCAGGTCATTAGTCCAAGTAAAAGGACATAGCCGAAGTTCCTGGGGAACCCCGAACCAGCCCTAGAGCCAAAAAGTCTGGCAACAACTCCACAAAGGAAAACACTGAGTGAAGCCTCAGCAACCGGAAGCACCAGGGAGAAAACCGATCCGAGCCCCCAAATGTTTAAACAAACAATATCCGAGAACTGAACACCCCGTCTGATATATATATATATATATATAAAAAAAAAAAAAAACCAGACCACAGGGAGATAATGCAATATCCAGATCAACCCAGATAACGAGTTAACTCGCAAGTCCCGACCCAAGAAAGAGACCACCCCTTGCCAAAGTCCAATGCTCCAAAGGAGCTAAGGCGTTAAAGGCTTACATAGAAACATAGATATTGACGGCAGATAAGAGCCATAGGCCCAGCAAGTCTGCCCGACCTTACCTAACAGTATAAACTTATCTAGTTCGTAGGATAGCCTTATGCTTGTCCCATGCATTTTTAAAGCCCCCCCCCCAGTGTTTGTTGCTACTACCTCTTGAGGAAGTTTATTCCATAAATCACTCTTTCTGTAAAGAAGTGCTTCCTCAAATTACTCTTGAATCTACTACCCTTTAGCTTGAGCTCATGACCCCTTGTTCTTGAATTTTCCATTTTATGTAAAATACCCACAGCCTCAGTTTTACTAAACCTTTTAATGTACTTGAAAGTTGCTATCATATCACCTCTTTCCCCTCTAGTACTTACAACAACACTAGAGCCCATAGACACTCAAACAGCCACAGAACAAGCAAGGGGATACCCCGAGGCCAAAATCACTCGAGCAATGGCTGGTCTCCGCATCACCTCCATACAATCAGAGGAGCTTCTAAAGAAAAATCGTGGGATATCAAAATAAAAAGCTGTTGAAAGGTGAGCGCTCACAGAATCAAGCTTTACATATCCTGGACAGACAAGAAGCGGATCCAGACCTGACGCAGAAGGGATTGGTTACCTGCGGTCACATGATCCACTCGGAAGGCAAGAGGAAGAGTATTCAAGATAGCGGATGTGGACGCTACGCAGTGGGAATTCTGCCATTCAGAGGTACATAAACAAAGAGGGAATCGGAATCGGAGGACGATATACGCAGACGGTACAATCCCTTAAAAAGCATAGTGACCTACACATGAGTGTTCTCGGATAAGGTCACAGGCGGTATGAGGGTAGTGTGTTAATCTACAAATAGTAACACAATCACCATTATTACCAATAACTTTATATCTTCGCATTGTTAAAACCAATACTGGCTATAGAACTATCAGCAAAAATCTGGTTCAAGTAGAGAACATCCTCTCTTAATATGTATTGAGGACTTTTATACTATTAAATCCCTTCGAGTCCCTGCATCTACACAATCATAACACCTGACGATTTTCCAATCCATGTAGAAATCAAGGACGATTCAATGAATAGGATAGTGCATAAATAGAATCATATTACATTGGAATTGTACAACACTGTAAAGTCTTTTTTCTAAGTATAATCAATCCAGAGTTTTTGTTTTAAACATTTAATTTCATTTGCTTAATTCAGGAGTGTAGTATGACTGGATACACCGGTGTATGATCATATGTATCATTTTAGAATCTAATTTTACTTGTAAGGATTAATTGTTTTTAATAGATTAAATACTTATATTTTATAGTTATTTTTGTTCTCATTTTTATTTTCTTCAATAACGGAGGACTTTATATCATTAGGAATTTTTATTCAATTTTGATAGTACATTTAAATAGTATTTTATATGAAATTTGAATATTTGATAGTATTGGATATGCCAAGATTAGCGCGTGAACTTTCCTAATTAATCTATTTTTTAGAGTAATATTCGAAACCTCTAACAGGATCATTGGATTCTTTCAGTACATATAGATCCTTGATCTTATATATTAGAGCTATTTTAGGTGGTTAAAGTGAATGTAAAGTTATTCTGGCTGCTAAACGCAGCATTAAAATGTATTTGAAAATAGGTATACCTTAATTGATGATTGTTGTATTAAATTTGTATTTACAGAGTATTTTGTATTTAGATAGCTGAAATCGTACTTTTAATACTCCGCCCGCCATCTTTGATGATTGAATGACATAGTAGGCTCGATCTCGTCAAGCAATCAGTGAATCCCCCACGGGGGACCAAACCCCTTGTCTCTACGTCACGCATCTAATGCGCTTATGTTAGAGCGATGTTCTATCACTGATCTCGGACGCGCGTTCACATTTCACGCATGCGCTCTTCAACAATTTTGGGTCTTAGTAATTTATTCTTCAACTTTTGGATCGCAAGGTAAGTAACGATCGTACAGGGGCTGGCTCAATTTGAAAAACAAATCTAATGCGCTCGTAAGGCAAAAAGAGAAAACATTATTGGGAATCATATAAAATAACGATTATGTTATGTTAGTTTCAAAACTACGGAGGGATCGCTGCTGTACTGTCTTCAACGATAGTATTCAATGAAAGTATTCATTCATTCATTCAATACTATGTTATTATACAATTACATCGGTGTGTAACGCATGCGCGGATGTGCCGATAGCTGGGAGCGCGCATTGCCTCTACGTAAACAGCGGGTGGGACCGCCATTTACGTAACATGGAACAAAATCAGGAAGTTGCGGATGGGAGGAGCTGGTCCATAAAACAGACCAAATTGGTAATAAAAAGTAAATTTATGCTTACCTGATAAATTAATTTCTTCTATGGTACGACAAGACAGACGGCTAAACAGAAGGCACCACACTGCTTGAAGAACTTTTCTCCCAAAAATAGCCTCCGAAGAAGCAAAAGTATCAAATTTGTAAAAGTCGCAGCCTTACAAATCTGTTCAACAGAAGCATCATTTTTAAAAGCCCATGTGGAAGCCACTGCTCTAGTAGAGTGAGCTGTAATTCTTTCAGGAGGCTGCTGTCCAGCAGTTTCGTATGCAAAACGGATGATGCTTGTCAGCCAAAAAAAGAGAGAGGTAGTCGTAGATTTTTAACCTCTACGTTTTCCAGAATAGACAACAAAGAAGATGTTTGACGGAAATCTTTGGTCGCTTGCAAGTAAAACTTCAAAGCACGAACCACGTCCAAGTTGTGCAAAAGACGCTCCTTCTTAGAGGAATGATTAGGACACAGAGAAGGAACAACAATTTCCTGATTAATATTCCCATTAGTAACAACCTTAGGAAGGAATCCAGGTTTAGTACGCAAAACCACCTTATCAGCATGGAAAACAAGATAAGGTGAGTCTCATTGCAATGCAGATAGTTCAGAAACTCTTCGAGCCGAAGAGATAGCAACTAAAAACAGAACTTTCCAAGATAGAAGCTTAATATCTATGGAAAGCATAGGTTCAAACCGAACCCCTTGATGAACTTTAAGAACTAAATTCAAACTCCATGGCGGAGCAACAGGTTTAAACACAGGCTTGATTCTAACTAAAGCCTGACAGAACGACTGAACGTCTGGAACATTTGCCAGACGCTTGTGCAGTAAAATTGATAAAGCAGATATTTGTCCCTTTAGGGAACTAGCTGATAGCCCCTTCTCCAATCCTTCTTGGAGAAAGGACAAAATCCTAGGAATCCTGATCTTACTCAATCATTAGCCTTTGGATTCACACCAATAAAGATTTTTACGCCATATCTTATGATACATTTTCCTAGTGACAGGCTTTCGAGCCTGAATCAAGGTATCTATGACCGACTCAAGCGTTCAATCTTTATTTTATCACCTCTTTCACTTTACCCTTCCTAGTACTTAGAGTAGGCAAAGAGAATGACTGGGGAGTGGAGCTAAGGGAGGAGCTATATAGACAGCTCTGCTGTGGTGCTCTTTGCCACTTCCTGTTAGCAGGAGGATAATATCCCACAAGTAAAGGATGAATCCGTGGACTCGTCGTACCTTATAGAAGTATAATATTTATTTTACATTAAAAAAAAAAAAAGTGGCAAATAAGGTAAACGTTCAAAGTAGGGAAAATTTACATTCACTTTAAGTAACTTTTGGTGAAACATTTTATACACTTTTGGTTAATATATTGCATACCCAATCAAGCAGTCACTGCGCCTTCCTTTAGTAGTTGTGAATTATTTATTTACAAATAAATTTTGGGATAATTTGTATATATTTAGGAGGCAGAGCTTGGTTTACATTATAGGATAGTAATACCCCAACCCACTTGCCAAAACAGGACATCCTATTGGATGAAAATAAAATACAAGGCAACCCGTAGGTTAACGGCCAAAAAGAAATAGGCCTACCGCAGGACCAGCCAAATGGAGCCCTGATCTTCCAAAAAAACTGGAAAAGATCTCAATACATGAAGAATCAGGAGATTACATCATCCCCATATGTCTAATGAGGTGCGCCATTCGAAGAGCAGACTGAGTATTCCCGTATCCGATAAGGATATTGTCGTTCAATAACTGAAAAAACATGTCTGAGTAACACGCGAAGGCGCGCAATTCTGTAACGAAAGGCACAACACTCAGGGACAGTCGCACCCATAGGGAGATGTACAGTCCAAGGTGGAATACCTGGGACAACAGGAGCAGGGAAGGCACCACCCTGTCCCTCAAACTCTATTCAATTTAGGAAATAAAGGTTCATCAGGCAATATGACCTCTGGAACCCCTGAATTCGCCAAAAACTTCCTTTCGAAGAAGCACAAATTCCTAAAACTAAAGTCTGGTTCCTCCGCAGTTGGAGGTTGAGAGGCAGCAGACTCAGACAGTTCGTACTCGGACGTCTCAGAAAGAACTTCATCCTCGGATAACCCTATCAGTTAAATCCAAAAATTATTTGATGTACTCTGGGAAGAAGTGCAATATGTAACCTTTCGCTTGCGCTTAGCAGGGCGAGGTAAAGCATTAAGGACGCAGACACCGCCATTTCAACTGCGCAGTAACGTCTAGAGAAAAAAAAAAAAAGCCCCCCTCCAGATGGAGGATCCGCAATGCTACGGGAAAACTGCATGTGCATAGAGATAATGTAGGGTACGCAACTCACTGGACGACAACTCCTCAGAGGTGGACGGCTTCGTGGTATCAAACATGTTTGATATTATCACATTATCAAGGCATATGGAACATAAATGAGAGGGGGAACTAGGGCCTCCTCACCATATAAACAGGAATTACTCTTTAGGAATAGAGGGAGTACCCTCTAAGGTAACAGAATCCTCCATCGCTAGTGCAATAACCGGAGAACTAGAGAAATAAAACATCTTATTTTATTCTAAAAACGGCACCCTTATATCCCAATGGCTGGGGCACTCACCTCCCCCTATGAAGCAGACAGTAGAGATTTAAGACTCCTCTCTGATAGTCTGGTCAGGAAAGAGGGAATGAATCACATAGTGCACAATGCCGTACTGTCCCTGCTATGAGAGAAAGCGCACCAAGCTTGTAAGCTGCATGGCTCTCAAAGTGAAACCTGTATATTCCATAACAGCCTATGAGCCTAACACCTCACACATAAAGCAGCATAAAATGAAATAAACATTTAAAATTATTATTCCCCCCTGTTCAATAATCCCCTAAGGAGATATTAACCCTTGATTCTATAAAGATTAAAGGCGCCACACTGTGACCCTGTCTTCTGTGTTAACATTATGTAATAAAAAAATGAAACAATCTTACCAGAATCTACGCCGTGGAACAGGAACACGGCCCTTCAAGTGTGACAAGTAGTAGCTGCACTCTTGACATGGACTTGAGAGAAGAAAGCAATCTGCGAAACTCGTCAACGCCGATTGCTAAAGAAGCTGTTAATGAGTCGGGATGGTGTCGCAAAGGGAAGCTCCCCCTGCATCTCCGGACTGTAACGTTCACCCAGGCCCTCAAGTTGAGAAGCTTAAAGGGCTACTTAAACTCCTGTCCCATAGCGAAGGGCAGAACCCTTCATAAGAGACCTCCAATATTCCGGCACCTCTCTGCCACCTCCTGTGACGAAAGGCAAAGAATGACTGGGGGATAAGGGAAGTGGGAGTAGTATTTAAGTCTTTTGCAGGGGTGTCTTTGTCTATTCCTGGTGGCCAGGTTCTTATTTCCCAAAAGTAATGAATGCAGCTGTGGACTCTTTCCAATTAGGAAGAAAATATGATGAAAAAAAAGAGAAAAAAACAACCCACACTTTTTCTAACCCCCAAAATCTGTTACACATCTACAACCACCAAAAAACTCCCATGCTAAATAGTTTCTAAATTTTGTCCTGAGTTTAGAAATACCCAATGTTTACACGTTCTTTGCTTTTTATGCAAGTTATAGTGCAATAAGTACAAGTAGCACACTGCTATTTCCAAACCATTTTTTTTCTCTCCAAAATGCTTCTCTGGGATCCCCTTTGTTCAGAAATAGCAGACATATATAGCTTTGGCATTGCTTTTTGGTAATTAGACCACTGCGCACCACACTTATTATGCCCAGCAGTGAAGGGGTTAATTAGGTAGCCTGTAGGGTTAATTTTAGCTTAAGTGTAGAGATCAGCCTCCCACCTGACAAATCCCACCCCCTGATCCCTCCCAGACACCCCCCCCCCAAACAGCTCTCTTCCCTCCCCCACCTCACAATTGTCACCACCATCTTAAGTACTGGCAGAAAGTTTGCCAGTACTAAAATAAGGCATTTAAAAAAATATTGATTCTGCAATATTGGATGCCCCCTGAGCCCCCAAAAGCTCTCTAAGCCTCCCCCTCTACCTAGGTGCCGCCATCTAACAGCCCGCAAAAAGTCAATTGAAAATTTTAAGTTAAGAAAAATATTTATTCATATGCATTTTCCCAAAAAATGAAACTGACAGTCTGAAAGAAGGAACACGGATTATCCTGAATCATGGCAAATATAAGTTTAAAACATATATTTAGAACTTTACATATTAAGTGCCCAACCATAGCTTAGAGTGTCATGAATAAAATAAGACTTACTTACCCTAAGACACTCATCTACATATAGTAGATAGCCAAACCAGTACTGAAACGAGAATCAGTAGAGGTATTGGTATATAAGAGTATATCGTCGATCTGAAAAGGGAGGTAGGAGAAGAAACCTCTAAGACCGATAACTGAGAACCTATGAAATAGATCCCCTAGAGGAAGACCATAGTATTCAAATAGGTAATACTCTCTTCACATCCCTCTGACATTCACTGCACTCAGAGGAAAACCGGGCTTCAGCCTGCTGCGAAGCGCATATCAACGTAGAAATCTAGCACAAACTTACTTCACCACCTCCATGGAAGGCAAAGTTTGTAAAACTGAATTGTGGGTGTGGTGAGGGGTGTATTTATAGGCATTTTAAGGTTTGGGAAACTTTGTCCCTCCTGGTAGGAATGTATATCCCATACGTCACTAGCTCATGGACTCTTGCCAATTACATGAAAGAAAAATAAAATCTGTAGTGTAGCTGCCCCGCCCCCTCCCTTCCTGATTCCTTTCCAAACTTATTTCCTCCCTCCATCCCTTACACTTTTCTGTAGTGTAGGGGTCCCAGTCCCACCCGCTCCCGCCCTTCTGTCCCCCACTACCAGTACCTGAAAGGAAGTGGACAGCAATGGGCCGCCCACCCACCTCCCTGCTATGGCTCCCACCCACCAACGATCGGCACCATCGCTGGCCGATGCAGAGGGGGCCACAGAGTGGCTCTCTCTGCATCGGATGCCTAAAAATTTTTTATTGCAGGGTGCCTCAAAATTGAGGCATCACTGCAATAACATGAAAGCTGCTGGAAGCGCTCACAATCGCTTCCAGCGCTTGAAAACCCTGAGAGCGTACAGGGACATACCCTGTACATTCTTGGTCCTTAAGGGGTTAAAAGGGTAACTACTTAATCAGAGCTGTCTTTAACACAGGGCAAAAGGGGCAGCTGCCCAGGGCCCAGTCTCTGTTGAGGGGCCCAAGATTTTTTTTGCCCAGGGCCCAGTCCATATTAAAGACGGCCCTGTACTTAATACTAACGCAAATTTTCATAGAAGCTTGGAAACTTACAGACATTACACAATCTTAATGGACCTATTTAATCATAAATAATACTCCATTAAAAACAAAATAAATAGTTATCCACAATCTGCACAAACATGTTTATAAGTTAACTAAAGTCGAGCACAATGATCTTGAATAGAGGAGATTCTTGCATATTTATAGTGAATTAATTCAATGAATACATGTAAGCATCAGCTAAAAATGTTCATAGCACAATTTTGTGTTTCTCTTAAACTTCATTATATATAGCAGAAAGGAATGACTGAATGTACAGAAAATAAGCTTAGAACAAATAAGTACAACTATAAGTGTTTGTTTTAAACAGGTCTAAAAGCCTAAAATTACATGCTCTCTTAATCATGCAATCTAAATTTTAAACAACTTTCCAATTTACTTATAAAATATTGTTTGCTTCATTCTCTTGGTATCCTTTGTTGAAAGGCATACCGGGAAATAGCTGATGGTTGGTGGCTGCATATTTATGCCTCTTGCCATCGAATCACCTGATCTGTTCAGCTAGTTCTCATTAGTGCATTGCTGATCTTTGAATAAAGGATACCAGGAGAATGAAGCAAGTTTGATTATAGAGGTAAATAGGAAAGTTGTTAAAAAAATTGTATGCTCTAAATCGTGAAAGAACAATTTTGGTCTACTACGCCTATAGTATGAATGATTGGTCCAGGTATATTTAATTTTGAGCTTCAAGTATAAATCAAACCATAAAGTGTTGTCCTCTAACTTACTCTATTATTTTGACTTTAGAACAATGAGCAACAGACTCTGGTCTCAGTTGTCCAAAAGCAAACATTTTTCTTCTACTTTCAGTATCAGTGTTCTACTTAAGCATTTTGTGTGTGAGGGAATTACAGTAAAAAATCCTTTTAAAATAACCAATATTTGTAAATATACACTTTTTTATAATGATCTCTGATGCATTAAAACTACTGCTTACTTTCATATATCTTTAATAGGCAAATCAGAAGAATTACATTTAAAGTATTCTTACCTTGGTAGCTTGTTGAATGATACTGTCCCAAACTTGGTTTGGAAGCAACATGTATTTTTCTATCAAATGTTCTTGTACAGTTTGGTCTGTCTGTGCTCCAATCATGTACCCAACTGCTTCATAGAAAGTGTGAACCTTCAAAATACAACAATGCATTCAATACACATAATTACCACTGGTTTAAGCTTATGGGGGAGGGGGCTCAAAGATGTATTCTTACAATGTACTATAAAGAACTCTACAATAACCTAGAAACAATAGAAAAAAAGGAATATATTGGAAACATTTGTTTTATACAAATGGCAAAAGACAAAGTTCAAAAAATGTTTTAGACTTACCTGTTGAGGTTGAAGATCACAAATTATGGTATTAATATTGTTTAGGATCTCATCAATGAAAGGCATCACTTCTCCCACTTGAACTTGCACAAAATGGCGCCGACATTTTTGAGCTATCTTGATAAAAGTGTCACATGCCATATCCTGTACACCATCATGGGTCTCTGGGGATTAAAAGACCATTAATTATGACCCTAATTAACTGAGAAAATGAAATACAAAATCCTGACTTACACCCCCACAGTAAACAGTAATGGGACACTGAACTCATTTTCTTCTTTGCCCAAAGAAAGGCCATTAATAAAAGTGTGTAAAATCATTTTCCTAGAAAAAAAATAAAAATAAACCTATGAGTTGCCATCATTACTAGGCAATGAATAATGTAGTTAAAGGGGAATACTAATGCAAAAAACAATTTATGCTTACCTGATAAATTTATTTCTCTTGTAGTGTTTCCAGTCCACGGATCATCCATTACTTGTGGGATATTCTCCTTCCCAACAGGAAATTGCAAGAGGATCACCCACAGCAGAGCTGCTATATAGCTCCTCCCCTCACTGCCATATCCAGTCATTCGACCGAAACAAGACGAGAAAGGAGAAACCATAGGGTGCAGTGGTGACTGTAGTTTAATTAAAATTTAGACCTGCCTGAAAAGGACAGGGCGGGCCGTGGACTGGATACACTACAAGAGAAATAAATTTATCAGGTAAGCATAAATTATGTTTTCTCTTGTTAAGTGTATCCAGTCCACGGATCATCCATTACTTGTGGGATACCAATACCAAAGCTAAAGTACACGGATGATGGGAAGGACAAGGCAGGATTAAGCGGAAGGAACCACTGCCTGAAGAACCTCTCTCCCAAACACAGCCTCCGAAGAAGCAAAAGTATCAAATGTGTAACATTTTGAAAAAGTGTGAAGCAAAGACCAAGTCGCAGCCTTGCAAATCTGTTCAACAGAGGCCTCATTTTTGAAGGACCAGGTGGAAGCCACAGCTCTAGTAGAATGAGCTGTAATCCTTTCAGGGGGCTGCTGTCCAGCAGTCTCATAGGCTAGGCTTATTACGCTCCGAAGCCAAAAGGAAAGAGAGGTTGCCGAAGCTTTTTGACCTCTCCTCTGTCCTGAGTAAACGACAAACAGGAAAGATGTTTGACGAAAATCCTTAGTAGCTTGTAAGTAAAACTTCAAGGCACGGACTACGTCCAGATTATGTAAAAGACGTTCCTTCTTTGAAGAAGGATTAGGGCACAACGATGGAACAACAATCTCTTGATTGTTATTCTTGTTAGAAACCACCTTAGGTAAAAACCCAGGTTTGGTACGCAGAACTACCTTATCTGCATGAAAAATCAGATAGGGAGAATCAAATTGTAAGGCAGATAGTTCAGAGACTCTCCGAGCCGAGGAAATAGCCATCAAAAACAGAACTTTCCAAGATAAAAGTTTAATACCAATGGAATGAAGGGTTTCAAACGGAACTCCTTGAAGAACCAAGTTTAAGCTCCACGGGGGAGCAACAGGTTTAAACACAGGCTTAAATCTAACCAAAGCCTGGCAAAATGCCTGGATGTCTGGAACCTCTGCCAGACGCTTGTGCAAAAGAATAAACAGAGCAGAAATCTGTCCCTTTAAGGAACTAGCTGATAATCCTTTGTCCAAGCCCTCTTGGAGAAAAGACAATATTCTAGGAATCCTAACTTTACTCCATGAGTAAGTCTTGGATTCACACCAATAAAGATATTTACTCCATATTTTGTGGTAGATTTTCCTGGTAACAGGCTTTCGTGCCTGTATTAAAGTATCAATGACTGACTCAGAGAAGCCACGCTTTGATAGAATCAAGCGTTCAATCTCCATGCAGTCAGTCTCAGAGAAATTAGATTTGGATGATTGAAAGGACCTTGTATCAGAAGGTCCTGTCTTAGAGGCAGAGTCCATGGTGGAAAGGATGACATGTCCACTAGGTCTGCATACCAAGTCCTGCGTGGCCACGCAGGTGCTATCAGAATCACCGATGCTCTCTCCTGTTTGATTTTGGCAATCAGTCGAGGGAGCAGAGGAAACGGTGGAAACACATAAGCCAGGTTGAAGAACCAAGGCGCTGCTAGCGCATCTATCAGCGTCGCTTCTGGGTCCCTGGACCTGGATCCGTAACAAGGAAGCTTGGCGTTCTGGCGAGACGCCATGAGATCCAGTTCTGGTTTGCCCCAACGATGAATCAACCGAGCAAACACCTCCGGATGGAGTTCCCACTCCCCCGGATGGAAAGTCTGACGACTTAGAAAATCCGCCTCCCAGTTCTCCATGCCTGGGATATGGATTGCTGACAGGTGGCAAGAGTGGTACTCTGCCCAGCGAATTATTTTTGAGACTTCTAACATCGCTAGGGAACTCCTGGTTCCCCCTTGATGGTTGATGTAAGCCACAGTCGTGATGTTGTCCGACTGAAATCTGATGAACCTCAGTGTTGCTAACTGAGGCCAAGCCAGAAGAACATTGAATATCACTCTTAACTCCAGAATATTTATTGGAAGGAGTTTCTCCTCCTGAGCCCACGATCCCTGTGCCTTCAGGGAATTGCAGACTGCACCCCAACCTAGAAGGCTGGCATCTGTTACAATTGTCCAATCTGGCCTGCGAAAGGTCATACCCTTGGACAGGTGTACCCGAGACAACCACCAGAGAAGAGAATCTCTGGTCTCTTGATCCAGATTTAGCAGAGGGGACAAATCTGTGTAATCCCCATTCTACTGACTCAGCATGCATAATTGCAGCGGTCTGAGATGAAGGCGCGCAAATGGCACTATGTCCATTGCCGCTACCATTAAGCCGATTACCTCCATACACTGAGCTACCGAAGGGCGCGGAATGGAGTGAAGAACACGGCAAGCATTTAGAAGTTTTGATAACCTGGACTCCGTCAGGTAAATTTTCATTTCTACAGAATCTATAAGAGTCCCTAAGAAGGAGACTCTTGTGAGTGGGGATAGAGAACTCTTTTCCTCGTTCACTTTCCACCCGTGCGACCTCAGAAATGCCAGAACTATCTCTGTATGAGACTTGGCAACTTGAAAGCTTGACGCCTGTATCAGGATGTCGTCTAGATACGGAGCCACCGCTATGCCTCGCGGTCTTAGAACCGCCAGAAGTGAGCCCAGAACCTTTGTAAAGATTCTCGGGGCTGTGGCCAACCCGAAGGGAAGAGCTACAAATTGGTAATGCCTGTCTAGAAATGCAAACCTTAGAAACCGATGATGATCTTTGTGAATCGGTATGTGAAGGTAGGCATCCACTGTGGTCATGTACTGACCTTCTTGGATCATGGGTAGGATGGTCCGAATAGTTTCCATTTTGAAAGATGGAACTCTGAGGAATTTGTTTAAGGTCTTTAGATCCAAAATTGGTCTGAAGGTTCCCTCTTTTTTGAGAACCACAAACAGATTTGAATAAAAACCCTGTCCTTGTTCCGTCCGCGGAACTGGATGGATCACTCCCATAACTAGGAGGTCTTGCACACAGCGTAGGAATGCCTCTTTCTTTATCTGATTTGCAGATAGCCTTGAAAGATGAAATCTCCCTTGTGGAGGGGAAGCTTTGAAGTCCAGAAGATATCCCTGAGATATGATCTCCAACGCCCAGGGATCCTGAATATCTCTTGCCCACACCTGGGCGAAGAGAGAAAGTCTGCTACCTACTAGATCCGTCGCCGGATAGGGGGCCGTTCCTTCATGCTGTCTTAGAGGCAGCAGCAGGCTTTCTGGCCTGCTTGCCTTTGTTCCAGGACTGGTTAGGTTTCCAGGCCTGCTTAGATTGAGCAAAAGTTCCCTCTTGTTTTGAAGCAGAGGAAGTTGATGCTGCACCTGCCTTGAAATTTCGAAAGGCACGAAAATTAGACTGTTTGGCCTTTGCTTTGGCCCTGTCCTGAGGAAGGGTGTGACCCTTACCTCCAGTAATGTCAGCAATAATTTCCTTCAAACCAGGCCCGAATAAGGTCTGCCCCTTGAAAGGAATGTTGAGTAATTTAGACTTCGAAGTCACGTCAGCTGACCAGGATTTAAGCCATAGCGCCCTACGCGCCTGGATGGCGAATCCGGAATTCTTAGCCGTTAGTTTAGTCAAATGAACAATGGCATCAGAAACAAATGAGTTAGCTAGCTTAAGTGTTCTAAGCTTGTCAATAATTTCAGTCAATGGAGCTGTATGGATGGCCTCTTCCAGGGCCTCAAACCAGAATGCCGCTGCGGCCGTGACAGGCGCAATGCATGCAAGGGGCTGTAAAATAAAACCTTGTTGAATAAAGATTTTCTTAAGGTAACCCTCCAATTTTTTATCCATTGGATCTGAAAAAGCACAACTGTCCTCAACCAGGATAGTAGTACGCTTTGCTAAAGTAGAAACTGCTCCCTCCACCTTAGGGACCGTCTGCCTTAAGTCCCGTGTAGTGGCGTCTATTGGAAACATTTTTCTAAATATAGGAGGTGGGGAAAAAGGCAGCCCCGGTCTATCCCACTCCTTGCTAATAATTTCTGTAAGCCTTTTAGGTATAGGAAAAACATCAGTACACACCGGTACCGCATAGTAATTATCCAGCCTACACAATTTCTCTGGTACTGCAACTGTGTTAGTCATTCAGAGCAGCTAATACCTCCCCAAGCAATGTACGGAGGTTCTCAAGCTTAAATTTAAAATTAGAAATCTCTGAATCAGGTTTCCCCGAATCAAAGATGTCACCCACAGACTGAAGCTCTCCGTCCTCATGATCTGCATATTATGACGCAGTATCAGACATGGCCCTTACAGCATCTGCGCGCTCTGTATTTCTCCCCAGAGCAATCGCGCTTGCCTCTTAATTCAGGCAACCTGGATAATACCTCTGACAGGGTATTATTCATGATTGCAGCCATGTCCTGCAAGGTAATTGCTATGGATGTCCCTGATGTAATTGGCGCCATATTAGCGTGCATCCCCTGAGCGGGAGGCAAAGGGTCTGACACGTGGGGAGAGTTAGTCTGCATAACTTCCCCCTCGTCAGAATCTTCTGGTGATATTTCTTTTATAGATAAAGACTGATCTTTACTATTTAAGGTGAAATCAATACATTTAGTACACATTCTCCTATGGGGCTCCACCATGGCTTTCAAACTTAATGAACAAGTAGTTTCATCTGTGTCAGACATGTTTAAACAGACTAGCAATGAGACTAGCAAGCTTGGAAAACACTTTAAACAAGTTTACAAGCAATATAAAAAACGTTACTGTACCTTTAAGAAACACAAATTTTGTCAAAATTCAAAATAACAGTGAAAAAAGGCAGTTACACTAACAATTTTTACAGTGTATGTAACAAGTTAGCAGAGCATTGCACCCACTTGCAAATGGATGATTAACCCCTTAAAGGGACACTGAACCCAAAATTTTTCTTTCGTGATTCAGATAGAGCATGCAATTTTAAGCAACTTTCTAATTTACTCATATTATCAATGTTTCTTCTTTCTCTTGCTATCTTTATATGAAAAAGAAGGCATCTAAGCTTTTTTCTTGGTTCAGAACTCTGGACAGCAGTTTTTGATTGGTGGATGAATTTATCCACCAATCAGCAAGGACAACCTAGGTTGTTCGCCAAAAATGGGCCGGCATCTAAACTTACATTCTTGCATTTCAAATAAAGATACCAAGAGAATAAAGAACATTTGATAATAGGAATAAATTAGAAAGTTGCTTAAAATGTCATGCTCTATCTGAATCACAAAGGAAAAAATTTGGGTACAGTGTCCCTTTAATACCCAAAACTGAATAATAAAAGACAAAAACGTTTTTTTTTCTTTTTTTTTTCCAGTCACAACAACTGCCACAGCTCTACTGTGGCTTTTTACCTCCCTCAAAAACGACTTTGAAGCCTTTTGAGCCCTCCAGAGATGTCCTGGATCATGCAGAGGGAAGCTGAATGTATCTGTCAGTATTTTTAGCTGCACAGAAAAGCACTAAAAAAGGCCCCTCCCACTCATATTACAACAGTGGAAAGCCTAAGGAAACTGTTACTAGGCAAAATTGAAGCCAGCCATGTGGAAAAAAAACTAGGCCCCAATAAGTTTTATCATCAAATACATATAAAAACGAATAAACATGCCAGCAAACGTTTTATATTACATTTTTATAAGAGTATGTATCTCTATTAATAAGCCTGATACCAGTAGCTATCACTGCATTTAAGGCTTTACTTACATTAGTTCGGTATCAGCAGCATTTTCTAGCAAATTCCATCCCTAGAAAAATATTAACTGCACATACCTTATTGCAGGAAAACCTGCACGCCATTCCCTCTCTGAAGTTACCTCACTCCTCAGAATATGTGAGAACAGCCATGGATCTTAGTTACTTCTGCTAAGATCATAGAAAACGCAGGCAGATTCTTCTTCTAAATACTGCCTGAGATAAACAGTACACTCCGGTACCATTTAAAAATAACAAACTTTTGATTGAAGAATAAACTAAGTATAAAACACCACACTCCTCTTACGACCTCCATCTTGGTTGTGGCTTGCAAGAGAATGACTGGATATGGCAGTGAGGGGAGGAGCTATATAGCAGCTCTGCTGTGGGTGATCCTCTTGCAACTTCCTGTTGGGAAGGAGAATATCCCACAAGTAATGGATGATCCGTGGACTGGATACACTTAACAAGAGAAATACATGCTCTACTTGACAAAGGGGTTTAACACACAGATAAAGTACTTTGTAGTAGCTGCAAATAAGAATTGCAACTGTTCAACCCCATCAATCACTGACAATGTCTAGCATGGTTTGAAGTTCTGGAGCAGGGCCTTACCTATGCATTAAAATACGTATTATGTAGACAAAACGCACACAATGAACAACATACCTTTAAAAATTCAAGAGGTTTTTAAGTAATCTAACGTAAAAAGTTACATTTAATAAGGATTTAAAAAAAAAATGCTTGATATTAATGCTATAATATAATATTTGATTAAAAAAAGTCATTAAATTATATACCATGCATGAACTCGAATAACTTGTTAACTACAGTTTTCAAGAACTTCCAGTGCGCCCTCAAGAATCTTGGATATTGTCCCACAATGTACATTATATTGGAAGCAATAATAGCTTTATTATCTTTTCCACGCTTTTGCTCACAGAGTCCAAGAAGATCCTGAAAAAGAAAGAAGTATAGGTTAATTTCCCAAAGATCAATAGATACAAAAAACAGGAATAAGCTTGAAAAAAAGAAGATTTATGCTTACCTGATAATTTCATTTCCATCTGTGGGAGGAGTGTCCACGGCTTCATTCATTACTTGTGGGAATTAAGAACCTGGCCACCAGGAGGAGGCAGACACACCCCAGCCAAAGGCTTAAAGGGACACTCAATCAAAATTAAACTTTCATTATTCAGATAGAGCATGCCATTTTAAACAACTTTCCAATTTACTTTCATTAACAAAATGTGCACAGATTTTTAATATTTAAACTTTTTGAGTCACCAGCTCCTACTGAGCATGTGCAAGAATAAGCGTATGCATTTGTGAATGGCTGTCACATGGTACGTGTATGCATTTGTGATTGGCTGATGGCTGTCATATGGTACAGGGGGAGTGGAAAAAGACAACTTTTAAAATTGTCAGAAAAAAAAAATAATCTACTACTCATTTGAAGTTCAGACTAAGTGCTACTGCATTGTCTTGCTATCTTGCATTTGTTGATTAAGCAAATCTACTGTGTTGACTGGTCCTTTAAATACCTCCCCCACTCCCCTCATCCCCCAGTCATTCTGCCAAGGGAATAAGGAACAGTAGGAGAAATATCAGGGTATAAATGGTGCCAGAAGAATAAAATTAAATTTAGGTCCGCCCACCGGAGAAACAGTTGGGAGCCGTTGACTCTCCTCGCACAGATGGAAAAGAAATTATCAGGTAAGCATAATTTATGTTTTCCATCTTAATGGGAGGAGAGTCAACAGCTTCATTCATTACTTGTGGAAAACAAATACCCAAGCTCTAGGACACTGAATGCAAAAAACTGGAGGGTAAAAGGAGGCGTACCCTAAACTGAGGGCACCACAGCCTGCAGAACCTCTCCCCCAAAAGTCGCTTCCGCCGAAGCAAAAACATCAAATTTGTCAATTTTAGCAAAAGTATGTAAGGAGGACCAAGTAGCCGACTTACAAATCTGCTCCATAGAAGACTCATTCTTAAAGGCCCAAAAAGAGGCCACAGCCTTAGTCGAGTGAGCCGTAATCCTCTAAAGAGGCTTATGTCCCACTGTCTCATAGGCCAAACGGATAATGCTCCTCAACCAAAAAGATAGGGAAATGGAAGAGGCCTTCTGCCCCCTGTGCTTCCCCGAATACACCACAAATAAAGACAAAGTCTGTCTGAATTCCTGCGTGGCCTGAAGATAGAACTTCAAGGCCCGAACCACATCCAAATTATGAAGCAACCTTTCCTTTGACGAAGAAGGGTTAGGACACAAGGAAGGAACTACTATTTCCTGATTGATGTTACGATTCGACACAACCTTGGGAAGAAAACCCAATCCAGTGCGAAGAACCGCCTTATCGGCGTGAAACACCAGGTAAGAAGGCTCACATTGCAAGGCCGCTAATTAAGAGACTCTGCGAGCTGATTTAATAGCCAGTAGGAATAGAACCTTCCAGGAAAGAATTTTAATGTCAAGCGAATGCATAGGCTCAAACTGAGCCCTCTCCAAAATCTTAAGAACCAAATTTAAGCTCCAAGGCGGAGCAGAATTTCTAAAAAGACAGGCCAGTACTAGACAGAGCCTGAACAAAGGACTGAATATCAGGAAGCTCTGTAAGCTTCTTGTGTAACAGTACAGATAAAAGCTGAAATCTGTCCTTTTAAGGAACTGGCGGCAAGACCCTTATCCAGCCCATCCTGGAGAAAGGACAGAATCCTGAATACCCTAACCTTATGCCAGGGATATCTACGTTCCTCACACCAGGACAAATAGGTCATCCACACCTTATGATAGATGCAACGAGTCACCAGTTACCTGGCTTGAATGAGCGTATCAATCACTCTCTCAGAAAATCCTCTCTTGGCTAAGACTAGGAGTTCAATCTACACTCAGTCAGCCTCAGAGAATCGAGATTTTGGTGAAGAAAGGGACCCTGACCCTGCAGATCTCTGCGACAGCGGCGGTCTGAGATGGAACCTGGCGTATGGAATGACATCTATGTTGGATACCATGAGCCCAATCACCTTCATACACCTGGCCACAGATGGTCTTGAGGAGGTCTGAAGGGTAAGACAGCTGGATGCAATCTTACAACGTCTCTGTCAGGAATATCTTCATGGATATGGAATCTATTATCGTACCCAGAAATTCCATTCTGTTGCTGGGAGCCAGGGAACTCTTTCCTTCGTTTATCTTCCATCCATAAGATCGGAGAAGGAAAAGAGCCCTCAAATGGTCCTCTGTGAGACTGCAGGACGGAGCTTGGACCAGGATGTCGTCCAGATAAAGAGCCACTGCAATACTTCTGGCTCTCGCCACCTCGAGCAGCGCACCCAGAACCTTCGTAAAGACTCCTGGGGCAGTCGCCAGACCGAACGGTAGGGCCACAAACTGGAAGTGTTGGTCCAGAAAAGCAAATCTTAGGAACCTGAAGGGATCCTTGCAGATTGGTAAGTGAAGGTAAGCATCCTTCAAATCTATTGTAGTCAACCTGATTGTCTTCATCTTAAATGATGTAGAAACATATACTGAGTGTAGCGCCACATTCAAATTCTCACCTCTGTTCCTCTGTTCTTAAATGATGGGACAGACAGAAATTTGTTATGGCACTTTATGTCTAGAATTGGGCGAAACATGCCCTCCTTTTGGACCACGAAAAGGTTTGAATACCACCCGGACCTCTTTCTGCTAGAGGGACTGGGACGATTACTCCGAGAGAGGAGAGATCCCTCACGCAATCCAGAAAGGCGTCTCTCTTCTCTGGTCTTGATAGGAATCTGCCTCTGGGCGGATGAGTGTTGAATCCTATACTGTAACCCTGGGCAATGACCTCCAGAACCCAAGGGTCCTGAAGTCTCTTATCCAAGCTTTCACAAAAAGATAGTCTGCCCCCTACGCAATCCAGAGACGGATCGGTGGCCGCCCCTTCATACCGATTTGGTCGACGGGCTTCTTGCTCTGCTTGGTTTTGTTCCAAGATTCAGCTGGCTTCTAGGGTCCCTGCTGGCAGGCTGCTGGCGTTGAGACTTGACAGAACGAAAGGGACAAAAAGTAGACCCCTTAGGCTTATTCTTATCCTGCCGTAGGAAAGCACCCCTGCCACCCGTAACAATGTATATGATAGAGTCTAGGCCTGAACCAAAAAGAACCTTCCCCTGAAATGGGAGGAACAGTAATCTAGACTTGGAAGTCATGTCAGCAGGCCACGACTAACCACAGAGCCCTACAGGCTAGAACAGAAAACCCTGATGTCTTGGCATTCAGGTGATAATCTGCATATTTGCATCACAGATTAAAGAATTAGCTACCCATAAGGCCTTAATTCAATCCTGTATCTTGAGGGGAGTCTCCACCTCGACCATAGCTGACAGAGCGTCACACCAGTAGGAAGCAGCTCCAGCCATCGCAGCGACTGCCACTGCAGAAACGAACCCTGTGAGTTGAAACATCCTTCTCAACATGGACTCCAATTTTTTTTCATGGGCTCCTTGATCGAAGAGCTATCTTCAAGCGGGATAGTTGTTCTCTTCCCGAGATAGCACCATCCACCTAAGGAATGGCCCTCCACAGCTCAAGCTGTGCGTCCAGAACGGGGAACAGTTTTTTTTTTTTAAAAGAAGAGGGGGAAAAGGGTGAGCCAAGTTTTCCCATTAGTTAATATTAGCCATCTTAATGGGAACCGGGAAGGTCTGAGACACCACCCTGTCCTTGTAAACCCTATCTAGCTTAGGGATCGAATGTTCCTCCGGCAGTTTCGGTTCAGGAACCTCTAACGTAGCAAGCACCTTTTTTTTTTTTTAGCAGAAAGCGCAAATGTTCCATCTTAAATTTAAAGTCTGGCTCCTCCACAAACGGAGGTCTAGATGTCGCAGATTCCGACCCAGAAAGAGCGTCCTCCAAAGAGTCGGAGTCATCTTCATCAGCAGATAATCTGTCAGAAACATCCAATGGAGTAGATGACCCCTGGGACGGATAGCTATGTTTCACCTTTTGCTTGCGCTTAGCAGGACGTGGCAAGGCATTGAAGGCCGCAGAAACCGTTGTTTGTAACTGATCAACAAAATCTGGCGGCCAAAGGGCCCCTCCCACGGGAGGATTAGTAGAAGCCTGGGAAGCTGCATGTGCAATCTGAGATGAATGTAGGGAACGCACCTTGCGGGACGGAAAACCCTCAGAGGTGGACGGCTCAGTTGTACTAAATATCTTATTCTTTTTTGATATTGCAATTTTATCAAAGCATGTGGAACAAAAGTTGAGCAGGTGGATTAACCGGGACCTCCTCACAATAGAAACCGTTATTAGGTTTTGTTAAAGAGGGAGTACCCTCTAACATATCAGAGTCCTCCATAGCTTGCGCCTTTATTACGGACTAGATAGAAATCAAAAGGCTCCGTTATACTCCAATGGCCGGGGAACTCACCACCTCCTATGACCCGGACCACAGAGAAAACGCTTCGTCTCCTACGACCGCTGGTCAAGAAAAAGGAAGTTAAAGAGGCCACACCCGGTCACATGGAGTGACATGCAAAACTGCCCCTGCACTAGAGAGAAAACGCACCCAAAAAAGGTTTGCGTCGATCTCTCGCTAAAGAGAACTGACTTCACACATTAACAGAGCCTCATCTCACACGTGTCACAGCATTAAACACAATAAAAAGTATTATACATAAATCCCATCCTGTTCAATAACCCCCTTTCCGGGGATATTAACCCTTGATTCTATACAGCTAAAAGGAGACACTGTGACCCTGTCTTCTTGCGTTATCATATGTGTATAAATTAAATGATCTTACCAGAATCTATGCCGTGGAACAGGAACATGGCCTTTCAAGTGTGACAGGGTAGTAGCATTGCTCCTGACATGGAATTGAGAGCAGAAAAACATAATTTATGTAAGAACTTACCTGATAAATTCATTTCTTTCATATTAGCAAGAGTCCATGAGCTAGTGACGTATGGGATATACATTCCTACCAGGAGGGGCAAAGTTTCCCAAACCTCAAAATGCCTATAAATACACCCCACCACACCCACAATTCAGTTTAACGAATAGCCAAGAAGTGGGGTGATAAGAAAAAGTGCGAAAGCATCAAAAATAAGGAATTGGAATAGTTGTGCTTTATACAAAATCATAACCACCACAAAAAAAGGGCGGGCCTCATGGACTCTTGCTAATATGAAAGAAATGAATTTATCAGGTAAGTTCTTACATAAATTATGTTTTCTTTCATGTAATTAGCAAGAGTCCATGAGCTAGTGACGTATGGGATAATGACTACCCAAGATGTGGATCTTTCCACACAAGAGTCACTAGAGAGGGAGGGATAAAATAAAGACAGCCAATTCCTGCTGAAAATAATCCACACCCAAAATAAAGTTTAACGAAAAACATAAGCAGAAGATTCAAACTGAAACCGCTGCCTGAAGTACTTTTCTACCAAAAACTGCTTCAGAAGAAGAAAATACATAAAAATGGTAGAATTTAGTAAAAGTATGCAAAGAGGACCAAGTTGCTGCTTTGCAGATCTGGTCAACCGAAGCTTCATTCCTAAACGCCCAGGAAGTAGAAACTGACCTAGTAGAATGAGCTGTAATTCTCTGAGGCGGAGTTTTACCCGACTCAACATAGGCAAGATGAATTAAAGATTTCAACCAAGATGCCAAAGAAATGGCAGAAGCTTTCTGGCCTTTTCTAGAACCGGAAAAGATAACAAATAGACTAGAAGTCTTACGAAAAGATTTCGTAGCTTCAACATAATATTTCAAAGCTCTAACAATATCCAAAGAATGAAACGATTTCTCCTTAGAATTCTTAGGATTAGGACATAATGAAGGAACCACAATTTCTCTACTAATGTTGTTGGAATTCACACCTTTAGGTAAAAATTCAAAAGAAGTTCGCAACACCGCCTTATCCTGATGAAAAATCAGAAAAGGAGACTCACAAGAAAGAGCAGATAATTCAGAAACTCTTCTGGCAGAAGAGATGGCCAAAAGGAACAAAACTTTCCAAGAAAGTAATTTAATGTCCAATGAATGCATAGGTTCAAACGGAGGAGCTTGAAGAGCTCCCAGAACCAAATTCAAACTCCAAGGAGGAGAAATTGACTTAATGACAGGTTTTATACGAACCAAAGCTTGTACAAAACAATGAATATCAGGAAGAATAGCAATCTTTCTGTGAAAAAGAACAGAAAGAGCAGAGATTTGTCCTTTCAAAGAACTTGCGGACAAACCCTTATCTAAACCATCCTGAAGAAACTGTAAAATTCTCGGTATTCTAAAAGAATGCCAGGAAAAATGATGAGAAAGACACCAAGAAATATAAGTCTTCCAGACTCTATAATATATCTCTCTAGATACAGATTTACGAGCCTGTAACATAGTATTAATCACAGAGTCAGAGAAACCTCTTTGACCAAGAATCAAGCGTTCAATCTCCATACCTTTAAATTTAAGGATTTCAGATCCTGATGGAAAAAAGGACCTTGTGACAGAAGGTCTGGTCTTAACGGAAGAGTCCACGGTTGGCAAGAGGCCATCCGGACAAGATCCGCATACCAAAACCTGTGAGGCCATGCCGGAGCTACCAGCAGAACAAACGAGCATTCCTTCAGAATCTTGGAGATTACTCTTGGAAGAAGAACTAGAGGCGGAAAGATATAGGCAGGATGATACTTCCAAGGAAGTGATAATGCATCCACTGCCTCCGCCTGAGGATCCTGGGATCTGGACAGATACCTGGGAAGTTTCTTGTTTAGATGGGACGCCATCAGATCTATTTCTGGAAGTCCCCACATCTGAACAAACTGAAGAAATACCTCTGGGTGAAGAGACCATTCGCCCGGATCTAACGTTTGGCGACTGAGATAATCCGCTTCCCAATTGTCTACACCTGGGATATGAACCGCAGAGATTAGACAGGAGCTGGATTCCGCCCAAACCAAAATTCGAGATACTTCTTTCATAGCCAGAGGACTGTGAGTCCCTCCTTGATGATTGATGTATGCCACAGTTGTGACATTGTCTGTCTGAAAACAAATGAACGATTCTCTCTTCAGAAGAGGCCAAAACTGAAGAGCTCTGAAAATTGCACGGAGTTCCAAAATATTGATCGGTAATCTCACCTCCTGAGATTCCCAAACTCCTTGTGCCGTCAGAGATCCCCACACAGCTCCCCAACCTGTGAGACTTGCATCTGTTGAAATTACAGTCCAAGTCGGAAGCACAAAAGAAGCCCCCTGAATTAAACGATGGTGATCTGTCCACCATGTTAGAGAGTGTCGAACAATCGGTTTTAAATATATTAATTGAGATATCTTCGTGTAATCCTTGCACCATTGCTTCAGCATACAGAGCTGAAGAGGTCGCATGTGAAAACGAGCAAAGGGGATCGCGTCCGATGCAGCAGTCATAAGACCTAGAATTTCCATGCATAAGGCTACCGAAGGGAATGATTGTGACTGAAGATTTCGACAAGCTGCAATCAACTTTAGACGTCTCTTGTCTGTTAAAGACAGAGTCATGGACACTGAATCCATCTGGAAACCCAGAAAAGTTATCCTTGTCTGAGGAATCAAATAACTTTTTGGTAAATTGATCCTCCAACCATGATCTTGAAGAAACAACACAAGTCGATTCGTATGAGATTCTGCTAAATGTAAAGACTGAGCAAGTACCAAGATATCGTCCAAATAAGGAAATACCACAAAACCCTGTTCTCTGATTACAGACAGCAGGGCACCGAGAACCTTTGTAAAAATTCTTGGAGCTGTAGCTAGGCCAAACGGCAGAGCCACAAATTGGTAATGCTTGTCCAGAAACGAGAATCTCAGGAACTGATAATGATCTGGATGAATCGGAATATGCAGATATGCATCCTGTAAATCTATTGTGGACATATAATTCCCTTGCTGAACAAAAGGTAAGATAGTCCTTACAGTTACCATCTTGAATGTTGGTATCCTTACATAACTATTCAATATTTTTAGATCCAGAACTGGTCTGAAAGAATTCTCCTTCTTTGGTACAATGAAGAGATTTGAATAAAACCCCATCCCCCGTTCCGGAACTGGAACTGGCATAATTACTCCAGTCAACTCTAGATCTGAAACACATTTCAGAAATGCTTGAGCTTTTACTGGATTTACTGGGACACGGGAAAGAAAAAATCTCTTTGCAGGAGGTCTCAACTTGAAACCAATTCTGTACCCTTCTGAAACAATGCTCTGAATCCAAAGATTGTGAACAGAATTGATCCAAATTTCCTTGAAAAAACGTAACCTGCCCCCTACCAGCTGAGCTGGAATGAGGGCCGCACCTTCATGTGGACTTAGAAGCAGGCTTTGCCTTTCTAGCTGGCTTGGATTTATTCCAGACTGGAGATGGTCTCCAAACTGAAACTGCTCCTGAGGATGAAGGATCAGGCTTTTGTTCTTTGTTGAAACGAAAGGAACGAAAACGATTATTAGCCCTGTTTTTACCTTTAGATTTTTTATCCTGTGGTAAAAAAGTTCCTTTCCCACCAGTAACAGTTGAAATAATGGAATCAAACTGAGAACCAAATAATTTGTTACCCTGGAAAGAAATGGAAAACAGAATTTATGTTTACCTGATAAATTACTTTCTCCAACGGTGTGTCCGGTCCACGGCGTCATCCTTACTTGTGGGATATTCTCTTCCCCAACAGGAAATGGCAAAGAGCCCAGCAAAGCTGGTCACATGATCCCTCCTAGGCTCCGCCTACCCCAGTCATTCGACCGACGTTAAGGAGGAATATTTGCATAGGAGAAACCATATGATACCGTGGTGACTGTAGTTAAAGAAAATAAATTATCAGACCTGATTAAAAAACCAGGGCGGGCCGTGGACCGGACACACCGTTGGAGAAAGTAATTTATCAGGTAAACATAAATTCTGTTTTCTCCAACATAGGTGTGTCCGGTCCACGGCGTCATCCTTACTTGTGGGAACCAATACCAAAGCTTTAGGACACGGATGATGGGAGGGAGCAAATCAGGTCACCTAGATGGAAGGCACCACGGCTTGCAAAACCTTTCTCCCAAAAATAGCCTCAGAAGAAGCAAAAGTATCAAACTTGTAAAATTTGGTAAAAGTGTGCAGTGAAGACCAAGTCGCTGCCCTACATATCTGATCAACAGAAGCCTCGTTCTTGAAGGCCCATGTGGAAGCCACAGCCCTAGTGGAATGAGCTGTGATTCTTTCGGGAGGCTGCCGTCCGGCAGTCTCGTAAGCCAATCTGATGATGCTTTTAATCCAAAAAGAGAGAGAGGTAGAAGTTGCTTTTTGACCTCTCCTTTTACCGGAATAAACAACAAACAAGGAAGATGTTTGTCTAAAATCCTTTGTAGCATCTAAATAGAATTTTAGAGCGCGAACAACATCCAAATTGTGCAACAAACGTTCCTTCTTCGAAACTGGTTTCGGACACAGAGAAGGTACGATAATCTCCTGGTTAATGTTTTTGTTAGAAACAACTTTTGGAAGAAAACCAGGTTTAGTACGTAAAACCACCTTATCTGCATGGAACACCAGATAAGGAGGAGAACACTGCAGAGCAGATAATTCTGAAACTCTTCTAGCAGAAGAAATTGCAACCAAAAACAAAACTTTCCAAGATAATAACTTAATATCAACGGAATGTAAGGGTTCAAACGGAACCCCCTGAAGAACTGAAAGAACTAAGTTGAGACTCCAAGGAGGAGTCAAAGGTTTGTAAACAGGCTTGATTCTAACCAGAGCCTGAACAAAGGCTTGAACATCTGGCACAGCTGCCAGCTTTTTGTGAAGTAACACAGACAAGGCAGAAATCTGTCCCTTCAGGGAACTTGCAGATAATCCTTTTTCCAATCCTTCTTGAAGGAAGGATAGAATCTTAGGAATCTTAACCTTGTCCCAAGGGAATCCTTTAGATTCACACCAACAGATATATTTTTTCCAAATTTTGTGGTAAATCTTTCTAGTTACAGGCTTTCTGGCCTGAACAAGAGTATCGATAACAGAATCTGAGAACCCTCGCTTCGATAAGATCAAGCGTTCAATCTCCAAGCAGTCAGCTGGAGTGAGACCAGATTCGGATGTTCGAACGGACCTTGAACAAGAAGGTCTCGTCTCAAAGGTAGCTTCCATGGTGGAGCCGATGACATATTCACCAGATCTGCATACCAAGTCCTGCGTGGCCACGCAGGAGCTATCAAGATCACCGACGCCCTTTCCTGATTGATCCTGGCTACCAGCCTGGGGATGAGAGGAAACGGCGGGAATACATAAGCTAGTTTGAAGGTCCAAGGTGCTACTAGTGCATCCACTAGAGCCGCCTTGGGATCCCTGGATCTGGACCCGTAGCAAGGAACTTTGAAGTTCTGACGAGAGGCCATCAGATCCATGTCTGGAATGCCCCACAGTTGAGTGACTTGGGCAAAGATTTCCGGATGGAGTTCCCACTCCCCCGGATGCAATGTCTGACGACTCAGAAAATCCGCTTCCCAATTTTCCACTCCTGGGATGTGGATAGCAGACAGGTGGCAGGAGTGAGACTCCGCCCATAGAATGATTTTGGTCACTTCTTCCATCGCCAGGGAACTCCTTGTTCCCCCCTGATGGTTGATGTACGCAACAGTTGTCATGTTGTCTGATTGAAACCGTATGAACTTGGCCCTCGCTAGCTGAGGCCAAGCCTTGAGAGCATTGAATATCGCTCTCAGTTCCAGAATATTTATCGGTAGAAGAGATTCTTCCCGAGACCAAAGACCCTGAGCTTTCAGGGATCCCCAGACCGCGCCCCAGCCCATCAGACTGGCGTCGGTCGTGACAATGACCCACTCTGGTCTGCGGAAGGTCATCCCTTGTGACAGGTTGTCCAGGGACAGCCACCAACGGAGTGAGTCTCTGGTCCTCTGATTTACTTGTATCCTCGGAGACAAGTTTGTATAGTCCCCATTCCACTGACTGAGCATGCACAGTTGTAATGGTCTTAGATGAATTCGCGCAAAAGGAACTATGTCCATTGCCGCTACCATCAAACCTATCACTTCCATGCACTGCGCTATGGAAGGAAGAGGAACGGAATGAAGTATCCGACAAGAGTCTAGAAGTTTTGTTTTTCTGGCCTCTGTCAGAAAAATCCTCATTTCTAAGGAGTCTATTATTGTCCCCAAGAAGGGAACCCTTGTTGACGGAGATAGAGAACTCTTTTCCACGTTCACTTTCCATCCGTGAGATCTGAGAAAGGCCAGGACAATGTCCGTGTGAGCCTTTGCTTGAGGAAGGGACGACGCTTGAATCAGAATGTCGTCCAAGTAAGGTACTACAGCAATGCCCCTTGGTCTTAGCACAGCTAGAAGGGACCCTAGTACCTTTGTGAAAATCCTTGGAGCAGTGGCTAATCCGAAAGGAAGCGCCACGAACTGGTAATGCTTGTCCAGGAATGCGAACCTTAGGAACCGATGATGTTCCTTGTGGATAGGAATATGTAGATACGCATCCTTTAAATCCACCGTGGTCATGAATTGACCTTCCTGGATGGAAGGAAGAATTGTTTGAATGGTTTCCATTTTGAACGATGGAACCTTGAGAAACTTGTTTAAGATCTTGAGATCTAAGATTGGTCTGAACGTTCCCTCTTTTTTGGGAACTATGAACAGATTGGAGTAGAACCCCATCCCTTGTTCTCCTAATGGAACAGGATGAATCACTCCCATTTTTAACAGGTCTTCTACACAACGTAAGAATGCCTGTCTTTTTATGTGGTCTGAAGACAACTGAGACCTGTGGAACCTCCCCCTTGGGGGAAGCCCCTTGAATTCCAGAAGATAACCTTGGGAGACTATTTCTAGCGCCCAAGGATCCAGAACATCTCTTGCCCAAGCCCAAGCGAAGAGAGAGAGTCTGCCCCCCACCAGATCCGGTCCCGGATCGGGGGCCAACATTTCATGCTGTCTTGGTAGCAGTGGCAGGTTTCTTGGCCTGCTTTCCCTTGTTCCAGCCTTGCATTGGTCTCCAAGCTGGCTTGGCTTGAGAAGTATTACCCTCTTGCTTAGAGGACGTAGCACTTTGGGCTGGTCCGTTTCTACGAAAGGGACGAAAATTAGGTTTATTTTTGGCCTTGAAAGGCCGATCCTGAGGAAGGGCATGGCCCTTACCCCCAGTGATATCAGAGATAATCTCTTTCAAGTCAGGGCCAAACAGCGTTTTCCCCTTGAAAGGAATGTTAAGTAGCTTGTTCTTGGAAGACGCATCAGCTGACCAAGATTTCAACCAAAGCGCTCTGCGCGCCACAATAGCAAACCCAGAATTCTTAGCCGCTAACCTAGCCAATTGCAAAGTGGCGTCTAGGGTGAAAGAATTAGCCAATTTGAGAGCATTGATTCTGTCCATAATCTCCTCATAAGGAGGAGAATCACTATCGACCGCCTTTACCAGCTCATCGAACCAGAAACACGCTGTAGCGACAGGGACAATGCATGAAATTGGTTGTAGAAGGTAACCCTGCTGAACAAACATCTTTTTAAGTAAACCTTCTAATTTTTTATCCATAGGATCTTTGAAAGCACAACTATCTTCTATGGGTATAGTGGTGCGTTTGTTTAAAGTGGAAACCGCTCCCTCGACCTTGGGGACTGTCTGCCATAAGTCCTTTCTGGGGTCGACCATAGGAAACAATTTTTTAAATATGGGGGGAGGGACGAAAGGAATACCGGGCCTTTCCCATTCTTTATTTACAATGTCCGCCACCCGCTTGGGTATAGGAAAAGCTTCTGGGAGCCCCGGGACCTCTAGGAACTTGTCCATTTTACATAGTTTCTCTGGGATGACCAACTTGTCACAATCATCCAGAGTGGATAATACCTCCTTAAGCAGAATGCGGAGATGTTCCAACTTAAATTTAAACGTAATCACATCAGGTTCAGCTTGTTGAGAAATGTTCCCTGAATCAGTAATTTCTCCCTCAGACAAAACCTCCCTGGCCCCATCAGACTGGTTTAGGGGCCCTTCAGAACCATTATTATCAGCGTCGTCATGCTCTTCAGTATCTAAAACAGAGCAGTCGCGCTTACGCTGATAAGTGTGCATTTTGGCTAAAATGTTTTTGACAGAATTATCCATTACAGCCGTTAATTGTTGCATAGTAAGGAGTATTGGCGCGCTAGATGTACTAGGGGCCTCCTGAGTGGGCAAGACTCGTGTAGACGAAGGAGGGAATGATGCAGTACCATGCTTACTCCCCTCACTTGAGGAATCATCTTGGGCATCATTGTCATTGTCACATAAATCACATTTATTTAAATGAGAAGGAACTCTGGCTTCCCCACATTCAGAACACAGTCTATCTGGTAGTTCAGACATGTTAAACAGGCATAAACTTGATAACAAAGTACAAAAAACGTTTTAAAATAAAACCGTTACTGTCACTTTAAATTTTAAACTGAACACACTTTATTACTGCAATTGCGAAAAAATATGAAGGAATTGTTCAAAATTCACCAAAATTTCACCACAGTGTCTTAAAGCCTTAAAAGTATTGCACCCCAAATTTGGAAGCTTTAACCCTTAAAATAACGGAACCGGAGCCGTTTTTAACTTTAACCCCTTTACAGTCCCTGGTGTCTGCTTTGCTGAGACCCAACCAAGCCCAAAGGGGAATACGATACCAAATGACGCCTTCAGAAAGTCTTTTCTATGTATCAGAGCTCCTCACACATGCGACTGCATGTCATGCCTCTCAAAAACAAGTGCGCAACACCGGCGCGAAAATGAGGCTCTGCCTATGATTTGGGAAAGCCCCTAAAGAGAAAGGTGTCTAAAAAAGTGCCTGCCGATATAAACTTATCAAAATACCCAGATTAAATGATTCCTCAAGGCTAAATATGTGTTAATAATGAATCGATTTAGCCCAGAAAAAGTCTACAGTCTTAATAAGCCCTTGTGAAGCCCTTATTTACAATCTTAATAAACATGGCTTACCGGATCCCATAGGGAAAATGACAGCTTCCAGCATTACATCGTCTTGTTAGAATGTGTCATACCTCAAGCAGCAAGAGACTGCTCACTGTTCCCCCAACTGAAGTTAATTGCTCTCAACAGTCCTGTGTGGAACAGCCATGGATTTTAGTGACGGTTGCTAAAATCATTTTCCTCATACAAACAGAAATCTTCATCTCTTTTCTGTTTCTGAGTAAATAGTACATACCAGCACTATTTCAAAATAACAAACTCTTGATTGAATAATAAAAACTACAGTTAAACACTAAAAAACTCTAAGCCATCTCCGTGGAGATGTTGCCTGTACAACGGCAAAGAGAATGACTGGGGTAGGCGGAGCCTAGGAGGGATCATGTGACCAGCTTTGCTGGGCTCTTTGCCATTTCCTGTTGGGGAAGAGAATATCCCACAAGTAAGGATGACGCCGTGGACCGGACACACCTATGTTGGAGAAATTCATCTGTAGGGAGAGAAGTTTTAAAAGATTTTTTACGTTTACTAGAAGGAGAAATTACAGACATAGCCTTCTTTATGGATTCTGAAACAAAATCTCTTATATTATCAGGAACATTCTGCACCTTAGATGTTGAAGGAACTGCAACAGGCAATGGTACTTTACTAAAGGAAATATTATCTGCTTTAACAAGTTTGTCATGACAATCAATACAAACAACAGCTGGAGGAATAGCTACCAAAAGTTTACAGCAGATACACTTAGCTTTGGTAGATTCAGCACTTGACAGCGATTTTCCTGTAGTATCTTCTGACTCAGATGCAACTTGAGACATCTTGCAATATGTAAGAGAAAAAACAACATATAAAGCAAAATTGATCAAATTCCTTAAATGACAGTTTCAGGAATGGGAAAAAATGCCAAAGAACAAGCTTCTAGCAACCAGAAGCAATAAAAAATGAGACTTAAATAATGTGGAGACAAAAGCGACGCCCATATTTTTTCGCGCCAAATAAGACGCCCACATTATTTGGCGCCAAAAATGACGCCACATCCGGAACGCCGACATTTTTGGCGCAAAATAACGTCAAAAAATGACGCAACTTCCGGCGACACGTATGACGCCGGAAACGGAAATAGAATTTTTGCGCCAAGAAAGTCCGCGCCAAGAATGACGCAATAAAATGAAGCATTTTCAGCCCCCGCGAGCCTAACAGCCCACAGGGAAAAAGTCAAATTTTAAGGTAAGAAAAATGTTAATTTAAAATGCATTATCCCAAATATGAAACTGACTGTCTGAAAATAAGGAAAGTTGAACATTCTGAGTCAAGGCAAATAAATGTTTGAATACATATATTTAGAACTTTATAAACAAAAGTGCCCAACCATAGCTTGGAGTGTCACAGAAAATAAGACTTACTTACCCCAGGACACTCATCTACATATAGCAGATAGCCAAACCAGTACTGAAACGAGAATCAGCAGAGGTAATGGTATATATAAGAGTATATCGTCGATCTGAAAAGGGAGGTAAGAGATGAATCTCTACGACCGATAACAGAGAACCTATGAAATAGACCCCGTAGAAGGAGATCACTGCATTCAAATAGGCAATACTCTCCTCACATCCCTCTGACATTCACTGCACGCTGAGAGGAAAACCGGGCTCCAACTTGCTGCGGAGCGCATATCAACGTAGAATCTAGCACAAACTTACTTCACCACCTCCATCGGAGGCAAAGTTTGTAAAACTGAATTGTGGGTGTGGTGAGGGGTGTATTTATAGGCATTTTGAGGTTTGGGAAACTTTGCCCCTCCTGGTAGGAATGTATATCCCATACGTCACTAGCTCATGGACTCTTGCTAATTACATGAAAGAAAAAGGCAGCGAAACACATCAACGCTGAATGCTTATGAATGCTGAATGCTTATGGAGCTGTTAATCTGAGTCAGGATGGTTTCGCAGAAAGACTCTCCCTGCATCTACGGACTTTAACCGTCATCCACGCTCTCACTGAGAGGCTGACAGGACTACTTAAAACTCCAGTCCCATTGCAAAGAGTACTACCCTTCATAAGAGACTACTCTGAATCTTCCGACACTTCTCTGCCAACCTCCTGTGATGAAAAGCAAAGAATGACTGGGGGATGAGGGGAGTGGGGGAGGTATTTAAGCCTTTGGGTGTCTTTGCCTCCTCCTGGTGGCCAGGTTCTTAATTCCCACAAGTAATGAATGAAGCTATGGACTCTCCTCCTATTAAGATGGAAACTATGCTTATACAACACAAATCAAACAAATTATCATATCTTGACTTATGACTCGAAGAAGCATTTCTCTTTCATAGGGTGCCGGTCAGAAACCCAATGACTGAAACCCACATTTTTCAGGTACCTAAACAACTACTACTTTTATAAACTAGACGTGTATTCGTACTTTTCATAAGGAAACTAATGCCAATCATGGCAGCTGCCAGTGTCATTTGGATATTTCCAGAGCTGGGTTTCTTCTTGTGAAAGTGCAACACACTAAGACCTGTGCAAATCCAGACCTTAGTGTGTTGCTCTTTCACTAGAAGAATTCCAGCTCTGAAAATAGCTGAATGCTGCTGATGGCTGCCATCTTCGGCATTTTTTTCCTCATGAAATGTACAAATACAAATGTCTACTAAAAACCAACTGATTAGAAGAAAAGAAAAAATCAGTATCGAAAGGAAGAAAAGAAGTAGCACATCAATGAGTGATATACAGAGAGAGAGAAATGCCAATACATTGTAATAGCAAGCAGTTCATTAAACACAAATCTGTCCAGTTTGCATTCAAAAATGTTTTTATCTGACAGCTAAAGTACTGAAGTGGCCTATCTGGCATCCAGTAAAAGGGCCCGCCCTTGTTGGTAATTGCTAAAAGAGTAAATCAATATAATAAAATTACAGTCCAAATTAAAGAAACCATTAAACAATGCACGGTAAATCCACTAACAATGTGGGTACAAGCTTTACAGTACAGAAAAGGATATTTAAAATGTTGATCTCCTAAAAAAATAAACAAAATTCAAATTGCACATACCTTTATAACAGTAACCAGAAACCTCTTTTCATCTTCCTCATGCATTGCACCACTGATTGATCCTATAGCCCAACACAACGTATTCAAGTTTTTCCACGACCATTCTGTGCCATTAACTTGGTTGTGAAGTTTTTCAGTCATTATTCTTTCGGTGTCCGCATAATCCAAGTGAGTGAGATATACTGGGGAAAAAAAATATACATTAAGGAAATTAAATTTAAGAAGGAAAAAAACAGTTTAAAATATATAAGCTCCTTGCAAAGAAGGTGCAGTCTATAATACTGGTATTACCTGAGGGTACATGTTTAGGATTGGGGGAAGATATACAACTCTTCTTTAATCATCCCTTTAGCAAGGTTATGAATTTTAAAACTAGTAGGTCAGTGCAAAACCTGCCAATGAAAATGATGGTGATGGTATTTAACCTAGGCCTGTGAAAGCTATATACAGGATCTTAATGCTGTATGAGAAGACTAAGAAGATAAAAGTCAGCAGATGCCCTGCATAGGCTTTCAGAAGCCTCATAATACATAGCTTTAATCCAAATAGTGTACAACATTTTGATCTCCTGTTATCCTTAGCCATGCCACTGCCAACGCCCTAATAGAATTCACATTTTTGCACAATTTCTATTTAAATGGACAGTCTACACCTTAGTCATCTTACCTTAGATTAAGTTGCAAATAGCCACCTGCAACCCCTTTCTATATCATGCAGCAGAAACCGTAAAAAAAATATTTTATAATGAATATTGTTTCTGGCCACTTTGAAATGGTTGTCAAGCTCCGCCCACTGACATCACAATCTGGGCTACACCTTGGCACTCTGATGAATAGCATTGAGTCTGTTGAATCCAACTAGTGAGCCTTTTGTGATTTTGGACGCCATATGCAGCCCAGATCGTGATATCAGTGGGTAGAGCTTGGCAGTCATCTCAAAGTGGCTGTAAATAATTAAAAAAAAATAAAAAAATTACCATTCCTGTTGCATCGATCAACGCAAACAAAAAATGTTTTAATTCTTAAAAGAAACTAACTACCTACTTTGAAAACAGACACACAACTCTATAACAAAGCGTTCCTGAAAAGAATGAGATATACTTTAAACCAGTCTAGACATGAGATATTTATAAAGAATTAAATATATGCACACAACTTTTGAGCATTGTTTCTTTCTTAGTATTGCAAAAAAATGTAATACCCAGTGTTTCTCTCATATTCTTGTAAAGGTTGATGGAATCTGTGTCCTTCATAAATTCTCTAACCACTTCACCTTGATCATTTTCTACAACCAGAACTTCTTCTGGTTTAGCCATGCGACTGACCATCAACAGGCGCACCTAAAAAAGCAATTAAGAGAATTTCCAGATTATATATATTTCACAAGCATGTACTTCTTAAAGGCACATTATACACTCATTTTTTCTTTGCATAAATGTTTTGTAGATGTTCTATTTATATAGCCCATAAAGTTTTTTTTTTTTTTTTAATGTATAGTTTTGCTTATTTTTAAATAACATTGCTCTGATTTTCAGACTCCTAACCAAGCCCCAAAGTTTTATGTGAATACCGTCAGCTACCTTCTCCAGCTTGCTCCTGTTTGTGTAAAGGGTCTTTTCATATGCAAAAGAAGGGGGAGGGGGGGGGGGGTAAGTGTCTTATTTGCCACTTGCAGTGGGCTTTTCAACAGAGCCAAACTGACAGCTTCTAAGTAAGTTTTTTAAATAGTTTTATACTGGATTTTTATATCAGTATCTTTGCATCTTATTCTTTATAGTAGTGTCTATTACATGCAGTTATATGAAAATGAGTGTATACTGTCCCTTTAAATAACCTACATTTTAACAATTTAGCACGGCTAACCCCTTTAAAGAAAGCGTAACTGAAGAACTGACATTCTATTTTCTACTCAGTATTGAATTGTTACTCTGTCAAAACCGGTGTCCACTATAAGATAAGGGGATGCTTGTATTTATGCAGTTCACCTTCCTAAAAAACTGCTCGTTTTATATCACAGTATATAATGATTTAAATTTATAGAATTATCACTAATTATTCACTGATTGCAGCATTCATGAAGAGATCTGCTCAACATATACAGTGATTGATTCTTTTTTAGTCACTGTTCCAAATAAAGCAAGCGGTGGAGGAAATTTGGTCATCGATAACCAATGCAGAAAACAATGTATTAATGTATTTGGATAGTTCTCACAATAGATGGCAATATACAGAAAAGCCTTGTAATTATTTCCATAACCTTATATTATTAAAATTTCGAAGGGATTACAACTATGTGTTGTGATGTATTTTATCTATAAAAGCAGTTTCTTCTTAAAACAGCACCAACCTGCAAGTTATCAATTATATTCCCCTTTTAACATCAACCATTTAATTGAAGCTCTGTTTTATGTACAAACAAACGATTTTAGTAATTGTTTAAATTAATAGCTTCATTTTCTGTTACCAACATTTTTATGACTGATATACTGACTGAAGTTTAGAAACTACATTTAAAAATACTAATATACAGAAAAATAGATTTTCTTTTTGAAATATAAATAAATAGTATATGTTTGTGCTATGTACCAGGTCAGGGGAAAAAGGTACTAGTCCATTCAATGTTGAATGTGGGGAAGTTATAGAGCTTCAAGGGGTTTTATTCTTAAAAGATGGTCGATAGACAAAACGTGTTTTGTAAATGATGTTATCCTTATGGCTAGGAATATGATTTTGGAGGGATACAAAAACAAACTGCTAGATCTTGTTTTTATCCAACTTGTGATTGAACAATATGATGTAAAAATTTGTGGAAAGATTTTATTACAATCCAACTTGAAGAAATAAAATTTAAAAACCTTTTGAGAATACATTGACTATAAGATTTTGAGGAGAGGGAAGGATAGATGTGCGGGGCAGAGAGGGAAGGAGTAATATGTTTGTTATAGAAGTGAGAAAGATGATTTTAAAAAAAAAAAATTGAGATTATGGGAGGAGAAGGATTTAAAAATCTATTCCTTGTAATTTCCTTAAAGGGATGCAGTTTTGATTATGAATCGCAGCATCCGTATTTTGCTCATCTTTGTAAACTTAAATTAATTATGGTTTATTGTATATTATTAGGTCGTATTAAATATACAAAGTTGTTTAAATTTAATTTACTTTTAGAGGTGTTTAAAGCTTTGTCTTTGGATCTGTGTTGATAAAGATGTATTGTTAAATTAGATGTCCTTAATAAAGATATGAAAAAAATATACAGGTATACCTCACTTTACAGTGCTTCGCTTATACAGAGCTTTGTGAAGCTGAAGTTCAACCTCCAATGATTTTGAAACAGTGCTGTAATCTTCATGAGATTGCGAAAAAAGTGACTGGCACCATTTTATTATGCGCAGTTCACTCTGTTTACAGCATTACAGTGCAATCTGTGTCTCACTGTTATAGTCTGGCAAATTTTACTACAGTAATTGTCACTATTTTACAGGTACAGTATTTATTGAATAATAATTGTATACTGTGCTGTGCTAGTGTTAAACGTAACACTATTGCACCCCTAATATATGTTAGTTCAAACATGTTTTCAAGTTTTTAAACACACTGGCAAGTGAAAAGAAATCTAAAACCTCCTTGTTTCACTTTAAGGCGGTTTTCACTTTACAGCGGGGCTCCGGGCCCTAACCCGCTGTATGAGCGGGGTATACCTGTATAGGCAAAGTTAGAATTTCATCTACTGCAATTTCTTACCAGTGATGGACTAGTAGACATTTTCAGCTATACCATATATAAAACGTATTACCTGCATACATCTATACACAAACAGTGGATCCTAGATTTTGTGTGGCGAACCCCCCCCCAAAAAAACTGTACAGAACTTAGTAGAGAGTTCTGAAAACTGCACAATTAATTTTCATAAACTTACTATAAATATGAACAGCTATATTTTAAACACATTACCTTTGATAAAACTGGCAAGTACAGCTGCCTTCTGGGAGGAACATCAAAATGCTGGCTACCAGAAAGTAATGGTGATGCAGATGTTGAGAATGGGCTCTCTCTATAAAGCTCTGCCGCAAGATGGTTCCAGTACTCAAGGCATATCTTAAATATTTCTGTTTCTTCCACTTCTGATACAAGCAACATATAATGAAGAGCCTATAAATGATTAAATATACTAACAATATTAAAGACCTAGAATATATTGTATTTGTCCAAGATGTTGCAGAATTTATTTATTTAAATTGCACTTACAACCAAGTGACCTTCCCATCAGACCATAAATCACCACTGAATCAAGAAGCAACTACTCCTGAGCAAGTGAAAAAGTTCACAATATATACATATGTTTGTGATGGGCTGATGGCTGTCACATGATATGGGGGGGGGGGGAGAACTGGAAGTAACTTTAATATGTTTGAAAAAAATCTAGTAATCATTTTGTATTCAGTGTTAATACATAGTCTTTTTATTATACATCAGTGTTAATTTTGACGGCAAATTTCGATTTAGTCGACTGAAACGCCAGTAGATTTTAGTCTACTAAATCTCCAGTAGGTTTTAGTCGACTACAATCTAAGGGGTTTAGTTAAAGTAATACATTATTTAAGCATTTCTCTATAATTTGAAAACTGATTATATACTCCAGGAGTAAACTTAACACCTGTTATTTATGGTATTAAAGTGAATGTAAATTTTGATGCTAAAGTGCCCAGTTTTTAAAAGTTTGATTAAAAACAACGGCACTTTAATTCATCAAAATTTACATTTCACTCCTGTTGTGAAAAAATACTTACCTTTTAAACTTCACAGCAGCTCCAGCTTCCTCCGGTCTCACAAGGAGGACGCCGGATGCCTTATTTTAGACCCAGGAAGAGGCTTTGAAACGGGTGGAGGAAGCTGGAGCTGCTGTGAAGTTTAAAAGGTAAGATTTTTTTCACAACAGGAGTGAAATGTAAATTTTGATGAATTAAAGTGCCCCTGTTTTTAATTGAAGTTTGAAAAACCGGGCACTTTAGCATCAAAATTTACATTCACTTTAAGGTTTAAACATGCAATACAGACACAGATTTAGCCGTTGTGATATATAACATCTTTATTAAACTTAAAATTAAATAAAGCCAAGTTTCATAAACAGAAATGCAACTTTAAAATACAGGTAGCCCTCAGTTTACGCCGGGGTTAGGTTCCAGAAGGAATGGTTGTAAATCGAAACCGTTGTAAATTGAAACCCAGTTTATAATGTAAGTCAATGGGAAGTGAGGGAGTTAGATTCCAGGCCCCTCTCAAATTGTCATAAGTAACACCCAATACATTATTTTTAAAGCTTTGAAATGAAGACTTTAAATGCTAAACACTCAGCATTTTAAACAATATCCAATAATCATACAACACAGAATATATAATTAAACTAAGTTAAATGAACATAAAACATTTGCTAAACTGCATTATAAACCTTATGAAATAATCAAAACACAGACTTTACTTGCATTTTTCTGCACACAGTTCCTGTCTATAAATCAGTCCAGAATCGAATGCATAGAAAGAAGACCTATGAAAGCTGCTCAATAGCTCATGTCTAGCTAGACTAATTAATTTCAGCCTGTTTCTGTGCTTGGCTTTGCACATCTTTGCTGCAACACAAGCGGACAGCTCCACCTACTGGCTATTTTAATCAATGCAATGCTTCTCAATGCTTTTCAATAGCAGTCACATGACTGAAAAAAAAGGTTGTTAATCTGAAAAGGAGCAAATTGAACTGGTGTAAATCGAGGGCCACCCGTTTTAAAAAAAACAAACAAACTGTAAACTGTATTGGCTGTATTGCACATATTACCCAATATAAAAACAGAATTTATGTTTACCTGATAAATTACTTTCTCCAACGGTGTGTCCGGTCCACGGCGTCATCCTTACTTGTGGGATATTCTCTTCCCCAACAGGAAATGGCAAAGAGCCCAGCAAAGCTGGTCACATGATCCCTCCTAGGCTCCGCCTACCCCAGTCATTCGACCGACGTTAAGGAGGAATATTTGCATAGGAGAAACCATATGATACCGTGGTGACTGTAGTTAAAGAAAATAAATTATCAGACCTGATTAAAAAACCAGGGCGGGCCGTGGACCGGACACACCGTTGGAGAAAGTAATTTATCAGGTAAACATAAATTCTGTTTTCTCCAACATAGGTGTGTCCGGTCCACGGCGTCATCCTTACTTGTGGGAACCAATACCAAAGCTTTAGGACACGGATGAAGGGAGGGAGCAAATCAGGTCACCTAAATGGAAGGCACCACGGCTTGCAAAACCTTTCTCCCAAAAACAGCCTCAGAAGAAGCAAAAGTATCAAACTTGTAAAATTAGGTAAAAGTGTGCAGTGAAGACCAAGTCGCTGCCCTACATATCTGATCAACAGAAGCCTCGTTCTTGAAGGCCCATGTGGAAGCCACAGCCCTAGTGGAATGAGCTGTGATTCTTTCAGGAGGCTGCCGTCCGGCAGTCTCGTAAGCCAATCTGATGATGCTTTTAATCCAAAAAGAGAGAGAGGTAGAAGTTGCTTTTTGACCTCTCCTTTTACCAGAATAAACAACAAACAAGGAAGATGTTTGTCTAAAATCCTTTGTAGCATCTAAATAGAATTTTAGAGCGCCAACAACATCCAAATTGTGCAACAAACGTTCCTTCTTCGAAACTGGTTTCGGACACAACGACTATCTCCTGGTTAATGTTTTTGTTAGAAACAACTTTTGGAAGAAAACCAGGTTTAGTACGTAAAACCACCTTATCTGCATGGAACACCAGATAAGGAGGAGAACACTGCAGAGCAGATAATTCTGAAACTCTTCTAGCAGAAGAAATTGCAACCAAAAACAAAACTTTCCAAGATAATAACTTAATATCAACGGAATGTAAGGGTTCAAACGGAACCCCCTGAAGAACTGAAAGAACTAAGTTGAGACTCCAAGGAGGAGTCAAAGGTTTGTAAACAGGCTTGATTCTAACCAGAGCCTGAACAAAGGCTTGAACATCTGGCACAGCTGCCAGCTTTTTGTGAAGTAACACAGACAAGGCAGAAATCTGTCCCTTCAAGGAACTTGCAGATAATCCTTTCTCCAATCCTTCTTGGAGAAAGGATAGAATCTTAGGAATCTTTACCTTGTCCCAGGGGAATCCTTTAGATTCACACCAACAGATATATTTTTTCCATATTTTGTGGTAAATTTTTCTAGTTACAGGCTTTCTGGCCTGAACAAGAGTATCAATAACAGAATCTGAGAACCCTCGTTTTGATAAAATCAAGCGTTCAATCTCCAAGCAGTCAGCTGGAGTGAGACCAGATTCGGATGTTCGAACGGACCTTGAACAAGAAGGTCTCGTCTCAAAGGTAGCTTCCATGGTGGAGCCGATGACATATTCACCAGATCTGCATACCAAGTCCTGCGTGGCCACGCAGGAGCTATCAAGATCACCGACGCCCTCTCCTGATGGATCCTGGCTACCAGCCTGGGGATGAGAGGAAACGGCGGGAATACATAAGCTAGTTTGAAGGTCCAAGGTGCTACTAGTGCATCTACTAGAGTCGCCTTGGGATCCCTGGATCTGGACCCGTAGCAAGGAACCTTGAAGTTCTGACGAGAGGCCATCAGATCCATGTCTGGAATGCCCCACAGTTGAGTGATTTGGGCAAAGATTTCCGGATGGAGTTCCCACTCCCCCGGATGCAATGTCTGACGACTCAGAAAATCCGCTTCCCAATTTTCCACTCCTGGGATGTGGATTGCAGACAGGTGGCAGGAGCGAGTCTCCGCCCATTGAATGATTTTGGTCACTTCTTCCATCGCCAGGGAACTCCTTGTTCCCCCCTGATGGTTGATGTACGCAACAGTCGTCATGTTGTCTGATTGAAACCGTATGAACTTGGCCTTCGCTAGCTGAGGCCAAGCCTTGAGAGCATTGAATATCGCTCTCAGTTCCAGAATATTTATCGGTAGAAGAGACTCTTCCCAAGACCAAAGACCCTGAGCTTTCAGGGATCCCCAGACCGCGCCCCAGCCCATCAGACTGGCGTCGGTCGTGACAATGACCCACTCTGGTCTGCGGAAGGTCATCCCTTGTGACAGGTTGTCCAGGGACAGCCACCAACGGAGTGAGTCTCTGGACCTCTGATTTACTTGTATCTTCGGAGACAAGTCTGTATAGTCCCCATTCCACTGACTGAGCATGCACAGTTGTAATGGTCTTAGATGAATGCGCGCAAAAGGAACTATGTCCATTGCCGCTACCATCAAACCTATTACTTCCATGCACTGCGCTATGGAAGGAAGAGGAACGGAATGAAGTGTCCGACAAGAGTTTAGAAGTTTTGTTTTTCTGGCCTCTGTCAGAAAAATCCTCATTTCTAAGGAGTCTATTATTGTTCCCAAGAAGGGAACCCTTGTCGACGGAGATAGAGAACTCTTTTCCACGTTCACTTTCCATCCGTGAGATCTGAGAAAGGCCAGGACTATGTCCGTGTGAGCCTTTGCTTGAGGAAGGGACGACGCTTGAATCAGAATGTCGTCCAAGTAAGGTACTACTGCAATGCCCCTTGGTCTTAGCACCGCTAGAAGGGACCCTAGTACCTTTGTGAAAATCCTTGGAGCAGTGGCTAATCCGAAAGGAAGCGCCACGAACTGGTAATGCTTGTCCAGGAATGCGAACCTTAGGAACCGATGATGTTCCTTGTGGATAGGAATATGTAGATACGCATCCTTTAAATCCACCGTGGTCATGAATTGACCTTCCTGGATGGAAGGAAGAATTGTTCGAATGGTTTCCATCTTGAACGATGGAACCTTGAGAAACTTGTTTAAGATCTTGAGATCTAAGATTGGTCTGAACGTTCCCTCTTTTTTGGGAACTATGAACAGATTGGAGTAGAACCCCATCCCTTGTTCTCCTAATGGAACAGGATGAATCACTCCCATTTTTAGCAGGTCTTCTACACAATGTAAGAATGCCTGTCTTTTTATGTGGTCTGAAGACAATTGAGACCTGTGGAACCTCCCCCTTGGGGGAAGCCCCTTGAATTCCAGAAGATAACCTTGGGAGACTATTTCTAGTGCCCAAGGATCCAGAACATCTCTTGCCCAAGCCTGAGCGAAGAGAGAGAGTCTGCCCCCCACCAGATCCGGTCCCGGATCGGGGGCCAACATTTCATGCTGTCTTGGTAGCAGTGGCAGGTTTCTTGGCCTGCTTTCCCTTGTTCCAGCCTTGCATTGGTCTCCAGGCTGGCTTGGCTTGAGGAGTATTACCCTCTTGCTTAGAGGACGTAGCACTTGGGGCTGGTCCGTTTCTACGAAAGGGACGAAAATTAGGTTTATTTTTGGCCTTGAAAGACCTATCCTGAGGAAGGGCGTGGCCCTTACCCCCAGTGATATCAGACATAATCTCTTTCAAGTCAGGGCCAAACAGCGTTTTCCCCTTGAAAGGAATGTTAAGTAGTTTGTTCTTGGAAGACGCATCCGCTGACCAAGATTTCAACCAAAGCGCTCTGCGCGCCACAATAGCAAACCCAGAATTTTTCGCCGCTAACCTAGCCAATTGCAAAGTGGCGTCTAGGGTGAAAGAATTAGCCAATTTGAGAGCACGGATTCTGTCCATAATCTCCTCATAAGGAGGAGAATCACTATCGATCGCCTTAACTAGTTCATCGAACCAGAAACACGCGGCTGTAGTGACAGGGACAATGCATGAAATTGGTTGTAGAAGGTAACCTTGCTGAACAAACATCTTTTTAAGCAAACCTTCTAATTTTTTATCCATAGGATCTTTGAAAGCACAACTATCTTCTATGGGTATAGTGGTGCGTTTGTTTAAAGTAGAAACCGCTCCCTCGACCTTGGGGACTGTCTGCCATAAGTCCTTTCTGGGGTCGACCATAGGAAACAATTTTTTAAATATGGGGGGAGGGACGAAAGGTATACCGGGCCTTTCCCATTCTTTATTTACAATGTCCGCCACCCGCTTGGGTATAGGAAAAGCTTCTGGGAGCCCCGGGACCTCTAGGAACTTGTCCATTTTACATAGTTTCTCTGGGATGATCAAATTCTCACAATCATCCAGAGTGGATAATACCTCCTTAAGCAGAGCGCGGAGATGTTCCAACTTAAATTTAAATGTAATCACATCGGGTTCAGCTTGTTGAGAAATTTTCCCTGAATCTGAAATTTCTCCCTCAGACAAAACCTCCCTGGCCCCCTCAGACTGGTGTAGGGGCATTTCAGAACCATTATCATCAGCGTCCTCATGCTCTTCAGTATCTAAAACAGAGCAGTCGCGCTTACGCTGATAAGTGGGCATTTTGGCTAAAATGTTTTTGATAGAATTATCCATTACAGCCGTTAATTGTTGCATAGTAAGGAGTATTGGCGCGCTAGATGTACTAGGGGCCTCCTGAGTGGGCAAGACTCGTGTAGACGAAGGAGGGAATGATGCAGTACCATGCTTACTCCCCTCACTTGAGGAATCATCTTGGGCATCATTTTCAGTGTCACATAAATCACATTTATTTAAATGAGAAGGAACCCTGGCTTCCCCACATTCAGAACACAGTCTATCTGGTAGTTCAGACATGTTAAACAGGCATAAACTTGATAACAAAGTACAAAAAACGTTTTAAAATAAAACCGTTACTGTCACTTTAAATTTTAAACTGAACACACTTTATTACTGCAATTGCGAAAAAGTATGAAGGAATTGTTCAAAATTCACCAAAATTTCACCACAGTGTCTTAAAGCCTTAAAAGTATTGCACACCAAATTTGGAAGCTTTAACCCTTAAAATAACGGAACCGGAGCCGTTTTTAACTTTAACCCCTTTACAGTCCCTGGTATCTGCTTTGCTGAGACCCAACCAAGCCCAAAGGGGAATACGATACCAAATGATGCCTTCAGAAAGTCTTTTCTATGTATCAGAGCTCCTCACACATGCGACTGCATGTCATGCCTCTCAAAAACAAGTGCGCAATACCGGCGCCGATATTATTTTACCAAAATACCCAGATTAAATGATTCCTCAAGGCTAAATATGTGTAATATATGAATCGATTTAGCCCAGAAAAAGTCTACAGTCTTAATAAGCCCTTGTGAAGCCCTTATTTACTTTCTGAATAAACATGGCTTACCGGATCCCATAGGGAAAATGACAGCTTCCAGCATTACATCGTCTTGTTAGAATGCGTCATACCTCAAGCAGCAAAAGACTGCTCACTGTTCCCCCAACTGAAGTTAATTCCTCTCAACAGTCCTGTGTGGAACAGCCATGGATTTTAGTAACGGTTGCTAAAATCATTTTCCTCTTACAAACAGAAATCTTCATCTCTTTTCTGTTTCAGAGTAAATAGTACATACCAGCACTATTTTAAAATAAACTCTTGATTGAATAATAAAAACTACAGTTAAACACTAAAAAACTCTAAGCCATCTCCGTGGAGATGTTGCCTGTACAACGGCAAAGAGAATGACTGGGGTAGGCGGAGCCTAGGAGGGATCATGTGACCAGCTTTGCTGGGCTCTTTGCCATTTCCTGTTGGGGAAGAGAATATCCCACAAGTAAGGATGACGCCGTGGACCGGACACACCTATGTTGGAGAAAACTTTAACCGTTCTCTGTTATTAATTAAAACAAGTATCAAGTAACAACAACAAAAAAATTCTGAAGCTAGCACAGGCACAGCATAACTTAAACCCATACTTGTGGGTTATGCTTATCTCTTAAGGAAGAAAACACGTTATGATCATTTGGGCCTTCCAGGCATCCGTAGGCCTGCCAAGTAGGAGCTAGTGATGCTCAGAATTTAAAACACTAACAGACAGGGGTTGCTTTCTAAGGGGCACGGGTTCTGGTTGCTTGCTGGCTGGTAAGAGTTGATGTACGGGCAACAGCTTACAGAGCTTTTATTTCATGAGATGCATTTGATTGTTATCTTTTTGTAAGTGTCAGTTTACTGAAGCAGGTGTTTTTAGCAGTACATTTTTACTTTTCCCCCTTGAATCTGCATTGCCTTTCCGTTTCTTTATGTGCAGTAGTGGTTAATCACATCTACCAGCTGCAGCTACCACAAATTTGGGGACTAGAATGAATTAACCATTCACTAGCCAAGAATTTGTATCTATCCACTACAGCAGGGGTCAGCAACTTTGGGCCCCCAGATGTTTAGGAACTACATTCCCCCTGATGCTCAGACAGTCTAAAGAGTCAGCATCATGGGAAATGCACTTCCAAAACATCTGGGGGCCCAAGGTTGCTCTACAGGCACCCATTGAATTGAGGATCAAAGGAAGTAATTAGTATGTAAATTCTTGGATCCTCAATTCAAGTTAGGATTAGAAAATTAGCACTTTGGCGACCCTTGCGTCTACCCTCCTAGTCCAGAGCCAGGAAAGCCCCATTTCCACCAGAAACCATGGAAATGATTCCACCAGAACAGGACCAAATACCGTACAGCTGTGAACCACGGGGTCCTGCTAGAAATATCCTTGAGTATGCTACATGAAAACATACAGTTCACAAACATTGGCAATTGTCACCTCAATATGAGGGAATAAAAATATTGTATTCCTATAAATAAAAACATAGGAATACAAATAAATTAGTGTCCTAAGAACACTAAGAAAGAGTACAATACGGAACCCGGTCATGTTCCAGACATGAGTAATGAACACCTCAATATGAGAACATGAAATAATATGATACTAAACATTTAATGGAAGATAAAATCCACTCAACATGAGAGAGATAAATACACAGATTCCTGTACAGAACAGGTAAACAAAGAGCAACATCACTATGTAGAAATTATGTGTGTGTGTGTGTGTGTGTAAAATATGTAAATAAAATTCCCAAGCATAGGGAAGATTCATCAAAAGACAATATTCCCTCATAACCTTTAATATGCATATTAGTGAAGAAAAGATAAGCCCTAAGTCTTATATAATCTCCAGAATATGATGTTACTAACAAGAATAGGGATAAAAAAACACTTTATGCTTACCAGATAAATTCCATTCTTTCCGGATAGGGAGAGTCCACTGCTTCATTCCTTACTGTTGGGAAATACAACACCTGGCCACGAGGAGGAGGCAAAGACACCAGAGCTTGCCTTCCTAAGATAGGGAGAGTCCACGACTTCATTCCTTACTGTTGGGAAAACTATACCCAATCTCCAGAGGACACTGAATGAATAATGGGAGGGAACAAAAATTTTCTCCCGAAAGCTGCTTCAGCCGAAGCAAAAACATCAAACTTGTAAAATTTTGAAAAAGTATGTAAGGAGGACCAGGTAGCTGCCTTACATATCTGATTCATAGAGGCCTCGTTCTCCCAAGAGGAAGCCACTGCTCTAGTGGAACGAGCCGCTATCCTCTCAGGACGACGATGTCCCGCTTAGCTTACGAGACAGCGGATGACACTCCTTAACCAAAAAGATAGGGAAGTCTAAGTAGCATTCTGCCCCTTACGCTTCCCCAAATAGACAACAAAGAGGAAAATAGTCTTAACTCCTTAGTAGCCTGAAGATAGAACTTCAAGGCACGAACCACATCCAAATTGTGAAGTAAGCGTTCCTTCGATGGAGGATTAGGACACAAGGAAGGAACCACAATGTCCTGATAGATTAAAAAAAAAAAAGGGGGACAGGCGCACCAGAGAATCACGGTATCAATTTTATTACCATAAAGCTACCCACACAATGTATTACACTTACTAGAAGCAAATAAAAATGGAGCCTTAATAAGAATCTTTTTTCCTTATACGCTTCCAAAGCTACCAGTTTTCAGGGCAAGTGTCCGTGATGTCAAACAGATGGGGCTTAATACAGGTGTAGTCCCGAGCTCAGGTTGTAGCCCTCCTTACTCCCCTTGGTTTCGGATTCCTCTGCCTTGCAGGGTTACTCTCCTATTCCTGATTTTAGGCCTTTGGCCAATCTAATTTCATCTCCCTTTAAGTTTCTGCTTGATAAATTATAGATTTTTTTTCTTCTGATTTCTCTAATTCCACCTTCTTTGCTTGTTTCTCCCTGACTCTACTTCCTCCCCTGCATCCTCTCTTTGTTCCCAACCTCTTGTGTTTCGCACTTCTCCCTGTCTCCAATTGCCCAGCGTCTCCTTCCAATATGGATGATTAGAGTAATTCTGAGGTTTGTGATAATTCCTCTCCTCAAAAATGTATTCGTTCTGACACATTCTTATAGCCCCTAGTATCCTTATTTCTTAATTCATGATTCATATGTATCCTATCATTCCCCCCAGCATACTTTGCCTGTTCTCTATAGTTCACTCCAATTTCCTTAGGTTTAGCTCCTTTTCCCCATTCATTACTATTATTATAGCGTGACTTAAATATATTATACGTTGGTATCTCATTTACTCTCCTTGGGGTATTACTATATTGTTTATTTTCATTAAGTTTTTCTTCATTTGTTGGTTGAAATTTAGAAGTTTTTGGATTGTCTGATAGTTTTTTTTCTTTGATATTGTGACCATTTCCTATCTTCCATTTATTAATTCCATTATTTCCTACTTTCTTCTTTTTATTATTAACTCTTTACGTGTGTATTTTTATCACTTGAATAATCTTTTTTATCCCTTTAAAGTTTTGCTGCATTTTTGGCAAATTCTTTTTCTAAAATTTTATTTCTATTAATATTTATATATTTGCATCTCCATGTTTCTTATCCTTTAAAAAAAATGCAGTTTATTCTTACAATCTACTATATTCTTTGTGTGTTTTTCTAGCTTATATTCCCTATATTTTATCAAAATTGTAATCAAAGTTATAGAACATGCATGTAGTGCAAAGTCCCATTATGTGGAAAACTCCACTTCCTCTGGCTCAAATGCTGGATATTAATGAACTCTTAAAGTGATGGTAAATTCTCCAGCATAAAGTCACATATAATGAAAGCTCCTGTGTTAACTAGCATATCGATCTGCTTTTAGCATTAAAAAGTCCAATCTACCTTTAATAATTAAGGTTTTCTCCGGCAACTGCTGTAATGCAGCCTCTGTCACATAATTTCTCTTTGGCTTCCTTGACTGGCAGTTGTTTTAGCCAATCAGAGCCTCACTATGCGCCCCATATAAAGTATTGACAGCACACTCCCGTGCTTTCAACTGACTGCAAGAAGAACTGCACGACTTGCTACGCCATTTGCGCAACATAAATTACTGTTTACTGTTTCTGATGCGCAAATAGCGTAGCGAGTCAGAGTTACAAGCACGGGAACGTGCTGTCAATACTTTACATGGGGCGCATGCTGAGGCTGATTGGCTTAAACAACTGCCAATCAAGGAAGCCAAAGAGAAATTCTGTGACAGAGGCTGCATTACAGCAGTTACCGGAGCCAGAGAAAAACCTTAATTATTAAAGTTAGATTGGACTTTTTAATGCTAAAAGCAGATCAATATGCAGTTAGCACACGAGCTTTCATTATATGTGACTTTATGCTGGACAATTTACCATCACTTTAAGCCTCTGGGGATATGTTTTACATACTGTAGTTGTCCAATAGTATTAAGTCTTGCCAATCCTTATTGTCTGTTATTAATTTTTCAAATTCTTTAAACAAATTGTTAAGATCTTCTATACTGTTTACTGGTATTTTTAATAGGTTAATATCTGTTACGATCCATAACATATACTGTGTCAGAGGATTCTATAATAGACAGCTCTTGTTCAACTTCCACTCCTGCCATGGGTGCTGCTCATGGCACAGCTTTTGTATCCAGAGGACTGACAAGCTACAGCAGTCCAAGAGAAAAGCGGCACCAGAATCAAACTGATTTAAAGGGATCGTTACACACAGGACTGTGTTGAACTATACGGAAAAACATAATTTATGTAAGAACTTACCTGATAAATTCATTTCTTTCATATTAGCAAGAGTCCATGAGCTAGTGACGTATGGGATATACATTCCTACCAGGAGGGGCAAAGTTTCCCAAACCTCAAAATGCCTATAAATACACCCCTCACCAACACCCACAATTCAGTTTAACGCATAGCCAAGAAGTGGGGTGATAAGACAAAAGTGCGAAAGCATAAAAAAATATAAGAAATTGGAATAATTGTGCTTTATACAAAAATCATAACCACCACAAAAAGGGTGGGCCTCATGGACTCTTGCTAATATGAAAGAAATGAATTTATCAGGTAAGTTCTTACATAAATTATGTTTTCTTTCATGTAATTAGCAAGAGTCCATGAGCTAGTGACGTATGGGATAATGAATACCCAAGATGTGGATCTTCCACGCAAGAGTCACTAGAGAGGGAGGGATAAAATAAAGACAGCCAATTCCGCTGAAAATAATCCACACCCAAAATAAAGTTTAAATCTTATAATGAAAAAAACTGAAATTATAAGCAGAAGAATCAAACTGAAACAGCTGCCTGAAGAACTTTTCTACCAAAAACTGCTTCAGAAGAAGAAAACACATCAAAATGGTAGAATTTAGTAAAAGTATGCAAAGAAGACCAAGTTGCTGCTTTGCAAATCTGATTAACCGAAGCTTCATTCCTAAACGCCCAGGAAGTAGAAACTGACCTAGTAGAATGAGCTGTAATCCTTTGAGGCGGAGTTTTACCCGACTCGACATAAGCATGATGAATTAAAGATTTCAACCAAGACGCCAAAGAAATGGCAGAGGCCTTCTGACCTTTCCTAGAACCGGAAAAGATAACAAATAGACTAGAAGTCTTTCGTAAATTCTTAGTAGCTTCAACATAATATTTCAAAGCTCTAACTACATCCAAAGAATGCAATGATCTCTCCTTAGAATTCTTAGGATTAGGACACAATGAAGGAACCACAATGTCTCTACTAATGTTGTTAGAATTCACAACCTTAGGTAAAAATTTAAAAGAAGTTCGCAACACCGCCTTATCCTGATGAAAAATCAGAAAAGGAGATTCACAAGAAAGAGCAGATAATTCAGAAACTCTTCTAGCAGAAGAGATGGACAAAAGAAACAAAACTTTCCAAGAAAGTAATTTAATGTCCAGTGAATGCATAGGTTCAAACGGAGGAGCTTGAAGAGCCCCCAGAACCAAATTCAAACTCCAAGGAGGAGAAATTGACTTAATAACGGGTTTTATACGAACCAAAGCTTGTACAAAACAATGAATATCAGGAAGATTAGCAATCTTTCTGTGAAAAAGAACAGAAAGAGCAGAGATTTGCCCTTTCAAGGAACTTGCAGACAAACCTTTATCCAAACCATCCTGAAGAAACTGTAAAATTCTCGGAATTCTAAAAGAATGCCAGGAAAAATGATGAGAAAGACACCAAGAAATGTAAATCTTCCAGACTCGATAATATATCTTCCTAGATACATATTTACGAGCCTGTAACATAGTATTAATCACAGAGTCAGAGAAACCTCTTTGACTGAGAATCAAGCGTTCAATCTCCATACCTTCAAATTTAAGGATTTGAGATCCTGATGGAAAAGAGGACCTTGCGACAGAAGGTCTGGTCTTAATGTTAGAGTCCACAGTTGGCAAGTGGCCATCCGGACAAGATCCGCATACCAAAACCTGTGAGGCCATGCTGGAGCCACCAGCAGAACAAACGAGCATTCCTTCAGAATCTTGGAAATTACTCTTGGAAGAAGAACTAGAGGCGGAAAGATATAGGCAGGATGATACTTCCAAGGAAGTGACAATGCATCCACTGCTTCCGCCTGAGGATCCCTGGATCTGGACAGATACCTGGGAAGCTTCTTGTTTAGATGAGAAGCCATCAGATCTATTTCTGGAAGTCCCCACATCTGAACAAACTGAAGAAATACCTCTGGGTGAAGAGACCATTCGCCCGGATCTAACGTTTGGCGACTGAGATAATCCGCTTCCCAATTGTCTATACCTGGGATATGAACCGCAGAAATTAGACCGGAGCTGGATTCCGCCCACACCAGTATTCGAGATACTTCTTTCATAGCCAGAGGACTGTGAGTCCCTCCTTGATGATTGATATATGCCACAGTTGTGACATTGTCCGTCTGAAAACAAATGAACGACTCTCTCTTTAGAAGAGGCCATGACTGAAGAGCTCTGAAAATTGCACGGAGTTCCAAAATTATTAATTGGTAATCTCACCTCCTGAGATTCCCAAACCCCTTGTGCTGTCAGAAACCCCCTGTGCTGTCAGAAACCCCCAAACAGCTCCCCAACCTGTCAGACTTGCATCTGTTGAAATCACAGTCCAGGTTGGAAGAACAAAAGAAGCCCCCTGAACTAAACGATGGTGATCTGTCCACCACATCAGAAAGTGTCGTACAATCGGTTTTAAAGATATTAATTGGGATATCTTTGCATAATCCCTGCACCACTGATTCAGCATACAAAGCTGAAGAGGTCGCATGTGAAAACGAGCAAAGGGGATCGCGTCCGATGCAGCAGTCATAAGACCTAGAATTTCCATGCATAAGGCTACCGAAGAGAATGATTGAGACTGAAGGTTTCGATAAGCTGAAACCAATTTTAGACGTCTCTTGTCTGTCAGAGACAGAGTCATGGACACTGAATCTATTTGGAAACCTAAAAAGGTTACCCTTGTCTGAGGAATCAATGAACTTTTCGGTAAATTGATCCTCCAACCATGATCTCGAAGAAAAATACAAGTCGATTCGTATGAGATTCTGCTAAATGAGAAGACAGAGCAAGTACCAAGATATTGTCCAAATAAAGAAATACCACAATACCCTGTTCTCTGATTACAGACAGAAGGGCACCGAGAACCTTTGTAAAAATCCTTGGAGCTGTTGCTAGGCCAAACGGCAGAGCCACAAACTGGTAATGCTTGTCTAGGAAAGAGAATCTCAGAAACTGATAGTGATCTGGATGAATCAGAATATGCAGATATGCATCCTGTAAATCTAATCTGGACATATAATGCCCTTGCTGAACAAAAGGCAGAATAGTCCTTATAGTTACCATTTTGAATGTTGGTATCCTTACATAATGATTCAATATTTTTAAATCCAGAACTGGTCTGAAGGAATTCTCCTTCTTTGGTACAATGAAGAGATTTGAGTAAAACCCCAGCCCCTGTTCCAGAACTGGAACTGGCATAATTACTCCAGCCAACTCTAGATCTGAAACACATTTCAGAAATGCTTGAGCCTTCACTGGATTTACTGGGACACGGGAAAGAAAAAATCTTCTTGCAGGAGGCCTTATCTTGAAGCCTATTCTGTACCCTTCTGAAACAATGTTCTGAATCCAAAGATTGTGAATTGAATTGATCCAAATTTCTTTGAAAAATCGTAATCTGCCCCCTACCAGCTGGGCTGGAATGAGGGCCGCACCTTCATGTGGACTTAGGAGCTGGCTTTGGCTTTCTAAAAGGCTTGGATTTATTCAAGACTGGAGATGATTTCCAAACTGATACCGCTCCAGTAGGGGAAGGATCAGGCTTTTGTTCCTTATTGTGACGAAAGGAACGAAAACGATTATTAGACCTAAATTTACCTTTAGATTTTTTATCCTGTGGTAAAAAAGTTCCTTTCCCTCCAGTAACAGTTGAAATAATAGAATCCAACTGAGAACCAAATAATTTATTATCCTGGAAAGAAAGGGAAAGCAAAGTTGACTTAGAAGACATATCAGCATTCCAAGTTTTAAGCCATAAAGCTCTTCTAGCTAAAATAGCTAGACATATACCTGACATCAACCCTAATGATATCAAAGATGGCATCACAAATAAAATTATTAGCATGTTGAAGAAGATTAACAATGCCATGAGAATTATGATCTGTTACTTGTTGCGCTAAAGCTTCTAACCAAAAAGTTGAAGCTGCAGGAACATCCGCTAAAGATATAGCAGGTCTAAGAAGATTACCTGAACATAAGTAAGCTTTTCTTAGAAAGGATTCAATTTTCCTATCTAAAGGATCCTTAAAGGAAGTACTATCTGCCGTAGGAATAGTAGTACGCTTAGCAAGAGTAGAGATAGCCCCATCAACCTTAGGGATTTTGTCCCAAAACTCTAATCTGTCAGATGGCACAGGATATAATTGCTTAAAACGTTTAGGAGGAGTAAATGAATTACCCAAATTATTCCATTCCCTGGAGATTACTTCAGAAATAGCATCAGGGACAGGAAAAACTTCTGGAATAACTACAGGAGATTTAAAAACCTTATTTAAACGTTTAGATTTAGTATCAAGAGGACCAGAATCCTCTATTTCTAATGCAATTAAGACTTCTTTAAGTAAAGAACGAATAAATTCCATTTTGAACAAATATGAAGATTTATCAGCATCAACCTCTGAAACAGAATCCTCTGAACCAGAGGAGTCATTATCAGAATCAGAATGATGATGTTCATTTAAAAATTCATCTGAAAAATGAGAAGTTTTAAAAGACCTTTTACGTTTACTAGAAGGAGGAATAACAGACATAGCCTTCTTAATGGATTTAGAAACAAAATCTCTTATGTTAACAGGAACACTCTGAGTATTAGAAGTTGATGGAACAACAACAGGTAATGTAACATTACTAAAGGAAATATTATCTGCATTAACAAGTTTGTCATGACATTCATTACAAACAACAGCTGGAGGAACAGATACCACAAGTTTTCAGCAAATACACGTAACTTTGGTAGATCCAGCATCAGGCAGCGATTTTCCAGAAGTATCTTCTGACTCAGGGTCAATCTGGGACATCTTGCAATATGTAATAGAAAAACAACATATAAAGCAAAATTGATCAAATTCCTTAAATGACAGTTTCAGGAATGGGAAAAAATGCCAGTGAACAAGCTTCTAGCAACCAGAAGCAATAAACAATGAGACTTAAATAATGTGGAGACAATAATGACGCCCATATTTTTTTGCGCCAAAAAAGATGCCCACATTATTTGGCGCCTAAATGCTTTTGGCGCCAAAAATGACGCCACATCCGGTAACGCCGACACTTTTGGCGCAAAAAAAAAACCCCGTAAAAAATGACGCAACTTCCGGGGGCAGAGCCGGAAGCTGCCATGAGAGCAGTGTAAAACCAGAGCTCCGTTAACTATGCCCAATATCTTGCAATAAATCCGGGGGATCACCCTCTAACAGAACTACAGAATGGTAGACATGGAAGACTGAAGCTCTGCTGATTCGAAGGAGACCACACACTTTGCAGAGAGATCAGTGGAGCCACTTTTACAGGCATTCATATGCATTTACACATTTACACTGCGCGACTAAAAACACAATTTATGCTTACCTGATAAATTTATTTCTCTTGTGGTGTATCCAGTCCACGGATCATCCATTACTTGTGGGATATTCTCATTCCCAACAGGAAGTTGCAAGAGGACACCCACAGCAGAGCTGTAATATAGCTCCTCCGCTAACTGTCATAGCCAGTCATTCGACCGAAAACAAGCCGAGAAAATAGGAACCATAGGGTGTAGTGGTTACTGTAGTTTAAATTTAAAAATTACCTGCCTTAAAATGACAGGGCGGGCCGTGGACTGGATACACCACAAGAGAAATACATTTATCAGGTAAGCATAAATTGTGTTTTCTCTTGTAAGGTGCATCCAGTCCACGGATCATCCATTACTTGTGGGATACCAATACCAAAGCTAAAGTACACGGATGAAGGGAGGGACAAGGCAGGAACTTAAATGGAAGGAACCACTGCCTGTAAAACCTGTCTCCCAAATATAGCCTCCGAAGAAGCAAAAAGTATCAAATTTGTAAAATTTTGAAAAAGTATGAAGCGAAGACCAAGTCGCCGCCTTGCAAATCTGTTCAACAGAAGCCTCATTTTTAAAGGCCCAAGTGGAAGCCACAGCTCTAGTGGAATGAGCTGTAATCCTTTCAGGAGGCTGCTGTCCAGCAGTCTCATAGGCTAAGCGGATTAAGCTTCTTAGCCAAAAAGAAAGAGAGGTTGCCAAAGCCTTTTGACCTCTCCTCTGTCCAGAGTAGACAACAAACAAAGCAGATGTTTGACGAAAATCTTAAGTAGCTTGTAAGTAAAACTTTAAAGCACAGACCACGTCCAGATTGTGTAACACAAGGATGGAACCACAATCTCTTGATTGATATTCTTGTTAGATACCACCTTAGGTAAGAACCCAGGTTTGGTACGCAGGACTACCTTATCCGTGTGAAAAATCAGATAAGGAGAATCACATTGTAAGGCAGATAGCTCAGAGACCTCTACGAGCCGAGGAAATAGCTAAAAAAAAAAAAAAAAAAAAAAAAAAAGAACTTTCCAAGATAAAAGTTTGATATCTATGGAATGAAGAGGTTCAAACGGAACTCCTTGAAGAACCAAGTTTAAGCTCCATGGTGGAGCAACAGGTTTAAACACAGGTTTGATTCAAACTAAAGCCTGACAAAATGCCTGAACGTCTGGAACATCTGCCAGACGCTCGTGCAAAAGAATAGACAGAGCAAAAATCTGTCACTTTAAGAAACTAGCTGACAATCCTTTTTCCAAACCTTCTTGGAGAAAAGATAAAATCCTAGGAATCCTGACCTTACTCCATGAGTAACCCTTGGATTCACACCAATAAAGATATCTACGCCATACCTTATGGTAAATTTTCCTGGTGACAGGCTTTCGTACCTTTATTAAGGTATCAATAACTGACTCGGAGAAGCCACGCTTTGATAAAATCAAGCATTCAATCTCCAGGCAGTCAGCCTCAGAGAAATTAGATTTGGATGGTTGAAAGGACCCTGAAGTAGAAGGTCCTGTCTCAGAGGCAGAGACCATGGTGGAAAGGATGACATGTCCACTAGATCTGCATACCAGGTCCTGCGTGGCCACGCAGGTGCTATCAGAATCACAGATGCTCTCTCCTGCTTGATCTTGGCAATCAGTCGAGGGAGCAGAGGAAACGGTGGAAACACATAAGCCAGGTTGAAAGACCAGTGCGCTGCTAGAGTATCTATCAGTGTCGCCTTGGGATCCCTGGACCTGGATCCGTAACACGGAAGCTTGGCGTTCTGGCGAGACGCCATGAGATTCAGTTCTGGTTTGCCCCAACGGAGAATCAGTTGTGCAAATACCTCCGGATGGAGTTCCCACTCTCCCGGATGAAAAGTCTGACGACTTAGAAAATCCGCCTCCCAGTGCTCTACACCTGGGATATGGATAGCTGATAGGTGGCAAGAGTGAATCTCTGCCCAGTGAATTATTTTTGAAACTTCTAACATCTCTAGGGAACTTCTTGTTCCCCCTCGATGGTTGATGTAAGCTACAGTCGTGATGTTGACCGACTGAAATCAGATGTACCTCAGAGTTGCTAACTGAGGCCAAACCTGAAGAGCCTTGAATATCGCTCTTAGTTCCAGAATATTTATTGGAAGGAGAGACTCCTCCTGAGTCCACGATCCCTGAGCCTCCAGGGAGTTCCAGACTGCACCCCAACCTAGAAGGCTGGCATTTGTTGTTACAATAGTCCAATCTGGCCTGCGAAGGTCATACCTTTGGACAGATGGACCCGAGATAGCCACCAGGGAAGAGGATCCCTGGTCTCTTGGTCCAGATTCAGTTGAGGGGCCAAATCTGTGTAATCCCCGCTCCACTGACTGAGCCTGCATAGTTGCAGTGGTCTGAGATGTAAGCGTGCAAACAGCACTATGTCCATTGCTGCTACCATTAAGCCGATTACTTCCATACACTGAGCCACCAAAGCGCGCAGAATGGAATGAAGAACCCAACAGGAATTTAGAAGCTTTGATAACCTGGACTCAGTCAAGGTAAATTTTCATTTCTACAGAAAGGAAACTCTTGTGAGTGGGGATAGAGAACACTTTTCCTCGTTCACTTTCCACCCATGCAACCTCAGAAATGCCAGTACTACGTCCGTATGAGACTTGGCAATTTGGAAGTTTGACGCCTGTATCAGGATGTCGTCTAAATAAGGGGCTACTGCTATGCCCCGCGGCCTTAGGACCACCAAAAGCGACCCTAGAACCTTTGTAAAGATTCTTGGGGCTGTAGCTAATCCAAAGGGAAGAGCTACAACTGGTAATGCCTGTCTTGAAAGGCAAACCTGAGAAACCGATGATGATCTTTGTGTATCGGAATGAGAAGATAAGCATCCTTTAGATCCACTGTAGTCATATATTGACCCACCTGGATCAGTGGTAGGATGGTACGAATAGTTTCCATCTTGAACGACGGAACTTTGAGGAATTTGTTTAAGATCTTTAGATCCAAAATCGGTCTGAAGGTTCCCTCTTTTTTGGGAACCACAAACAGATTTGAGTAAAAACCCTGTTCCTGTTCATCCTTTGGAACTGGATGGATCACTCCCATAACTAGGAGGTCTCGTACACAGTGTAAGAATGCCTCACTCTTTATCTGGTTTGCAGATAATTGTGAAAGGTGAAATCTCCCTTTTGGGGGGGAAGCTTTGAAGTCCAGAAGATATCCCTGGGATATAATTTCCAAAGCCCAGGGATCCTGAACATCTCTTGCCCACGCCTGGGCGAAGAGTGAAAGTCTGCCCCTACTAGATCCGTTATCGGATAGGGGGTCGTTCCTTCATGCTGTCTTAGAGGCAGCAGCAGGCTTTTTGACCTGCTCACCTTTTTTCCAGGTCTGGTTTGGTCTCCAGACCGTCTTGGATTGAGCAAAAGTTCCCTCTTGTTTATTATTAGAGGAAGTTAATGCCGCACCTGCCTTGAAGTTTCGAAAGGCACGAAAATTAGACTGTTTGGCCCTAGATTTGGACCTGTCCTGAGGAAGGGCACAACCTTTTCCTCCCGTGATATCAGCAATAATCTCCTTCAAACCAGGCCCGAATAGGGTCTGCCCCTTGAAGGGAATGTTAAGTAGCTTAGATTTTAAAGTCACGTCAGCTGACCATGATTTAAGCCATATCGCTCTGCGCGCCTGTATAGCAAAACCAGAATTCTTAGCCGTTAGTTTATTCAAATAAACAATGGCATCAGAAATAAAATAATTGGCTAGCTTAAGTGCTCTAAGTTTGCCAAGTATGTCATCCAATGGAGTCTCTACCTGTAAAGCCTCTTCCAGAGACTCAAACCAGTATGCCGCAGCAGCAGTGACAGGGGCAATGCATGCAATGGGCTGTAGGATAAAACCTTGTTGAATAAATATTTTCTTAAGGTAACCTAATTTTTTATCCATTGGCTCTAAAAAAGCACAACTGTCCTCGACAGGGATAGTAGTACGCTTTGCTAGAGTAGAAACTGCTCCCTCCACCTTAGGGACTGTCTGCCATAAGTCCCGTGTGGTGGCGTCTATTGGAAAACATTTTTCTAAAAATAGTAGGGGAAGAGAACGGCACACCTGGTCTATCCCATTCCTTATTAATAATTTCTGTAAACCTTTTAGGTATTGGAAAAACATCAGTACACACCGGCACTGCAAAGCATTTATCCAGTCTACAAAATTTCTCTGGCACTGCAATGGTATCACAGTCATTCAGAGCAGCTAAAACCTCCCTAAGTAACACGCGGAGGTGTTCAAGCTTAAATTTAAATGTAGAAATATTAGAATCAGGTATCTTTCCTGAGTCATTAACATCACCCACTGACTGAAGCTCTCCTTCCTCAGCTTCTGCATATTGTGAGGCAGCATCAGACATGGTTCTTAAAGCGTCAGTATGCTCTGCATTTTGTCTCACCCCAGAGCTATCTCGCTAACCTCTAAGTTCAGGTAGTCTGGCTAATACCGCTGACAGTGTATTATCCATGACTGCCGCCATGTCTTGTAAAGTAAACGCTATGGGCGCCCTAGATGTACTTGCCGCCATTTGAGCGTGAGTCCCTTGGGCGGGAGTCAAAGGGTCTGACACGCGGGGAGAGTTAGTCGGCATAACTTTCCCCTCGTCAGATTCCTCTGGTGATAATTTTTTAAAAAACAGAATATGATCTTTATTGCATAAAATGAATTCAGTACATTTGGTACACATTCTAAGAGGGGGTTCCACCATGGCTTTTAAACATAATGAACAAGGAGTTTCTTCTATGTCAGACATGTTTATACAGACTAGCAATGAGACTAGCAAGCTTGGAAAACACTTTAAATCAAGTTAATAAGCAAATATAAAAAACGGTACTGTGCCTTTAAGAGAAACAAATTTTGTCAGAATTTGAAAAACAGTGAAAAAATGCAGTAAATCAAACGAAATTTTTACAGTGTATGTAATAGGCTAGCAGAGCATTGCATCCACTTGCAAATGGATGATTAACCCCTTAGTTCAAAAAACGGATACAAAAAAAAGAAAGACTTTTTTGTTTTGTTTTTCTTTTGTTTGTTTTTTAACAGTCACAACCAACTGCCACAGCAAGCTGTGGTCCTACCTTCCCCAATAAACGACTTTGGAAAGCCTTTGAGCCCTTTAGAGATGTCCTATAGCATACAGGGGACTGCTGAGGGAAGATGGATGTCACAGTTTGTAATTTTAACTGCACCAACTGTAACTTTTATACTATAACAGTGGAAAGCCTCAGTAAAACTGTTTCTAGTCAAAATTTAAGCCAGCCATGTGGAAAAAACTAGGCCCCAATAAAGTTTTATCACCAATGCATATATAAAAACGATTAAACATGCCAGCAAACGTTTATATTGCAATATCATAAGGGTATTACCCCTGGGAGTAAGCATGATACCAGTCGTTATTAAATCACTGTATTCAGGCTTAACTTACATTAATCCGGTATCAGCAGCATTTTCTAGTGTTTTCCATCTCTAGAAAAAATTATAACTGCACATACCTGATAGCAGAATAAACTGCACGCCATTCTCTCGCTGAAGTTACCTCATCAGTGTAATACCCTCAGACATATGTGAGAATAGCAATGGATCTTAGTTACAACCTGCTAAGATCATAGAAACCTCAGGCAGATTCTTCTTCTATTTACTGCCTGAGATAAAATAGCACAACTCCGATACTATTTAAAAATAACAAACTTTTGATTGAAGAAAATAAACTAACTATATTTAACCACTCTCTCCTACAACATCCTAGCTTGTTGAGAGTTGCAAGAGAATGACTGGCTATGACAGTTAGGGGAGGAGCTATATTACAGCTCTGCTCTCTCCTCTTGCAACTTCCTGTTGGGAATGAAAATATCCCACAAGTAATGGATGATCCGTGGACTGGATACACCTTACAAGAGAAACAACTGCGCCACAGCAACCACCGGAAGAGAAGCAAAGAAGCCGTTACCATTTAGCAGGCAGAAACAGTGGTGGTGATATGACACAGGGCGCAATATTGCTGAACTTAGAGCAGTAACACTCATACAGCAACCGACTAACTGGATCTCAGTGCACACCGGATAAACGGTGGAGATAGCGGAACAAGATGAGACCACGCTAACAGGCAAGTGAATCGCAATACTATCACATATGGGATATTTTCCTGACTGCCTAGTTAAACCGAAGGGACATTGCATGGTGAAAAATAGATACCGGAACAGTCAGGCACATTTGGGGCACAGCTAGATTGCAGGAAAAAGCAAAAAAGGAGAGACAATATTATGCTGCTGACCTGTTTATTTCTAATAACCAACTAGATGATATAAGCTATACAGCAATATAATTAATAGGGAAGTAAGCCAATCGCTCACACTGCTATGAGTTATTGAACTGTATGATCCCCTATAAACCTGCAGAGATCCATAATACCGACAAAGTTAGATCTCATGCCAGTGATATAACTTTTAAACCTGCGCACACAAGATGGCAGCCAGGCGAACTGTCAGAGCAGAGAAGACAACCAAGCCAACTCCTATTAAAACACTAACTATGACCTCCTTTCTACACACTGCTGATCCAGCAGAGCATTCACAAACAGAAGCTAGTCAGGGGGCACGATCTCCAAACTTAAATACACAACTCAACAGGATGTCACCGACTTCAGAATCACAACTCCCTGCTTCCATACTTAATAATTTACCGGCTAAACAAGATATCGCGGACATAGTACGCACATGTATAAGGGAGGAACTAGCGGTAATGTCACAAGATATCCATGCTTTGGGGTTCCAGATGGAATCATTAGAGAACAATCACGAACAGCTTAAAGGGACACTGTACCCAAATTTTTTCTTTTGTGATTCAGATAGAGCATGCAATTTTAAGCAACTTTCTAATGTACTCCTATTATCAAATTTTCTTCATTCTCTTGGTATGTTTATTTGAAAAGCAAGAATTTAAGTTTAGATGCCGGCCCATTTTTGGTGAACAACCTGGGTTGTCCTTGCTGATTGGACAGCACCAATAAACAAATGCTGTCCATGGTTCTGAATCACAAATTTGCTGGCTCCTTTGCTTAGATGCCTTCTTTTCCAAATAAAGATATCAAGAGAACAAAGAAAAATTGATAACAGAAGTAAATTAGAAAGTTGCTTAAAATTGCATGCTCTATCCGAATCATGAAAGAAAAAAAATTTGGGCTCAGTATCCCTTTAAAGAAGAAGTCTCTACCCTGACTGAACAAGTCTCAACACAACAAGAAGTTATCAACGGTCTCCAGGAGAAGCTGGAGGATCTGGAGAACCGTAGTAGAAGGAAAAACTTAAGAATCAGAGGTGTGCCGAAGATGTCTTGCCGCGTTATTTTCCAGTCTATCTGCCGGCCCTGTTCCAACATGTAAAAGAAACATCACATACCACAGATATACAGTGGGTGAGGGCACACAGAGCTCTCCGCCCGAAGCCTCCTGAAAATGCCCCACCTAGGGATATCATTATTAGGTTCAAACACTTTTTAGAAAAAGAAATGATCCTTAACCAATCCCGAAAAAAACAACCAATAAGATTCAGAGGGACTGTTATCCAATTCTACCAGGACTTATCCTACGAAACCCTCCAAAAGCGAAAAGAATTTTCACCACTGACGACCACTTTGAGGAACAAAAAAATCCCCTATAGATGGGGCTTCCCTGCACAAATCTGGATCATCAGGAACACTAGACTGATATGCAGAGCCCCAGAGGACATTCCTGATTTCTGTTCAACTTTAGGACTTGATCCTGTAGAACCAGCATTAGCAACCAGCTCCAAGCCATCTTCCACAAAAAGGCCGGGCGGAGGAGCACCACTCTGGCATACTGTTACCTCAAAAAAAGGGAAAGCTGTTGCCACCTCACCTGAGAGGTCAAATGCACCCAACCAAGCCACCTCTGCGGAACGATCCTAGGTTATGTGACTCTATCCCTCACTTGAACTTATGATTGTACAGCAGGTTGACTACTGACAAATGTTATTAGTAGCTAGAGATTTAATTTTTACTATAATAGCTAGATTAAAATCCTTAGAATATTTTAAAGTTATAGGAAATTACATCTGCAAGTTTGAATTTGTACCCTACCGGCATGCTTTGTAACTATAAGTATATAAGTCTGAGATTCATGTGCCCAACCCTTTATCTTTAA